>NW_026652281.1:128564011-129164011 GCF_009828535.3 Hylobates moloch | reverse complement strand
GTTTGCACAAGAATGCTCACTGCTGCAGGGCTCATGGTGGGAAAAAAGAAAAAGAAAAACTCATCAATCAGAGGTAGATGAATAAAACACTATATGGCAGATAAAATGAATATATACTAGATCTATACATACCAGTGTGAATAAATCTCAAAAATAATGTTCAATGCAAAAGGCAGACTGCAAAAGGATATGTATAGTAGGGCAGTATTTCTATAAAGTTTACAAACATGCAAAGCAATGCTATGCACTGAATAGAGACTTCAACATGCAGAAAATTCATAAAGTCATACATGAAAAATGATAACCTACATTTAGGATGGTGATGAACTCCAAGGAAGAAAAGGAGAGAATAAAATTGAGAAGAGGTCCCCAGAGTGATTTGAATCTATTTGTAATCCATTACTGTTTATTTAAAAAGCATTAAACAAATACAGCAAAATGTTAAATCTGTTAAAGCTCAATCGGGAGTACATATGTACTCATGTTATTATTCTTTATGTTTGAAATATATTATTATAAAACAAATTTTAAAAAAAAAGAATGGGGTTGGCCGGGCGCAGTGGCTCACGCCTGTAATCCCAGCACTTTGGGAGGCCGAGGTGGGCGGATCACAAGGTCAGGAGATCGAGACCATCCTGGCTAACATGGTGAAACCCCGTCTCTACTAAAAATACAAAAAAATTAGCCAGGCATGGTGGTGGGCGCCTGTAGTCCCAGCTACTCAGACTCCATCTCAAAAAAAAAAAAAAAAAAAAAAAAGAATGGGGTTAAATCTTTAGTGTTTATAATAAGGAGTGTGGACTCTAGTTTGAAAGTAATGAAGGTTTTTTTGTGCAAGGAGAGATGTGATCAAACAGCCCTGTGTAGACAGGGAGATGATGCTAACATGGAATTATGAAGGCCTGGTCAGTGCCATAGCATAGTGTAAACAAAAAAAAAAAAAAAAAAAAAAAGGGCAGACGGCAAATCCCCCTGTAGCACCTGACGGTGAAAGTACCACCGAGATCAGCCCTTCCCATCTCCCATCCCCACCTCTGAGAAATCTATCCTCCTCTTTGCACCATTCCATTGGCATCCTTCCACCCAGGGCTGTAAACTTCCCGTGGCAGCAAGCTGGGCCAATCCTGACATTTCACCACCAAGCTCTATACTGATTGGTCCAAGAATGGGCAATAGCCCAAAGCTCAGCCAACCAGAGACAATCCTTTTCCTGGGCTGCCTTCTTTGAATGAGAACCAAAAGAAGGTGGTCCTTTCCTCTGGTGGTGGAACTTAAAAGAGATGGGTGCAAAGCTCTATGTGGCCCTGATTCCCACCCAAAAGAAAAGTTAGTCAGGGGTGGTAGAGAATAAAGCCTCCCCACAGAGGGTAGCTGTGCTAAGAGATTCCTGGACCATGATGAGTTCCAGTTCTGGGTGCCCCTTACAACACTCTTGTCTTGTGTGAGTATGAGCTGCAGAGCCTGTGCCCAGCAGTGCTACCATGGCATCCCTTCTGGACCAGTTCTGCTGTGTGACTTTGGCCACTGATCCACAGCCTCCTGGTTCTCTGGTGCTCCAGGACACTCTGTGCGCTACCCAACTCCATCTAATAAAATCCTTTGCTACTTTACTGTTTAAATTAACGAGCACTGGTTTCTGTTGTTTACAACTAAGAATGCTGATGCTAAGAGGTAATACCACCACTGTTCTCCCAGGAGACCTGAGAAAGAAGACATCTCAAAACAATGCTAAGCCAGTCAGGGCTGAGAATAATCAGGATCTCACTGTTTCCAAGGAGGGCTCTTGTTCCCTGAGACCAAGCCACCTCTTCCAAGAAATACCTTCACAAGGTCATCCCTCTACAGAACATGGAACATCTCACCACCGTTTCTGCAGGCAGTTCTTTCATATTTACAAAGCCTGTTTATGTCTGCTATGCCATTTTATCCTCAGAGCAACTCTGGGCAATGAGCAGGGCAGGCCTGAGACTGTAAGTCTCATTTAATTGAAGAAAAGTCAAATTTTGGAGAAATGACATCTCTGAGTCACACGGCAACTTAACAGCTGTGCCTGGAACAGAGTCCAGGCATCGTGATGCCATCCCAATATGCTTAAAAGGAAATAAGAATTAATAGCTAAGAAAATCAACATTACTAATACTTTCATGGCACTTATCATATGCCAGACATTGCTCTAAGTGCTTTACATGCATTAACTCGTTTAGTTCTTCTCACAACCCTATGAGGAGGATGCTACTGTGGCTTTCATTTTACAGATAAGGGAACTAAGGTACAGAGAGTTTAAGGTACTTGCCTAAGGTCACACAGCAGGTAAGTGGCAGAGCTATGGCTCAAACCAGAATTCATACTCTCAATCACTACACTAAATAGGGCAGGAGGAGCAGTCTTTCTGGGGTCCAGGTTCCTTGGCCCTCACCCTTCTTGGAATGAGAGGAAGTTCTAGAAGTTTGGGCTGTGAGTGCACCCTGATCCCACACAGCTTAGGCTAATCTAAATGCAGGTGCCTCACGCTAAAAGCCTGGAAGGGAAGTGTGCTAACAGAGCAGGTGCTGAATTGCAGAAAAGTTAAATATGGAATGGGAGCATCGAAGGCTGCAATAAGAGCAAGGAGGGTAAAAACCAATTTCAAAACAGAGCCCTAGGCAATGATTTGGAGAGAAAAACTAATATATGTGGTATCACATAATAACTGTACAACACCTTCCATTTACCTCACCATTTCCTTTGGAGGAAGCCTAAGAAGTTCACAATTGCTATTACAATTCTTCCTTCTTGAAGTTTGTGACCTGCTGAGGATGGCTGTGGCCTTTGTCCTTATATGCAGGGAAAAAAGAAAGCACCAAAAGGTCAATGCAGAAATCATGGAGTGGCAAAGTATCTATCAAAGCCAACTGTCTGGGCTCGAAAGCTGATAGGCAGAAGCTAGTACAGTGAAAATCAATTCAGCAAAGGATTGTTTACATAAAACTGTCAGACAAATACCCAAATTCACTCTAGGAGGACTGCCCACTGCCATTTTACCTCCAGGAGAGAGGCAGGAGAAGGAGATAGAGGGGAACAAGCAGAGTGAAGACAAGGGGCAGAAGATAAACAACAAGAATGGGCCATATGTGACAAAATTAAGAGACAATAAAGTTCTGGTCAGACAAAGCCCATTCATTCACAGATAAAGCCATGAGCAAGCCAAGATAACATATCCTCAGGGAATTAATGACTCGCTCATCTGGCAAATCCATCATTCGGCATACTGGCTGTCATCCAACTGGCCTGGAGGCCCCACCGGAATCCCCTCTACAGTATAGAGAAAAGCAGAGGAACTTTCACTAACCCTCCCTCCTTTCTTTCTCCACCAGCTTTGCCTTGGACAACAAATAGTCCGTGCCTTCTTCCCACCAAACCAGCTCTCTGGAAATGACCTGTTCATTGTTATTATCCAGCCCTGGTATTATTTTTCTCTTTTTACTCATTTTATACCCAGCCAAATAGGACTATCCACTCCTCTTCATATGATCTCTATGTCCCCATCCTGACACCTTTACGCATGTTGTTCCTTATATCTGCAATGACTTCTCTCATCCTCTTGGATAATTGATCCGTTTCAGTGTACAAACTGAGTTACCAAAGGAATTCAATTTAGGTGACAGTTGCACAATTCTGTAATATAATAATAATCATTGAATTTCATACTTAAAGTGGATGAATTTTATAAGTAAATTATATCTCAGTAAAGCTTTTCTTTTAAGTCACCTACGGGTTGTAAGTGTCCACCATGTAATTTTGAAGACCACACTATCTAATTTTGAAGATCACACTATCTAAAGGCTATATAATGGAAATGTCATGAGAATTTCTAAGGGACACAAAAAAAAATCTTTAAATGTTCAGATGACATGTGATGCTTCTGCAAAACAAATTATTTGCAAAGATAGAGCTTCTCATGCCTTGCTCCTGAAACAGAAGTGATACCCACAACCCAGTTAGGTATACATTTTTAAAATAAAATGGGTTTGGAAAAGAATTGCTTTCAGTCCAGACCCCAAGATCTACTAGCTGTGTGACTTTGGACAAATGAATTACTTTTTCCTAACCTATAAAGTAGGCATAATAGCATCTACCTAAGTTAACAGAATTACATCAAGGATGTTTATAAAGCACCCAGCCCAATGCTTGGCATAATCCAAGCCGAGAAACACTGCAAAGGTATTCTATGTTTGCTCTCTTCCCTCCTTCCCTGGAAACTAGAGTCAGAATGAGCATGAAGTGAATGAAATAGGTAAAGGCAGTCCCCAGTTTTGCCACTTACCATTTCTTTCTGGTCTATATCTTTAACGGTCTGTCTAGAGACACTTCCAGTTCTCTCTACCTTTCCGAAATCAGCTTTATTATTCCAAAGTTTCTTCTATGTCAAAACAGGCAAAAGCAAATGATATATGAAATTTTTATTTACCAAACATGTGTTGCACATCAAATTCACCAAATACCTGTCAAGCATCTATCCCTGTACATCCAGAGTGGTGCTTGGAACCAGGCTAGGAACACTCAGCACATGGCGGGTCAGGACTTCACTTTACCACAATCTCTTTTCAGACTCAGTCTCATGGAATGCATCATAACTTGAAAGCAAGAATCGTCACTTTTCTTGCTCAGTTGGATTACTCTTGAGGGTAGAAATTCACAGAAACAAACCAAACTTAAATAATCAAACTAGATTATTTAAGTCTTTCCTGGGAAAGAGGAGCAGTCTCTATTTTAATGCTTCATTCAGATATACACCAGAAAAACACTGGGCTGGCAGTCTGGAATTCTAAGTCCTATCTTGCACCTATTGTTAATAATCATATAATTTTCAGCAAGTCCCTTTTTCTCTCTAAACCTCAGATTTCTCATCTGCAAAATAGGAATTTAGAATGTGATCTGGACAGCTCTAGGTCTTATACTGGGTTGAATAGTGTACCCCCCAAAATTTCTGTTCACCTGGGATAAATGTGCAAATGTAAGCAAGTTAAGATGAGGGTAAACTAGGGTGGATTTCTGCAACACAAGGCTTGGGAGGAAAAGCAGGGATGCAGACCTTGCTGATCCTAGAGGCCCAGTGCTACTCAGAGTGGTCTGTGTTGGGGGGCTGCACTCCAGCTGTGAGTTATTGATCTGTGGGGAGCTAGGCACAGTAATGTATTACAAATAGATTCAAATCACTCTGGGGACCTCTTCTCAATTTCAATCTCTCTTTTTCTTCCCTGGAGTTCATCACCATCCTAAATGTAGATTATCATTTTCATGTATGATTTTACGAATTTTCGGCATGTTCAAGTCTCTATTCAATTGAACTAGGCTGGATTCTAATCCTGTAACTGGTATCCTAATAAAAGGAAGCAAATTTGGCAACAGACAAATAGGGAAAGAGGCCACATAAAGACAGAGGCAAGAGCCTGGAGTAATGCACCTACAAGCCAAGGAACACCAAGGGTTGATGTCAACCAACACAAACTCAGAGGCAAAAAAGAATTCTTTCCTAGACCTCAATTTTGGGCTTCTAGTTGCCAGCACTGTGAAAGGAAAAGGGTTTGTTGCTTTAAGCCATTCAGTTTGTGGTACTTTATTAAAGCAGTCCAAGGAAACTAATACAAGTCTCCTTAGATTACATGCTAACCCCAGCTGATCAGTAGTGTCTGCTTGGAGTGCTGTGTTGAGAAGGATTCTGAGGCTACATAGAATATGGGAATCAATTCTTGACATCTGCCTGAAAGAGAAAAGGAAGTAATGGCAAGGATGCCTTGTTTTTGCCATTCCTAAGCTATAGATAATGATTAAGATGTCTTTATGCACTGATAATACATAATTCTATCATATTAAATCCGCATGCCCTGACAGGAGTAAAGGCATTGTGAATAGGAGAAGTGTGGACAGAGGGTCATGCGTTCTACCTAACCACTGCCTCCAACTTCTACCAGATAGGACCAGCACCCTTCTATTGTGGCAATGCCCTGTGATTCTGTCACCCTCTTGGCTTTGCCTTCAGCAAAACAGATCTGAGATTAAATTGACAAAGACCTGAATCCATTTTCCAACTGCCACTAGGTAAAGACTATAACCAGAGCAAATTTGATTTATTGCAGCAATGTAGCTGATAAATGAAATATCTCAAATGCAGCAAAATTCACAGAAGGACCAGTACTTAACTGAGAAATATTTAAAAGAAGCCAGTCTTCTAGAGCCTTTAGGGGCCCAGATAACACCAATAACAGCTCACTCAGGTGCACCCCACCATGTCTGCCTCTCCTCTGCCAAACTATCCTTGACGCCTGGTTAGGCTACTGCTAGACAGCACCTGGGATCCAAAACAAAGGTCAAAATGGTGATGCTTTGTCGGCAAGGACTGGAGTAGAGTGCCCCCTTCACATAAAGTAACGTATTTTTTGGGACATGGTCTTCCCCTACCGTGGCAACTCAATCTACTGAGCTCTTCACTTGCCCACATGCCGCAGGAAGCACTAATCACATTATATATGAACCTGCAGGTTGTAGAAAGCTAGTGAGCGCTGTCAAGGGTAAAATCTCCCCAATGCCCTTCTCTGGCCCAGCACCCAGCACTTGTGGATGAGTCATGGGTGGCAGCTCCCTATTTCTTCCTCCACCCAGACAAGTGCTCCCAGCTCTCTTGCCCATTGAGGGAAAGACAACCATTCTTTCTGGGAAATGTTGGCCCCTCTCTACTGCCAGCAATAAAACTTTCTACTACCAACCCACCAGGCTCTCTCTAAATAAAGTCTTCTTTCCCGTTCTCTTTTGTCTGCCTTGACAAAAATTCCTGCCAAAGAAGTCAGTTCTGCCCCATCCTAAATCCATTCATGTTTCTCCATCCTTTCAGCCAGCTCCCTGGCCTGAGCTATACCCTCCTCTCTCCAGACCCCCTAGGTTAGCCCCCTTGCTGCCTCCCGGCCTTCTGCTGTGCCCACAACAGCCTTGCAAAACTGAGCATATGATTCTGTCATGCCCCCTATTCAAAATCATTCCATGGCTTCTGAATAAAGACCAAATTCTAGAGTAAACGACCAGGTTTCCTCGATCTCAATCCATTGAAAACAATTGAAAAGTTGTAAAATAACAATGAATTGCTTGAAAATGAATTAAAAAGACATACAAAATACTAGCTTCAGCAGACATAAAGTTGCTCTGTCAAGTTGCACTAAAAGCTTACTCTCCATTCTGTGCCTAGCTCCCCACAGGTCTATAATTCACAGTTGGAGTTCGGCCCCCACACGGAGACCACTCTGAGTAGCACTGGGCCTCTAGGATCAGCAAGATCGGCATCCCTGCTTGCCCTCCCAAGCCTTGTATTGCAGAAATTAACCCCCTCGCTGCCTTACTTTCCTCTGTTTCCTGCTACCTGCTTCCTTCTGACTCATGGCTTTTTAACATGCTGTTCCCTCTACTTGGAACTCTTGCTTTTCCTCATGCCTTCATCCATCTAGTAAGCTTCAGCTTTACGTGAGCTTTAGGTTTTAGCTCACGTTCTCAGGAAAGGTTGCTCACTCCACACACACACACACACACACACACACACATCGACCTCTCCACTTTCCCCATTGCACAGTCTTGGGGAGTTTCCATATTACTTGTTCTCCCAGGATCATGTCCTATTCCTTTGGCACAATTATCAAAGTTTATATTTTTACCACAATTATTTGCTTAATATCTGTCTCTCCCTCCACTTTACAAGCACCAAGACAGGAGGGACTGCCATCTCTCTTTGCTCTGCCCAGACTCTAAGCATTGGCACAGGGCTTGGGCACCAGGGAACATTCAATAACAATTTGGGGAGTGCAAAACCAAACTGACCGAGCTGCCTCTGGTTCATCTATGCCACCCTTTTCCTCCATGCAGTGCAGTGCCTGCAACTTGCAGCAACTCGTGTTGCTTGCCAATGCTTCATTTCTACAAACATTTCCCTTTGGTTCTTTATGTCTGTGTGATATCCCCTCTGCATCCAACTGAGTTCACATACCCTATGCCTCCTCTCTACCCATCAGTTAGCTATCCCTTATGTTTATAGCTTTCTTTACAGTGCTAGCATTCTTTAAACAAACATTCATGTTCATACGAATTTCACATTCCAAGCAGCAGATCACTTAGATACACGTTTTACCAAATGGGGTTTTGGCTACCTCTCCCAATCACACACGCCTTCTCAAACAGGCAGTTGTAGAGGACAAAACTGAATGCAATGTGACGCTTCCCTAATGGCAGGGTGCCAGGCATTGACAGCAGGCCAGGAGAGAGGAATTTCCAAGGGTGGCTACTCTGCTTGCCTGAGTCCTAATACGGAGGCACAGACTTATACTTTAAGAGACAATCCTAAGAGCTTATCTCACTTCAGATAAAACAGCTATAGCTATGAAGAAAACAACCACGAACTAAGAGAAGAATAACACAGTGAGCCAGTGACTCAGTATGTGGCTTGGCCATGTTGCCTCCCCTCTCTGGGTCTTTTTTCCTCATGCATAAGATAAGGTTGATTCAGTGGCCTCTAAGTCCCCAAATGAGACATTTCCCAAATCTGCAGAATACTATAATTTTCCAAACCCCATATTAGATCTCAGTATCCTCTCTAATCACTTTATTGATTTATTCAATAAGTATTTATCCAGCATCTACTCAGTTATAGTCAGGGCTGGGGTCAGACAGATGAAGACAGATACAGCCCCCATCCTTCTAGCTTTAGAGAGAAAGCAGATGCTAAATATATAATTAACTAATAACTACAATTAAGGCGATAAAGGATAAGTTTAGGATTTCATGAGGGTCAGTTCTCATTAGATTGTATAACAAAAGAGGCTACTATCTTTGGAAAGTGACTTTTGAGAAGCAGATTTTACATGTGTCTGAAGCCAAAGAGTTCTCAAATTATCTCACTTAGCCACACAATCAAAACCTGTAAGGTTAAAAGGGATAGTATCATTGCCCCCTGTTTATACTGTTAGGATAGACTATTCATTAGCACTCAAGGTCTGCCCCTACACCCACCCTTGCCACACCACACCTCTCTCAGGACAGCAAAATTCTTCTTCACTCATTTTGTCATAGGCTTAATTTTCATGACTGTGTCTCCCTTACCTAAGTAAGCCCCATGACCCTAATGTCCATTTTGTGCATTACAGTATTCCCAGCATAGTGCTTGGTACACATCTGGTGTTAAGAGTGTAGTTGAATGAATGAATGAATCCCCACAGATGAGAAACCCAAAGTCAAGACTTGGGGAATGTTTTCCCCAAGTCCTAAGTTAGCATACATCAAAGATGGGTCTCAAATGCAGACCTAAGGTTGAGGAGGGCAGGTGGGCAATGACAGTAAACCACAGTCTGTGTTCTACCCTCCTAGCCAAGCCTCACCCCCTCCGAGAAGCATCCCTTTGTCTGTTGTATAAAGAGTTCATTAAAAAAGAAAGGGTTATTCTGTTAAGTAAGAGTTAAAGATTTCTGTGTTACCACAAGAAGGTTCTCATACAGAATACATCACCCACAACTCTATGGATATCCAAGTCAGGCGATACAAGAGTTGTTCCCACAAAGGAAGATTCGATCCCATATTCTCAAAGCTAGTTCTCATCAGTGGACAATCAAGAGGCCCATGGACCTTCTTCATGGGCCTGAGCTGGAGACAGCAGGTTTTGTGTTTTGCCCAGCCAAGAAGTCAGCACTCCTAGCATCCACTCAGTGCTGCCCAATCTGGGGAGTGAAAGCTACAAAGTCAACATGAGCTGCTTGGTAAAAATCCCATGTACCAGAAGATAAGAATGACAAAGAACCAGAGTTAATCTTGGAGCTCTCAGCATGATCAGTGAACCAGCCTTTTCCTAGGAGCTTCTGCAAGCAGAGCTGTGTGTTGAGTGTGATACAAGATAGAAGAACCAGTAAGCAAAAGGCTACCACCAGCCCTGTGGGAAACTCAGGTAGAGGCAGGTAACCAGGGCAGGGGTCCAGGCACAGGGCACCAGGCAGAGAAAAAGTTTCAGAACCAAGTCTCCAAAGCAGGTGTGGGAATAGGTACCACACTATGTCACTTCAGGGCCTGGGTTCATGTCATTTGAGCCTAAGAGTAGGTTTGGCCCTCACCATGCGGATGAAGCTGAGATCCAAAAGGATTTTCCAGGGTTGAGGGCAGGGCCACCTTATTTATTGATGTGTCTCCAACATCTGGCAGAGTATCTGGCTAGTGTGTATAGACTGAGTTTTTTAAAAAAAAAAAAAAAAAAACAGAAGGAAGCAGGTCCTGGAAGTCAACCCAGGAGTTGATCGTTATGGTAATTTTGGCCATTATTAATTGAGCATTTACTAAGTATCAGCACAGTGCTAAGTATTTCACACCCAGAATGATTCTGAGAGGAATGTATTACAATCCTCACCTGGCATTTGAGCAAATTATGGCTTAGCAATGTGAATAACTTGCATAAAGACACCAAGCCAGGAGATGGTGGAGCTGGGTTTTGACTTCAATTCTCTGATTTAAGCATCTGAGCTTTTAACTGTCATATTTTTCAGCCAACTCACTGAAATAAGTTACAACTAAGGAATGAGTAGCTTTTGTGTAGAAAGAGGGAAGAAAGGCTGCTTTTCCTAGGGATTCAAAAAGCACAGGACTAGATACAAAATGGGAATAAATATAAGGAATTATCTCTGATTCAACTTCACCGTTTCCTCCCAAAGAAGACTTCCCTGATTCTCCTTACAAAGTAAGTTTCCCCTATAACACACTTTGAGTACCCCTCCATTCTTTGTAGCCCTTGCTACCATTTTACTCAAACAAGCAATGGTGAATGGAGTTGTTAAAATGTTTGTCTCTCCTTATGGATCATAGGTCCATGAGGGAAGGTGCTGTGACTATCTTGCTCCTGCTGTACCCTAGTGTGCAATACAGTGCCTAGCACATAGTAGGGCTCAGTAAGTATTTGAACATGTGAGTTATATAACTGGTTGATAGATAATGGGAGAAAAAACATTCTAATGGCATATACTAAGGAGTAATAGGAGATGAAGACAAATGGAAAAAGATTAAGACGTTACTTGAAGACCCTGGAGAAAAGCCTCATGTTGATGTTGCAGGTAACAGGGAACTACTGTAGTCCCATGAGCTTCTCTGCATAAGGAAGACTAATAATATTGAGATGAGAAATAAATCAGCTCAGGGAGAACTGACTCTCTACCCCGATTATTATCAATACTTCGAACAGGACCAGTGCTTGAGGTGGCAAGGATCTCGTGATGGTAGCAGTGAGAATGCAGTGGAAGACATAAATCAAGGGAACACATGGATGCAGGTTCTTCCCAGAACATTTCTCATTAAAAGTTAATAAGCAGGTAGGGACATAAATCTGGGTTGGTGGAAGAGACAGGAGGCAATCAGACTTTGCCGGCTCTGTAAACTCTCTTCCACCCATAGAAGATTACATTTTACTGAAACAGGTGACGTCAAAGAGGGACAGAAAATATATTCTGTTATCATTCATTTATAAGTCCTATGCATGACCAGCCAGGAGTAAAAAAGAATATGTTTCCTAAGGTCCTCAGAAGGCTCAGAGCCACTTCCCAATGAATCATTTACTTATCCACATCTCTAAACCTACAGTTCTAGATCATTGACTTTGGAGCAGAAGTACTCCTAGAGCAAGCCTCTGATCAACATACCCCTTTCACTCTTGAATCAAGAGGGAGCCATTTAAGCAGTAAGCCTTCCAGTTAGACTCTTAGTTGCTTGCTTGTTATACAGAGGACCTGGGTTCAAGTCTCAGCTTTGACATTTATTAGCAGTTAATCACCATGCACATTAGCTAATGATATAGAAAACACCACTTAGAGATCAATGAACTAGAGCAATGGTACAGAAACATGAATCAGGCCAGGCACAGTGGCTCACACCTGTAGTCCCAGCATTTTAGGAGCCTAAGGCAAGAGAATCACTTGAAGCCAGGAGGTTGAGACCAGAAACATGAATTCTCCTTGAAGTTCTCATTCATTGGACAAATATTCATTGACCATCTATTATGTGCCAGGTACTGCACTGGGTGCTAGAAAACAGTGATGAGCAAAACAGAGAAAGACTAATCAGGAAAGACTGACATAAAATAAAAATCTTGTACGTAGATGTAAAATTGCAACTCTACCATGTGCCATGAAGGAGAAGTTCAGGATAATGTGGAAGTCTATAAAAGAAGGATTTGAACTAGTTGTGGAGGTCAGGGAAGGCTTAATCTAAGATCTGAAGGAGGAGTAGGTGCAATTTAGGTAGAAGATGGGATGGAAAAATCACTCCAGGCAGAGATACAACCATGGACAAAGTGCCTATGATTGAAACATAGTGAGCAGGAAGAACAATAAGATGATCAGTAAGTCTGGGCAGAGAAAACACAAAAGACAGCATAATGGAAAATGAGCCTGAGGGAGAGCCAGGGCCCAGATCCTGACAGGTCTTATAGGCCACATCCTTGAACATGTTTTAATCCTAAAATGAAGGAGAAACCACTAAAGAGATATTCAAGTGTAAGACTGCGTAGTAGGGGTTCGACACAGGATCATTACCTACCCCCAAAAAAATCCATCTGACTGGCTGAAAGAGGCTAGAGTAGCTGTAGGGTAACTAGCTTGGAGACTGTTGTAGCAGTCTAGCCAAGAGATAGTGCCAGATTTGACCAGGGAGGTGCTGGGCATGGCAAGAAATGGATACATTCAGTGTATATCAAAAAGGCCAAACCTACAGAACTTTCTAATGGGCCACATCAGAAAAGGTGTTTAAGAATAGCCTCAGGCTTCTGGCCTGCACAACTGGCCAGACAGAGGGGCCATTCACTCCGAGATAGAACCCTGAACATGGTCAGGTTTGGGAGTTGATTATAACTCCTGCTTTTCAACACAGCAATTTGCAGTGCCTTTGAAGCACCTAAGAAAAATGTTAATTAGGCAGTTATATACGCATATCTGGGGCTCAAAATACACATTTGGAAATTATTAGTGTATAATGAATTGAATTGAATCTAAAGGCAATAACAAGATTACACAAGAAGTGAGAAGTGAGGGACTATGATTGGGTTTGCAGAATGCAAACCAATTCCTCTATTCAACTCTCATGCTTCAAGGGCTCTCCTTTTTAAAATAATAAAAGCAGTGATGATGATCAGCTTCATTTATTTGTCCTTACTATTAACTTACTCTTCCCTGTAATATGAAGATATGCCCAAGCACTCTTGTCTCCACTTTACAAATGTGGATATTAAGGCTTAGAAAATATTATATTTGCCCAAGCTCATACAGCTAGTAAATGGCTGATTTCAAGCCTGGATATATCTTATTTCAAAAATATTCCTCTTAGTTTGGCTTCTCTATATCCACCACAGTACTGACACAGAGAAATAACAAGCACTACTAAACCTGACAAATACAAGGCAGTGAGTTGAGCCAGTGGAAGGACCGTTGAAGGTAATGGTAAAAGATACCAACTAAACTCCTACAACTAATGTTGGCGCAGCCCACATGCTCAGCCTCTGGTGAATGTCAGTGTCTCTGCCTTGTTTTCTCCCTACATTAGTCCCCGGGGCAATATGAAGAATGGCTGTAATGACTTCACCCCCAGGCTGACCTATTATAAGAGACAATTTACGCCAAACCCCATGAGAGCCCTTGTGATACAGCAGAGCAAATTTCCATCCAAATAGGGAACACTTACTCCTCTTTGGCACAGGGCAAGTTATTTAACCCATCTCTGAAAAACAGGAACAGTAACATGCTTGCACCCTGGACTATTTTCAGGATTAAATCATAGAATGCTTGAGAAGATGCCCTGAAAACTTACGTCAATGATGAAATCAAACTTATATGTGGGAAATCTTGTCTCTCTAATGGATGACGTTGAGCCGCTCAGATCCATTTCAAGCACCAAACCAGATTAGTGAAGAGGAAATGATTGGAAGCAGCAGGTAACAAACAGGATCTATGAGAAAAGTTGTTTTGTTTTTTAAAGATTGACATTAATTCATCTTAAAAAGAGGGATGAGAAGAAGTTGACCTAATAAATTATTTCACCTGCCAGGAAAAAAAATAGGATGATAAATGTGAATAAAGCTTAGCCTTTTGTAAAAACTGGGAAGTGTGCCTTGGCGGTCCCAGATATCCCTCATCATCATCATTCTCACTCTCATTGCTATCACTGTGCCAGGTACTTGATAATAATTCCAGGAGTGGTCGTAAGAGTAATATCAGTAGCTAACATTTTATTGATTAGTTACTATGTGCCAGCCACTGTGGACTAAATGCTATATGTGCATTATTTCACTGAGTCTTTGTTGAGTGACAGGTATTGATCAGAGGAGGAATCTATTCCATTGAAGGAGAGGAAGATATCAGGATTAGTCAATGAATTCAAGGGAGCATGTACAAGTCACTGAGATTGTATGATAAAATAAAGGGGTACTGTGGCAGAAACTGCACTAAATGTCTACGTTTTAGAGACTCCAAAGAGAGATGGACAGAGTGGGATTTGGGCCAAGTAGAGTTATTCTTTCGACAAACCCACACTGTACACACTCCACTCCGAATCCCCATCTATCTTGAATGAATTACACAGTATTTCAAGCTCTCTTCCAGTGTTACATAAAACCACCACCACTACCACACAGCTAACATATAAATTCAGCCCTTAAAATCTCCCAGGCAGTGTGCTCAGTACTTTAAACATTTGTTTAATTACCTCAACTATGTAATAAGGTAGACTTACATGAATCTGTTCATTTTAAATATAATGAATCTGAGGTTCAACAAAGTTTAATAATTTGGTCAAGGTCACACAACTGATAAATGTTAGAGCCTAAATTCACAGGCAAGGATATTTGAGTCTATCATTCAGGATCTTAATCAGGACACTTATTCCAGTTTCTCATCCAATGTGGCTGGTCTGCCCTCATTCAGGAGTAGATGCTCCATCATAAGACATACGTGTGAGATGCTTCCTTTTTTTTTATTTTTTACTTTAATTTTTATTATACTTTAAATTCTGGGATACATGTGCAGAACGTGCAGGTTTGTTACTGGATAAAGTGATGCTTCTGAAGAAGACATTTTCTTCCTGAGGTTTGGATGAAAGTGAATCTGGGGGTATATGGAGTCCAGCAGAGACTGAGTTTATCAAAGAACCAAGAGAGTTATCCATGGTCTTAAGTTCTTTGTGGGCGAAGTGACTCATGGGTGATTGTCACCCACACATCATCTTCCAAAGAACCCTCAGTTCTCGGAGGGATTTTTAAACTCAAGAATTAGCAAAGTGAAATATGGGCCAAGATAATCTCCCACAGGAAACTAAACAGATTCTTTTTGTAGGAAAAAAGTGAAAAGACAGCTCATACGTGAAGCAAATTCACCCAGGGAAGCAATTAAGAAACTCAACATACTATTCATACAAACAAAGCCACAGGCCTGGATTCAAGACCTTTCTCCAGACTCACTGCTCCAGGCCTCAGTTTTCTCATCTGAATAGAGAACCAGTTCAGACTGAAAAATTTCTGAGTTGCCTTCCAGCTCTGACAATCTATGATACTGTGATAAAATGCTTTCTAAGGAACCTGACAAGCGTTTGGAAGATTTAAGAAATGTCTGCTTTGGAGAAAAGCTGAGTAAAACCACCTCAGTGCCATTTACTTCCATCTTCCCCCAACATGCACGAAAAGCCAAACTACCCAACTCTTGGTTTCAAAAGTTTCTGTACCTGGCTTAATGTCCATATTACCCAGGTTTGAAGCCATAGTAATATGGAAAGCATTGCTTCTGCCTTCTGTGCATTGTCAGACTGTACACGTCCCCGTTCTGACCACCTCTGGGGAATCAATGAATGAAGGGAGATGCAGGATTTATCTGTTTGGCAGATGAGATTCTGAACTAGAATTCATGGGGCCCCTGTTGGGTCTGTCATTCTTGCCTCCCTAGCATGCATTATAGCTTCCAGCAACAGCAGCTCCATTTTCCTTGAGAATCGTCTATTTTCTATTCGTATGGTTTAAATAGGGGCAATCCCTCTTACCAGCCAGACCTTGAGCCATCCACATAGTTCACCCACTGACCTCTGAGAGTGGTTTAGGGATGAGCATGCAATCCAGGCCAGGTCGAAAAGAACCTACCCCAGACTTAATGTTGTAACTATTGGGAAACAGGTGCTTACTTTCTGTTGGAGGTGCTCACATACCAATCTGAAGTGAGGGTTTCCATCTTAGCTACCCCTTCAGGAAAATTTGTCTGAGAAAAGCCAACACAAAGGAAGGAAGATCCTGTACTCAGAGGAATCAGATGATGGATAACAGTACAGGAGCACCTAGATTTCACCAAGCCTGAAGTTTAGCCCTTTATGTTTTCATGGCAATGGCAAATAATTTTTCTACTTTTTTGACCGGTTCAAGCTGCATTTCTTTTCCTTGTAACCCCAAAAGTCTTGAATAATACATATTTTAGTAAGAAAAGGTCTTTATTCAATTTCTACCAACTAGGTATTGTGGGTATAAGCTGAAGCAATATATGTCACTGTCGTTCTCCTTGAGTAACTGACACTCTTGGTAGTTTAGGTTTCTTCAGGTTGTGACATTTTATAATTCTTGGTAGGGAAGCAATTTAAGCCACTCCACAGATGCCCAACAGCATTCGCCATCTTCCCTTCCCTGCCCTGGGTTTATCCCACCTAGGTCTTCAGTCTCCTCCCAGGGTCTCACGTCACGCCCCAGCCAATCTTCAGATTCAGAAAGGGTAAGAATATTTCCCAAGACAATGTAACTAATAAATTTCTCAAGCCAGACTTCAGAGATAGCCCTAAATCTCTTTCCCTTGTCCTGGTCCCTAAATTTGTCTTGAAACTTTCCATCTCTCCATTTCCATTCCACCATCATAGGCCAAGCCACCATCATCTCTTGTCTGGACCACTGTGACAGCCTCCAAATGCATTCTTTCTTTCTTTCAGATTTGCTCCCTTTAAACTATCCCATTGAATGGTATTCCTAAAATATAATTATGGCTCCCTTGTTAGATTCCTCATTGGCTTCCCAGCTATACTTAGAATATTCCAAACTCCCTAGTTTTGCCCTAAAGGCTGCAGATGATCTAACTTTGCTTCAACTGCAGCCACCCATCCCATTACTCTCCCTACCACCACCGCTGCTCTTTAGAGAACAAATCTTGGTTTTCTCCGGTATTTCAAACACACTAAGCCAGCTCCTGCCTCAGAGCCTTTGCATGTGCTATAATGCTCCACTCCCCACCTGGCTGGTTTCTTCTTTTCCTTTGGGATTCAACTTGAATGTCATTTCCTCAATAAAGATGTGGCCATCACCACCGAGTTAGTCTTATTTCCATAACCCTAGTAATTTTATTGAACTGCCCTCATCACAATTTGATGTTATCTTGTGTATTTATTTACTTGTTTATAGTAGTCAGCCCTACTAGAATATAAGCTTCATGAAATCTGAGACTTGGCCTGTTCTATGCCTCGGTATTCTCAGCATCTATCAGGGTGCCAGGATTGTGGAAGATACATACAGATAAGAAATATTTGTTGAATGGATGGATGAAAGCAGAGATGATATGATTCTAATTTAGATCTGCTTAGATTTTAAGAGACTAAATTTCACTTGTGACAAGATTCCAAAACTTATAGTCAGTAATTCTATTCTTCATTGTGTTACATGAGAAACATCTCACCCATTTTGCTCTATAAAATGGGATTACTATGGTGCACTGTGAAGCTCAATTAGAAGACTGGCGGTCACAACTGAAACATCCAGAGAGGAAAAAAATCCCATAACATATATCAGGTATTACAACTTATTGCATGCATATCCAGGAAGCCCCCAGACTGTTGCAATCTTCAACAAACTTTGGCTGAAATATAAACAAAATAGACTTTCTAATCTCTAGTTTTTAATAAAAAAAATTGAGGAAAGATGATGAATGTTAAGGCAATTGCAGTAGAAGATGTATTACCTTCCATTGTTCTCTGCTCAGATCTGTAGCTATTTCAGAAAGAGAGACTTGGTTACAAGGTAAATTTCATTTGTTTGGGATAAAGAACAATGTGACATTTTTGACAATGTACTGTAAAAGATGCCACATTTTTTAAACAAAGTGAGATATAATAAAAATGAAATACAAGATTTCAGAGAAAAGCTAAAATTAGAAAAGAACTCATAGCTCTTTTTAGACTGTACATAACATTTAGGGGAAAAAATCTCCATACCCTCATATGCAAATACAAATTAAATAATGACAAGGGTAATTAACTAATTATTTTGTGGCTTATTTAACATTTGTCTTGCACTAGACTGTAAGCTTCATAAAAGCAGGGACTATGTCTGTCTATGACTCCAGTGCCTAGCAGAGAGAGTTTGTACTCAAATGAATGGAATAGTAATGTGTAATATAAGCCTCTTGGGTTCTTTACAGGAGGAAATAATGCTTGGTAGAATCATTAAATTTCAAAATCATTGTGAAACTCAGTACAAGAACAACAGAAATCACCCGTGGACAAAAGATCCCTGCGGTGGGATGAGAAGGGGTTGAATGTCATCTCTCTGTTTAACCCAGCACTTAACAGTGGAGGTAGTTAAGTGCCAGACCCAGATAATTCCTAGAAAAATGTGGCCTGGGAACCCCAAGGGCAAGGGTGGAGATTATGGGAAGAAGCCAGGCCAGACTTTTCCTGTCAAGGCAGGACGAGTTGATGAAATCCTGGTTCCAAACTTGCCCCTAAATCTGGGTCACCTTAAATAAGTCACTTGCCCTCCTTGAAACTTCAGTCTCTATAGCCTCAAAGAAGAGGAAGGTAGATCAGAGATTCAAAGCCCCCTCAGAACATTAACAATTAGTGGTTTTACAATGTGCCAGAAACAGGAAAGCTCTGAAACCAAGCCAAACCCTGCTTTAACAGAGCCTCCCAGGCCCTTTCTGTAATGCCAGGACCCAGTAACACCCTTCCCTGGATATGGCCAGCCCAGAGCAGAGACACTGTCTAGGGGAAACAACCACTCACATTCCAGCCTTCTACCGCAGTGGTTAAAATACAGAGTCTAGAGTCAGACAACCTGGATTCAAACCCCACAACTGCCATTTACCAACTATGTGACCTTGAGCACAGCTCCAATTTCTTTATCTGCAAACTGGTGATAAATAGTGGTTATCTTCATCATGATGACATTATGAAGATTTCATGCCTAGCATTTAATAAGTGCTCAATAAATGTTTGCTAGCACCATCATCACCATCAACACCCCCACTGGGTCATAGTTTCCTCCTCTTCCTGTCGAGTGCAGCCAACCCTGAAACTTCCTCTTATTTTATTCTCAGCTCCTTCAGAACTGCATAAGCCCGAGCACATCATGCTTCTGGTATAAATCAAAAGCACATGATCTCCCTTCACTAACTGGTCCCCATAAATCAGCATCACTCCCCAAACAGAGACAGATTCAGATTTCAAATGCGTTTTCCAGTCTACCCTCTCTCTGGTGAAAGATGACTTCTCAAACCAGAGTTTAGAGCAGAAAAGAAATTTTTAGAGATGACCTAGTTCAGCCCCCTCAGTTTACAGTTAGGAGCACTGAGGCCCAGAGAAGAAATGAGAGTTGCCCAATTAGAAACTGAGAATTGCAAAGATAAGTCTAGGACCCAGAAATCCTGATTCCCAGCCCTGCATAATATTTACTCAGTGGCATAACAGGGCTAAAAAAGGGACGCAATCTGTCCCAGATATATGGGCAATAAGGACGTGCATTGTCTGTAGAGGATTTTGAATGAATTTATTTATTTATTTATTTATTTATTTATTTATTTATTTATTTATTTATTTATTTATTTATTTATTTATTTATTTATTTATTTATTTATTTTTGAGACAGAATCTTGCTCAGTCTTGCCCAGGCTGGAGTACAATAGCACAATCTCAGCTCACTGCAACCTCTGCCTCCCAGGTTCAGGCAATTCTCCTGCCTCAGCCTCCCAAGTAGCTGGGATTGCAGATGTGAGCCACCACACCTGGCTAATTTTTGTATTTTTAGTAGAGACGGGGTTTCACCATGTTGGCCAGTCTGGTCTCAAACTCCTGACTCAGGTGATCCACCCACCTTGGCCTCCCAAAGTGCTGGGATCATAGGCATGAGCCACCATGACCAGCCAGTAATTTTTAAAATGATCAAAAAGCATCTGCTTTTTATTATTACCAGGTACCTGAAATCCTAAACAATACCAGTGATAAAATATGCCTCTTTCCTCCCCCAAAAATCTTGGTTGGTCTAAGTTCAAAATAATTGCTGAGGTTACTATGGAACTTTGATAATATATAAATAAGTTTGAAATGTTTAGGCTCAGCCCCACACATTAATTTCAAAAGAAAGTTTGTGACAGTTTGAAATTTGGGCCTGGTTCCTGCCTCCATCCCCTGTTGCGCTACATATTCCAGCATTTAAACAGTAGATTTGGAATAAACAAGTATAGTACAGGGAAAACAGAAGTTGAGATTATTCAGTTCTGTCATTCTACGGAATCACTTAATGTTTCTATTTTGGTTTAAAATGTAAAACACTGAGACAGGTACAAAATGTAAAGTATAATATCTTTGTTTGGTAAGTGAAAAATTTAGTGCAGATGTCAACTATTACTGAGTTTGAATAACACCTTTAAAAATAAAATGAATTCTAACCAGGCATGGTGGTGAACAACCTGTAATCCCAGCTTCTCAGGAGGCTGAGGCTGGAGGATCGCTTGAGCTCAGGAGCTCAAGGCTGCAGTGAGCTGGGATTACAGCACTGAACTCCAGCCTAGACGACAGAGTGAGATCTCCTGTCTCTAAAATATAAGTAAATAAGTAAAATGAATGATTCTGATGTGTCAATTGTTTTAAAACCAAAGGTTGTTTCTGATTGTTATACAGTTATTACTGAAAATAATTGTTGTCTAATTGAGGGAGGCAATGTTAAATGATCTTCTCCAAATGTCAAATACGCTAAGTACGTCACTGTTTTTGTTACATAGTAACGTATGAAGGTTAGAAGAAGCTCTTCCTGATCACTCCTGATATTTCCTTTTACTTGGAGCTGTCTTCCTTATTATAAAATCTAAACCTTTCCCCAGCCTCTTTTGCCCCATCTCAACCCTCCCCACTCCCTTGATCTCTGCACTCCTTGCAGAGAGGAGCTTATAAATAAGGATTTGAGGACAGGTATACAAAGCTCTACAATTGTTTCTCTTCCTTATTGGGCCAGGTGACCTACAGAGAACTCACGCCCATTGTCTTGGCAGTGAATTGTACAGAAGTAGGTTTTCCCAAGAAAGGGGCTTGTGCTGGCCAGGATGGAGTAGCAGGGCTTTGTTATTCTGTCCATTCAGGCTACATCCTCCAGTGGTAGCTTTCCAGTAATAAAAGTGGCATTTTTATCTCACTTCTGATTTATTTCTTTGTCTTATTTCTTAATGCAGATTTCTGACACAGAACTCAAGCCAAAGAGTTACGATTTATTAGACTCCTCATACCCTAACAATCAGGATGATGATAATGATGCTAACAATAATAACTTTGTTCAAAGCCATCAATGTTTTGAATATTTACTATGTCAGGCACTGTGATGAATTTAAATGCATGATCTGACTGAATCTCCCTGACACATCTCTGAGGCAGGTTCCATTGTTGTCTCTATGTTACAGATGAGAAAATTGAGGTTTAATGACTAATAAACATGCCCACCATCACGCAACTAGCAAATGGAGGCAGAGGACTTGAACTGGCTTGATCAGTTCAGAGCCCAAACACTTACCCACTACACTGTTTTGCTTAATGGTGGGAGAAAACTTCTTTATGGACCCTACTGGTTAAACTTAGAACTAATGTCCTCGGGATTCCTTGGGCCTCCAGCTATTGAGATTAGGAAAAGGGCTCATGTTCCCTTGCTTCTGTGTTCTGTTGATTTGCTCTCCCTCACCTTTCCCCAAGTGACAAGTCCAGGAGACTTAATTTGGAGATGGGCTCCGTGCTATAAACACAGAGCACAGCAGTCTGGTCGAGTCCAGCTCCGTGGCCCCACGTTTGCTGGTCATCTTGTCTAAAAGTCTTGCCTTCCAGCTTGACTTGGCACTTCCCCACACTAGGACTGCCAGCTACAGTATCTTCAGCCTGAAAGGGTCCAGGGCAGCACATACTGCTACAAGGTGACAAACTCAGCTCACGCCATGCCTTTTTGGCAGAACCTGCCACCACTTTCTGGTGCAATTTCAAGAGCACTAGAATATGCCAATCTGCTTCTACCCAAAAAGTACCTTTCCTTCCCTCTATTCAACTGGCTTATCTTGGGGCCTGAATTTCCACCATTATAACTGTAACCCTTTCATGTAAGACATCATCCCACATTAAAAAACAAGATGTTCAATGAAAAGTCACAGTCTAAGCCTCAGTTTCTTCCCATACAGTGGGAGTATACACAATACCCACTTCAGAGGGTTGATGTGAGAACTAAAAGAGATCATACATGCTACAAACTTTATGTTTTGTCCCTGGCACAATACACATATACGATAGGTATTAGCAGTTACCACATCACCATCACTAAATTTGGATGTGTTCATTTATATGATTTCCTTTTTCAAGGGTTTAGGTATGGAATGTAGAACTAATCCCAAGACACAGTCAATCCACCTGGGAGTTGGGAAATTTGAATTCTGACTCTGATTTGGCCATTAATTCTCTATGTTCTAGGAATGCCACAGATATTCTTTGAGCCTGTTTAATTGTCTTCCTTCTCCTCATCACTGTAACACAAAAAAACTGTTTATTTCTACAAACTATTTTGGTCCACAGATCTGTTTGATATTCCCTATCCTATTTAGGCTTCCCAGTAAACCTACAGCGGGGGCAGACATGGTATTTGAGGCTCCAAGGATGTAAGAGACTTTCCCAAAGATCACAAAGCTAGTTAAGGGCAGAACCAACACAACTTCCAGAAGGCATCACCCAGCCTCCAGCCCAAGAGTAGTTTGCCAGCATGAAAGTTAGAGAATTTCAGAGCTGGGAGAGCTTTCTAGGTAGTCTCCTTCAGTGATGGTGACTGCCTAGCCCATAAGAGCCTATTCTCCATTCCAAATCTATGGCAGGTATCACTAATTGAACATGAAAATAATTCCATCAATATTTCTCAGCACAGTAATCTAAGAATTTACCACTGAATCAAAGCTGCACATGGGACAAACTCATCATTCTTTTCCCATCCAGACCAGAGGTTGGCAATCTACAGTCCAGACATATATTGCCAGCCTATGAGTTACTATCATCTCTTAGTTTGTGGTTCTCAAGCTTTAACACGCCTACAAATCACATCTGCATCTTGTTAAAATGCAGATTCACATTCGGTAGGTCCAGGTTGTAGCCCAAGATGCTGCATTTCTACCAAGCTCCCAGGTGCCGCAGCTGCCATAGGTTCAAAGACAACATATTGGGTGGCAAATTCCTAGGGGATGTGGTGGAGATGCTCCACCTCTCTGTGTACAGAAGCCTCAAACTGATACTCTTTAGGAATGTTGATCCTGTCCCAAAGCTGTCCCTTGAGCACACATGTGTTGGAAAGAAAACAGGAGAGGGCATGCAGCATGATAGTCTTCTCCCTTTCCTATACCCCTCCGCACATACCTGCATGCATGCACACACTCATGCACACATTCAGAGACTCTTTTCGGGCTTTTAGGGGTATTTGTATGGTTTGGCAGACAGCACACTAACCTGGGAATTAAGAAATGACTTCTAGCCTTGCCTCTTCAATTTTCTGTGTGATTTTGGCCAAGACACTCCAGTTTGTCTACTTCCTCCTGAAAGGATCCTACCCTGAAGCAAGCATAGTCTAAAAGCTTCTCACAAAAGCAAGCTCGCCACCTTGCCCCAAGATCCACTTTCTTCCGTGGAAGGTTAGGGGAATACAAATCTAGAAGGCATAGAGGTATGGCTTGGGTACTTAGCCAATTCTCCACCAGGTTTGTGGTGGGAAGTGATGGATGAGCAGTAAGACTCAAAGTGTCTGTGCTTAAAGGACCACAGCACCCAGCCAGTCCAACCTCTTCATTGATTATCATGTTCCTCCTTGTTTATTCATCTTGTTTAAAACAAAGGACCCCAAACACCTTTGCCCTAGAGCCTTAAGCAAGGTTTAGCAATTAAAATATACTTAGAAGCTCCAACAAATCTTACAAACCATAGCAGCGTTTTAATGACCCTGAAGTAAATCCTGATTTGGAAAAAAAAAAAAAATAAGGCTTATTTTCCCTGTCAATGTAAAAGTATCTTTACCCCAGTGGTACTGTCCTTACTGTGAGGGGAGATGCAATGATGCTGATTCCATGGGCTGGAACAGCCAGAGCCAGCTGGAACTCAGGAGATCCGGGCTCCAGTCCAGCTCTGGCAGCATCAGACACGTCTGATTCTCAGTTTTTTGCATCCATCAGATGGAGATAATAATAGCAAACATGTATTGAGTACTAAATACATGGCAGGCACTATTTTTTTTATTGTATTTAATCTTCACAAATGCCCTAATCTATTTGTACCATTTTACCTAATTTACAGATGAGAAAACCACAACTTGGGGAGGTTTAATACCATGGCAAAACCCCATAACAAATTGGCCATCTTTTTTTTTTTTTTTTTTTTGAGATGGGGGTCTCACTATGCTGTCCAGGCTGGTCTCAAACTCCTAGGTTCAAGCAATCCTCCCACCTCAGCCTCCTGAGTAGCTGGGATTGCAGGCATGTGCCACCATGCCTGGCTGTCAAGTTGGTCTTCTCAACTCCAAACTTTTGCTCAAATCCCCTGCATTAAACCACCTTTTCTTACTCTGTAGCATTCACAGAACTTCTGTTATGATTCAAATAATAAGGTAGATGTGAAAATCACTTCATATTCCTAAGTGCTGTATACATATTGCTGTGGTTGTTATGGTAAAGCAATGAATGCCAAGCAGAGAAATCTCACGTACAAGAGTAGGGGGGTTAAACAAGGAGGAATTGGGGTTCTTCTCAGGGAGCCTTAGACATAAACATCTCTTGATTCCACTTCTCTGTAATCTCACGGCCCTAACTAATCCCTCACTCCCACCTTCCTGCCCCAACACTCCACCACCATGTACACACATATACGCAGCCTCCATCACCTGCTGCTTACCTTCTGCCCTGGATATCCCCAGCTAAAGTCCACAGCAATCTCTGGCTCACCCAGAACCACGTAGGTCACACTGAAATTTTCTCCTAGTTGGACTGATGTTGCTGAAGCTTGGATGGTGGGTTTGGGGGAGGAAGATGGGGTCTGCCATCGATTAGAGGGTCGAGACGTTAGAGACAAACATGTTGACTTGATTGTTAGAATTGTCTAATTGATGGCAGGTAGAGGGATGGAGAGATGGATGAATAGTAATACCCGTCTCTTTTTATAGAGACCCTACCAAACAGGATATACTTCCACATGTCTAATTAACCCCATCACTTTAGAAATTCCCTGGGGTCACTCAGAGCTGACCTCACTTCACAATTTTACCTTTAGTTTTCATCCTTCTCATAGGTGGATAATAAGAGGTGGAAGGGAGGAAAAGTTGAAGTTCCCTTCTTTGCAAAGCGAGCTGCCTTTTAATCAAATTCTCCTGTCTCCCATTGTCTCATTATAGTTATGGATTTGGGCAGCTTCTTGCCATGGTTACACAATCTTCTGATTAAATTCTGCCAGCTAGCCAGCTCCAGTTTCAGAAAGTGAATGAATAAACAAACTGCTGCACTAAACCAAAGGAAAAGACACACCTTGGATACAAGGAGAGTTCCCTGAAGGCCAGGTCAACTGAAACCATATTAAAAGGAGTATAGAGGCCTAAATATAGGAGGAGATAGGGATGGCCTTATTCTAGTAGAACTGCACTCAAGAAACAAAAACCGATAGAAATAGAATGTGGCTAGAACTTGGAAATAGAGCAGAAGATTAGGTGTAAGACACTTGATAAGCCCATTTGCTTCTGTAAGACTCAGCTTCTTTAGCTGTCACATGGCAGAATCATATTCACTAGCAATTGTAAAGCACTGACTGTGTGCCAGGTACTATGCCAAGCACTGTAACAGTTAATATGTCGCACACAGATTATTTGAAAGAACTGAAGTTGTTTAGCCCAAGGAAAGGTAGACTGGGAAGGAAAAGTAGACTGGGAAGGAAAAGTAAGATGAATTTAAATATGTACTATAATGTGAAAGAAATACTAAGTTTATTTTGTGTTCCTTTAGGCTTTAGAGTTGAAAGAGCATGAAATTACATCACACCTCAGGCTGAGTACTGGATCTGCCAGTGCCTCACTTTTTGACGTTAGAACATTTATTAACCCTCCTCGGCCTCAGTTTTCTGGCCTGCAAAATAGGGATAATGCCACCTACCTCATACATTACAGGGAGGGCTCAATTAATGTAGGTAAATGGTATTAAGTACATAACACATACTAAGAGCTCAATAAATGTTTATTTCTTCTTTATCCACAGAGAATTAGAAATAATGGACAATTGCTCCATACCATGACCTCGACCAAACGGAGACCTGGATAGCTCAAGGATTTTGTACCATTTACTTGAATACAACCCTCACCCTGGCTATAATTATTGTATATTCACATGCATCTATGCCAAGTTAAATTTGGGACCCACTCCAGACTTAATAATTAGGATTCTCAAACACAGGAGGGTGGGGAAAAATCTACTCATTCTATCAAAATAAATGATAGTGCTTTCTTGTTCCTTATAATCCTATTAGCTGTTGTAATAGAAGTAGATTGCTTTATAACTGGTAAGTTCCCTCAGGGGAAGGATCACATTCATCTTTTTTACCCCAGGAATACCAGCACCAAGCACAGTGCATACATTGTGAGTGCTCTATAGATAGGTCCCTGATTAATAATGCCACTTCTTTGTCACTTTACTTTTTACTTGGGTATCCTTTCCCCGCATTCCTCCACCTTTACTCCTGAGAACATAAACTCCAGAGCATAGGATGACATACTCATCTAATTTCCTTTATTTTAGATATGTTAATATTACCAAATTTATATCTGCAGCCCAGACCTCATCCGTGAACTCTAGATTTACATATCCAACTTTTTGCCTAGTCTAGCTGTTTAATCCAAAATAAATAAATACTTCAAAGGACCCTGAATATGCCCCCAAAGAAATCTTAAATCTACCTTCAAACAAATGAATAATAGATAAATGCCAGCCCATCCCCCATTTTCCTCATCTTAGATAATGCTACCATCATCTGTCTAATTGCTTAGATTAAAAAATCTAAAATTCATTCTTGATTCCTCATTATCAATCTACATTTAATCCATCAGCCAGTCTTGTCAGCTCTGTCAAAATAGAGCCTTCCCTCAGTATCCACAGGGGACTGGTTCTAGGACCTCCCTCAGATACAAAATCCAATTCACAGATGCTCAAGGCCTTGATATAAAATGGCAGAGAGGTCAGGTGAGGTGGCTCAAGCTTGTAACTCTAGCACTTTGGGAGGCTGAGGCTGGCAGATGACTTGAGCTCAGGAGTTTGGGACCAGTCTGGGCAACATGGCAAAACCAAGCCAAGCATTATTGTGCACTCCTCTAGTCCCAGCTACTTGAGAGGCTGAAGTAGGAGGATCACTTGACCCTGGAAGGCCAAGGCTGTAATGAGCTGTGATTATGCCACTGCACTCCAGCCTGGGTGACACAGCAAGGCACTGTTTCAAACAAATAAAAATAAAAATGGCAGACAAAAGGCAGGACTAACTTGAAGCTCCCACTCAGACAGACAGAACAGTGTGTGTAGACTCACATTGTAAACTTTTGCTCCAAGAACTACTGTGGGAACATACCAGGAAAGCTGAGAGAATCCACAGACCCTCTGAAGGAAGGGGTGTGCCACTGCAAGCTCAGTGAGACAGCCAAAAACCTGTGAGTGCCCAGAGTGTAAGAGGAGGAATGTCTGCCCTCGAACACACATCCTCAGTGGGGAATCTGAAGGTCCAGATGACGGGAGAAGCATTTGACCTTATGTGGAGGTGAGATGAATTTAGAGAACTGAGCAAAATACAGGGGTAGAGGAAGCAGCAGGAAGAGCCCTGTGGGCACTCTCAGTCCCCAGAAAAGCCATTCCTGACCTTGTCTCTCACAGTTCCTTGGGGAGGGCTGCCAGTGGAATTGGGGAAAGCCCACAGGGAGAAGAAAACTTCCAGCTGAACTTTGTAACAATTTTGACCAAATGCAAAGTTTCCCCAGACAGAATCCAGGGCAGGAGGCAAACCAGGAGTGCAGATACCAGCACAGAAGCTACCACAGGCAGGGAGGCATAAAATCTGAAAGCCCGGCTTGCTTTCTCAGCAGGGAGGCTTGTAGCTTGGGGCAAGTTATCAGCCCTGCTCACTGACTGCCTGGAAATAAACTCTGCCCTGTTGTTGGGGGTGGAACTCAGTGCTGTTGGGGCAGGGGCGGGGAGCGGGGGGTGGGGGGTTTGTGGCGCACAATGCAAGTGAGACTAGCCTTTTAGGCTGCATGGGAGCTGGGTGAGGCCTGTCACTGCCCACTTTCCGCTACTTCCCTGGTGACCTGTGTGATGCAGCCATAATCCCCCTGGGAATGTAACTTCATCAGCCTGATAACTACTTCCCGATCCACAACAGCAACCACAGCAAGTGCCACCCAAGGAAAGTCTGAGCTCAGACATGCCTAACCCTGCTTCTACTTGATGGTCTTTCTCTACCAGCCCCAAGTAGCCAAAGACAAAGGACATAATCTCTTGTGAGCTCTATGGTCCCACCTACCACCTAAGAAACCAAAGTACTTATTCAGGCAAAAGCATCAGGTAACCTACAAAGGAAAATCTATCAAATTAACAGCAGATTTCTCAGCAGAAACTCTACAAACTACAAGGGATTGGGGTCCTATATTTAGCCTCTTTAAACAAAATGATTATCAGCCAAGAATTTTGTATCCAGCAAAATTAAGCTTCATAAATAAAGATACAGTCCTTGTCAGACAAATAAATGCTGAGAGAATTCACCGACTACCACACCAGCACCACAGGCACTGCTAAAAGGAATTCTAAATCTTGAAACAAATTCTTGAAATACACCAAAATAAAACCTCCTTAAACCACAAATCTTACAGGACCTATAAAACAATAACAAAATTAAAAAAAAAAAAAGACCCAAGGTATTCAGGCAACAACTAACGTGATAAATAGAACAGTATCTCACATTTCAATACTAACAATGAGGGTAAATGGCCTAAATGCTCCACTTAAAAGATACAGAATGGAAGACTGGATAAGAATTCATCTACTAAGTATCTGCTGTCTTCAAGAAACTCACCTGACACATAAGGACTCACATAAATTTAAGGTAAAGGGGTAGAAAAAGATACTCCATGTAAATTAACACCAAAAGCAAGCCGGAGTAGCTGTCCTTAGACAAAACAGACTTCAAAGCAACAACAGTTAAAAAAGACAAAGAGGGACATTATATAATGATACAAAGACTAGTCCAAAAGGAAAATATCACAATCCTAAATATATATGCACCTAACACTGGCACTCACAAGTTTATAAAACAATTACTACTAGACCTAAGAAATTAGATAGACGGCAACACAATAGTGGGGGACTTCAATACTCCACTGACAGCACTAGACAGGTAATCAAGACAGAAACTCAACAAAGAAACAATGGATTTAAACTATACCCTAGAACAAAGAGACTTACCAGATATTTACAGAACATTCTACCCAACTGCAGAATATAGAATCTATTCATTAGCACTTAGAACATTCTCCAAGATAGACCATATGATAGGCCACAAAACAAGTCTCAATAAATTTAAGAAAATCAAAATTATATCAAGTACTCTCTGAGACCACAGTGGAATAAAACTGGAAATCAACTCCAAAAGGAACCCTCAAAACCATGCAAATACATAGAAATTAAATATCTTTCTCCTGAATGATCATTGGGTCAATAAAATCAAGGTGGAAATTTAACAATTCTTTGAACTAAACAATAATAGTGATACAACCTATCAAAACCTCTGAGATACAACAAAAGCAGTGCTAAGAGGAAAGTTCATAGCATTGAATGCCTACATAAAAAATTTTGAAAAAAGCACAAATGAACAATCTAAGGTCACACCTCAAGAAACTAGAGAAATAAGAACAAAGCAAATCCAAACCCAGAAGAAGAAAAGAAATAACAAAGAACAGAGCAGGACTAAATGAAATTGAAACAAAATACAAAAGATAAATGAAACAAAAAGCTGGTTCATTGAAAAGATAAAATTGATAGACTATTAGTGAATTTAACCAAGAAAAGAAGAGAGAAGATCCAAATAAGCTCAATTAGAAATGAAACAGGAGATATTACAACTGATAGCACAGAAATACAAAAGATCATTCAAGACTACTATGAATACCTTTATGCACACAAACGAGAAAACTTAGAGGAGATGAATAAATTTCTGGAGATATACATCCCTCCTAGATTAAACCAGGAAGAAAAAGAAACTCTGAACAGACCAATAACAAGCAGCAAAATTGAATGGTAAGAAAAATAATTACCAAGAAAAAAAAGTCCAGGACCAGATGTCTTCGTAGCTGAGAAAGAGAATCTTCCTTCATTCTATGAAGCCAGTACCACCCTAATAGCAAAACCAGAAATGGGCATAACAAAAAAGAAAACTACAGATCAATATCCCTGATGAACATAGATACAAAAATCCTCAACAAAAAGCTTACTGAGCCCAACAGTATATCAAAAAGATAATCCACCATGATCAAATGGGTTTCATAGCAAGAATGCAGGGATGGTTTAACATACTCAAATTAGTAAATGTCATACACTACATAAACAGAATTAAAAATAAAAATCACATGATCATCTCAATAGATGCAGGAAAAGCATTTGACAAAATCCAGCATCCTTTATGATTAAAACTCAGCAAAATTGGCATACAAGGGACACACCTTAAAGTAATAAAAGCCATTTAAGACAATCCCACAGGCAACATTATACTGAATGGGGAACAGTTGAAAGCATTCTCCCTGTGAATGAGAACAAGATAAAGATGCCCATTTTTACCACTTCTATTCAACATAGTACTGGAAGTCCTAACCAGAGCAATCAGACATGAGAAAGAAATAAAGGGCATTCAAATTGGTAAAGAGGAAGTCAACCTGTCACTGTTTGCTAATGCTATGATCATATACCTAGAAAATCCTAAAGACTCATCCAAGAAGCTTCTATTAATAGATCTGATAAATGAATTCAGTAAAGTTTCTGGATACAAAATTAATGTACACAAATCAGTAGCACTGCTATCCACCAACAGAGACCAAGCTGAGAATCTAATCAAGAACTCAACCCCTTTTACAATAGCTTCAAAAAAATAATAAAATGCTTAGGAATATACCTAACCAAGGAGGTAAAAGTCCTCTACAAAGAAAACTACAACACACTGTTGAAAGAAATCATCAATGACACAAACAAATGGAAAGACATCCTATGCTCATGGATGGGTAGAATCAATATTGTGAAAATGACCATACTGCCAAAACCAATGTACAAATTCAATGCAATTATCATCAAAATACCACCATCATTCTTCACAGAACTAGAAAAAACAATCCTACAATTCATATGGAACAAAAACAGGGCCCACATAGCCAAAGCAAAACTAAACAAAAAGAACAAGTCTGGAGCCATCACATTACCTAACTTCAAACTACACTATAAAGCTATAGTCACCAAAACAGCATGGCACTGGTATAAAAAATAGGCCCATAGACCCATGGAACAGAATAGAGAACCAAGAAATAAACTCAAATACTTACAGCTAACTGATCTTTGACAAAGCAAACAAAAACATAAATTGGGGAAAGGAAATCCTATTTACCAAATGGTGCTGGGATAATTGGCTAGCCACATGTAGAATGAAACTGGATCCTCATCTCACACCTTACATAAAAAAAATCAACTCAAGATGGATCAAAGACTAAAATCTAAGACCTGAAACCATAAAAATCCTAGAAGATAACATTGGAAAAACCTTCTAGATATCAGCTTACACAAAGACTTCTTGACCAAGAACCTGAAGGCAAATGCAAGAAAAAAAAAGATAAATAGGTGAGACTTAGTTAAACTAAAGAGCTTTTGCATAGCAAAAGGAACAGTCAGCAAACAGACACCCCACAGTGTGGGAGTAAACCTTCGCAAACTATGCATCTGAGAAAGGACTATTATACAGAACCTACAAAGAACTCAAACAAAACAGCAAGAAAAAACAAATAATCCCATCAAAAAGTGGGCTAAGGACCTCAATAAACAATTCTCAAAAGAAGATATACAAATGGCCAACATACGTATGAAAAAATGCTCAACATTGCTAATGATCAGGGAACTGCAAGTCAAACCACGATGTGATACCACCTTACTCCTGCAAGAATGGCCATAATCAAAAAAATCAAAAAATAATAGATGTGGGCATAGATGTGGTGAAAAGGGAACACTTTTACACTGTTGATAGGAATGTAAACTGGTACGACCACTATAGAAAACAGTGTGGAGATTTCTTAAAGAACTAAAAGTAGATATGCCATTTGTTCCAGCAATCCCACTACTGAGTATCTAACCAAAGGCAAAGAAGTCATTGCACGAAAAAGATACTTGCCCAGGCATGTTTATAGCAGCATAATTTGTAATTCCAAAACTATGGAACCAGCTCAAATGTCTATCAGTCTATCAATCAACAAGTGGATAAGGAAAATGTGATATATATATATACACACATACACACACACACATACATATACATACACACACACACACACACACCATGGAATACTACTCAGCCATAAAAAGGAACAAAATAACGGCATTTGCAGCAACCTAGATGGAGTTGGAAACCATTATTCCAAGTGAAGTAACTCAAGAATGGAAAACCAAACATCATATGTTCTTACTCATAAGTGGGAGCTAAGCTATGAGGATGCAAAGGCATAAGAATGATACAATGAATGGATTTTGGGGGCGTGGGGGAAAGGGTGGGTGGAGCGTGAGGGATAAAAGACTACACATTGGGTACAGTACACACTGCTTAGGTGATAGATGCATCAAAATCTTAGAAATCACCACTAAAGAACTTAGCCATGTAACCAAACACCACCTGTTCCCCAAAAACCTATTGAAATAATAAAAATAAAATAGTATTTACATATAACCTCAGCACATCCTCCCAGATACTTTAAATTACCTCTAGACTACTTCTAATACTTAATACAAAGTAGGTGCCGTGTAAATAGTTGTTATACTATGTTTAGAGAATAATGACAAAAAAAAATAATAAGTCTGTCAGTAGAGACACAATTTTTTTCTGAATATTTTCAATGTGTGATTGGTTGAATCCATGGATGCAGAACCCATGGATACAGGGGGCCAACTGTATATTCTAAACCTAGCTATTTCTCAGCAGCTTCCCCATAACATCTTTGACTATGCTACTATCATCTCACTCCTTAACTACCACAACAGCCATTAAGGGATGTCCCTGCTTCTTCCCATTCTCCCCTACAGTCCACACATCATACATAGCCAAGCAATCTTCATAAAATATATCACATCATTTTCCTGTTTGAAACCTTCTCATTTGTCAACATTCAGCACTTATGGAGCCGCCTTATGTGCTAGGCACTGTTCTAGCTGTTAGAAATACAGCAGTGAAGAAACCAAACAAAAATGCCTGACCTTGGGGAGTATACGTCCTACTTAGGGATGCTGACAATAAACAAACAAAGTGGCTAGTGCTGGGGGTGCAATTTTTATGTGGGCAGTCAGGAACAGTCTCAAGGAGAAGGTTGTATCTGAGCAATGAATTGAGCAAATAAGGGAATGAGCCATGTGAATATCTGGGGAAAGCTCTTCAGACTGAGTAAACAGCCAGGGCAAGGGACTGGAAGCAAAGGATGCCTGGCACGTTCAAGAAGCAGCAAGGAAACACCAGGTAAGACATTGTGAGGGCTTGGCCTTTGCTCTGAGTGAGATGAGAAGACCTTGGACTGTATTGATTAAAAGATAGATTAAAAGCCAGCATGATTCGACTTACATTTGTAAAGGGACACTCTGGTTGCTATGCTGATAATAGAGTGAAGGAAGTTAAAGCAGGAAGATAAGGTGAGAGGTTAGTGCAATAATCCAAACAAGAGATGATGGGGTTTGAACTAAGGAATAACTTTGTGGCAAGTGATGGGTAATCAGACAGACTCTGAAGACAGAACCCAGAGTTTGCAGACAGAGTGGATGTCTGGGAACTGAGGCATCAAGAATGACTCCAGGTATTTTGGCTCAAAAAAACTAAATAGATGGACTCATCCTTCCCAAAGACAGGGGAGACTATTGGTGAGGTAGATTTGTAGGGACAGAAGGAGCTTGAGTTGTGTATGTAAAGTTTGAGTTTGCTTTTAGACATGAATTAAAAGCATTGAGTAGGCAGTTGTATACACAGGTCTAGAATGCAGAAGTTGCTCTACGGGTATAAATCTGAGAATTATCAGCATATAGATGGTATTTAAAGTCAGGGGACTTTGATGATAATATCACCAGGGGTGTGATCTTGGGTAGAAATAAGAAGAGAGGGATCCACGGACCCTGGGATACTCCAAAGTTAAGAGATATAGGATAAAAGGAGTAATCAATTAGCAAGAAAAGATGGATTAACTTCCCATTGCACTAGAAAACAATTCAGATACCTTGTCTGCAGGCCTTACGTGATCTGGCCCAGTCAACTTTATCTTCTGCTTTCTCTTCTGTTCACTAAGCACCAGCCAGCCACACTGGACTTCATTTTGATCCTCAAATCAATGAAACTCATTCCTCTTTCAAAGCTTTGAACTTGCCTGGAAAGATCTTCTTTCAATCCTTGTAACTAACTTTGTGTCACTCAAGTCTCTGAATTTTTATGTTGCTTCCAAGGAGAGGAATTCCCCATCCTGCTCAGTTCACGTATTCCTTTACCTTTGTATGCCTGTCTAGCTCTTTTTATTCTATTGCACTTATCACTATCGTAATTTTCTTACCTTAGTTTCCATTTTTACTGTCTATTCCACCCCCCCACCCACCCCCAACTCTGGCCAGGTAAACTTAATGAGGTTAAAGACTCCAGGTTGTTTTGTTGACTCCACACAGATGTATCCCCATTACCTAGATTGGCAACCATTACCTAGTAAGTGCTCAAATTATAGTTGAGGAATGAACATAAACCAAAATCTAGAGAGGTACAGCAACCTTCTCAAGGTCATCCAAGAGTAACAAAGCCAAGGCTAGAGCCCCAATTCTAACTCTAAAGTCAGCGTTGGTTGGTCTGTACTCCCAGTTATTGCAGAGAAGGAAAGCGTAGTCTAAATAAAACCATTCATACTCATTTTAAAATTAATAGTTGACCAGTTTAACCCTCTTTTCCCTCACCACTCTCTGTAACCATTCATAACTCAACACAGATGTATCCTGGCCACTTGTAACTTTAAGCATGAAAAATAATTGACTAGGATTAGAAGGGAGCTTTAAGAAAACAAATTATAGTGTATTGAAGCTTAGATGGACAGTGGAGGGAGTGCACAGTCACTTTTAATCCAACTTTCCTTTTTCCTTATAATATCATGATCTTGAAAGGTGTTTGGTCAGTGGCCAAAAAAAAAAAGAATGAAACAATTTACATCTCTACTAGTTGCCTAGTGCCTTTCAGATGTCCCTAAGAGAAAGGATTTTTTCATTCATTTGACAAATATATATCAAATCAACTATTCTAGAAGCTGATGATCCAACAGTGAACAAAAAAGGTAAGGTTCTTATTCTCAGATGCTTAAATCTGGTCAGCAAGACAGACAGTAAGTAAATGAATTAATGAACAAAATAATGTCCAGTGAGGTTAGGTGATATGATGACAGTAAAATGGAACAATGTGATACAGAGCATGCAGCTGTCTGAAATAACCGCAGACACTGGATGAATTTTGGATACCTGGCTTCCACTCTGGTTTCTGACTTGGCATTAAATCCAGACAGATCTTATGGTTCTCCCCTTGGAATAGTGCTCAGTGCCTCCTCATGGGAAATCCTGGGGGCTCCTTGCCCACTCGACTCCCATTTCACAGACCAGAAATCAAGCCTGAGGTCTGGCTTCTGTTTGTGACCCAGCATGTCTCCAACTCCATTTAACACCAAATCCCACTGCTCAGGGCGCAATATCTATGAGGACTGGGCCCACATGTTTGAACTAGTTATGTTGCCCCATTGAGATATTGACTTACTCTTTACACACCTAACTTAACATTGGGTTAGTCTGCCAAATGCCTCTGGCAGCACATGTGGCTGTAGCTCAGATTAGCCAAGAGAACAGGAGGAGGCATTGATGTCTTTGCTGTGTGGAACAGAATCACACATGCTTGTCCCTCCACCTGCTTTGCCCACAGAAGAAGAGTTAAATTATATTGGGTCAGAGCAGGGTGAGCTCCAAGCAGAATAAACACTATATATATATATTGTTCCACCCCTGAACAGCTTGGACAATCCTGATCCAGTGTTCTTCACATCTTTGTTAGGCAAGTCTTTGGAGAAACTGTATCCATGGATTTGAGCATCATGCAAATCTGGATTTGAAACAACCTTGCCACTAAACTTCTATGTGATCTCAGGCAAGTCATTTAATTTCTTTAAATCTCAGTTCACCTATTAAAGGTGAATAATACATACATTTACCTATAAAGTCTATAGCGAGAATGGAATAAAATAGAATACTTAGGATAAGCTCTCTTGCCTGCTGCTAGATGGGATGTGACTTTGCTTCTCCTCTGCTTTCCGCCATGATTCTGAGGCCTCTCCAGCCATGTGGAACTATTGGCTTCAATATGACCGGTGGAGCCAAGATGGCCGAATAGGAACAGCTCCGGTCTCCAGCTCCCAGCCCCAGCGACACAGAAGACGGCTGATTTCTGCATTTCTGCTTGAGGTACCGGTTTCATCTCACTAGGGAGTGCCTAACAGTGGGCGCAGGACAGTCGGTGAAGCGCACTGTGCGCGAGCCGAAGCAGAGCGAGGCATTACCTCACTCGGGAAGCGCAAGGGGTCAGGGAGTTCCCTTTCCTAGTCAAAGAAAGGGGAAACAGACGGCACCTGGAATATCGGGTCAGTCCCACCCCAATACTGCGCTTTTCCAACGGGCCTGGAAAACGGCACACTAGGAGATTGTGTCCCGCACCTGGCTCGGAGGGTCCTGTGCCCATGGAGTCTCGCTGATTGCTAGGACAGCAGTCTGAGATCAAGCTGCAAGGCGGCAGCGAGGCTGGGGGAGGGGCGCCCGCCATTGCCCAGGCTTGCTTAGGTAAACAAAGCAGCCAGGAAGCTCGAACTGGGTGGAGCCCACCACAGCTCAAGGAGGCCTGCCTGCCTCTATAGGCTCCACCTCTGGGGGCAGGGCACAGACAAACACAAACTCAGCAAGAACCTCCACAGACTTAAAGGTCCCTGTCTGACTGACAGCTTTGAAGAGAGTAGTGGTTCTCCCAGCATGCAGCTGGAGATCTGAGAACGGACAGACTGCCTCCTAAAGTGGGTCCCTCACCCCTGAGCAGCCTAACTGGGAGGCACCCCCCAGTAGGGACAGACTGACACCTCATTCAACCGGGTACTCCTCTGAGACAAAACTTTCAGAGGAACTATCAGACAGCTGAATTTGTGGTCTCACGAAAATCCGCTGTTCTGCAGCCACCGCTGCTGACACCCAGCCAAACAGGGTCTGGAGTGGACCTCTAGTAAACTCCAACAGACCTGCAGCTGAGGGTCCTGTCTGGTAGAAGGAAAACTAACAAACAGAAAGGACATCCACACCAAAAACCCATCTGTACATCACCATCATCAAAGACCAAAAGTAGATAAAACCACAAAGATGGGAAAAAAACAGAACAAAAAAACTGGAAACTCTAAAAAACAGAGCACCTCTCCTCCTCCAAAGGAACGCAGTTCCTCACCAGCAACGGAACAAAGCTGGATGGAGGATGACTTTGATGAGTTGAGAGAAGAAGGCTTCAGACGATCAAACTACTCTGAGCTACGAGAGGAAATTCAAAACAATAGCAAAGAAGTTAAAAACTTTGAAAAAATATTAGAAGGATGGATAACTAGAATAACCAATGGAGAGAAGGGCTTAAAGGAGCTGATGGAGCTGAAAGCCAAGTTTCGAGAACTACGCGAAGATTGCAGAAGCCTCAGTAGCAGATGCGATCAACTGGAAGAAAGGGTATCGCTGATGGAAGATGAAATGAATGAAATGAAGAGAGAAGGGAAGTTTAGAGAAAAAAGAATAAAAAGAAATGAACAAAGCCTCTGAGAAATTTGGGACTATGTGAAAAGACCAAACCTACGTCTGATTGGTGTACCTGAAAATGATGGGGAGAATGGAACCAAGTTGGAAAACACTCTGCAAGATATTATCCAGGAGAACTTCCCCAATCTAGCAAGGCAGGCCAGCATTCAGATTCAGGAAATACAGAGAACACCACAAAGATACTCCTCGAGAAGGGCAACTCCAAGACACATAATTGTCAGATTCACCAAAGTTGAAATGAAGGAAAAAATGTTAAGGGCAGCCAGAGAGAAAGGTCGGGTTACCCACAAAGGGAAGCCCATCAGACTAACAGCTGATCTCTCAGCAGAAACTCTACAAGCCAGAAGAGAGTGGGGGCCGATATTCAACATTCTTAAAGAAAAGAATTTTCAACCCAGAATTTCCTATCCCACCAAACTAAGCTTCATAAGTGAAGGAGAAATAAAATACTTTACAGACAAGCAAACGCTGAGTGATTTTGTCACCACCAGGCCTGCCCTAAAAGAGCTCCTGAAGGAAGCACTAAACATGGAAAGGAACAACCGGTACCAGCCACTGCAAAAACATGCCAAATTGTAAAGACCATCGAGGCTAGGAAGAAACTGCATCAACTAACGAGCAAAATAACCAACTAACATCATAATGACAGGATCAGATTCACACATAACAATATTAACGTTAAATGTAAATGGGCTAAATGCTCCAATCAAAAGACACAGACTGGCAAACTGGATAAGGAGTCAGGACCCATCAGTGTGCTGTATTCAGGAAACCCATCTCACGTGCAGAGACACACATAGACTCAAAATAAAGGGATGGAGGAAGATCTATCAAGCAACTGGAAAACAAAAAAAGGCAGGGGTTGCAATCCTAGTCTCTGATAAAATAGACTTTAAACCAACAAAGATCAAAAGAGACAAAGAAGGCCATTACATAATGGTAAAGGGATCAATTCAACAAGAAGAGCTAACTATCCTAAATATATATGCACCCAACACAGGAGCACCCAGATTCATAAAGCAAGTCCTCAGTGACCTACAAAGGGACTTAAACTCCCACACAATAATAATGGGAGATTTTAACACCCCACTGTCAACATTAGACAGATCAACGAGACAGAAAGTTAACAAGGATATCCAGGAATTGAACTCAGCTCTACATAAAGTGGACCTAATAGACATCTACAGAACTCTCCACCCCAAGCCAACAGAATATACATTTTTTTCAGCACCACACCACACCTATTCCAAAATTGACCACATAGTTGGAAGTAAAGCTCTCCTCAGCAAATGTAAAAGAACAGAAATTATAACAAACTGTCTCTCAGACCACAGTGCAATCAAACTAGAACTCAGGATTAAGAAATTCACTCAAAACCGCTCAACTACATGGAAACTGAACAACCTGCTCCTCAATGACTATTGGGTACATAAGGAAATGAAGGCAGAAATAAAGATGTTCTTTGAAACCAACGAGAACAAAGATACAACATACCAGAATCTCTGGGACACATTCAAAGCAGTGTGTAGAGGGAAATTTATAGCACTAAATGCCCACAAGAGAAAGCAGGAAAGATCCAAAATTGACACCCTAACATCACAATTAAAAGAACTAGAAAAGCAAGAGCAAACACATTCAAAAGCTAGCAGAAGGCTAGAAATAACTAAAATCAGAGCAGAACTGAAGGAAATAGAGACACAAAAAACCCTTCAAAAAATTAATGAATCCAGGAGCTGGTTTTTTGAAAAGATCAACAAAATTGATGGACCGCTAGCAAGACTAATAAAGAAGAAAAGAGAGAAGAATCAAATAGATGCAATAAAAAACGAAAAAGGGGATATCACCACCGATCCCACAGAAATACAATCTACCATCAGAGAATACTACAAACACCTCTATGCAAATAAACTAGAAAATCTAGAAGAAATGGATAAATTCCTTGACAAATACACCCTCCCAAGACTAAACCAGGAAGAAGTTGAATCTCTGAATAGACCAATAACAGGTTCTGAAATTGTGGCAATAATCAATAGCTTACCAACCAAAAAGAGTCCAGGACCTGACGGATTCACAGCTGAATTCTACCAGAGGTACAAGGAGGAACTGGTACCATTCCTTCTGAAAGTATTCCAATCAATAGAAAAAGAGGGAATCCTCCCTAACACATTTTATGAAGCCAGCATCGTCCTGATACCAAAACCTGGCAGAGACATAACCAAAAAAGAGAATTTCAGACCAATATCCTTGATGAACATTGATGCAAAAATCCTCAATAAAATACTGGCAAACCGAATCCAGCAGCACATCAAAAAGCTTATCCACCATGATCAAGTGGGCTTCATCCCTGGGATGCAAGGCTGGTTCAACATACGCAAATCAATAAATGTAATCCAGCATATAAACAGAACCAAAGACAAAAACCACATGATTATCTCAATAGATGCAGAAAAGGCCTTTGACAAAATTCAACAACCTTCATGCTAAAAACTCTCAATAAATTAGGTATTGATGGGACGTATCTCAAGATAATAAGAGCTATCTATGACAAACCCACAGCCAATATCATACTGAATGGGCAAAAACTGGAAGCATTCCCTCTGAAAACTGGCACAAGACAGGGATGCCCTCTCTCACCACTCCTATTCAACATAGTGCTGGAAGTTCTGGCCAGAGCAATCAGGCAGGAGAAGGAAATAAAGGGTATTCAACTAGGAAAAGAGGAAGTCAAATTGTCCCTGTTTGCAGATGACATGATTGTATATCTAGAAAACCCCATTGTCTCAGCCCAAAATCTCCTTAAGCTGATTAGCAACTTCAGCAAAGTCTCAGGATACAAAATTAATGTACAAAAATCACAAGCATTCTTGTACACCAATAACAGACAAACAGAGAGCCAAATCATGAGTGAACTCCCATTCACAATTGCTTCAAAGAGAATAAAATACCTAGGAATCCAACTTACAAGGGATGTGAAGGACCTCTTCAAGGAGAACTACAAACCACTGCTCAATGAAATAAAAGAGGATACAAACAAATGGAAGAACATTCCATGCTCATGGGTTGGAAGAATCAATATCGTGAAAATGGCCATACTGCCCAAGGTCATTTATAGATTCAATGCCATCCCCATCAAGCTACCAATGACTTTCTTCACAGAATTGGAAAAAACTACTTTAAAGTTTATATGGAACCAAAAAAGAGCCCGCATCGCCAAGTCAATCCTAAGCCAAAAGAACAAAGCTGGAGGCATCACGCTACCTGACTTTAAACTATACTACAAGGCTACAGTAACCAAAACAGCATGGTACTGGTACCACAACAGAGACATAGATCAATGGAACAGAACAGAGCCCTCAGAAATGACGCCGCATAGCTACAACTATCTGATCGTTGACAAACCTGACAAAAACAAGAAATGGGGAAAGGATTCCCTATTTAATAAATGGTGCTGGGAAAACTGGCTAGCCATATGTAGAAAGCTGAAACTGGATCCCTTCCTTACACCTTATACAAAAATTAATTCAAGATGGATTAAAGACTTATATGTTAGACCTAAAACCATTAAAATCCTACAAGAAAACCTAGGCAGTACCATTCAGGACATAGGCGTGGGCAAGGACTTCATGTCTAAAACACCAAAAGCAATGGCAACAAAAGCAAAAATTGACAAATGGGATCTCATTAAACTAAAGAGCTTCTGCACAGCAAAAGAAACTATCATCAGAGTGAACAGGCAACCTACAGAATGGGAGAAAATTTTTGCAACCTACTCATCTGACAAAGGGCTTATATCCAGAATCTACAATGAACTCAAACAAATTTACAAGAAAAAAACAAACAACCCCATCAAAAAGTGGGCAGAGGACATGAACAGACACTTCTCAAAAGAAGACATTTATGCAGCCAAAAAACACATGAAGAAATGCTCATCATCACTGGCCATCAGAGAAATGCAAATCAAAACCACAGTGAGATACCATCTCACACCAGTTAGAATGGCCATCATTAAAAAATCAGGAAACAATAGGTGCTGGAGAGGATGTGGAGAAATAGGAACACTTTTACACTGTTGGTGGGACTGTAAACTAGTTCAACCATTGTGGAAGTCAGTGTGGCGATTCCTCAGGGATCTCGAACTAGAAATACCATTTGACCCAGCCATCCCATTACTGGGTATATACCCAAAGGACTGTAAATCATGCTGTTATAAAGACACATGCACACGTATGTTTATTGCAGCACTATTCACAATAGCAAAGACTGGGAACCAACCCAAATGTCCAACAATGATAGACTGGATTAAGAAAATGTGGCACATATACACCATGGAATACTATGCAGCCATAAAAAATGATGAGTTCGTGTCCTTTGTAGGGACATGGATGAAACTGGAAATCATCATTCTCAGTAAACTATCGCAAGGACAAAAAACCAAACACCGCATGTTCTCACTCATAGGTGGGAATTGAACAATGAGAACTCATGGACACAGGAAGGGGAACATCACACTCAGGGGACTGTTGTGGGGTGGGGGGAGGGGGGAGGGACAGCATTAGGAGATACACCTAATGCTAAATGACGAGTTAATGGGTGCAGGAAATCAACATGGCACATGGATACATATGTAACAAACCTGCACATTGTGCACATGTACCCTAAAACCCTAAAGTATAATAAAAAATAAAAAATAAAATAAAAAAATAGAATACTTAGTGTCATGTTACATGTGTCACCTAAGAGCTTAAACTTTTGGAGCTGGAAAGAAATTTAGAGATCACACCTCCAGCGAACAGATAGGGAAACTGAGGCCTAGAGATGGAAAGGAATTTATCCAGAGCTAACCAGCAGAGAAGCCAGAAAGAGACCCTCAGCCCCTGGTTCCTACATGTTGCCCCTCATCCAAAAATACAGAGAAGGCTCAGCCTTGTGGCTCCTTGCTCCAGCAGCACAGGTTGAACCAAGCAATCTGAGTTTAAAAAATCAGGTTCCAGCTGTTCCATCAACTTGCTGTGTGTCTTTAGGCAGAAAATGACGTTCCTCTGAACCCAGGTTCTCTACCTCATGTAGAAATGGCTAGGGATTATGGTGAGATTTGTACCAAGACAGTGAGGTCTAGTTGTATACGCTCTGTAAATCTAACTCGGCCGCACCAATCTGCTGCACACCACCAGGATCACTGACCCCTCTTCATCCAGGTGTTCATGTGCCTGCAGGCTTACAGCCAACTACACAGGTAGTTGAATTCCCTCTATAGTAGAAGCTTTATGAAAAATCCCATTTTACTAGAGTTTATCTCAGTATTTCTGAGACACTGAGTGCCAACTTCCCGGGGCTTCTGTGTGCTCCTCAGCCTTAATATTAGCCCTCTAACTCATTTTCTAACTTTTAGTTGTTGTGTACATACCTCTCCTATCTGTGTTCTCAGATCAGATGTTCTCCAACAAACACAGCCTTCAAGAAAGATGCCTAAAAAATAGTTAATCACATGGGTGGATGATGATGATGATGATGGTGATGATGGTGATGGTGGTGGTAGTGGTGGTAGCTGCAGTGGCAGTGGCAGCAATTAACAGCTAGTGATACTTTTTCTGTGATAGGCAGAGTATTCCCACCAAACATTACCTCATTTAGACTTGTGGCGAGGATTAAATGAGGTAACGTTTGGTAGGAATACCAATACTGATTGGCAAACTAAATTACCCAAAGTCATATAGCTATTAAGTGGCATGGCTGGGATTCAAACCTATTATGCCTGAATCCAGACCTGAATTTCTTAATTGCTACTTTACATTTCTGGAAGAGCCTCAGGGAATGTAATTAGATCAACCTCCTTCTTTTCTAGAAAAGACAACTGAGCCCAAGGAAAAGACAGACTATTCATTTATTCATTCACTCATCAAATACTTACTGAGCACCTAATGTGCACTAGGAGCTATGTAGATTTCAGAGAAATGTCAGTAAGGAAAATGTAGTCCTTGCCCTCAAGAAGTCCGTAGACTGTTTGAGTTCACCTTACTGGTTAATGGGAAAACCAGAACAACTCCAATTCCCCAGTACCCTTTCACTTCATGAGGCAAGAATATCAGTGAGGGATCTCCAGAGAAATTGAACCAATAGGGGGCATAAGTATGTATGTACACATATATATGTATGTATGTTAACATATGTGTGAATGTATGTATAAGTGATACATACATAAAGAGATTTATTTTCAGGAATTCGCTCATGCAGTTGTTGGGGCTGGTGGGTCTTAAATTAAATGTAGGGCAGGTCAGCAGACTGAAAACTCAGGCAGGAGTTGATGTAGTTGTGAAGCAAAGGTTCTTCCTTTCCAGAAAAATTCAGGATTTGTTCCTAAGGTCCTTTAACTGATTGAATAATGCCCATCCACATTGTTGACGGTAATCTCTTGTACTTAAAGTCAACTGATTGTAGCTATTAACCACATCTGCAAAATACATTCACAGTAACACCTAGATTAGTATTAGATTAATAAGTGAGTACTATAGCCTAATCAAGCTGACGTATAAAACTGTCCATTCCATCCAGTCAGTCCATCATCCTTCCCATAATTAAATATAGCTATATCCAGTACTATGGTCTGAATGTTTGTGTCTCTGCCAAATTCATGTGTTGAAATCCTAACCCCCAAGATGATAGTATTAGGAGATGGGGCCTTTGGGAGGTTATTAGTGCTCTTACAAAAGAGACCTCAGAGAGACCCTCATCTCTTCCACCATGTGAGGTTACAATCAAAAGCCATCTGGAAAGCAGGCCCTCACCAGACAATCTGCTGATGCCTTGATTTTGGATTTCCTAGCCTCCAGAACTGTGAGAACATATTCTGTTTATAAGTGACCCAATTCATGGTATTTTGTTATAGCAGCCTAAATGGGACCAAGACACCCAGGCTACACCAAAATATCTCTTTTATTGCCTGCTTTGGTTACAAAATGAGAAAATTATTTCTTGGGTTTTTTCCCAGTGAATGTAAACCTGACTCCTCCCCTCCTATTCTGATGAAACCTAGAAAAATAGATAAACTATGAAAACACTGCAACACAAAATTTGACGTACTTTGGCCTTGTCTTTTTTAGGAGATGACTATTATGTTTTAATGAATATAATGAAGAAAATGTAAAAACATAATCTTTTTTTTTTTGTATTTTAGTAGAGATGGGGTTTATCCATGTTGGTCAGGCTGGTCTCAAATTTCTGACCTCAGGTGATCCGCCCGCCTTGGCCTCCCAAAGTGCTGGGATTACAGGGGTGAGCCACCGTGCCTGGCCGGTAAAAACATAATCTCTAAGGAACATTTGTAGTCCTAAATCTTACCACCAGCTTTACAATATGGTCGGGGGTGAAGGGGCATAAATATGGGCCCTATCATATTTGATAGCGTTGGTACTGAAACTTTCAAATAAGTAATTTATCTGTGTGTGTGTGTGTGTGTAGAGAGAGAGAGAGAGAGAGAGAAGGAATTGATTAACTCCAATTATACCTTTAGAGATATACTGGAATTTGATGTCTCAGAAAGTACACTTATAAATAAATGTATTATCTATTACAGATAAATACATAGAATTCACAGGGCCTAATTGTACAATGGTACATCAGTAATTTAGAATTTGATTAATATAAAAAACAAAGATATCAGACAAGGAGCAATACATTGTATGTACTTGTCCTAGTTTGATTGCATCCTATTGCCACATAAATTCTCTTATCCTTAGTTTTCTCCCCTTTAAAAATCAATGAGTATAATTAGAGGATTAGGACACTGTCAACTCCAAATGTCAGTCATTCTACACCATTTGATATGGACAAAGTAAGCACAAACTCTGCTCATGGGAAAGCAACAAAGATAAACCTACCTAACCTCATAATTAGCCAAAGGTCAGTTTACCTGCCACAACTTAGATAGCAGAGTACCTAGGTTAAACAATACTTATCAGGGTTGAGTTTGTTTGCTGGACCTTAAATGTATAGAATTCAATTAATAACAATTTTTGGTCTCCTCATTGGCCCTAGCATGACCTGCTTTATGTATTTGGTTAACTTCAAGAATGTGTTTAGTATCCCCAACCCACCACACAAAACAGAAGATACACCCTTGATAATAACTAACCATACGAAACCCATCTCATTCTGCTTTCTCCAGCTAAGATAAGCATCATCCCAAATCTTGTGTTCATAAGTCTCTTGTTTTCCTTTTTACATAGTTTAACTATATTTATAAGAATCTTCTAAAAGTATTTTATTATAGTTATTTTACAAAATGGTTATCAAGTTGAATTAAAATGTGAGCACTTACTTTTTCCCTTAATATTAACTTGCTAAGATTCATCTATACTGTCGTATTTCTCTTTACTTCATAGCTTTGACCACTGTATAAACAATGAATTATATTCATTCAGTTCTATGAACATACCACCATTTATTCATATACATTCCCTCGATGGGCACTTGGGCCATTTCCAGGTTTTTGCCATTGTTAACAGTGCAAAACATTGTTTTGCATATCTTTCTGCTCTTCTACAGAAATGTCCTGGCAATTCTTGGCCCTTTACTCTCTCATGTTGGTGTTAGAATTATCTTAATCAAGTTCTGAGTGGGAAAAAATGGCTAGAATTTTTATTGGAAATTCTTAGAATCTACAAAACAGGTTTAGAAGAATCGACAATATTAAGAATTCCTATCCATGAAGGTGATATATCTCAGCATTTATTTAAGTCTTCTTTAATAGCTGTTTTCTACATTTTGTATTTTCTCTTTAGAGGTCTTACACATATTTTGCTAGATTTGTTTCTAGGCCTTTGACATTTGCTGATAAAATTATAAATGATGTTCTCTCATTACCTATTAGGTATTGGATCTAGTTACTTTTTTTAATCTAAATTCATGCCAATCATAATAACATTTTCAATACAAAGCCTGCTTGATCTACAGTCAGTGGAGTGATATTTTTAATTTTCAGTACTAAGTGGAAGGATTTGATATTGAGACTTTCTTAGAAAGTGGATTTCATTTTTTACAATTTTGGCTTAAATCTTGGCTCTGCCATTTTTGGCCCTGGGGTCTAGGGATAAGTCCTTACCTTCTCTGGACTTAATATTACCTGAAGTAGCTTTTCTCAAAATGACTGCCATCAACACCTATCCTCCCTGTACATTTCCCCATTGAGAGGTAGAACCTATTTTTCCATCCTCTTGAATTTGGACTGTTTATGAGTTCTTTGACAAGCAGGAATGGTGAAATTAATATTGAGTGATATACAGGGATAGGTCACTAGAAGCCTGGAAGCCTCCATCTAAGTCTCTTGGAATGCTCACTATGGAGCGAGGCAGCTACCCTTTAAGATGAGAACACCATGCTATGAGGAAGCTCAAGCTAGCCATATGGAGAGGCCAGGTCAAGGCCCACAATGACCCATCAAATCCCCACTTCCTCCAGCCATCCTAGTTCAGTCAGAAACTATAAGAGTGAGGAAGTCTCTAGATGACTCTAACCTCAGATGCAACCTTGAGAGACCTCAAGAAAGAACTATTCAGCTGAATCTAGTCAATACACAAGAACATGAGATAATAATAAATTACTATTTTAAGCCACTAAAAATCAGATGGCTTATGTAACAATGAGAAACAATAAGCAACAGATAACTGAAACCTACATTTTTCAGATTGTGTTTAATAGAACCATAGAATTCCCAGGAAAATTCCCCTATTGGAGAATAGAGATCAATTAATAAGGCCCTACATTTCTTACTCACCCCTATCAGTCCAAGGGCCATTCTTAACTCTTAAACTTGGAGTCCTGAAAAGAACTCCTTTAAAAAGAAAAAAAAAAAAAAAAACGGATTGTCGGCAAGATGGCTGAATAGCAACAGCTCTGGTCTGCAGCTCCCAGTAAGATTGATGCAGAAAGTGGGTGATTTCTGCATTTCCAACTGAGGTACCTGGTTCATCTCATTGGGACTGGTTGGACAGTGGGTGCAGCCCACAGAGGGTGAGCCAAAGCAGGGCAGGGCATCACCTCACCCAGGAAGCACAAGGGGTCAAGGAATTTTCTCCCCTACCCAAGAGAAGCTGTGAGGGACTGAGCCTGAGGAACTGTGCACACTCTGGCTCAGATACTGCACTGGTCCCATGGTCTTTGCAACCAAAGACCAGGAAATTCCCTATGGTGCCTACCCCACCAGGGCCCTGGGTTTCAAGCAAAAAACTGGGCGGCCATTTGGGCAGACACCAAACTAGCTGCAGGAGTTTGCTTGTTTTTTTTTTTTTTTTTTTCATAACCCAGTGGCACCTGGAATGCCAGAGAGACAGAACCGTTCACTCTCCTGGAAAGGGGTGCTGAAGCCAGGGAGCCAAGTGGTCTGGCTTGGCAGGTCCCACCACCACAGAGCCCAGCAACCTAAGATCCACTGGCTTGAAATTCTCACTGCCAGCACAGCAGCAGTCTGAGATCCACCTGGGACGCTTGAGCTTGGTGTGGGGAGGGGCATCCACCATTGCTGAGGCTTGAGTAGGTGGTTGTACACTCACAGTGTAAACAAAGCAGCCAGGAAGTTCGAACTGGGCGGAGCCCACTGCACCTCAGCAAGGCTGCTATGGGCAGACTGCCAGTTTTCTACACTCTGGGCAAAGCATCTCTGAAAAAAAGGCAGCAGCCCCAGTAAGGGACTTATAGATAAAACCCCCATATATCTGGGATAGAGCACCTGGGGGAAGGAGCAGCTGTGGGTGCAGCTTCAGCAGACTTAAATGTCCCTGCCTGATGACTCTGAAGACAGACGCAGACCTCCCAGCACAGCGTTCGAGCTCAGCTAAGGGTTGCTGACCCTCATGTATCCTGACTGGGAGATACCTCCCAGTAGGGGCTGACAGACACCTCATACAAGAGAGCTCTGGCTGGCATCTGGCAGGTGCCCCTCTGGGACAAAGCTTCCAGAGGAAAGAACAGGCAGCAGTCTTTGCTCTTCTGCAGCCTCTGCTGGTGATACCCAGGCAAACAGGGTCAGGAGTGGACCTCCAGCAAACTCCAGCATACCTGAGGCAGAGGGGCCTGACTATTAGAAGGAAAACTAACAAATAGAAGGCATAGCATGTCCACAAAGAAACCCCATCCAAAGGTCACCAACATCAAAGACCAAAGGTAGATAAATCCACAAAGATGGAGAGAAACCAGCATAAAAAGTCTGAAAATTCCAAAAACTAGAATGCCTCTTCTCCGCCAAAGGATCACAACTCCTCACCAACAAGGGAACAAACTGGATGGAGAATGAGTTTGATGAATTGACAGAAGTAGGCTTCAGAAGGTGGGTCATAACAAACTCCTCAGAGCAAAAGGAGCATGTTCTAACCCAATGAAAGGAAGCTAAGAAACTTGAAAAAAGGTTAGATGAACTGCTAACTAGAATAATCAGTTTAGAGAAGAATATAAATGACCTGATAGAGCTGAAAAACATAGCACAAGAACTTCATGAAGAATACATAAGTATCAATAGCTGAATCAATCAAGCAGAAGAAAGGATATCAGTGATAGAAGATAATGAAATAAAGCAAGAAGATTAGATAAAAAAGAATGAAGAGGAACAAACAAAGCCTCCCAGAAATATGGAAATATGTGAAAAGACTAAACCTACGTTTGATTGGTGTACCTGAAAGTGATGGGGAGAATGGAACCAAGTTGGAAAAAACTCTTCAGGATATTATCCAAGAGAACTTCCCCAACCTAACAAGACAGGCCAACATTCAAATTCAGGAAATACAGAGAACACCACAAAGATACTCCTGGAGAAGAGCAACCCCAAGACACAAAATTATCAAGATTCACCAAGGTTTAAATGAAGGAAAAAATATTAAGGTCAGCCAGAGAGAAAGGTCGGGTTATACACAAAGAGAAGCCCATCAGACTAACAGCAGTTATCTCTGCAGAAACCCTACAAGCCAGAACAGAGTGGGGGCCAATATTCAACAGTCTTAAAGAAAAGAATTTTCAACCCAGAATTTCATATCCAGCCAAACTAAGCTACATAAGCAAAGGAGAAATAAAAGCCTTTACAGACAAGCAAATACTGAGAGATTGTGTCACCACCAGGCCTGTTTTACAAGAGCTCCTGAAGGAAGCACTAAACATGGACAGGAACAACCAGTACCAGCCAACTGCACAACATACCATATTGTAAGGCGCATCAACACTATGAAGAAACTGCATCAACTAACAGGCAAAACAACCAGCCAGCATAATAATGACAGGATCAAATTCACACATAACAATATTAACCTTAAATGTAAATGGGATAAAGCCCCAATTAAAAGATACAGACTGGCAAACTGGATAGAGTCAAGACCCATCATCGTGCTGTATTCAGGAGACCCATCTTACGTGCAAAGACACATACAGACTCAAAATAAAGGGATGGAGGAATAATTACGAAGGAAACAAACAGCAAAAAAAAAAAGCAGGGGTTGCAATCCTAATCACTGATAAAACAGACTGTAAACCAACAAAGATCAAAAAAGACAAAGAAGGGCATTACATAATGGTAAAGGGATCAATGTAACAAGAATAGCTAACTATCCTAAATATATATGCACCCAATACAGGAGCACCCAGATTCATAAAGCAAATTCTTAGAGACCTACAAAAAGACTTAGACTCCCACACAATAATAATGGGAGACTTTAACACCCCACTGTCAATATTAGACAGATCAACAAGACAGAAAATTAACAAGTATATTTAGGACTTGAACTCAGCTTTAGACTAAGCAGACCTACTAGATATCTACAGAACTCTCCACCCCAAATCAACAACAGAATATACATTCTTCTCAGCACCTCATCACACTTATTCGAAAATTGACCACATAATTACAAGTAAAACACTCCTCAGCAAATGCAAAATAACAGAAATCATAACAAACAGTCTCTCAGACCACAGCATAATCAAATTAGAACTCAAGATTAAGAAATTCACTCAAAACCGCACAACTACATGGAAACTGAACAACCTGCTCCTGAATGACTACTGGGTAAATAACGAAATAAAGGCAGAAATAAAGATGTTCTTTGAAACCAGTGAGAATGAAGACACAATGTACCAGAACCTCTGGGACACATTTAAACCAGTGTGTAGCGGGAAATTTATAGCACTAAATGCCCACAAGAGAAAGCAGAAAAGATCTAAAATCGACATCCAAACAGCACAATTAAAAGAACTAGAGAAGGAACAGCAAACAAATTCAAAGGCTAGCAGAAGACAAGAAATTATTAAGATCAGAGCAGAACTGAAGGTGACAGAGACCCGAAAAACCCTTCAAAGAAATCAGTGAATCCAGGAACTGGATTTTTGAAAAGATCAACAAAATAGATAGACTACTAGCCAGACTAATAAAGAAGAAAAGACAGAAGAATCAAATGGAAGCAATAAAAAATGATAAAGGGGATATCACCACTGATCCCACAGAAATACAAACTACCATCAGAGAATACCATAAACACCTCTATGCAAATAAACTAGAAAATCTAAAAGAAATGGATAAATTCCTGGACACATACACCCTCCCAAGTCTAAACCAGGAAGAAGTCGAATCCCTGAATAGACCAATTACAAGTGCTGAAATTGAGGCAGTAATTAATAGCCTACCAACCAAAAAAGCCCAGGACCAGATGGATTCACAGCCGAATTCTACCAGAGGTACAAAGAGGAGCTGGTACCATTCCTTCTGAAACTATTCCAAACAATAGAAAAAGAGGGAATCCTCCCTAACACATTTTATGAGGCCAGTATCATCCTGATACCAAAATCTGGCAGAAACACAACAAAAAAGGAAAATTTCAGGCCAATATCCCTGATGAACATCAATGCAAAAATCCTCAATAAAATACTGACAAACTGAATCCAGCAGCACATCAAAAAGCTTATCCAACACAATCACGTCGGCCTCATCCCTGGGATGCAAAGCTGATTCAACATATGCAAATCAATAAATGTAATGTATCACATAAACAGAACCAATGACAAAAACCACATGATTATCTCAACAGGTGCAGAAAAGGCCTTCGACAGAATTCAACACCCCTACATGCTCAAAACTCTCAATAGACTAGGTATCGATGGAATGTATCTCAAAATTATAAGAGCTGTTTATGACAAACCCACAGCCAATATCATACTGAATGGGCAAACACTGGAAGCATTCCCTTTGAAAACTGGCCCAAGACAAGAATGCCATCTCTCACCACTCCTATTCAACATAGTATTGGAAGTTCTGGCCAGGGCAATCAGTCAAGACAAAGAAATAAAGGGTATTCAAATAGGAAGAGAGGAAGTCAAATTGTCTATTTGCACATGACATGATTGTATATTTAGAAAACCCCATTGTCTCAGCCCAAAATCCACTTAACCTGATAAGCAACTTCAACAAAGTCTCAGGATACAAAATCAATGAGCAAAAATCACAAGCATTCCTATACACCAATAATAGAAAAACAGAGAGCCAAATCATGAGTGAATTCCCATTCACAATAGCTACTAAGAAAATAAAATACCTAGGAATACAACTTCCAAGGGATGTGAAGGACCTCTTCAAGGAGAACTACAAACCACTGCTCAAGGAAATAATAGAGGACACAAACAAATGGAAAAACATTCCATGCTCATGGATAGGAAGAATCAATATTGTGAAAATGGACATTCTGCCCAAAATAATTTATAGATTCAATGCTATCTCCATCAAGCTACCATTGACTTTCTTCACAGAACTAGAAAACACTGCTTTAAACTTCATATGGTACCAGAAAAGAGCCTGTATAGCCAAGACAATACTAACCAAAAAGAACAAAGCTGGAGACATCACGCTACCTGACTTCGAACTATACTACAAGGCTACAGTAACCAAAACAACAAGGTACTGGTACCAAAACAGATATATAGACCAATGGAACAGAACAGAGGACTCAGAAATAATGCCACACATCTACAACCATCTGATCTTTGAGAAACCTGATAAAAACAAACAATGGGGAAAGGATTCCCTATTTAATAAATGGTGCTGGGAAAATTGGCTAGCCATATGCAGAAAACTGAAACCGGACCCCTTGCTTATACCTTATACAAAAATCAACTAAAGATAGATTAAAGACTTAAATGTAAGACCTAAAACCATAAAAATCCTAGAAGAAAACTTGGGCAATACCATTCAGGACATAGGCATGGGCAAAGACTTCATGACTAAACCACCAAAAGCAATGGCAACAAAAGCCAAAATTGACAAATGGAATCTAATTAAACTAAAGAGCTTCTGCACAGCAAAGGAAACTGTCATCACAGTGAACAGACAACCTATAGAATGGGAGAAAATTATTCCAATCTATCCATCTGACAAAGGGCTAATACCTAGAATCTACAAGAAACTTAAATTTAGAAGAAAAAAAAAACAACCCCATCAAAAAGTGGGTAAAGGATATGAACAGACACTTTTTAAAAGAAGACATTTATGCGGCCAACAAACATATGAAAAAAACCTCATCATCACTAGTCATTAGAGAAATGCAAATCAAAACCACAATGAGATACCATCTCACACCAGTTAGAATGGTGATCATTAAAAAGTCAGGAAGCAACGGATGCTGGAGAGGATATGGAGAAATAGGAATGCTTTTATACTATTGGTGGGAGTGTAAATTAGTTCAACCATTGTGGAAGACAGTGTGGCAATTCCTCAAGGATCTGGAACCAGAAATACCATTTGACCCACCAATCCCATTACTGGATATATACCCAAAGGATTATAAATCATTCTACTATTAAGATACATGCACACGTATGTTTATTTCAGCACTGTTCACAATAGCAAAGACTTGGAACCAACCCAAATGTCCATCAATAATAGACTGGATAAAGAAAATGTGGCAGCCGGGCACGGTGGCTCACGCTTGTAATCCCAGCACTTTGAGAGGCAGAGGCGGGCGAATGATGAGGTCAGGAGATCGAGACCATGGTGAAACCCCGTCTCTACTAAAAATACAAAAAATTAGCCAGGCGTGGTGGTGGGCGCCTGTAGTCCCAGCTACTCGGAGAGGCTGAGGCAGGAGAATGGCGTGAACCTGGGAGGCGGAGCTTACAGTGAGCCGAGATTGCGCCACTGCACTCCAGCCTGGGCACCAGAGTGAGACTCCATCTCAAAAACAAAAACAAAACAAAAAGAAAATGTGGCATGTATACACCATGGAATACTATGCAGCCATAAAAAAGGATGAGTTCATGTCCTTTGCAGAGACATGGATGAAGCTGGAAACCATCATTCTCAGTAAACTATCACAAGAACAGAAAACCAAACACCGCATGTTCTCACTCATAAGTGGGAGTTGAACAAGGAAAACACATGAACACAGGGAGGGGAACATGACACACCTGGGCCTGTTGGAGGATGAGGGGTTAGGGAAGGGACAGCATTCGGAGAAATACCTAATGTAGGTGACAGGTTGATGAGTGCAGCAAACTACCATAGCACGTGTATACCTATGTAACAAAACCACACACTCTGCACATCTACCCCAGAACAAAGTATTAAAAAAAAAAAAAGAAAGAAAGAAAAATGAAAATAAGAAGGAGGATGAGGATGATAAGAAAGAGTTCTGGTGCTGTCGGTCTGATAAACACCAGGCCAGATGATCTCTACGTTTCCTTCTGTCATTATTTTTCTCTAATGGTATCACTAGATGTAACCCAAAGACAAAGCAATTAACGGCCGGGTGCAGTGGTTCATGCCTGTAATCCCAGCACTTTGGCAGGCCGAGGCAGGCAGATCACCTGAGGTCAGGAGTTCAAGACCAGCCTGGCCAACATAGTGAAACCCTGTCTCTACTAAAAATACAAAAATTAGCCAGGCATGGTGGCAGGTGCCTGTACTCCCAGCTACTTGGGAGGCTGAGATAGGAGAATTGCTTGAACCCGGGAAGCAGAGGTTGCAGTGAGCCAAGAAAGCACGCCACTGCACTCCAGCCTGGGCAACAGAGCAAGACTCCGTCTCAAAAAAGAAAGAAAAAAGAAAAAAAGACAACATCAAATAAGGAATCATAGTGAGAATTAAGAATGTGTGACCTAAGAGGAAAAAATGTAACTCTGATACTCTAACAAGGACTGGACTTGTATAATAATGAGATAATCTACAATGAGGAGATGAGCCCTCACCCACCTATGCCACGTCAGTTGCTGCTTACTGTTCTCCTACACTGAACCCGATTTTGGTCGAGATCAGATTTTTTACGTGCAATTCAAGACCCACTTGTAAAATTTTCCTAGTACCATTATTGCAATGTATTCCAATATATTCCTCTACATTAATTACTTTTTCATATAAATGAATTTGGAGTTTATTATTTCCCTTCCTAATACACTCCAAAATATATACACAATTATTAAAATGATATTCAACCATAGACTAACTAAAATCACATTCATCAACTGACTGGGCTAGACAACTCTTCCAAATCTAAATATCAATGGTCAAATAGTCTTCAACATATATGAACTTGCTCAAAATTACATTTATTCCAAAAGCCTCACTTTCCCCACTTATTTCATGGTTTGCTCATGAAGCCTAAATAATAATTTTTAATGCAAAATATAAGAAAACACTTCTTTTAGCTTAGCTTCTTGGGTTCTTTAGTTCCCGTGCCTGTTTCTTTTGCTCTTGGTCACGTAATTACAAAGAATGATATTTCATTACTTGATGTTGTAAATAAGATGCCTGTGAAGATTCTTGTTTTGGAAAAATGTCAACTCTATATTGCCAACAGCTAGCAACATGGCAGTCTTGTAATAAGAGAAGGAAAAATTTCCCAGCTTAGCATTTCCAGAATGAAATTAATTATGAGAATTCAACTTTTTCTAAGTCTCTGGGTATTCAAGCCTTTCTCTCTGAAAGTTAGTTATAAATGATTTTGCACTTTCTGTGCTGGGTAATGTTGGAAAATTTCATAACCTGAAGAGAAGTTGAAGCATTGAAATATGATTTAACTGCTTTACTCCAGCTTCCAGGGACCCTTTCAGTGCTACCTGGGCTGGCTCCTTCAGCTCCAAGAATCATTGATATTCTCTGTGCCCATCATTTCCTAGCCTTGACCACCGCTTGAGCTCAGCTTTATTTTTATAACAAAGTGCCTGTACCACTGAGACACTGTTAAAATTGCCTATGCAGGCATCCTGTCAGCCAAATAGGCCTGAAATCTTACCTGGCTGTGATTACTTCCCTCTTGCTTCTCACTTGTAAGCATTGTCTTTCCACAGTCTAGCTAATATGACATTCATTTTGGATTCATTAATTCAACAGACATTTATTAGCTTCCATTTTGTGCCATACATTATATGAGATTTTGTGGAGGATATATCAGTGAATAAAACACTCTAACTTCAATAAGCAAAAATGTGTAGAACCAATAGTTAAGATAGATGATAGGTCAATTCCTCCCTACCTCCAATCACTGTAATGGTAGTAATGGTAGTATCATGAAGACAGAAATCATATTTTATAAATTATATTCTCAGCACCTAGAAATGTGCCTGGCCCTTAATAGCAGTTAATAAAATGTATTTTCTATGACTAGAAAGATTATGCAAAAACTCAGTGAAAAGTGCTTTTTGGCTAGGGATATCAGAGAAGTTTCTTGGAAGAAGTGGCAATTGAAGTAGACCTTAAAGAAGAGATCAAAACTGAAATTTGTAAAATGTTGCTTTGCTTATAAAAGTAATATAAACATATTCTGAAAATACTGGACACATAAATGTGTTTTTAATGTTTAAATTATTCATACGTATAACGACCAAGAAGTCTAAATGGATATGGCAGAAAAGGAGCTTACAGATTCTCTCCCTTAATACCTGATAAGTACCTCCAAATTACAAAAAAATTAATATAATTTTTTTTAGTTAACAAAAATGGAAAAAGTAGGAGTAGCATTCTGGCATGTACGGTGGTAAGAGGGGGGAAAAATGCTAATCCTTTTTGCTTGGTGCCTAATCCACCTCGGCCCCAGGAGATTTAATGGTAAATTATTATAATAATATTCCTATAATTCTCATGAATATCCACAAATTTAAAAAGCAGTAAACTGTGGAAGGGTTTTTAAAATTTTCTCCTTCTGATGTAAACAGTGTTGAGAGGACTGATGTAAACGATTGATGGAAAGTGAAAGTGAAAACTGAGTGGACTTCCTTTTCCAGAAGGAAAGACTCAAATTTCTCTGAGGAAATGGGGAAACAATTCCAGCTTCAAGAGTATCTTCTAACATCTCCATTCCACCGTGAGATTAAGAAACACTACCACAAATAGGATTAACAAAATTGTAGAAAACAGCTCAAGATCCAGTTTTATTTTCTGGAAATCAGTAGTAGTCATATTATCACATTTTGTATATCAGGTAAGTATTTGTATTATCCAGTCTTATGGCATTATTATTTTGTACTTTCATCTTCAAATGCCCTATTTTTATTGATTGGCAACATAAAATCTAAGTATGAGCAACTTCCTTAGTCCCAGCTTTCACTCTTCTGTCACACCTAAGCCAATTCAATTTAAAAATATTAGACCCATCATTACTCAGATAAAACAGATTATTAAGAGTAACAGAAAATTCACTCATATTACATCAACCAATCAAAAGACTAAGACATTTTACACTAAGTGTAAGCAATTTTTTAAAGAGAGAGAGAAAGTCAGGCAAGTGTGCAAAAACACTATAGTAAAACATTGCAAGAATGAAAGGTGGCATGCAAAAGGCATTCTGAAGAACCTCAATTGGAAGAAAACATATGAGATTAAAGGACAGTTCTCCACAATAGCTTCACGTTACTCAAAATCCAATACAATTTAATAAAACAAGAAATCAGATGCCAAATGATGAAAGAACAGAATGAAATTAAATGGCTGATTGCATAGCTAAAGAAACAAATTAAGAGCCAAGATATCATAATTATAAAACTGATAAATTACAAACAAAAGAAATTGGACAGACACAGCTGTAAAGTGGATGACTGACATAAAGCAAAGATTTAATAGAATCACAATGAAAGACTAAAGAACAAAATCAAAACAATTATAGATAATCAATATGGAGGACAAAGATGATCTAAATTATACATATCTGGTATCCCTGAAAAGATATTCAACCATAAAAAGAGGTAAAAAATAGAAATTATCCCAGAAATGAAGCAAGAACCAAATCTGCATACTGAAAAAGCAACCATAGTAAAACAAAACTTGAGGTACAGGTATCAAAACCCAAGTGTTACTGTATATGTGTATATACATATATAGAGAATGTAATATGTATTATACAATACGTATATTTTCTATTTTTTTCTATGTAAGGCAAGTCTTTTAAGTACAAAGGTAAAATTTTTTAATATGAAAGAGCTCAGGAAGTACAAATCTTGCAAGTCCTTCTTGGGGAAAAACCAAAAAACTAATACAAAATTAAATCCAGTCAATGAACACATGAATGTAAAGTCTGAGCCTATTAGGACCAATATATCATCCAAAGTCAAAAGATATTAGAGCAAGGTTCACAACGTTATGAGGCAATTGAATTTAATACATACTTGTTGACTGACTGAATAACTTCATTCAGGTTAAAAGCAAATAAACAATAATAGCAGAAAACTTATCAAGTCTTGAGAGAGAGATGGATATCGAGATCCAGGAAGCTCAAAGAACTCCAAACAGATTCAACCCAAAATGATTCTCTCTGAGGCATATTAGAGTCAAATTGTCAAAAGTCAAAAATGAAGAACTGTAAAAACAGCAATAGAAAAGCATCAAGTCACATACAAGGAAATCTCCATTGGACTAACAGCAGATTTCTCAGCAGAAACTTAAAAGGCCAGTAGAGAACGGGTGATATATTTGAACTACTGAAAGGAAAAAAAAAAATGGCGGGCACAGGGGCTCATGCCTGTAATCCCAGCACTTTGGGAGGCCAAGGCGGGCAGATCACCTGTCAGAAGTTCGAGACCAGCCTGAACAACATGGTGAAACCCCATCTCTACTAAAAATACAAAAATTAGCTGGGCATGGTGGCAGGTGCTTGTATTCCCAGGTACTTGGGAGGCTGAGGTGGGAGAATTGCTTGAACTCAGGAGGTGGAGGTTGCGGTGAGCTGAGATCTCACCACTGCACTCCAGCCTGGGTGACACAGCGAGACTCTACCTCAAAAAAAAAAAAAGCTGATAAGGATGCAGATAAAAAAGAACTCTTCTACTCTGATGGTAGAAGAGTTCTGCCACAGTGCAGTACAGTACAGAGGATCCTCAATAAACTACAAATAGAACTGTAAGATCCAGCAATCCCACTACTGGGAATCTATCCAAAGGAAAGGAAATGATATCAAAGAGACATCCATACCCCCATGTTTATTGCTGCACTATTCACAATAGCCAAGATATGGAATCAACCTAAGTGTCCAACAACAGATGAATGGGTAAAGAAACATGGTATGTATAGTGGAACACTATTCCACCATGAAAAAAATGAAATCCTGTCATTCACAGAAACATGGATCTAACTGGAAGACATTAAGTAAAATAAGCAAGGAACAGAAAGTTAAACACCTCATGTTCAAACTCATATGTAGAAGCTGAAAAATGTTGATATCACAGAAGTTAAAATGATAACAGAGGACACTAGAGGCTAGGAAGGGTAAGGAGAAGGCAGAGATAAGGGAAGATTTGGTAAAGTATGCACAATTACAGCTAGATAACAGGAGTAAGATCTAGTGTTCTATACCACTGTAAGCTGACCACAGTTAACAATAACATATAATTTCACATAGCTAGAAGGAGGATATTGAATGTTCTCATCATAAATAAATGATAAATGTTTGCAATAATAAATATGCTAATTACATCATTATGTACTCCATGAATTTGTACAATTATTATGTCAATTTTTAAAAAATTTAAAAGGTTATGTACTATTTGACTTGCTCCTAGGGGCTGCCAAGATATCATTGACATGTCCCTTAGGAATAAATGACTATTCTGCTATCAAAATTTTATTTCCCAAAAAATATAATTAGGCATATAGCATTGATCCCCAAGTAAGTCCTATTCTTTTTAACTCCCATTGTATTGCTCACCTGATTTTGCTTCTGCACAAAGAGCTGTTATCTCTATTTCCAGGCCCTCCCTACATATTACCATTATGAACAATCTAGTAATATATTTCAAAAACTTTAAGTATCTTCATGCCTTTGACACAATAAATTCTGTTCTAGAAATTTGTATTAAAAAATAGAGGCATGGTAGCTAGCAAAATGGCCCAATAGGAACAGCTCTGGTCTGCAGCACCCAGCAAGATCAACCCAAAAGGTGGGTGATTTCTGCATTTCTAACTGAGGTACCTGGCTCATCTCATTGGGACTGGTTAGACAGTGGGTGCAGCCCACGGAGGGTGAGCCAAAGCAGGGTGGGGTGTCACCTCACCTGGGAAGTGCAAGGGGTCAGGGAACTCCCTCCCCTAGCCAAGAAAAGCCATGAGGGACTGTGCTGTGAGGAATGGTGCACTCTGGCCCAGATACTATGCTTTTCCTATGGTCTTTGCAACCCACAGACCAGGGGATTCCCTCAGGTACCTATATTACCAGGGCCCTGGGTTTCAAGCACAAAACTGGGCAGCCATTTGGGCAGACACCGAGCTAGCTGCAGGAGGTTTTTTTCATACCTCAGTGGTGCCTGGAATGCCAGCGAGACGAAACTGTTCACTCCCCTGAAAAAAGGGCTGAAGCCAGGGAGCCAAGTGGTCTAGCTTAGCAGATCACAACCACATGGAGACTAGCAAGCTAAGATCCACTAGCATGAAAATCTTACTGTGAGCATAGCAGTCTGAAGTCGACCTGGGACACTTGAGCTTGGTAGGGGGAAGGGCATCCACCATTACTGAGGCTTGAGTAGGTGGTTTCCCCTCACAGTATAAACAAAGCCACCAGGAAGTTCAAACTGGGTGGAGCCCACTGCAGCTCAGCAAAGCTGCTGTAGCCAGACTGCCTCTCTAGATTCCTCCTCTCTGGGCAGGGCATCTCTGAAAGAAAGGCAGCAGCCCCAGTCAGGGGCTTACAGATAAAACTCCCATCTTCTAGGGACAGAGCACCTAGGGGAAGAGGTGGCTGTGGGTGCAGCTTCAGCAGACTTAAACGTTCCTGCCTGCTGGCTCTGAAAAAAGCAGCAGATCTCTGAGCACAGTGCTCAAGCTCTGCTAAGGGACAGACTGCCTCCTCAAGTGGGTCCCTGACCTCTGTGCCTCCTGACTGGGAGACATATCCCAGCAGGGGTGGACAGACACCTCATACAGGAGAGCTCTGGCTGGCATCTGGTGGGTGCCCCTCTGGGACGAAGCTTCCAGAGGAAGGAACAAGCAGCAATCTTTGCTGTTCTGCAGCCTCTGCTGGTGATACTCAGGTAAACAGGGTCTGGAGTGGACCTCCAGCAAACTCCAGCAGACCTACAGAGGAGGGGCCTGACTGTTAGAAAAAAAAAAAAAAACTAACAAACAGAAAGGAGGAGCATCAACATCAACAAAAAGGACATCCACACAGAAACCCCACCAGAAGGTCACCACATCAAAAAACAATGGTAGATTAATCCATGAAGATGAGGAAAAACCAGCGTAAAAAGGCTGAAATTTCCAAAAACCGGAACACCTCTTCTCCTCCAAAGGATCACAACTCCTTGCCAGCAAGGAAACAAAACTGGATAGAGAATGAGTTTGACGAATTGACAGAAGGAGGCTTCAGAAAGTGGGTAATAACAAACTCCTCCAAGCTAAAGAAGCATGTTCTAACCCAATGCAAGGAAGCTAAGAACTGTGAAAAAAGGTTAGAAGAGGCCGAGCACAGTGGCTCATGCCTATAATCCCAGCACTTTGGAGGCCAGGCAGGCAGATCACAAGGTCAGGAGTTCAAGACCAGCCTGACCAACATAGGAAGACCCTGTCTCTACTAAAAATAGAAAAATTAGCCAGGTGTGGTGGCACGCATGAGTAATCCCAGCTACTCAGGAGGCTGAGGCAGGAGAATCACTTGAACCCAGGAAGCGAAGGTTGAAGTGAGCCGAGATCACACCATTGCACTCCAGCCTGAGTGACAGAGCGAGACTCCATCTCAAAAAAAAAAAGGGGGGGGGGGGTTAAAGAAATTGCTAACTCGAATAACCAGTTTAGAGAAGAACATAAATGACCTGATGGAGCTGAAAAACACAGCACAAGAACGTCGTGAAACATACAGAAGTATCAACAGCCGAATCAGTCAAGCAGAAAAAAGGATATCAGAGATTGAAGATCCACTTAATGAAATAAAGCATGAAAACAAGATAAGAGAAAAAAGAGTGAAAAGGAACAAACAAAGCCCTCAAGAAATATGGGACTATGTGAAAAGACCAAACTTACAATTGATGAGTGTACCTGAAAGTGACAGAGAGAATAGAACCAAGCTGGAAAACACACTTCAGGATATTATCCAGGAGAATTTCTCCAACCTAGCAATACAGGCAAACATTCAAATTCAGGAAATACAGAGAACACCACAAAGATACCCCTTGAGAACAGCAACCCCAAGACACATAATTGTCAAATTCACCAAGGCTGAAATGAAGGAAAAAAATGTTAAGGGCAGCCAGGGAGAAAGGTCAGTTGCCCACAAAGGGAAGCCCAACAGATTAACAGCGGATCTCTCAGCAGAAACTCTACAAGCCAGAATAGAGTGAGGGCCAGTATTCAACATTTTTAAGGAAAAAAATTTTCAACCCAGAATTTCATATCCAGCCAAATTAAGCTTCATAATTGAAGGAGAAATAAAATCCTTTACAGACAAGCAAATGCTGAGAGATTCTGTCACCACCAGGCCTACCTTACAAGAGCTCCTGAAGGAAGCACTTAACATGGAAAGGAACAACCACTACCAGCCACCACAAAAACATACCAAATTGTAAAGACCATCGATACTATGAAGAAACTGCATCAACTAATGGGCCATATAACCACTTGGCATCATAATGATAGGATCAAATTCACACATAACAATATTAACCTTAAATGTAAATGGGATAAATGCCGCCAGTTAAAGAACACAGACTGGCAAACTGGATAGTCAAGACCCATCAGTGTGCTGTATTCAGGAGACGCATCTCACATGCAAAGATACATATAGACTCAAAATAAAGGGATGGGGGAGTATTTACCAAGCAAATGAAAAGCAAAAAAAGCAGGGGTTGCAATCCTAGTCTCTGATAAAACAGACTTTAAACCAACAAAGATCAAAAAAGACAAGGGCATTGTATAATGGTAAAGGGATCAATGCAACAAGAAGAGCTAACTATCCTAAATATATATGCACCCAATACAGGAGCACCCAGATTCACAAAGCAAGTTCTTAGAGACCTACAAAGAGACTTAGACTCCCACACAATAGTGGGAGACTTTAACACCCCACTGTCAATATTAGAAAGATCAACGAGACAGAAAATTAACATGGATCTTCAGGACTTGAACTCAGCTCTGGACCAAGCAGACCTAATAGACATCTACAGAACTCTCCACCCCAAATCAACACAATATACATTCTTCTCAGCACCACATCACACTTATTCAAAAATTGACCACATAATTGCAAGTAAAACACTCCTCAGCAAATGCAAAAGAACAGAAATTCATAACAAACAGTCTCTCAGACCACAGTGCAATCAAATTAGAACTCAGAACTAAGAGGACTCACTCAAAACTGCACAACTACATGGAAACTGAACAACCTGCTCCTGAATGATTACTGGGTAAATAACGAAATTAAGGCAGAAATAAAGATGGTCTTTGAAACCAATGAGAATGAAGACACAATGTACCAGAATCTCTGGGACACATGTAAAGCAGTGTGTAGAGGGAAATTTGTAGCACTAAATGCCAACAGGAGAAAGCAGAAAAGATCTAAAATCGACATCCAAACAGCACAATTAAAAGAACTAGAGAAGCAAGAGCAAACAAATTCAAAAGCTAGCAGAAGACAAGAAATAACTGAGATCAGAGCAGAACTGAAGAAGATAGAGACATGAAAAATCCTTCAAAAAAATCAATGAATCCGGGAGCTGTTTTTTTTTAAGATTACAAAATAGATAGACCACTAGCCAGAACAACAAAGAAGAAAGGAGAGAAGAATCAACAAGAAGCAATAAAAAATGATAAAGGGGATGTCACCACTGATCCCATACAAATACAAACTAACATCAGAGAATACTATAAACACCTCTATGCAAAAAAGTAGAAAATCTAGAAGAAATTGATAAATTCCTGGACACACACACCCTCCCAAGTCTAAACCAGGAAGAAGTCAAATCCCTGAATAGACCAATAACGAGTTCTGAAATCGAGATAGTACCTACCTTGCCTCCTAGTACCAGGCTATTGCCTACCAACCAAAATAAGCCCAGGACCAGATGGATTCACAGCTGAATTCTATCAGAGGTACAAAGAGGAGCTTGTACCACTCCTTCTGAAACTATTCCAAACAAAAGAAATAGAGGGAATCCTCCCTAACCCATTTAATGAGGCCAGCATCATCCTGATACCAAAACCTGGCAGAAACACAGCAAAAAAGGAAAATTTCAGGCCAATATCCCTGATGAATACTGATGCAAAAATCCTCAATAAAATACTGGCAAACCAAATCTAGCAGCACATCAAAAAGCTTATCCACCACAATCAAGTCAACTTCAGCCCTTGGGGGCAATTCTGGTTCTACATATACAAATCAATAAACATAATCCATCACATAAACAGAACCAATGATAAAAACAACATGATTATCTCAATAGATGCAGAAAAGGCCTTTGATAAATTTCAACACCCCTTCATGCTAAAAAGTCTGAATAAACGAGAGACTGATGGAACATATCTGAAAATAATAAGAGCTATTTATGACAAACCCACAGCCAATGTCATACTGAACTGGCAAAAGCTGAAAGCATTCCCTTCAAAAACTGGCCCAAGACAAGAATGCCCTCTCTCACCACTCCTATTCAACATAGTATTGAAAGTTCTGGCCAGGGCAATTAGGCAAGAGAAAGAAATAAAGGGTATTCAAATAGGAAGAAAGGAAGTCAAATTGTCTGCTTGCATATGACATGATTGTATATTTAGAAAACCCCATTGTCTCAGCCCAAAATCTCCCTAAGCTGGTAACTTCGGCAAAGTCTCAGGATACAAAATCAATGAGCAAAAATCACAAGCATTCCTATACACCAATAATAAAAAAACAGAGAGCCAAATCATGAGTGAATTCCCATTCACAATAGCTACTAAGAAAATAAAATACCTAGGAATACAACTTCCAAGGGATGTGAAGGACCTCTTCAAGGAGAACTACAAACCACTGCTCAAGGAAATAATAGAGGACACAAACAAATGGAAAAACATTCCATGCTCATGGATAGGAAGAATCAATATTGTGAAAATGGACATTCTGCCCAAAATAATTTATAGATTCAATGCTATCTCCATCAAGCTACCATTGACTTTCTTCACAGAACTAGAAAACACTGCTTTAAACTTCATATGGTACCAGAAAAGAGCCTGTATAGCCAAGACAATACTAACCAAAAAGAACAAAGCTGGAGACATCACGCTACATACTACAAGGCTACAGTAACCAAAACAACAAGGTACTGGTACCAAAACAGATATATAGACCAATGGAACAGAACAGATCCCTCAGAAATAATGCCACACATCTACAACCATCTGATCTTTGAGAAACCTCACAAAAACAAACAATGGGGAAAGGATTCCCTACTTAATAAATGGAGTTGGGAAAACTCGCTAGCCAAATGCAGAAAACTGAAACCGGACCCCTTCCTTACACCTTACACAAAAATCAACTAAAGATAGACTAAAGACTTAAATGTAAGACCTAGAACCATAAAAACCCTAGAAGAAAATCTAGGCAATACCATTCAGGACACAGGCATGGGCAAAGACTTCATGACTAAAACACCAAAAGCAATGGCAACAAAAGCCAAAATTGACATATGGGCTCTAATTAAACTAAAGAGCTTCTGCACAGCAAAAGAAACTATCATCAGAGTGAACAGGCAACCTATGGAATGGGAGAAAGTTTTTCCAATCTATCCATCTGACAAAGGGCTAATATCCAGAATCTATAAGAAACGTAAACAAATTAACAAGAAAAAAGCAAACATTTTGCCATCAAAATGTGGGCAAAAGATATGAGCAGACAATCCTCAAAAGAAGACATTTACGTGGCCAAAAAGCATGAAAAAAAGCTCATCATCACTGGTCATTAGAGAAATGCAAATCAAAACTACAATAAGATACCATCTCATGCCAATTAGAATGGCAATCATTAAAAAGTCAGGAAACAACAGATGCTGGAGAGGATGTGCAGAAATAGGAAAGCTTTTACACTGTCGGTGGGAGTGTAAATTAATTCAACCATTGTGGAAGACAGTGTGGCAATTCCTCAAGGATCTAGAACCAGAAATACCATTTGACCCAGCAATCCCATTACTGGGGACATACCCCAAAGGATTATAAATCATGCTGCTATAAAGACACATGCACATGTATGTTTATTGCAGCACTATTCACAATAGCAAAGACTTGGAACCAATCCAAATGTCCAACAACAATAGACTGGATTAAGAAAATGTGGCACATATACACCATGGAATACTACACAGCCATAAAGTAGGATGAGTTCATGTCCTTTGCTGGGACATGGAAGAAGCTGGAAACCATCATTCTCAGCAAACTAACACAGGAACAGAAAACCAAACACCACATGTTCTCACTCATAAGTGGGAGTTGAACAATGAGAATACATGGACACAGGGAGGGGAACATCACACACTGGGGCTTGTCATGGGGTGGGGGACTAGAGGAGGAACAGCATTAGCAGAAATACCTAATGCAGATGACGGGTTGATGGGTGCCGCAAACCACCATGGCACATGTATGCCTATGTAACAAACCTGCATGTTCTGCACATGTATCCAAGAACTTAGAGCATAATTTTAAAAAAATTTGAGGTATAAGTAAATACATTGGTTACATATTTATTTATATGTATTAATAACAACATAGTTTCATAAGCAATATAAATGCTCCCAAATGATTAAATTATGGTATATAAAAAGAATATTAACTTGAATATTGTTGTGATATCAACATAAATACAATTGAAGAATGCATGGAAAAATGAGGGTGCAATAAATGAGTTTACATATATTTGATAAGATTCAAAATGTGTAAAAAAATTTTATAAAGATAAAAATAATAACAAAAAAATACATACTCTGATTCTCTTTGTGATTTAAAGAAATAATTTTATTATTTTTACCAAAAAATAATGATGAAAACTTTCAGGTACACAGTAAATACAAATTTCAGAAAAAAAAAAAAAAAGTCACCCAAAATCCATATTCCAATATATTATCATTAATCTCAGATGAGCATAATTCCAGATATTTCTGTGTTTATGACTTCACATGTGTGCATATGTATGTATATAACATAATTAAAATTGTTATCATATAATCTTCAAATTAAATGTAATAAATGTAATTGTACGTGAATTTAACAGAAAAATATTAGGCAAATAAAAAGACCCATTAGACTATAGGAAACAGGTTTTTTACTTATGAAATGTTATCTCTTAAAATATCTCTACTAAAATGGAAAGGATGAAAGATCATTAAGAAGCTAGGGTCATGGCCGGGTGTGGTGGCTCACGCCTGTGATCCCAGCACTTTGGGAGGCCGAGGTGGGTGGATCATGAGGTCAGGAGATCAAGACCATCCTGGCTAACATGGTGAAACCCCATCTCTACTAAAAATACAAACAATTAGCCAGGCTTGGTGGCGGGTGCCTGTAGTCCCAGCTACTCAGGAGGCTGAGGCAGGAGAATGGCGTGAACCTGGGAGGCAGAACTTGCAGTGAGCCGAGATGGCGCCACTGCAGTCTGGCCTGGGCAAAAGAGTGAGATTGCGTCTCAAAAAAAAAATAATAATAAAAAAAATTAAAAAAATTAAAAAAAAAAAGAAGCTAGGGTCATTTTTTCTTTACTATCATGTTTTCATTTTGGATAATGTCATTTGAGTCTCTATGATTAAAATGTCAGAAATCACACTCTTATACTTTATCCTCTCCTCCACATTCAGGTTCTTTCTAGCTTTGTGATTTTCACATTACCAAGTATATAACATTTCTGTTCTAATTTGTAATCACCATGTTCACAGTTAATCTTCATTCTATATTTATGCTCACCACCTGCCCAGTAACCAGAACTCTTCTATAGCCATTTTTTTAATGTGGATTCATCAATTCATAGTCTAGACATTTTTTTCCAGCGAGTGCTAACAAATCTTGATTTTTGTCATTCCTGCATACTTCAGATAATGAGATTGTTTGTATATATACCCAAAGGATAGCTTTACTGGGTATAAATTTGCTTTGAGTTGTACTACTGTGACCTAAAGTCTTATTCTCTTCCACTGCAAAATGTTCATCCACATTTAAACTTCCACAGCACTGAGCACATTGTCCAGCACTTCAAACCAAGTACAGTAACTTGAAGTCACTGAGACACTGACTGAGTAGAGTTATAAACCAGCAAGGAACACTGGTATTAGTCCTTGGTGAAAAAACATAGTTTCTATTCCTGTATTCATTACCAACTCTTTTTTTTTATACTTTAAGTTTTAGGGTACATGTGCAAAATGTGCAGATTTGTTACATATGTATACATATGCCATGTTGGTGTGCTGCACCCATTAACTCGTCATTTAGCATTAGGTATATCTCCTAATGCTATCCCTCCCCCTTCCCCCTACCCCACAACAGTCCCCGGTGTGTGATGTTCCCCTTCCTGTGTCTATGTGTTCTCATCATTCAATTCCCACCTATTACTGAGAACATACGTTGTTTGGTTTTTTGTCCCTGCAATAGTTTGCTGAGAATGATGATTTCCAGTTTCATCCATGTCCCTACAAAGGACATGAACTCATCATTTTTTATGGCTGCATAGTATTCCATGGTGTATATGTGCCACATTTTCTTAATCCAGTCTATCATTGTTGGACATTTGGGTTGATTCCAAGTCTTTGCTATTGTGAATAATGCCACAATAAACATACGTGTGCATGTGTCTTAATAGCAGCATGATTTATAGTCCTTTGGGTATATACCCAGTAATGGGATGGCTGGGTCAAATGGTATTTCTAGTTCTAGATCCCTGAGGAATCGCCACACTGACTTCCACAATGGTTGAACTAGTTTACAGTCCCACCAACAGTGTAAAAGTGTTCCTATTTCTCCACATCCTCTCCAGCACTTGTTGTTTCCTGACTTTTTAATGATGGCCATTCCAACTGGTGTGAGATGGTATCTCATTGTGGTTTTGATTTGCATTTCTCTGATGGCCAGTGATGATGAGCATTTTTGCATGTGTTTTTTGGCTGCATAAATGTCTTCTTTTGAGAAGTGCCTGTTCATATCCTTTGCCCACTTTTTGATGGGGTTGTTTGTTTTTTTCTTGTAAATTTGTTTGAGTTCGTTGTAGATTCTGGATATAAGCCCTTTGTCAGATGAGTAGGTTGTGAAAATTTTCTCCCATTTTGTAGGTTGCCTGTTCACTGTGATGGTAGTTTCTTTTGCTGTGCAGAAGCTCTTTAGTTTAATTAGATCCCATTCATCAATTTTGGCTTTTGCTGCCATTGCTTTTGATGTTTTAGACATGAAGTCCTTGCTCATGCCTATGTCCTGAATGGTATTGCCTAGGTTTTCTTCTAGAGTTTTTATGGTTTTAGGTCTAACATGTAAGTCTTTAATCCATCTTGAATTAATTTTTGTATAAGGTGTAAGGAAGGGATCCAGTTTCAGCTTTCTACATATGGCTAGCCAGTATTCCCAGCACCATTTATTAAATAGGGAATCCTTTCCCCATTGCTTGTTTTTGTCAGGTTTGTCAAAGATCAGGTAGTTGTAGATATGTGGCATTATTTCTGAGGGCTCTGTTCTGTTCCATTGATCTATGTCTCTGTTTTGGTACCAGTACTATGCTATTTTGGTTACTGTAGCCTTGTAGTATAGCTTGAAGTCAGGTAGCGTGATGCCTCCAGCTTTGTTCTTTTGGCTTAGGATTGACTTGGCGATGCGGGCTCTTTTTTGGTTCCATATGAACTTTAAAGTAGTTTTTTCCAATTCTGTGAAGAAAGTCATTGGTAGCTTGATGGGGATGGCATTGAATCTATAAATTACCTTGGGCAGTATGGCCATTTTCACGATACAGATTCTTCCAACCCATGAGCATGGAATGTTCTTCCATTTGTTTGTATCCTCTTTTCTTTCATTGAGCAGTGGTTTGTAGTTCTCCTTGAAGAGGTCCTTCACATCCCTTGTAAGTTGGATTCCTAGGTATTTTATTCTCTTTGAAGCAATTGTGAATGGGAGTTCACTCATGATTTGGCTCTCTGTTTGTCTGTTATTGGTGTATAAGAATGCTTGTGATTTTTGTACATTGATTTTGTATCCTGAGACTTTGCTGAAGTTGCTTATCAGCTTAAGGAGATTTTGGGCTGAGACAATGGGGTTTTCTATATATACAGTCATGTCATCTTATACCACTTTGAGTTCCCTTCAACAGGGAGAGGTGCTACTATTGCTAATAAACGTTTATACTGCAAATACTAAACTATAATATTCTACAAATATTAAATATATTTAAATTTTTAAGAGTCCATATCTGATTCCTAATCTCAACTCTTTGTAGACCTTTAACTACAGTTTCTCCCTTTGTAGAATATAAAAATAGGACTATAGATAATCTCTACAGTACATGGCTTAAATTCAAATACCCAGGTAGTACACCTGGATAAAATGGTCTGAGTCTTATTGCAATGGCATCTTAAACTATATTTTTAACACAAGTATTCAGTATTTGTTTCCACAAACACATGTTCTCTCACTTTTAATGAAAAATAAAGCCCTTTCCATTCATCTTTTATTTTCCCACTTTGATAAAGAAACGTACTTATGATTTTATTTTTAATTCTATTACAAAAATAATAACAGCAGCATATGCAATTGATATGCCACTTACCCTCAGTGTTGGCCAAACCAAACTGGAGACTGAGGCAAACTAATGAATCCCTGCCTACCCTATTCTTTCTTTTTTTTTTTTTTTAAGATGGAGTCTCGCTCTGTCACCCAGGCTGGAGTGCAGTGGAGCAACCTCGGCTCACTGAAACCTCAACCTCCTGGGTTCATGCCATTCTCCTGCCTCCTCTTGAGTAGCTGGGACTACAGGTGCCCGCCACCACTCCCGGCTAATTTTGTTTGTATTTTTAGTAGAGACGGGGTTTCACCATGTTAGCCAGGATGGTCTCGATCTCCTGACCTGGTGATCCACCTGCCTCGGCCTCCCACAGTGCTGGGATTACAGGCGTGAGCCACCGCGCCTGGCCCTGCCTACCCTATTCAAAAGGGACAGCTGCTTCTTACTTCCAGCAGTGTTTTCAGTTCTGTTTGTTTTGTTCTCACAAGAGAAGCTGAAAATCTGTATTTTTATATGGAATCTCCCAATTTAGAAATGTTAGCAACTGCTACAAATATTTTAAAATACTGTGTGAACCAAAAATGTTTTAAAATGCCAGTGAATATGTAGCCTAAAGACTGCTAAGTTTGTAATTTCCTTTCTAAAATTTCTCCAACTCTAACATATAATGTCTTTACTCAGAGTGGAGGTAGAGGGTGAGTACAATACAGTTATTCTGCTGTAAGTAGTTCTGAAATCTCTATTCTTATATAGCACTGGACTATGCAAATGAGTCTCTGAGCCTTCACTAAAGAAATAATACTGTGTGCAAAGCACCTGCTGAATACAGCTGAAGGACTCAAAGATGATTTGTGTGGGTTACATGCAATGCAGCAGACCAAGCCTTTGAGCTTTATCAAAGAAAGAGATGGTACTTAGGTTTCTGATTTTTAATAACCATATACCCTAGTGGTTTGTAGCCAACAGATCACTTTCACATCCTTTGTCTCACAGGATGCTCATATCAACTGAGAAATAGAGCTGAGGTTGGTGTTTCCATTGCACAGATAAGCAAACAATTCAGCAATTGCTAAAGACTTATCTAATGTTATAGAGTTAATAAGTAGGAGAGCTGGGACTCAAAATCTTGTCTTCTGATTCACAATTCTTTGATTTCTTCTGTTTCTGATACACCACACTGGCTCACCCTAATCTGCACAATTGCATGCCCTTATGAGACAGCCAGGTAGAGTAAGGGGTATAGTCAGTCCACTTTCACAGAGAGGGAAAAGCAAATATGCCATATAAGACTTTAATTCATAATCTTATTCACTTAGATCTCATGCTGAAACCACCAAACACATTGGCTATTCTTATTACAGTTATAAAATCCAAGATCTATGGTGCCTTTTTCAACATTAATGTGCCATCAGTAGATCTTTAATCTTTTAATCCAGAATTACTGCAATCTTTTTTTAAAGAAACAGTTTCTCTTATGAGTTTGGTGCAGTGACAAGGTCCCAGAGCATGGCAATCATGTAAGGTATGATTATTACTTTCTGAAAACTGTTATCAATTTCTGCTTTCACCCAAGATGGATCAATAGGGACTAGATTTACTCTCCCACCAAAACTAAAACCCTAGACAAAATACACGTAAGGAATGGTTTCCAAGACATTAGGCAACTGAGGAAAATGATCCTGAGAGATAGGAAACAAACAAGATGAGCCCCATGATTGCTCTTTCTGCCTTGAAAAACTTTTAAACCACGCCAGAGGCCGTCCACGCAGAGCCCAGTGGGTTCCCTGACTGAGGACTAAGAGATTGAGCAAACCAAGGTGCCTAGAGTTCACAGGGCAGAGAATTGTAAAGGGGAGAGCTAAAGAGGGAATTCCAGAGATCTGGAGATGATCCGCCTCAAGTATTCAGCACAGTACTGGTCAGCATGTGTGTGGATAAAAAAACTGAAGGCCAGGAAACCACATGAAAGAATTAAAGGGAGCAATACAGAATGCTCACAGAGGGCTGGGAATAAAGCCTATTGCTACCACCCACACCAAGAAACCTCATAAATTATAGGACATTGAATAAATAACTCAGAAAGGACCTGCTTCAGTAGTGGAGAATAATATGCCCTAGAATAAAAATTGCTCTTGTCTCAGCTAGCAACTTAAACTTAAAAGCAAGACCTGAAAGAATAAAACTGTTTCCAAGTTAACTAACTCTCTTCCAGAAAAAAAGCTCAAGAATATTTATAGGGAAACAAAATATTCAGCACCTAACAAAGTAAAACTCACAGTATCTGTCATCCAGTAAAAAATTACCAGGCATGAAAATAAGCAGGAAAACATATAACCATCTCCTCCTATAATGAGGAGAAAAATCAACCAATTAAAATTGACCCAGAACTCACATGAATTAGCAGGCTAAAACAGCAAAACATTATAACATATACTCTATATATGCATAAAAATAGAGGAAAGATTAAAATGTTAATTTTAGTGACATGGAAGGAAATTTTTAAGACCAAAATCAAACTTCTAGATGTAAAAATGACAATACTTGAGATAAAAAAATATACTGAACGTGATTAGTGGCAGATCAGACATTACAGAGGAAAATATTATCAACTTGCATATCAATAGAAACTACCCAAAATGAAACAGAGAAAATAGATTCAAAAACAAAACAAAGCTTGAGGTGATCTAACATCTCTGTACTGAGGGATTCCTGAAAGTGTGGGTGACGGAGGCAGGAAAAAATTTGTTTTAATGGCCCAAATATATCTATATTTTACGAAAACTATAAGCCCACTATATCAGTTTGCAAGGACTGCCATAACAAAGTACCACAAATTGGGTGGCTTAAGAAATAGAAATGGATTATCTCACAATTATGGAGCCTAGAAGTCTGAAATCAAGATGTTGGCAGGGTTGGTTCCTTTTGAAGGCTTTGAGGAAGAATCTCTTACATGCTTCTACCTTAGATTCTGATGTTTGTTAGCCATGATTGGTGTTTTTCAGCATATAGAAGCACCACTCCAGTCTCTGCCTTCATCTTCACATGCATTTTCCCTGTGTAAATATCTGTACCCAAAGTTCTCCCTTTATCAGCACATCAGTCATATTGAAATGGGGCTCTGCCTATTAACCTCATCTTAACTAATTACACTTGCAACAACATAATTTCCAAATAAGGTCACCTTCTGAATACCAACAGTTCAGACTTCAACATATGAATTTGGGGAGTACATAATTTAATCCATAACACCACACCCATAGACACAAGACACTCAACAAATTCCAGGCATAGGAAACATTAAGAAAACTACACTAAGGTATATCATAATTAAATTGCTCAAAAACAGCCAAAGAAAAAAATATATATATACATATATTCATGTGTATGTGTATAACTATATAGTTATGTATATATACAGTGTGTGTATATATACATGTGTATATGTGTATATACTATATATACATATGTGTATATACTATATATACATATGTGTATATATATGTGCGTATATATGTGTATATATACTCTATATATGTATATATATATATACACACACACAAATATCTATAACATACATGGAAACAAAAATATGGATGACAGGAAATTTTTCATCAAAATACAACAAGCAAGGCAACAATAGAGCAAGTTTAAAGTGATGAAAACAAAGTTAATCTAGAATTTTATGCCCAGCAAAAATATCTTTTAAAACTAAAGATGAGGCCAGGCACAGTGGCTCATGCCTGTAATCCCAGCACTTTGGGAGATCAAGGCAAGTGGATCACTTGAGGCCAGGAGTTGGAGACCAGCCTGGCCAATATGGCAAAAACCTTGTCTCTACCGAAAATACAAAAATTAGCCGTGTGTGGTGGTGCACACCTGGAAGCCCACCTACTTGGGTGGCTGAGGCACGAGAATTGCTTGAACCCAGGAGGCAGAGGTTACAGTGAGCTTAGATCGCAACACTGTACTCCAGCCTGGGTGACAGAGCAAGACTCTGTCTAAAAATAAATAAGATGAAATAAAGTGTTTTCCAGACATATAAAACCTCAAAGAAATTATTATCAACAGACCTTTCCTGCAAGACACGTTAAAGTCCTTGAGGCAGAATAATAGCAAATGAAAACATGGATCTATACAAAAGAATAAAGAGCACTAGAAATGGTGATTGTGTGGGTAAATATATGAGATATTGTTCTTAATAGTTAAATTTCTTTAAAAGATAATTGGGTTATCAAACTAAAATAATTGTGGGCTTTTTAATATATGGGAAAGTAAAATATATGACATTAGCACACAGGCTGGGAAGGGAGAAATGGAAGTATACTATTGTTTCTTTTGCCATAGGTGAAGTAACATAATTTTACTTTAAGGTGGACTGTGATAAGTTAAAGACATATACTATAATGCTTAAAGCAAGTAAGAGAGAGAGAGAGTTATGGCTTATAAACCCATGAAAATATAAGAAATAAGTAACCCAAAAGAAGACAAGACCAAAAGGGAAAGGAGAACAAATAACAGGAGAAATAAAAAATCAAATATTCTGTTTGAATAAAGGAAGTAAAGAAAAAAGGAACAAAAACCAAATAGTAAGAAAGTAGATTTAAATCTAAACATATTAATCATATTAAGTGGCAATAGTCATAATACCCAATTAAACAGCAGAGATTGTCAGATTGGATAAAAAAGCAAGACCTGGCCAGGCGCAGGCTCATGCCTGTAATCCCAGCACTCTGGGAGGCCAAGGTGAGCAGATCACAAGGTCAAGAGATGGAGACCATCCTGGCCAACATGGTGAAACCCCAACTCTATAAAAATACAAAAATTAGCTGGGTGTGATGGCAGGCGCTTGTAGTCCCAGCTACTTGGGAGGCTGAGGCAGGAGAATTGCTTGAACCCAGGAGGTGGAGGTTGTAGTGAGCCGAGATTGTGCCACTGCACTCCAGCCTGGCAACAGAGTGAGACTCTGTCTCAAAAAAAATAAAAATAAAAATAAAAAGCAACACTTGACTATATGCTGCCAATAAGAAACTCTTTAAAAATAGCTAATGGGTACTATGCTTATCAGCCAGGTGATGAAATTATCTGTACACCAAAACCCTGTGACATGCAGTTTATCTGTATAACAAACCTGTACGTGTGCCCCATACAAGTGAAAAAAAAATGAAATAAAGATAATAGAAATCTGTGGGCGTAGTAGACACTCAAGGCTGCCTCTCTTCTAGTCCAAAGATGAAGTGGTTTTCTAGATCAGTCTAGAACAAAGAAATCTATCAGCCACCATTTCCCAAATGCTCGCCGTTTGCATTAGACCACAAGGGTATCTCTTCTACTTGTGGTAGCCCACCACCAATCAACTTAGCAATTTTGACCTTTTCTATACATATCACCTTTATTATTTTACTTAATATTGTTTCACCATACTAAATTTTGGTTTTAATAAATTTATTTTAAAAAGAAAACTTTACATTCCCACAGGAAAAACAATAAGCATTTTGTAAAGTTACATGAAACATCCAGAACAGGCAAATCTATAGAGATAGAAAGTAGATCAGCAATTACCTAGGGATGTGGGGAAGGGGGATTTGAAGGATGATGGTTAAGGGTTATAGAGTTTCCTCTTGAGGTAAGAAGAATACTCAAGAATTGCTATGAGGGATGCACAACTCTGATACACAACTCTGTGAATATACTAAAAACCATTGACTATACATTTTAAATAAATCAATTGTGTAGGATGTAAATTGTATCTCAAAAAAAGCTGTTTTAAAAAGTAATATAATGCCCTCACTTTAAAATGAAGGAGAAGTAACAGGAATGTGATTTGTTATTTAAAGAAAATAAAAGTCAAAATTCTACTTAGACCCTGTAGTCTCCCTGCCGACAGCTCTGAGGGCCTACCTTCTCTGTTAAAAAGGACATGCAAAAATGAACTCACTTTTACACACACTAGAAGGACTACACTAAGAAAAGGTAGACAATAACAAGTGTTGACAAATTATAATCCTCATAACATCACTGGTGGGAATATAAAATGGTGCAGCAACTTTGGAAAACAGTTTGGTTCTTCGTCTATGTTAAACATAGAGTTATCATACGACCCAGGAACTCTACTCCTGGGTATATACCCAAGAGAATTAAAAATATGTCCACACAAAAACATGTATACAAATGTTCATAAGACCATTACTCATAATAGCCAAAAAGTAAATGTAAATGCCCATCAAATGAATGAATAAACAAAACATCTATGCAATGGCATATTATTCAACCATGAAAATGATTGGAGTACTGATACATCCTACAACATGGAAGAATCTTCAAAATATTATGCGAAAGCAAAAAGAAGTCAGACACACAAAAAACCTACATATTATATGATTCTATTTATAAGAAATGACCAGAACAGGCGAACTATAACAGACAGAAAGTAGATTAGTGGTTGTCTGGGACAGGGTTAGACATTAGGGTGAAATGAAAGTGACTGCTACTATATATGATGAGGTTTTTTGGGGGGATGATGAAATTGTCCTAAAATTGATTGTAGTGTCAGTTGCACAACTGTGTGAATATAGTAAAAACATTGAATTATAAAATTTCAATTGGTAAATTGTATGACATGTGAATTATATCTCAATAAAGTGGTTAAATAAAATAGAATTTTTAAACACATGATTGCCAAAAAAAGAGGAACTTTTTTAAACATAAAAACATAAATGAGTCAAACATAAAAGGATGGATTAGGATATACCATGCTAACATTAATCAAAAGAAACCTAGGATCATTATATTAATATCAGACAAAATATATTCTAAAGCAAAGAATATTACTAGGGATAAATAAGGTCACTTCAAAATAATAAAGGGATAGATTCATTAAGAGAAAATAACAATCCAAAACATTTGCATGTTTAGTAATACATCTTCAAAATACATAAAGCAGAAATGTATAGAACTGCAAAGAGAAATAGAGTAATCCACGATTATAGTTACAGTTTCATATCCTTACTAAAATTAAACAACAATTTATAGAACAAGCAAAAAAGCAGACTTAAATTTAGTAATAATATAGATGAATGAAACTATTAAACAATTTTATCTAATTGACATCAATATCCAAAACCAGCAGAATAACATGTTCTCTTCAGTATACAGAGAATACATTTCAAGATAGAGCACATGGTGGGCCATAAAGCAAGTTGAAAGAGATTTTAAAAGATTCAAGTCATATAAGGTATGTTTTCTGACAACAATGGAATTAAATTAGAAATAAATAACAGAAAGATAACTAGGAAATAACTAAATATCTAAAAAGTAATTAATATGGCATCTTAAAAAATTCATGGGTCAAAGAAAAAATTAAAAAGGAAATTAGCTATCACATAGGAAGTTATCATGAATATTTTAACTGAATGAGATTGAAACCGCAATATATCAAAATCTATAGGATACCACTAACACGATATTTAGAGGAAAATATATAGCACAAAATATCTATAGTAGAAAAGGAGAAAATCAATTATCTCAGTTTCTACCATAAGAAACTAGGAAAAAAAAGACCAGAGCAGAAATCAAAGAAACAGAAAACAATAGAGAAAATCAATAAAATTATAAGCAGCTCTTTTAAAAGATCAATAAAATTGATTACCTTTAGCCAGACTGATCAAAGGAAAAGGACAGAAGACACAAATTACCAAAATCATGAGTAAAAGAAGTGACATCATTACTGAGTCATTCTGCAGGTATTAAAAGGAAAATAGGGGAATATTATAAAAGCTTTATACCAAAAACAAAGGTCATTTAGATGAAATGGATAAATTCCTTGAGAGACACAAGCTACCAATGTTTGTTCAGGAAGAAATAGATAAGCTGAATTGCCATGTAGCTCTTAAACAAATTGGACTTATAATTCAAAATGTTCCCACAATGAAAACTCCAGGCCCAAGATGGCTTCAATGATAAATTCTAACAAACACTTAACAAACAATACCAATTATACACAAACACTTTAGGAAAACTAAATAGAAGAGAATACTTCCCATCTCATTTTGTGAGGCAAGCATTACCATAATACCCAAACCAGATGAAGACATAACACGAAGAAAAACTACCAATATCCCTTGTGAACATGGATATAAAAATTCTTAACAAACTTTTAGCATATTTAGTCCAATAATATATAAAAAGAGTAATACATCATGACCAAGTGAGATGAGTCACAAGAACAAAAGCATATGTCCATACAAAGACTGTAGTACACAAATATTCAGGCCAGTTTTATAATAGCTAAAAAGTAGAAACAGCCTAAATGTTTAAGAAGTAAATGAATAAACAAATTCCATGCAATGAGATACTACTCAGTAACAAGAATAAATGAATTATTGATACATATACCAACATAAATGAAGCTCCAAATAATCATGTTAAAAGAAATCAGTCCAAATAAAAGTACAACCATTTGCAGAAACGTAAATTAGTAGAGCCCCTGTAGAAGAATATGGAGGTTCCTCAAAAAGCTAAAAATAAAACTACCACCACTTGATATATACCCCCCCAAAAAAAGAAAATCAGTATATAGAAGATATATCTATACTCCCTTGTTCACTGCAGCCAAGATATGGAATTAACCTAAGTACCCATTAATGGATGAATGGATTTACAAAATGTGGTACATAGACACAATGGAATATTACTCAGCCATAAAATAGAATGAAATCCTGTCATTTACAATATGGATGGAACAGAACATCGTGTTAAATGAAATAAGCCAGGCACAGAAAGACAAATATCACATGTTCTCACCTATATGTGAGAGCTACAAAAAAAAAAAAAAAAATGAACTCATGGAGACAGACAGTAGAATGATGGTTACCAGAAGCTGAGAAGGGTAGTGGGGACAGGAGGATAAAGAGGAGTTGGCTAATGGGTACAAAAAGACAGATAGAAGGAATAAGATCTATTGTTTCATAGCACAATAGGTGACTATAGTTAATAATTTATTGTATATTTCAAAACAACTAAAAGATTAGAATTGAAATGTTCTTAATATAAAGAAATGATCAAACCTTAAGGTAATGGATACTGCAGCTACCATGATTTGATCATTACACATTGTATGCTTGTAGCAATGTACATGTACCCCATAAATATGTACAACTATGTCTCCATAATAATCAAAAATAAAAACATTTTAAAGTACATGCTGTACTTTATAATTTCATTTATACAGAATTCTAGAAAATACAAACTAATCCATAGTGACAGAAAGCAGGTCAGTGAGTGCCTGGGGATGAGGAAAGGGTGAAGTGGCCCTGAGAATGGGTGGAGCAGAAGGAAGAGATTAAAAAGGGTCATGAAGAGACTTTTGGGGTAATAGATATGTTCATTAGCTTTGCTGTATTAACAGTTTTATAGATGTATACATATGCCAGAATGTATCACATTGTATACTCTCTATATATGTGCGGGGAGTTTTTTATGTGAATTGTAACTCAGTGAAGAGATTTTAAACAAAAGCGTTACCACAATACCCAATTTATAACCACACTTCAGTAAGGGCCCATTCTAAATGGGGATAAACTCTATACATGCCAGGATTATTTAAAAAAACAAGATATGGAAACTTTGCAAAAGTCACACATCCAGTCTGCACCAATGCTGGGCAGAAAAACGCCTAACCCCACTCCACTTGGAAAACTGGGTTGTCTTGGACATCAAGCATTGCCAATACCCCTTATAAATACCAAAGCTTCCCGAAGTAAGTTTTGAATAACACTAAATCTGCAGGGGGTTAGTAAATGTGATGCAGCAAAAAAGCATTTTGAGATCAAAAAAGCATGGGAAACTTTAAACCAAATGATATTCTTTAATAACAGGACTTTCCAAACTCTTTCACATGCAGTGTGCATTTTAACTCTGTAAAGTCCTGATGTGTATATAGGATTTCCCTGAAGTATTTGGTGATAGAGTTCTTGCGCTCAGACTTTTTCCCAGGAGGTGTATCCCATCTAGCTGTCTTTGGGACATTCTTTGTGAGCATTTCCAGGCTTCTCTCTGTCCGCTAGCCGCAGGCTGGGTAGTACTAAATGAGGGGAGATAAAGGGCAGGCAAAGTAAAGGGTGATCATGCACATGCATATAGACTGTTCCCAATAGTTCAGGCAAAGCATGAAAATTCTGAAGCCAAAAATAAACTGATTTTGCATTTTCCATTGTTTCATTCATCCAAGACACTAACATAAAAAATTTCTTCTCAGCATAACACTCCCCTTCATGAGCACAGATAATCAATCAGTAGTTGGCTATCCTTGAAACAGAGTGACAGATTCAGCAGAGGAACAAAGAATGCCCATTAGGGGAGAGACAGACAGAGGAGAGGGCTTGGGAACCATCACTGTTAGGAGAGTTGATCACCCCACCAACAGCTACATCTCCAGGGACCCTAATTATTACCATAACCTTCATTTCACAGGGAGTTCACAGTCTGGGCACCTCCATCCATCTTGCATTTGACAAGTGGCATCATAAATCTTCCTTTCACCTCTCAAAAGAGCCACAGCTGAGCTAGAGTAACCCTCCTCAGTCTCTCCACGCCTCCTGTCTCCAACCTAGGCACTATTCTTCTCAAAGAGTCAAAAACCAAGCTGTCCCACGCAGCAGTAATAAAGCCTGACCTAAAGGAGCTGGGGGCTCAGACTCAGAAGAAAGGACAGCTGGGGACAGAACAATGCACTGGGCAAGAGAAAGCACATGAATATTCAAGTATGTTCAAGGGCTCTAAGAGTCTCTTAACCCCAAAGGGAAGCCTGATCACTCCTTCCCACTCCTTGAAGAGCTAAAATGACCAGCCAGATAACACTGAGCGCTTCAGACTTCCAGTGTTAACCAGTCAGAATTCCTGTGCTCAGAGGCCGCTCAAATTCAAAAATTGAAAGTGAGAAGCCCCACCGGCAGAGCTATTCATCTGCTCCTAGTCTCAATTCCTTCTCCTAGGGCTTCTCTGAAGATTAGGGTTTGGAATGAAATGAATCATCTTGGGTCATCCCCCTTGATTCTATTAATGAAAGAATTTATGCTTACAGAAGAGACTTCCCCAAATATATAGACTATTAGTAGAAACCAGAGCTAGGACCTAACCCTCCTTACTTCACGTCTGTTATACATTTCACCAGACTGTATCAAGATCTTCTACGCTTAGGGATCAGAGGACCCTCTGAGTTTCTAGGTAAAGCTTCAAAGACATGTGCACACTTCCCAAAACAGGTTCTACAGTTTTCATTACACACATAAGGGAGTAGATAATAAAATTAAGAATCACTGCAACGGGGAGTAATTCAGTTCTCAAAGCAGAAAGAAGTTGGACTCAAATGACAGGTGCTCATTCGGGGACAGAAGGAAAAACAAATATAAGTAGGACTGTACTAAAGGAAATTATGAGATGTAGATCTTGGTCTTGTATCTTCTAACCTCCTCTTTTAGCTTGCTGTCATTAATCTGGGCTTCCATATTCCTCCTCCCTTTCCTCATTTATCTCCCATAATCAATATATGTTTGTACTATATCCCATCTTTTTAAGCTTCAAGCTCTTTCTTTTTTGAAAAGCAGTCCATGCTGACATGTTATTGTCTTACTAAGGTGTGTCTTCACATGAGTCTTAATTCCTTTTAAACAAGTACATGATAGCGGAATATCAGATACTAGAGCAATCTGGCTCAGGAGATATTTGTGTGGCAGAGGAAGTCTTTCCGGGATGCTCAGAGACGGAATTAATTCCCAAAGTCAGAGCAAAGGGTGAAAAGAATGCCTGATTCAAATTACTAAAAATAATTTGAAAACCCCATTAATCCCTCATTAGTAGAAAATAGTAAACATAATCTTTTATGCCAACACTGGATGGCAATAGGTACAGACATCAAACATGCTATATATAAAAATTTTATTTTTTCTTTAACAGGTGGGGATCTTGCTATGTTGCCCAGGCTGGAGTGCAGTGGCTGTTCAAAGATGCAATTATAGCACACTACAGCCTCAAGTTCCTGGGCTCAAGCTATCATCCTGCCTCAGCCTCTGAAGTAGCTGGAACTATAGATGCACACCACTTGCCTGGCTAAAATTCAAATCTTTAAACGCTGGCATATTGCTCAGTGAGGAGAAATGTTCGCACTAAGAGAAACTATGGAAGTTAAGACCAGCTGCATTCATGTCTTCCATATCTTTCCATCTCAGTTTACCAAGGAGCATTCCATCATAGGATGGAATGGCAGACATAATAGCCTTTACTACTTAAATTGTTGTTTTCTTATGCATGCATCTGCTGCTGTTGTTTTGTCTTCACTAGGCATGTTTCTGGGTCTATACAATGCATCTCTGATGCAATTCCACATTGATAGAGTTGGTTGTAGGCTTCTAGCCACATAATAACTAGTATTATTAGCCAAAAAACTCATCTGTTTTTAAAAGCCAACTTCTAGTGTTATCTCATATGGGTCCTTAGAGGAAAGAATTTGTCAGTTGTTTTTCTCCCTCTAGTTTCTTAAAGAGGTGAGTGAATAATGAACTCACTGAATCTTGACTTACGTGGACTTAGGAAACCTAAGTAACAGAAAGGGGATTGGCAGATAATTAGTAGACTTGAATTGCATTCCAGTTCTGCCAGAGACTCACTGGGGAATCCTGGGGCAGCTTTAACCTCTGTGTACCTCAGCATCTTCATCTATACAAGGAGAAGATTAATTCTGAGGAACCCTACATTTCTTTTTTCCAACTCTAAACTATTGTGCTTCTAGGCCCAGCTCTGCCACTTGCTGAATAATCTTAGCCAATATCTCTCCCTATCTCAGCTCAAATTCTGGCTCTTTTACTTCTAGCTGTATGACCCTGGGTCTTACCTAACCTCTTTATGACTCAATGCCATCATCTGTAAATAATAATATAAAAGCCCTGACCTCGCAGAAATACACGAGATGATCCACATAAAAAACTCAAACAGCACAACACAGACACATAGTAAGTGATGAATAAACAGAAGCCAATATGACAATAAACAGAGGGAGTTGGGCCAGCAGTTCCCTAAGTCTCCGTTCTTCCCTGGGTCTACTGCCCATTTTGTGGTCAATCATGTTTGCCAACTATGGATGACCATCAAGTGTCATTGGGAATCATTCACTTGCTTAGACTCCAAATGTAAATGATACTGAGGCATCCAGGGGTAAAGGCTGATTTCGCCGGGAATGGCAAGGAAATTTTTGCCTGAGTGTAGAAAAGCCCACTGTTGTTCAACAGTTCAGTCAATATTGTCCCGAGGGTACAAACCTATCACCAAGAACCGTAGGTGCAGATTCTGGTCACTGCCAATCACAATGTGAGACCTTGGACAGCTCGCACTGGTACTGCATTTTATTACCTGCAGAAGACTTCCCACGCCACACCTCGTGAGAGACACAGATGAATTCCAAGTTGGAGAGAGATTTCTCTGATCTCAGCCCTCACTATTAGTCATTCTGCAGATCTCCATAAAGAGCAAGGTATGGGTTTTGCCATGTTCGTGATGTTATGGCAAATATCTATTTGTGATGCAATTTGTGTGATCCCTGCCTCAACCCCACAAAGGAGGCTGAGCAGCTAGTACCCCCTGGTCACAGATGGCCCAGGGACGTGACACCATTCACACAGGTCACGGAGTAAAATATGCAGCAGCAAGAAGGCAAACCCCACTTTCTTAACTCCAAATTTAGTTCTTAGACATTTATTTTATTTTCAGCCACCTAACATAAAGGATCCATATCCCTCTCCACCAACCCTTCAGTCCAAAATACCTCAGGGTCTCTATGGTGACTGAAAAATGCTCTAATAACTCAAATCATGGAACTCACCCATTCCTGACATCCCCAGCTCTTGCCTGATCCCTGACCTTTGCCTCATTCTGAATCATCCTAGATCTATGGGAATAACAGTTCTGTCCACCCCCATCTGTCTCCTACCCTGTAAAAAAAAAAAAAAAAATGGGTTGAAAGAGCACCATTGCTGACCGGTGGTCCAGCTCCTGAAAGGCCACCCACCCACTCCGTTCTGCCTTCTTCTGGCCTCAGCCTGAGAGCCCAAAGGACTGCCTTAGCCGCCTCTGCATTGCGTCTATCCTCCCTCGCTTTCCCCCTCCCAATCCATGCGCTCACTCCCATTGCTAGGAGCATCATTGCATAGCACTCTTCTGCCTGGACCAAGGGCTACAGGACTGCCAGGCAATGCTGGAGAAGGCGGTGGGAGTGGCAGATGGGATGGAGGGGGCTCAGCTCTCCGCTCAGGCCCCAACTGGAGGCCAGCAACCTCCATCTGCTGCGTTTCCGCAGCCACCCCACCCATGCGTCTCCTCCCGAGGACGTGCGCGTCTGTCTCAGCATTGGAATGGGGCTGCTCTACAGCCCTCAGCGAGATGTGATTACAACCAACCCCTCCCCCACTTTTCTGGATGGGAACTGGACGCTTGGCAATGAGGCTGGGATGGAAATGTATCTGCGCTGCAGGAAGCCCAAATTTACAGAGAGAAAATTGATTCAATGCAGAAAAGGTGTGCATTAAACCGAGCCAGTTTCTAGTTAAAATTGTGCAGCTGGAGATTTGACGTCAACAGCGTCAGCCTCTTGCCTCTGCACAGACTCTCCGCAATCCATCATGCCTTCTCCTCCCACTCAGGGACCTGATGTCTTCATATTGTCCTCCTCTCCCTTTACTAAAGTCTGCTTTCAGAAAAGGATCTTATATTTGTCCCTTACACCTGAGTGAGAATGTCAGTCTGTATTCTCTGCTATAAAGACTTCCATGCTTAGCTTCATCTCTCAATATGAATGCCAAGGTGGTCATTCTTTGGGGCCATAGGATGAACTATAAATGAGTGACTAGGGACTAGAGAAGGAAGTACCCAGACTTGTGGGATCTTAAGCAAGATAGTTCACTTCTCAGAGCTTCATCTGACCAGCAGGCATGATAAGATCCAACAGGTCTATCTCATGGGGCTGTTTTGTCATCAGATAATTTGCTGACAAGATACAGTAATTAGAAATCTGAGCTTAAATCATACAAACCTGAGTTTAAATTGTGGCTCTAGCTGTGTGACCTAAAGCGAGTTACCTACCCACTCTAAGGCTCAGCTTGCTTATCTGTAATTACAAGGATAATTAAATTTTAAATACTTCACAGGGTTGGAAGAACTGACAATAGACCTTATATTATGTAATGGTTAAAAGCATGAACTCTGTAGTCATACTATGTAGGTTTAAGCTAAGCTCTACTATCTACTAGCTATGTGACCTTGGAAAAGTCACTTAACCTCTCTGTCCTTCAATTTTATCCTCTGTAAAATGTCAATAATAATGGTACCCACCATGATTGGTACTTGTGAGTATTCAGTGATTTAAAATATATATGAAGTATTTATAATAGTAGCTGGCACCGGCACATAATAAGAATTAGTAAATATTAACTATTATTTGTGGGTTTTTTTAAATAAAGTCCTTTGTACCATTCCTGATACACAGTTAAGTACTCAATAAATGACTGTTATCACTATAATGCCCAAACATATAATAATGTCATCCTTCTAGCATAATCTTTATAATGATGCCTCCCTCTCACACCACACCATGTGAGAATGACTCCAGTGCTTAAAAATCAAAACCATCAGGTTGGAACTAAGGCACACTCAGGATTTTCAGTGACTTGCAGGGCAGTGCTTATGAGGCAGTGAAAAGAATAAATCATGTGCCCAATGTACTGGGGGTAGAGGGAGGGAAGGGGGTTGAAAAGACAGAGACAGAAAGCAAAAGATGTGTGTTCTCACACATGAATTCTGCAGCTGGTGTGACGCTGCCTGCAATGTGTTTACCACCATGACAAAGTTCCCAACAGCCCTGCTAAAGTTTTTGGCCAATAACCCAAGAATTTTGTGGATTCTCTATCCAATCTCCTTACTTACACATGAGGTAAATAAGACCCAGAGAGGGAAAGGTGCTTAACCAAAGTCACACAACTGATGAGTGACAGCCAGGACTAGAATGAGGACTTCTAGCCCCAAGTCCAAGGTAATATCTACTAGGCCATTTACCTAGAAATGGAAATTATGGCTCAAAGAAGTGGCTCAGCAGGTCGTAAAACAGGTCCTCTTAGAGGAAAATGTACGAGAAGGTCTTGCTTGGAGTAACAAAGTATATACTCATGTCCTCTTTCTTTTACATAGTAAGTGCTCAATAAGTGACTGTTGTTACTATAATGCTCAAACATAATAGTGTCATCCTTCTGGCATTATCCTTATAATGGTTCCTGCCCTTCACACCTCACCATGTGAGAATTACTCCAGTGCTTAAAAATCAAAGCCACAGGGGGTTGGCTTGAATGAGAGATGTCTATCTGCTCCTCCATCCCACCACTATCTTTTCTCCACTCGTGTGACCAGGAAGTTCACAGGCATGCCCAAAAGATTGTCTGCTATTACATTGCATAATGTCAATATAATGGCATCCCTGAGGTGCTCCAGATGTCCATATCATTGGTGTAACTGCTACAGGACTTACCCAAAAAAAAGAGGGAGTCCCAGAAACAGCTAAGAGATAAAGAGAACAGTTACTCTGTGGCTATCAAAAATGATCTATTCCTGGTGTCTGCTTTGGCTTATTCTTATTGGCCAGATGGTCCTGGAGTTAATGTATTTCTATCCAGTAAAATGCAAAAAGGAAGCAGCTATAACTGCCACTGCTGTTGGCCCTCATACAGGCTTTTCTGTAAATGATACTAGAGCGAACAGCTTAAAGTGTTCTGCAAAGACACTTTCAAAATGTCCACATTAGATCTCAGGCAACATTGCCTAGTTTCTTTACAAACCCCACCTCTAAAGTCAGTTCACTAACCCTTACTCCAGCCATGCTGTAAATTCCAAAGATATATGTGTTAAATTGTCTCTGGTGTTTAGGTTATGAATGCAGATAAAATCTAATCATTTAACAAGTCATTGCCAAACATCATCACGTACAGGATTTCAAGAGAAGTTCAAATACATACAATGCAGGGCCTTCTCTCAAGGAGCTAAAAGTTTGGAAGGGAAGATATACTATGTACTTATTAAAAATCTAGCAGAACTCTAAGGTGTATCTGCTTATTATCCCTAATGCAGCCTTTGTCAACTTTCCACTAAAATAACCAGAAGACAGAGATAAACACACAAAAACACATTATGAAAAAGGAAAAAAAAAAAGACAACCTAGAGGAAATGTTTGTTAATTGTGAAGCAGCTGGTGTTCCTATAGCAAAACTCAAAGGCTTGGCTCAAGATATCCAGGTTTCATCTCATGGAACCCACTGTCTGCACTAACTCAAACCCAAGAAACCAAAAAACTGCTCTATTTTTAGAGCATGGATGTTGCTTACTGAGGGGATCAGAACACAGGGCTTGGTACATGGTATACAGAAACCAACTCCTGCTAACTGGATAAATGAACAAGTTATTCCATTATCCATCCATTCTCATATAGCTACTCCTAATGTCTTAATTATAAGTCCTTTGTAATACAGTAACTCTGAGAATGAAGAAGGAGTGCCTTGCTATGGTTTGGATATAGTTTGTTTGGCCCCACCAACATGCATGTGAAAGTTTTATCCCCAATGTAGCAGTGTTGGGAGGCAGAAACTAGTGGGAGGTGTTTGGTTCATGGGGAAGGATCCCTCATGAATAGGTATTTCCCTCCTGCAGGAGTGAGTTCCTGCTCTCACAGGAAAGAATTACTTCCTGAGATAGTGGGTTGTTAGTCTGTCTTCCTCAGTTTCTCTCTCTTGCTTCCTCTTTCATCATGTGATCTCTTTGCACACATTGGCTTCCCTTCTGCTTTCTGCCATGAACTAAAGCAGCCCAAGGCCCTAATCAGATGCAGCTGCCCAATCTTGAACTTTCCAGCCACCAGAATCATGAGCTAAATAAACCTTTTCTTTACAAACCACCCGGTCTCAGGTATTTTGTTATAGCAACACTAAACGAACTAAGACAAGCTGGAAATGGCAAATTGCATCCTGGAACATGTCTTTATATATAATCACTTTATATATAAAGTGATTCAACCTGGGAAAGAAAAAAAAATAATTTCTGGTAGTACTATATGCTGAAAATTGGATTTTACATGTTTTTTCATTGATTCAGAGTATTATAAAGAATGTAGATGAACTAGGATAAAACGCTATGTTAGCAAACTGGAATGTTATAGATCAATTTCTCAATTTCAGCACTTTTGGGCCACAGAATTTTCTTTTGTTGAGTGTGTGTCCCATGCATTTAGTGTTTAACGGTATCCCAGGCCTTGATTCACTAGATACCAGTAGCAAACATACCCCTCCCCAAGTCATAACAACCAAAAATGTCTCCAGATGTTATCTAATGTCCCTTGGGGGGAAAATGCTCCCAGTTGAGAACCATTGCCATAGATAAGTGTTTAAGAAACTGGAAATTATTTGGTGAGTTATTCATATTACATTGCCATCTAACTGTAAAGCTGACCTATCATCATGTAAATACCCTTGAGTGAAAACCAAGGGAAGTCAGACCTTCAAATATCAACAAACTCAAGGTTTTGATATAACTGAAAATTCTGAAAGATAACTAGCATGAGATTCAGATGAAAACATGCAGAACAAAGAAAAATAAAGATTATCAAAAAGATCCCAGAAATAATCTACTGCAAGATACAGAAGAAAATTTCAGAAAACTGTTTGACATTCTCAACAGAGAGCAAAAGAAAAAAAATTAGTATCCATGAAATGAGCAGGAAGCCATTAGAACAAATAGCTAAAATGAAAATATAACAAATATTGTGACCCAGTGAGATAAAAGGATGAAATAAAAGGTAGTATTTTTAATATTAAAAAACACTATAGCTGTAATTGTGAAATCAAAATACACAAAAGAAGCAGTAAATAAGCAAAACTGATAAAGCATAAAATCACAACAGTAACGTGGGACATTCTCCCAGACTGCAAAGGAAAAGGAAAAAGAGAAAACCATGCAAAATATCAGAAAAAAAAAAAACAAAAGCTAATATGAAGATACTTAGCATTTCTAAAAATGTCATCAAAACCAAAAGAAGAAGAAACATTAACCAAAGATATAGTATAAATTAAATGTACTCAGCTAGAAAAGACTTATTCACATACAAATTGAAAGCTTCCACAGATTTCCAGATCAATTCAATTAAAAGCCACCCTCATATAAAAAATAGCATTATCTTTTCAAAAATTATGGGATTTGTAACAAGAGGAATGCTACATACATGCAGAGATTTTTAAAGAAAAAATGGAATTTCTGTGAAGAAACAACAATCAGGCAAGTCTCATATTTTTGCTCTAAAATGAGTTATAACCCAAGAATCATATACTCAGCCAGTTTGTGCTAGATAAGCAAGGGCTAAGAAAAACATACTATTCATATTGACTTTTTTTGAGATAGGGTCTTGCTCTGTTACCCAGACTGAAGTGCAGTGGTGCCAGCATGGCTCACTGTAGCCCCAACCTCCTGGGCTCAATTGATACTTCCACCTCAGCCTCCTGAGTAACTGGGACTACAGGCACATGCCAAAATGCCCAGCTAATTTTTTTCATTTCTTGTAGAGATGAAGTTTTGCCATGTTGCCCAGGTTTGTCTTGAACTCCTGGCTTCAAGCAGTCCTCCCACCTCAGCCTCCCAAAGTGCTGGGATTACAGGATGAGCCACTGCACCTGGCCTATATTCACTTCTTTAAAGTTATTTAAAAGCATATCCCCATATGATGGAGGCAAAAAGAAAAAGAAGCAAAAGTATATCCCCAAAAGAAAAAGAAGTCAAAGTATAACTCCAAAGAACAAGAAATAAAAAAGAAGATATCAGAAATATAGGATTGATGTAAAAAGACTGATAGTGAACACTATCAATCTAAACTGAGTATATCAAAGTATACGTATTCTGTAGGAAATCAGAAGTTTACTAAAAGCATACTAAATATTTTAAAGTTAATACAATTTTTCTATCAACTGAAAATTAAATGGCTATGCAAAAAACATAGCTCTCAAAAACATTTAACATAATCATGAATAGAATATAAGTATTCAAAACTCCAGGAAAAAAAATTATATATATTCCATCAGATACAGAAAATAATAAAACAAGAAAGCACAAAATAAGCTAGACATCATCAAGATAGCTGACTACAAGTGCCCAATGCTCATTTCTTCTGCAGAGAGGGGTCAAAACAATAAACAAATAATTACACACTTTGCGGTGGAGCCAAGATGGCTGAATAGGAAGAGCTCCAGTCTACAGCTCCCAGCCTGAGCGACACAGAAGACGGGTGATTTCTGCATTTCTGTTTGAGGTACCGGTTTCATCTCACTAGGGAGTGCCAAACAGTGGGTGGAGGACAGTCGGTTTCATCTCACTAGGGAGTGCCAAACAGTGGGTGGAGGACAGTCGGTGAAGCGCACTGTGCACGAGCCTAAGCAGGGCGAGGCATTGCCTCACTCGGGAAGTGCAAGGGGTCAGGGAGTTCCCTTTCCTAGTCAAAGAAAGGGGTAACAGACCGCACCTGGAAAATCGGGTCAGTCCCACCCTAATACTGAGCTTTCCCAACGGGCCTGGAAAACGGCACACTAGGAGATTGTGTCCCGCACCTGGCTCAGAGGGTCCTATGCCCACGGAGTCTCACTGATTGCTAGCACAGCAGTCTGAGATCAAACTGCAAGGCGGCAGCGAGGCTGGGGGAGGGACGCCCACCATTGCCCAGGCTTGCTTAGGTAAACAAAGCAGCCAGGAAGCTCGAACTGGGTGGAGCCCACCACAGCTCAAGGAGGCCTGCCTGCCTCTGTAGGCTCCACCTTTGGGGGCAGGGCACAGACAAACAAAAATTCAGCAGGAACCTCTGCAGACTTAAATGTCCCTGTCTGACTGACAGCTTTGAAGAGAGTAGTGGTTCTACCAGCATGCAGCTGGAGATCTGAGAACGGACAGACTGCCTCCTAAAGTGGGTCCCTGACCCCCAAGCAGCCTAACTGGGAGGCACCCCCCCAGTAGGGACAGACTGACACCTCACTCGGCCGGGTACTCCTCTGAGACAAAACTTCCAGAGGAACTATCAGACAGCTGAATTTGTGGTCTTATGAAAATTCGCTGTTCTGCAGCCACCGCTGCTGGCACCCAGCCAAACGGTCTGGAGTGGACCTCTAGTAAACTCCAACAGACCTGCAGCTGAGGGTCCTGTCTGTTAGAAGGAAAACTAACAAACAGAAAGGACATCCACACCAAAAACCCATCTGTACATCACCATCATCAAAGACCAAAAGTAGATAAAACCACAAAGATGGGGAAAAAACAGAGCAGAAAAGCTGGAAACTCTAAAAAGCAGAGCACCTCTCCTCCTCCAAAGGAACGCAGTTCCTCACCAGCAATGGAACAAAGCTGGATGGAGGATGACTTTGACGAGTTGAGAGAAGAAGGCTTCAGACAATCAAACTACTCTGAGCTACGGGAGGAAATTCAAAACAATAGCAAAGAAGTTAAAAACTTTGAAAAAAAATTAGACGAATGGATAACTAGAATAACCAATGGAGAGAAGGGCTTAAAGGAGCTGATGGAGCTGAAAGCCAAGTATTGAGAACTACACGAAGATTGCAGAAGTCTTGGTAGCAGATGCAATCAACTGGAAGAAAGGGTATCACTGATGGAAGATGAAATGAAGAGAGAAGGGAAGTTTAGAGAAAAAAGAATAAAAAGAAACGAACAAAGCCTCCAAGAAATTTGGGACTATGTGAAACGACCAAATCTATGTCTGATTGGTGTACCTGAAAATGACGGGGAGAATGGAACCAAGTTGGAAAACACTCTGCAAGATATTGTCCAGGAGAACTTTCCCAATCTAGCAAGGCAGGCCAACATTCAGATTCAGGAAATACAGAGAACGCCGCAAAGATACTCCTCGAGAAGGGCAACTCCAAGACACATAATTGTCAGATTCACCAAAGTTGAAATGAAGGAAAAAATGTTAAGGGCAGCCAGAGAGAAAGGTCAGGTTACCCACAAAGGGAAGCCCATCAGACTAACAGCTGATCTCTCGGCAGAAACTCTACAAGCCAGAAGAGAGTGGGGGCCGATATTCAACATTCTTAAAGAATTTTCAACCCAGAATTTCATATCCAGCCAAACTAAGCTTCGTAAGTGAAGGAGAAATAAAATACTTCACAGACAAGCAAATGCTGAGTGATTTTGTCACCACCAGGCCTGCCCTAAAAGAGCTCCTGAAGGAAGCACTAAACATGGAAAGGAACAACCAGTACCAGCCCCTGCAAAAACAGGCCAAAGTGTAAAGACCATCAAGGCTAGGAAGAAACTGCATCAACTAATGAGCAAAATAACCAAATAACATCATAATGACAGGATCAGATTTACACATAACAATATTAACTTTAAATGTAAATGGGCTAAATGCTCCAATTAAAAGACACAGACTGGCAAACTGGATAAGGAGTCAGGACCCATCAGTGTGCTGTATTCAGGAAACCCATCTCACCTCCAGAGACACACATAGACTCAAAATAAAGGGATGGAGGAAGATCTACCAAGCAAATGGAAAACAAAAAAAGACAGGGGTTGCAATCCTAGTCTCTGATAAAATAGACTTTAAACCAACAAAGATCAAAAGAGACAAAGAAGGCCATTACATAATGGTAAAGGGATCAATTCAACAAGAAGAGCTAACTGTCCTAAATATATATGCACCCAACACAGGAGCACCCAGATTCATAAAGCAAGTCCTGAGTGACCTACAAAGGGACTTAAATTCCCACACAGTAATAATGGGAGATTTTAACACCCCACTGTCAACATTAGACAGATCAACGAGACAGAAAGTTAACAAGGATATCCAGGAATTGAACTCCCCATCTGGGAGGTGAGGAGTGCCTCTGCCCGGCCGACCCCTCTGGGAAGAAGTGAGGAGCGCCTCTGCCCGGCCGCCCCATCTGGGAAGAAGTGAGGAGCACCTCTGCCCGGCCACCCATCGTCTGGGATGTGAGGAGCGCCTCTGCCCAGCCGCCCCATCTGGGAAGTGAGGAGCGTCTCTGCCTGGCTGCCCTGTCTGGGAAGTGAGGAGCGTCTCTGCCTGGCCGCCCCATCTGGGAAGTGAGGATCACCTCTGCCCGGCCGCCCCGTCTGGGAAGTGGGGAGCACCTCTTCCTGGCCGCCCCGTCTGGGATGTCTACCACAGAGGCTAGACACAATGTGGGGGCTGGACGTGGTGGCTCATGCCTGTAGTCCCAGCACTCTAGGAGGCCGAGGAGGGTTGATCACTTGAGGCTAGGAGTTCGAGACCAGCCTGGCCAACATGGCGAAACATATGAAAAATATAACAGACAAACCAACCAACCAACCCAGCAACAACAAAACAGGCCTACCCTAGAGTCATACTCTAATTTTTTCTATTTTCCTCCCTTTCTGATCCTTTATCGCATTTTCTTTTTCTTCCTCTTCCTTCTCCTTCTTCTTTGTCAAATAGAGGATTGAGTTATTATCATTGATCCATACAAAGTCCCTCTCTCATTTATTTTCTTTAATTCCTACCCCCCATTTCTATTCCCCATCTTCCCATGTGCAACCTTCCTAATATGTACGATATGCATCTTTTTGTTTGTATGTATTTGTAGAAAATGTTTATTGTTTTGTGTGCAAAAAAATAACCAAAGTAACAAAAAATAAAAATAAATAAATAAAAAGATAAACAAAATCAACAAACCATTAGCTAAAGTAACCAAAAAGATATGAGAGAATACCCAAATAAATAAGATACAAAAAAAGGAGACATTAAAACTGATACAGAAATAAATGCCAAAAAATTGAAAAACCTAGAGAAAAATGGAAAAAATTCTGGACCCATACAACTTACGAAGATTGAACCAGGAAAAAAGAGAAAACCTAAACAGCTAATCATGAGTAATGAGATTGAATCAGTAATAAAATGTCTCCCAAGAAAAACAAAGCCCAGGGTCAATGACTTCACTGCTGGATTCTACCAAACTTTTAATTAAGAACTAACACCAAGTTTTCTCAAACTATCCCCAAAAAATTAAGGAGAATAAATTTCTTTTTTTTCAAGATGGAGTCTTGCTCTATTGCCCAGGCTGGAGTGCAGTGGTGTGATCTCAGCTCATTGCAACTTCCACCTTCCAGGTTCAAGCGATTCTCCTGCCTCAGCCTCACAAGTAGCTGGGATTACAGGTACCCGACACCACGCCCTGCCGATTTTTGTATTTTTAGTAGAGACAGGGTTTCACCATATTGGCCAGGCTGTTCTCAAACTTGTGACCTTGTGATCTGCCCACCTCAGCCTCCCAAAGTGCTGAGATTACAGGCAGGGGGAAGAAATTTTTCAAAAGTCATTCTATAAGGCCAGGATCACTCAGATACCAAAACCAGACAAGGAGGCAACAAAAAATAAAATTACAGGTCAATATTTATGATAAACATAGACACAAAAAAATCAAGAAAATACTAGCAAACCAAATCCAACAACACATTAAAAAGATTACATACCATGATAAAGTGGGATATATCCAGGGAAGCAAGGATAACTAAACATATTCAAATCAAAAAACATGATAAATCACATCAATAGAATGAAGGACAAAAACCTTATGATAATCTATATGGACGTAAAAAAGGACAGTTTTATTAAAACTCAACATCCCTTCATGATTAAAAACTTGCAACAAACTAGCTATAGAGGAAATACACCTCAGTACAACAAATCCAAAGCTAACATTACACTGAATGGGTAAAAGTTGAAAACACTCCAAGAACTGGAACAATACAAAAATGCCCATTTTCACCACTCTTATTCAATATGGTACTGAAAATCCTATCCAGAGCAATTAGGCAAGAGAAAGAAATAAAGAATATTTGAATTGGAAAAGAGGAAGTCTTTTCCTTGGTCTTATATGTAGAAAAACCTAAAGATTCTGCCAAAAACAACTCTTAGAACTGATAAACCTGTAAAGTTGCAGGATATAAAATCAAGGTACAAAATTTAGTAGCATTTCTGTGCACCAATAACAAACTAGTTGAAAAAGAAATAAAAAAAGCCATCCTATTTAAAATAGCTACCGTAAAAATACCAAGGAATAAATTTAACAAGGAGATGAAGGATTTCTACAATGAAAATTATAGAACACTGATAAAAAGAAATTGAAGGGAACAAAAAAAATTGAAAGATATCTCATGTTCATAGATTAGAAGAATTAATATTATTAAAATGGCCATACTACCCAAAGCAATCTACAGATTCAATGCAATCCCTATCAAAATACTAATGACAGGCTGGGTACAGTGACTTATGTCTATACTCCCAGCAATTTAGGAGGCTGAGGCAGGAGGATCACTTGAGCCCAGGAGTTTGAGACCAACTTAGACAACATAGCAAGACCTGGGCAACACAGCAAAAATCAGCTGGGCAGTCTGGTGCATGCCTGTAGTCCTAGCTACTCAGGAAGATTAAGTGGGAGCATCATTTGAGCCTGGGAGGTCAAGGCTGTAGTGAAATATGATTGTGCCACTGTACTCCAACCTGCGCAACAGAGCAAGACCAACTCTCTCTCTCTCTCAAAAAAAAAAAAAAAAATTACATTCTTCATAGAAATAGAAAAAAAATTCTAAAATTTGCATGGGAACACAAAAGACCTCAAACAGCCAAAGCAATCCTCAGCGAAAAGATCAAGGCTGGAGGCATCACACTACCTAACTTCAAAATATACTACAAAGCTACAGTAAACAAAATAACAGACACATAGACCTATGAAACAGGGAAAATAGAAATTAATCTGCATATTTATAGCTAACTGATTTTTGACAAGATGCCAAGGACATAAAGGGGAAAGAAAAGTCTCTTAAACAAATGGTGCTAGGAAAACTGGATATCCATATACAAAAATGAAACTAGATCCCTCTCTCACCATATACAAAAATCAACTCAAAATGGACTGAAGACTTAAATGTAAGACCTGAAACTATAAAATTCCAGGAAGAAAACATAGGGAAAATGCTTCAGGACATTAGTCTGGGTAGAGGTTTTATGAAGAAGAGCTCAAAAGTACCAGCAACAAAAGCAAAAATAAACAAGTTGTATTGTATCAAACTAAAAAGCCTCTGCACAGCAAAGGAAACAATCAACAGAGTAAAAAGACAATTTATAGAATGGGAGAAAATATTTGCTAGCTATCCAACAAAGAATTAATATCCAGAATATACAAGAAACTCAAACAAGACAACAGCAGGAAAAAAAAAATCTGATTTTAAAATGGGTAAATCTTCGGAATAGGTATTTCTCAAAAGAAGACATGTAAAAATATGTATATGAAGTATATTTTTAAAATGCTTTGACTTTTATGGATCATGATGGGGATGGGAGGCAGGATTACATTACAGCTCCAGCTCAGACGGACAGAGCAGCATGCAGAGGCTCACATTGTGAATTTTAGCTCCAGAACGACTACAGGAACAAACCAGGAATCCCAAGAGGACCCTGAAGGAAATACACTGCTCCTGCAGGACCTGGGGAGTGTGAGTGCCCAAACTGCAGAAGTGGGAAATGGAGATTGTCTGCCCCTGAACACACACACACTCCCACAGGGGAAAATGAAGGTCTAGTTTGCTGGAGAAGTTTCCTACCTTACCTGGAGCTGAGTCAATTTAGAGAGTCGAGCAAAATAGGGGGGTAGAGGAAGCAGCAGAAAGTGCCCTAGGAGCTCTCTGGGTCCATAAGCAGGACATTCCTGCCTGGCACCACAGGAATCCTTTGGGAGGGTGACCAGAGGCGCGGGGAAAACACCACAAGGAGAAGGAAGTCTCCAGCTCAATTTTGTAATAATTTGAACCTGGGGAGAAGCCTCCTGGCCAGAACTCGGGGGGAGGGCACGAATCCAGCGTGCAGACTCCACAGGTGTGGGGCGGGGGGGTGAGGGGGTGTGGGAAGTGGGGGGAAGAACTAAAGCCCTTTTCTTTCACAGCTGGGAGGTGGGTAGCCTGGGGCAAGCTCTCAACCCAGCTTGCCCACTGCCTAGAAACAGACTTGGTGCTGCTAGTGGGGCCACGGTGGGAGTGAGACTGACCCTTCAGATAGTGTGGGACCTGGATGAGGCCTGTGACTGCCAGCTTTCCCCCATTTCCCTGAAAGGCTGCATGACTGAGAAGAGGCAGCCATAATACTCCTAGGAACATAACTCCGTTGACCTAGGAACCTCACACCCATCCCCCACAGCCACCACAGCAAGACCCACCCAAGGAGAGTGAGCTCAGACATGCCTATCCCTGCGCCACCTGATGGTCCATCCCTACCCACCCTGGTTGCTGAAGACAAAGGGCATACACTCTTGTGTGGGGCACGGTGGCTCACACTTGTAATCCCAGCACTTTAAGAAGCTGAGGTGGGTGGATCACCTGAGGTCAGGAGTTGGAGACTAGCCTGGCCAACATGGCAAACCCCATCTCTACTAAAAATACAAAAATTATCCAGGCGTGGTGGAAGACACCTGTAATCCCAGCTACTCGGGAGGCTGAGGCAGGAGAATCGCTTGAACCCAGGAGACAGAGGTTGCAGTGAGCTAAGACAGCACCACACTCTAGCCTGGGTGACAGAGTGAGACTCTGTCTCAAAAAAAATCATAAAAAAGACAAAGGACATATTCTCTTGGGAGTTCTAGGGCCCTGCCCACCACCAGTTTTTCTCCAAACTACCACAGCTGATGCTCCCTGGAAAGTGCCACCTCCCAGCAGGAGGCCAATCAGCACAAAAATAGAACATTAAACCACCAAAGCTAAGAACCCTCAAAGAGTCCATTGCACCCCCCTGTCACCTCCACCAGAACAGGTGCTGGTATCCATGGCTGAGACCCATGGAAGTTCGCGTCACAGGACTCTGTGCAGACAATCCCTCCACTGTACCAGCCCAGAGCCTGGTAGACCTGCTGGGTGACTAGACCTAAAAGAGAGATAACAATCACTGCAGCTTGGCTCTCAGGAAGCCACATCCATAGAAAAAGGGAGGAGTACTACATCAAGGGAATACCCTGTGGGAAAAAAGAGTCTGAACAACAGCCTTGAACCCTAAACCTTCCCTCTGATAAAGCCTACCCAAATGAGAAGGAACCAGAAAACCAACTCTGGTAATAGGACAAAACAAGGCTTTTTAACGCCTCCCCAAAATCACACTAGCTCACAAGCAATGGATCCAAATCAAGAAGAAATCCCTTGATTTACCTGAAAAAAGAATTCAGGAGGTTAGTTATTAAGCTAATCAGGGAGGCACCAGAGAAAGGCAAAGCCCAATATAAGGAAATTCAAAAAATGATACAAGAAGTGAAAGGAGAAATATTCAAGGAAATAGCATAAAGAAAAAACAATCAAAACTTCAGGAAACATTGGACACACTTATAGAAAAGGAAAATGCTCAATGGATTAAAGACTTACATGTTAGACCTAAAACTATAAAAACCCTAGAAGAAAACCTAGGCAATACCATTCAGGACATAGGCATGGGCAATGACTTCATGTCTAAAACACCAAAAGCAATGGCAACAAAAGCCAAAATTGACAAATGGGATCTAATTAAACTAAAGAGCTTCTGCACAGCAAAAGAAACCACCATCAGAGTGAACAGGCAACCTACGGAATGGGAGAAAATTTTTGCAACCTACTCATCTGACAAAGGGCTAATATCCAGAATCTACAATGAACTCAAACAAATTTACAAGAAAAAAACAACCCCATCAAAAAGTGGGTGAAGGATATGAACAGGCACTTCTCAAAAGAAGACACTTATGCAGCCAAAAAACACATGCAAAAATGCTCATCATCACTGGCCATCAGAGAAATGCAAATCAAAGCCACAATGAGATACCATCTCACACCAGTTGGAATGGCCATCATTAAAAAGTCAGGAAACAATAGGTGCTGGAGAGGATGTGGAGAAATAGGAACACTTTTACACTGTTGGTGGGACTGTAAACTAGTTCAACCATTGTGGAAGTCAGTGTGGTGATTCCTCAGGGATCTAGAACTAGAAATACCATTTGACCCAGCCATCCCATTACTGGGTATATACCCAAAGGACTATAAATCATGCTGCTATAAAGACACATGCACACGTATGTTTATTGCGTCACTATTCACAATAGCAAACAGTTGGAACCAACCCAAATGTCCAACAACGATAGACTGGATTAAGAAAATGTGGCACATATACACCATGGAATACTATGCAGCCATAAAAAATGATGAGTTCATGTCCTTTGTAGGGACATGGATGAAACTGGAAACCATCATTCTCAGCAAACTATCACAAGGACAAAAAACCAAACACCGCATGTTCTCACTCATAGGTGGGAATTGAACAATGAGAACACATGGACACAGAAAGGGGAACATCACACACCGGGGACTGTTGTGGGGTGGGGGGAGGAGGGAGGGATAGCATTAGGTGATATACCTAATGCTAAATGACGAGTTAATGGGTGCAGCACACCAACATGGCACATGTATACATATGTAACAAACCTGCACATTGTGCACATGTACCCTAAAACTTAAAGTATAATAGTAATAATAATAATAAACAAATAAAATTTAAAAAAGAAGAAAATGCTCTGGAAAGTCTCAGCAATAAAATTGAACAAGTAGGAGAAAGAAATTCAGAGCTCTAAGATAAGGTCTTTGAATTAACCCAATCCAACAAAGGAAAAGAATAAGAAAATATAAACAAAGCTTCCAAGAAGTCTGGGATTATGTTAAACAACCAAACCTAAGAATAATAGGTGCTGCTTAGGAAGAAGATAAATCTAAAAGTTTGGAAAAAAATATTTGGGGGAATAACTGAGGAAAACTTCCCCAGCCTTGATAGAGAACTAGACATCCAAATACAAAAAGCACAAAGAATATCTGGGAAATTCATCGCAAAAAGATCATTGCCTAGGCATGCTGTCTTCAGGTTATCTAAAGCTAAGACAAAGGAAAGAATCTTAAGAGCTGTGAGACAGAAACACCAGGTAATTATAAAGGAAAACTTATCAGATTAACAACAGATTTCTTAGCAGAAGCCCTACAAACTAGAAGGGATTGGGGCCCTTCAGCCTCCTTAAGCAAAACAATTATCAGTCAAGAATGTTGTACCCAGTGAAACTAAGCATCATATGTGAAGGAAAGACAGAGTCTTTTTCAGACAAACAAATGCTGAGAGAATTCACCATTACAAAGCCACAACTACAAGAACTGACAAAAGGAGCTCTAAATGTTGAAACAAATCCTGGAAATGCATCAAAGCAGCAACTCTAAACTTCTTTAAAGCATAAATCTCCCAGGACTTATAATACGAAAACACAATTTAAAAAGCAAAAACAAAAAACCAAGGCACACACGCAACAAATAGCACGATGAATGGAATGGTACCTCACATTTCAATGCTAACATTGTATGTAAATTGCCTAAATGCTCCACTTAAAAGCACAGAACTACTGAATGAATAAGAACTCACCAACCAACCATCTGCTGCCTTCGGGAGGCTCACCTAACACATAAGGACTCACATAAAGTAAAGGGGTGGAAAAAGGCATTTCATGAAAATGGACACCAAAAGTGAGCAGGGGTAAGCTATTCTTATATCAGACAAAACAAACTTTAAAGCAACAGCAGTTAAAAAAGACAAAGAGGGACATTATATAATGGTAAAAGGCCTTGTCCAACAGGAAAATATCACAATCCTAAACATATATGCACCTAACACTGGAGCTCCCAAATTTATAAAATGATTACGAATAGACCTAAGAAATGAGATGGATAGCAACACAATAATAGTGGGGGACTTCAGTACTCTACTGATAGCACTAGACAGGTCATCAAGACAGAAAGTCAACAAAGAAATCATGGATTTAAACTATACCTTGGAACAAATGGACTTAACAGACATATACAGGACATTTCATCCAACAACCACAGAATACACATTCTGTTCAACAGTGCATGGAACTTTCTCCAAGACAGACCATATGATAGGCCACAAAATGAATCTCAATAAATTTAAGAAAACCGAAATTGTTTCAAGCACTCTCTCAGACCATAGAGGAATCAAACTGGAAATCGACTCCAAAAGGAACCTTCAAAACCATGCAAATACATGGAATTTGAATAACCTGTTCCTGAATTAGCATTGGGTCAAAAACGAAATCAAGATGGAAATTTAAAAATTCTTTGAACTGAATGACAATAGTGACACAATCTATCAAAATCTCTGGGATACAGCAAAGGCAGTGCTAAGAGGAAATTCATAGCCCTAAATGCCTACATCAAAAAGACTGAAAGAGCACAAACTGACATTCTAAGGTCACACCTCAAGGAACTAGAGAAACAGGAACAAACCAAACCCAAACCCAAACCCAGCAGAAGAAAGAAAATAACCAAGATCAGAGCAAAACTAAATGAAACTGAAACAAAAAAAAATACAAAATATAAATAAAATAAAAAGCTAATTTTTTGAAAAAAATAAAATTGATAGATCATTAGCAAGATTAACCAAGAAAAGCAGAGAGAAAATCCAAATAACTGCAGTAAGAAACAAAATGGGAGATATTACAACTGATACCACAGAAATACAAAAGATCATTCAAAGCTACTAGGAACAGCTTTATGCACATAAACTAGAAAACCTAGATGAGATGGATGAATTCCTGGAAAAACACAACCCTCTTAGCTTAAATCAGGAAGAATTAGACACCCTGAACAGACCAATAACAAGCAGCAAGATTGAAATGGTAATTTAAAAATTACCAACAAACAAAAGGCCAGGACCAGACGGATTCACAGCAGAATTCTACCAGACATTCAAAGAAGAGTTTTTACCAATCCTTTTGACACTATCCCACAAGATAGAGAAAGAGGGAACCTACCCAAATTCATTCTATGAAGCCAGCATCACCCTAATAACAAAACCAGGAAAGGACATAACCAAAAAAGAAAACTACAGACCAATATCCCTGATGAACATAGATGCTGAAATCCCTAACAAAATACCAGCTAAACAAATCCAACAACATATCAAAAAGATAATTCACCATGATCAAGTGGGTTTTATACCAGGGATGCAGGGATGGTTTAACATATGTGAGTCAATAAAAGTGATACACCACATAAACAGGATTAAAAGCAAAAATTACAAGATCATACCCATAGATGCAGAAAAAGCATTCAACAAAATCCAGTATCACTTTATTATTAAAACTCTCAGCAAAATCAGCATATAAGGGACATAACTCAATATAATAAAAGCTGTCTATGATAAACCCACAGCCAATATAATACTGAATGGGGAAAAGTTAAAAGTATCCCTTCTGAGAACTGAAACAAGAAAATGATGCCCACTCTCACCATTCCTCTTCAACATACTACTGGAAGTCCTAACCAGAGCAATCAGGCAAGAGAAAGAAATACAGGGCATCCAAATCAGTAAAGAGGAGGTCAAACTGTCACTGTTTGCTGACAATATAATTGTTTACCTTGAAAACCCTAAAGACTCCTCTAGAAAGCTCCTAGAACTGATAAAAGAATTCAGCAAAGTTTCCAGATACAAGATTAATGTACATAAATCTGTAGCTATTCCGTATACCAACATCGACCAAGCAGAGAATCAATTCAAGAACTCAATTCCTTTTATAATAACTGCAAAAAAATAAAAATAAAATACTTATGAATATACCTAACCAAGGAGGCAAAAGACCTCTACAAGGAAAACTACAAAACACTGCTGAAAGACACAAACAAAATGACAAACAAGATGACACAAACAAATGGAAACACATCCCATGATCATGGATAGGTAGAATCAATATTGTGAAAATAACCATACCCCCAAAAGCAATCTACAAATTCAACACTATCCTCATCAAAATACCACCATCATTCTTCACAGAATTAGGAAAAAAAATTCTAAAATTCATATGAAACCAAAAAAGAGCTCACATAGCCAAAGCAAGACTAAGCAAAAAGCACAAATCCGGAGGCATTGCACTACCTGATTTCAAACTATACTATAAGGCCATAGTCACCAAAACAGCATGGTACTGGTATAAAAATAGGTACGTAGACCAGTGGAACAGAATGAGAAACCAGAAATAAACCCAAATACTTACAGCCAACTGATCTTTGACAAAGCAAAAAAAAAAAAAAAAAATGTGGGAAGAGGACATCCTTTTCAACAAATGGTGCTGGGATAATTGGCTAGCCACATGTAGAAGATGAAACTGGATCCTCCTCTCTCACCTTATACAAAAATCAACTCAAGATAGATTAAGAACTTAAATCTAAGACTTGAAACTCTAAAAATTCTAGAAGATAACACTGGAAAAACCCTTCTAAACATTGGCTTAGACAAGGATTTCATGACTGAGAACCCAAAAGTAAATGCAATAAAAACCATGATAAATAGCTGGAACTTAATTGAACTAAAGAGCTTTTGCATGGCAAAAGGAACAGTCAGCAGAGTAAACAGACAACCCACAAAGTGAGAGAAAAATCTTCACAATCTATAAATCTGACAAAGGACCAATATCCAGAATCTACAACAAACTCAAACACATCAGCAAGAAAAAAAACAAACAATCCCATCAAAAAGTGAGCTAAGGACATGAATAAACAATTCTCAGAAGAAGATACACAAATGACCAACAAACATATGAAAAAATGCTCAACATCACTAAAGATCAGGGAAATCAAAACCACAACGCAATACCACTTACTCCTGCAAGAATGGCCATAATCAAAAAATCAAAAAACAGTAGATGTTGGCATGGATGCAGTGATTAGGGAATACTTCTATGCTGCTGGTGGGAATGTAAACTAGTACAGCCACTATGGAAAACAGTGGCTGTAAAAAGAACTAAAAATAGAACTACCATTTGATCCAGCAATCCCACTACTGGGTATCTACCCAGAGGAAAAGAAGTCATTATACAAAAAAAATACTTGCACATTCATGTTTATAGAAGCACAATTCGCAATTGCAAAATTGTGGAACCAACCTAAATGCCCATCAATCAACGAGTGGAATATCTATGATGGAATACTACTCAGCCATAAAAAGGAATGAATTAACGGCATTCACAGCAACCTGGATGAGATTGGAGAATATCATTCCAAGTGAAGTAACTCAAGAATAGAAAACCAAACATCATATGTTCTCACTTATATGTGGGAGCTAAGCTATGAGAACACAAAGGCATAAGAATGATACAATGGACTTTCAGAACTTGGGGGGAAGGGTAGGAGGGGGGTGAGGGTAAAAGACCACAAATATGGTGCAGTGTATACTGCTTGAGTGATGGGTGCACCAAAATCTCACAAATCACCACTAAAGAACTTACTAATGTAACCAAACACCATCTGTACCCCAATAACCTATGGAAAAATCAACAAAAATAAAAAATAAAATGCTTAACATCATTAATCATGAGGGGAAATGAAAATCAAAACCACAATGAGATATCATCTCACCCCAGTTAGAATGGCCATTATCAAAGAGACAAAAAATAACAAATGCTGGTGATGATGCAGAGAAAGAGAAACTCTTACTATTGGTAAAAATGAAAATTCTTATGAGACATAAATTCTTATGGAATTTCCCCCATTAAGGAAAACAGAACAGAGGTTGCTTTAAAAACTAAAAAAAGAACTACCATATGATCCAGGAATCCCACCACTAGGTATACATAGAGAGAAAAGGAAATCAGTATATTGAAGAGATATCTGACCTCCTAAGTTTATTTCAGAACTATTCACAATAACCAAGATATGAAATCAATGTGTGTCCATCAGCAGATGAATGGACAAAGAAAATGTGGTATATATACATAATGGAATACTATTCAGTCATTTTAAAAGAATGAAATACTCTCATTCATCATGGCAACATGGATGAGTCTGGAAGACATGTTAAGTGCAGTAAGCCAGTCACAGAAAGATAAATAACCACATGTTCTCACTCACATGTGGAAGCTAACAAAGTTGATTTCACGTAAGTAGAAAGTAAAATAGTGGTTACTAAAGACTGGGAAGAGTAGGGGTGCAGGGAAACGGGAATAGGTTGGTTAATGGATAAAACTGCAGCTGGCTAAGAGGAATAAGTTTCAGTGTTCTCTAACACTGTGGGGTGACTACAGTCAACAATAAATTTATTGTATATTCTCAAGTAGATGGAAGATTTTGAATGTTCTCAGCACAAAGAAATGATAAATATTTGAAGTGATAGATACGCTAACTCCCCTGATTTGATCATTATATAGTATATACATGTTCAAAATATCACACTGCTTTCCATAAATATGTTCAATTATTACGTGTCAATTAAAAGTAATAGTAATAAATTTTCTTTACCTGTGGAAAAAATAACCAAAAAATGTGATAAAGAGAAAAATACATTTAAAAGATCAGAAAAAAATTCAACCATTTTAGTAAATATCAAGAAACCATGAAAATTAACATTCTATTTTTATTAATCCTTAGATTTACAAATTGATTTATTAATCCCAAAAACTCAGTTTATTTCATTTGCCCAAAAATTTCCTTTATGTCTCACTCTCAGAAAAGTTACTAATAAATAATTCACATTAGAAAAATAAATAAGACCGTTATAGACATTCAGATATAAATATAAATCAGTTTAACAACTCTCTTATGTGGCAAAAAAAAAAAAAACCTCTCAAAATGAGTGACTTCCCCCAACACACACATACGACTAAATTTCATACTATTGAAAGGAGATATCTCTAAAACCAGGTAACACACACCAAAGAAAAAAAGAAGTTTAAAAGTTAGAGAAATGGAGAAAGACATGACAGACCATCTAAACATTAGGAAATCAGGTTCACAATAGTATTATGTGAAAAGTAGAAAAAGTTTTAAAAAGAAGCCTTAGCTGGGCACAGTGGCTCACAGGTGTAATCCCAGCACTTGAAGAGGCCAAGCAAGGCAGGTGGATCACTTGAGTACAGGAGTTCGAGACCAGCCTGGGCATCCTGGTGGAACCCTGGCACTACAAAAAATACAAAAATAAGCCAGGTGTGGTGGCACGCACCTGTGGCCTCAGCTACTCAGGAGGCTGAGGTAGGAGAATCACTTGAGCCTGGGGAGGTCGAGGCTGCATTGAGCTGTAATTGCACCACTACACCTCAGACTGGGTGACAGAGTGAGATCACACCTCAAAAAAAAAAGTTTTTTTTAATTAAACAAATAATAATATAAAGGATAAAATGCATAATGAAAAATATTAGTTTTTTATTAACCAAGAAATTTCTTTAAAATATATAAATTACATTATATAGATATTGAGGAGAAAAGATTAGCAGTGAGATAATTAAATACACCTAAATCTTTGACTTGAAAAAGGTGAACCAAAATTAAGACAAAACGATGCAAATAATATAAATTAATCATGTTGATTTAACAAACTAGATAGTCTACAATAAGGGAATATATCTTCCTTCCAGCACTCATAAAAGTCATAAAAATCTGTCATTTATTAAGCCACAATGAATACCTCAATACGCTGCAAAAATAAATGTACGGATCACGTTTCAAAGCATAATGCAATAAAATTTGAAATTAAAGTTTCAAGTTTTAATATATCAACTTCTTAGAAATTATTAATGTTCTCCCGAATAACTTTTGAAAGTGGAAATCAAAATCCTTATTACAAATTATTTCAAGAATAATAAAATTTGAGGCTACTACATTCCAAAATATATGTGAGGTGGTCAAAGCTATATGTATATTAAAATTTAAAACTTCACGTGTCATTACTCAAGAAAAAGTGGAAATAAATGTAAGAATTGAAGACAATGTTAGAAAAATAATAAACTAAGATAAGCAAAAATAATAAATCAAAAAGTAAAAAATTAATGAATTGTTAAGTTACCCAAATAACCATTAAATGTTTAAAAATACTTATAGAACGCCTAACAGAGGAAGAGACTGAAGCAAATTAAAAATACTGGAAATAAGAATAATTTTTTACTATGAAGAATACTGTGCATAACTCCAGGCTAATAAATTTGGAAAATCTCATTGAAATAGTTTCTTTTCTAGGAAAAAGTAAGTTAAAATTTACTCAGACACATTGAAAACTTGACTATTTAAATAGCAGAAAAAAACTGAAATAAAATTTCAACCCCCATCTTGTATTATATGCCAAAATTAATTTATAATACGTTAAAAAATTAAAGTTAAAATGTAATTCTTAAAAGAAGAAGAAAATGTATGAATTTTTTCACTTAGATTGTATCAACAATCCTACATATAAGTAAATGCAGAATCCATAAAGGAAAAAACATCTACAGATTTGACTATACTGAATTAGAACTTCAGTATAAAAAAGGCTTTGGAAGGCAAATTTTTAAATTGAAAAAAAAAAACGGTTTCAATATATACGACAGAAAAAGGTATACTCTTAATATAACAAGAATAGGAAATGGACAATCATTAACAGAAATAAAAATGGCAAAAAATGAAAATAAAATGTTAAACTTCTCTAGCATGCAGCAGGTAAATTCAAACGAAAATAAGATATTTGCTGCTACTAGATTGATCTTTCAGATGAGAATTCCAGGTTTTAGCAGGAGTATGGAAAAATTGATGCTTCCTACAAAAAATAAACATGTAATTTAGAAAAAAATTTTATTCTTTCTGGAAGACAATTTGCCCATTTATATTGGAAGCCTGAAAATGTACATATTCTTTAATCCAACAACTCTACTTGTAGAAATTTATCCTAATTAAATGGGTATGTAAAACTATTTAGAGGGATGTTCATTTCAGTATTATTTATAAAACATTGTTTATATTGTGATATATTCAAATGAATTTTTTTAAGAATTATATAGAATACTAAATGTCATTTAAAAATTTCATTATGGATTAAGTTTTTAAAGCCCATTTTTAAGAAAAGAGCATCTCAATTATTATTGTATATATTATAATCATCTCAAAACATGCTATACATTCAGATTCCCAGGCCTACTTCCAGACATACTGAATTAGCCCAAGAGTAGGATTCAGGGATCTGCATTTGTAACACATTCTATGTATAAATATCTGTATATGATAGAGAAATAAAGACTGAAAGTATATATTTCTGAGTAGAAAGGCAATAATTTTTATGTCTTCATAATGTGCATGTTTTATATTTTCCATAATGAATAAATGTGTTACATTTCTCAATTTAAAAATTATGTTATTTAATGTAAATTAACAACACACAATGGTTAATGGTAAATCAGATAAATAAACCTTAACAACCAGGGTTCTGAGTAATTTGTAGAGAAAAATAATTAAGACAGAGAATACGAACTGGTAGCCCACAAAGTATAAAATATTTTTAATCCAGATGATGTTTAACTGTTTTAAAAGTAATTACCCACATATAAAAATAGGGAGCTTTCCCTTAATAAATACTAACTTCCATCTTCTTTTGAAAAAAATGAGATCTGACCACACTGGGCCTAGATGGCAATAACTGATTGGGGTAGAGGGGCTCCTCTTTAGATGTCCAAGGCTCTCCAGTTTTCTGTTGCCCCACCACTCCCTAGTATCCTCCCAAAGCTGAGGTCAAAGTCAATTGCCACACTTCAAATCAATCATCACACTTTATCTCTATTTTTTTAATTACTACTGTTTTTACATTTTTGCCTGATCCATAGGTATTTGAGTCTGAGTTCCCTTGATTAAGCAAACACCTAGTCAACCTGTGACAAATACAGGAGGCGAATACCATACTAACACTTTGCAACTCAGAGTCTCGACCCTGGCTGCACATTGGAGCCACCTGCAGAGTTTTCTAAAGTCCCACAGCTCAGGTCACACCCCAGACCAATCATATCTGTGCCTCAGGGTGGGACCCCAGCATGCACGTTCTTAAAGCTTCCCTATTACCCATTGGAGGTAATAGGTACCTAATTCCAATGGGTAGCACATGCTGAGAGCCACTGGGTAGCCCAGGCTGACAGCCACTGCTCTGGGGGAAAGGGTGCTAATAGAAGGAACTCAGACTGATTTGAGGAGGCCGAGCCATTATTAGCAGGGAGTGTGGAGACAGCCTGGATTCAAAATCCAGCTCTTCCACATACAAACTGCATATTTAGCAAGCAAGTGTACTTCTCTGAACCTTCATGTTCTCATCTACAAGAGAGGAATCATAGTCCCTTTCTTAGAGAATTACTATGAAGATTAAATGGAATAAGGCCTGCAAAGAGTTCAGCATAGTTCTTAGCTCATAGTAAGTGCTCAATAAATGGAAGCAATAATTAATGTTATCACTAAATATTGTGCCTAGTGTAATGGCATAAAGAAGGAAGAGGAGGACATGAGTTACTCATGATAGGTACTTCTAACTACTTTATATCATTATCTCATTTTGTTGCCTCAACAAATCTAGAAGGAAAGCACTAGAAAGGGGTTAAGAGATAAATGGAGATAGAAGCATTTTGTGAGCCACAAAGAGTTTCCCTGACACAGAAGATTTTTAATGTCATTATTATTTGTCTCATTTAACTAAAAGCCTCTTGAAGAGAGTCTGTTAATAGTATCTCAGTGATGTTCTCTGCCTCCCCACTCCTGGCCTCCTTGATCTATCTTCACTCCTCACTCATCTGAAAAACAAGTAAAATGAAAGCCTACAGCAAATGCTTTGTGACTTTCCTACCTCACTGGCAGAGCAGAAAGTGAACCTGATGAATGAGCATACAGGAAAGTTTCTGAGTTGAAACAAGGAGAAACCATCACCTCAAGCAGGTTGCAGCTAAAAGGACTGACAGAAAGTTCAGGCACATGGACTCCCACCTGAAGGATGCCTGCACCTTCCTTTCTCTCATTCTTCCCCCTGCTGTCTGCTCTCACCCACCTTGAGTCTCAGGTAACTCTGGGCTTAGGCCTGAGCCTCGCAGCCTGCAGTTGGAAGATTCCAGGTCCTAGTTTAGCTCTGCCATTTACTGCAAGCAAGTCACTTCCTTTTCAGAGCCTTTCTCTGTTTTATCATCTGTTAAATGAGAATAATTATCCCAGACCTCTCCATCTACCTTTTATGGGTTTTATGAAGACCGCAGATCAATGAGAGAAAATACACGAAAATTTATATTATTGGCAAAAAATACAAGGCAAGAAATCAGTACCAATGCCATGCATGAACAGTGTTTTTATGTAATGTGGAAGATATTCATTACCCCTTCACTTAATAGTAGAGTTTCAGAGTTTCATTTGGACCTGCATTTCTTTTTTTTTTTTTTTTTTTTTTGAGACAGTCTCGCTCTGTCCCCAGGCTGGAGTGCATTGGCACGATTTCAGCTCACTGCAAGCTCCACCTCCCAGGTTCATGCCATTCTCCTGCCTCAGCCTCCCAAGTAGCTGGAACTACAGGCGTCCACCACCACGCCCGGCTAATTTTTTGTATTTTTAGTAGAGATGGGGTTTCACCATGTTAGCTAGGATGGTCTCGACCTCCTGACCTCGCGATCCACCTGCCTCGGCCTCCCAAAGTGCTGGAGTTACAGGCATGAGCCACCGCACCCAGCCTGGACCTGCATTTCAACTAACAATTCAATGATAGAATTTTAGATATCTGCAGGGTGACAGAGAAACTAGTTTGGGATCAAGGGCCATTCTGAGGTCTCTGACATCCTTACCCACATAACCCACCCCCAATTTGCCCATGTTGAGATCTCCTCCAGGTTGACCCAGGGTTATATTACATCATTAATTCACTTCTCAGTGAATTATGCATATAGCTCATAATCATTCTTATTAGTATAGCTTATACTTTTTAAGAACTTTTCTTAAAGAGGATCTTATTTTGGTTGTCACCAGGCCCCCCAGAGAAAGACAACAGGTAGATCCCTGTCTCTTTTTGGCAGGTGGAGGCAAAACATACTTGGCAAGATTATACAAGCATTAAATGAAATTATTAATTAGCACAGGCCTGGCACAAGGGCTGCCTGAGTGATGGTCAGGGTCAAGGTGGCCTTTAGCACTCGTAACCCAATCCCCAGGAGCACCCATCCTCCTTAGCTCACTAGGATTATCAGAATACCATTATCTTTTACCTCAGCAGCTACAACCGCCCCCTTTCAGTTTCCCCACCTTCAGACTTATCCCAGGAATATGCTCTCCACACTAGGGACCTCACAAATACTCAAGTCTGATTGTTGCACTTCTGATCTTAAAACCCTTTATTAGCTCCCCATTTCCCCAAGATCAAGTTCAAACTATTTAAAGTGGCTTAAAGAATCCTGTACCATGAGGGTGCTGCCTCTTTCCTACCCCAGTCTCTTCTCTGCAAGCTCCCTATGTCCCAGCCCCTGCTGCTCTTCTCTCAATTCCCTCAATGTGCTGTGCCCCCTCTTATTTCTGGGCCTTTGCACATGCTGTGCCCTACCCAGAATGTCCCCACCACCCTGACTGTCCCTCTCTCCCTCCACCCTACTGGCCTGAAGCCTGACACTTCTAAAGCTTACTTATCCCTCAATGTCACTTCCTCTAGGAAGCCTTTTGCAATTCTAGACTAAAGCATATCTCTGCTATGTGCTCCCAGGGCAACTTGCCCTTCCCATCTGAGTATATTTCACACTTTGCTGTGATGGCTTAATCCTCTGTTTGCTCCATTAGATGATGGTAACCATGTGAGGAGACAGACTATACTGAGTCCCCAGCACCTAACAAACGAGGGAAGATAGGAGGGAGGGAAGGCAGGAGGGACAGAGGGAGACAAAGAGGGAAGCAGAGAAGAAACCGCCTTGCCTATCCAAGGTTTTCCTTATTTAAGCCCTTGCTTTTTCCTTATATTTGGGTTTATTCTTCATTTGACCTTTGGAAAAAAAATGAAAAATAAGGAACCCCCAACAAACTGAAATAGAGGATCATTGTTAAAAAGAGAAGTTAAAGCCTGAAGATTTATTCTTTAAAAATCAGTATCTGTAGGCCGGGTGCTGGGGCTCAAGCCTGTAATACCAGCACTCTGGGAGGCCAAGGCAGGAAGATCACAATGTCAAGAGATCGAGACCATTCTGGCCAACATGGTGAAGCCCTATCTCTACTAAAAAATACAAAAATTAGCTGGGTGTGGTGGCACGTGCCTGTAGTCCCAGCTACTCGGGAGGCTGAGGTGGGAGAATCACTTGAACCTGGGAGGCAGAGGTCGCAGTGAGCCGAGATCACACCACTGCACTCCAGCCTGGCAACAGAGAGAGACTCTGTCTTTAAAAAAAAAAAAAAAAGTATCTGTGCCTGTTCCTGAGAAACTTACTCATGAAAAATAGGAAAAAATCAAAATCAAGATTCATAATGCCCTCTGAGCCAAGGGTTCCTTTTGAGAAAGCTCCTTGAAACAGCTAATTCCTCACACAGAGAGAAACAGGTCTCAGAGCCCTGGCTGAGATATTAACAAATTATCTCAGAAATGAGGTACAATCACCCCTTCTTTTGTGTCTCATGGGAACTGATATTGGCTCCCACCTGCCTGTGCCTCAGTGTCTATATCCATCTCCACCTGCTACACTAAGAGCAACTGCAGTCAGGACCCAGGCCTGAGCTATGTGTGCCCCCAAGACTCAGTACCCTGCCTGACACAGAGTAGATGTTCAAGAAATGCTTTCTGCATGACTGAATGAACGACTTTTACTCATAGTCCCCCTTGAGCAACCTTCCTATATCCTTCATTCTTTCAATGCCTATTTATTGCATGTCTATTAAGCACCAATAACAATACCTTCTGGGTTCACAATTTCTTGGAGAAGGTAGATATTAAGCATAAAACTCCAAGTATGCTCAGTGTTTACAAAGAGATATTCACTGTGCATTTGCAGCCTACAAAAGGAATCAATTAAAAGCTGAGACCTCTAAAAGTTGTATGGGATTTAGTCTGGCAAAGTGGGGGAATGTGGGAGACAACATTCTAGGAAATGGGGTGAGTATAGGAGAAGTGTCCAAATGGAAAAATGTGGCCACACGAGAGGTTCTGAGAGGAAACATCCTCCAAGCCTGAAAGCCAGCACAGTGTGGTGCAGCAGCTTTCATACATTGTCCTAGCAGGGGAGCCCTTTCTTCCAGTAAAATCCTCTGTAGAAACCATTAGTATCAAGCATAAAAATAGAGCTGCTCTGGTTGAAGACACTGCTATGTTTGCCAAAGGAGGCAAATATTTTAGCCCATGGCTCCTCAGACTACAACATGCATACAAATCACCTGGGATCTTGTTAAAAGGCAGATTCTGACTCAGGAGTTCTAGGGCGGAACCCAAGATTTTGCATATCCAGCAGCCTCGGTGATGTTGTGGCTGGTCCACCAGCATCTCTTTGAGCAGCAAGAGGCCAGAGACTGAAAAACAGTTAACCAGGAATGAAGAGAAAGCTCAGGATGGCCACGTGGCCTCTTCAGATCTGAAGGTCTGTACAGGGTGTGTTAAAAGGGTGTATGACCACCTGTTAGAATAGCTATCATGAAAAAAAAAGACAAGCTGATGAGGATGTAGAGAAAAGGGAACTCTTTATACAGTTGGTGGGAACGTAAATTGCACAGCCATTATGGGAACCGGTATGGAGCTTTCTCAAATAAATAAAAGTAGAACTATCAATATGATCTAGCAATCCAATCTCTGGGTATGTATCCAAAGGAAATAAAATCAGGATCTTAAAAAGATATTTGCACTCCCATGTTCAACACCACATTATTCACAATAGCCAAGATATGAAAACCTAAATGTCTATCAACAGATAAATGGATAAACTGTGGTATATGTACATAGGCAATGGAATATTACTCAGCCTTAAAAAAGAAGGAAATCCTGCCACTTACAACAACAAGGATAAACCTGGAGGACATTATGCAAAGTGAAATAAGCCAGACACACAGAAAGACTAATACTGCATGATCTCACTTATATGTGAAGTCTAAAATACTGAAACTCATAGAAGCACAGAGTAGAACCATAGTTGCCAGGGGCTGAAGGGAGGGAGAAATGGGGAGACATTGGTCAAAGGATACAAAGCTTCAGTTATATAAATTAAGTTATTATATATGAGTTCTGCAGACCCAACATCCAGCAATGTGACTGTAGTTAACAGTACTGTACTATAAACTTGGAATGTGCTAAGGGGATAGATCTTAAATGTTATCACCATGCAAAAAGTAATCATGACCATGCAAGGTGATAAATATATAAATTAGCTCAATTGTGGTGATCTTTTCACAATGTAAACGTATATCAAAACACTGCATAGTATGCTTAAATATATACAACTTCTATTTGTCAATTATACCTCAATTTTTAAAAGTAAATGTGTGGATCTGTACATAAACTTGAGACATTGTGAGTTGAGGGTCTGGGCATATTGCTATTGAAGTTGTGTGTATGTGCTCAAATCTGCTTCCATGTGTATGCACATGCGTGTGTGTGTGTGTGTGTGTGTACACCTCAACCAATGCTCACAATAGCGTAAGACTGATGGGCACTATAAATAGTCCCCGGGAGCTACAGCAGCATAATCCGGATTTAGAAGAAAATCAATTATTTGATCTGTCACTGATGTCAGCAGGTTATCCACAATCCACTCTATTCTTGCCCTGTTATTTTAGTGTCATGAATGAAAAAGAGAAAGAGATACTCAGAGCAAGGCTTCAGCTTCTTGGGAAGGAGTTAGGATATGTGCCTCAAAAAGGATTGTCTCTCCACCCCAAGTATTGATTAAAAGGTCTCACTGTACCCCATAGGTGTCCTAAAATGGCATATAATCATAGGGTGTCTGTGCCTGGGGGGTAGAGGGCTAGGACTGCCTCGGGATTTCGGGGCTATTTGTAGGTCCCCCTGCCCAAAGCTGCCACTCCACCACCTGTTACAATGCCTAAAACCACGCTATTGGAGTTTGTGCTCTTGTAATCTAAAGATTTCCAGCCTTAGGATTTTCGTTCATCTGTGTGGGATAATACTTTAAGCCTCTATTGTGTAATTCTTTAAGGAGTTTGAAGACCAGTAAGTCAAGGCAAGGCCTTATGGAATGAGACCCTGGATGTGAGCCACTGGTTCTGTAAAACCACCTAAAGAGCAAATGTGATCCTTGGTTGTGTTAATAAGAATAAAGGTACAAATTAAAGGAGATGATGATCCCAAAGAATTTCATGTATTCAGAACCTATGTAATAGCCAGAGTGATCACAAAAGGCAAACCTTTGCCTTGCTTCTCCACAACTTAAAGCCTTTGTAAACCAAAAATAAAATTTGAAGCCCCCCAATCATCTGAATGAACCCCTCCCCTCAGCAAGGGCATTCCAAAGTTAACCTGAAAAACTAGTTCAGGCCCTGACAGGAAGGGGAAGCCTGACATGCATCATTATACCCTCCTCCCTTTTGGAATTACTGATAGAGGCCAGGCACGGTGGCTCGCACCTGTAATCCCAGCACTTTAGGAGGCCAAGGAGAGTGGATCACTTGAGGTCAGGAGTTGGAGACCAGCCTGGGCAATGTGGTGAAACCATGTCTCTACTAAAAATACAAAAATCGGCCAGGTGTAGTGGCAGGCACCTGTAATCCCAGCTACTCAGGAGGCTGAGGCAGGAGAATTGCTTAAACCCAGGAGGCAGAGGTTGCAGTGAGCCAGGATAGCACCACTGTACTCCAGCCTTGGTGACAGAGCAAGACTCTGTCTCAAAAAAAAGAAAAAAAAGAATTACTAATAGAACAGACTCTTTATGTCTGATAAGAAATATTTACAATCTATTCTCTCTGAAGCCTGCTACCTGAAGGCTTTATCTGCATGATAAAACTTTGGTCTCTACCACCCCTTATTGTAACCCATTCTTTTCTATTGATAATAACTCTTTCAACCAATTGTCAATCAGAAAATCTTTAAATCTACCTATGACCTGGAAGCTGCCCCACCCCACCCCCACCATTTCAAGTTGTCCCACCTTTCCAGACCGAACCAATGTATGTCTTACAGTTATTGATTGATATCTCATGTCTCCCTAAAATGTATAAAACCAAGGTATTCCCTGACCACCTTGGGCACATGTTGTTCGGACCTCCTGAGGCTATGTCAGGAACACATCCTTAACCTTGGCAAAATAAACTTTCTAAATTGATTGAGATCTATCTCAGATACTTTTGATTTACACCTCTTAGCATCTGGCCATTGCTCTTACAGAACCCAAAGTCTTCAAATGACCTGTGAGATCCTGCACCATGCAGCCCCATTCACCACTCTGGTGTATGTCTCCTGCTGCTCATTGCGTCACTAAGTTCTACCTGTACTGGCTTTCTTTTGTTCCTACCACATGCCAAGGACCTTCCCTTCCTCAGGACCTTTGCACATGCTGTTTCCTCTGCTTGGACTGCTCACCTCTCTCCTCTCCCTCTTCACTGGGCCAACTGCTGTTCACCCTACAAGTCTCAGATTAAATGCTACTTCCTTAGAGGAGAATTCCATGCTTCCACAACTCCACAGTCCATGCACCTGAGCATCTTTTTCTCTGCCACTGTAGTAGTAGTTGTAGTACTGTAGTAGTAACAGCAGCTAACATTTTCTCAGGGTTTACAACATGCCAACTTTGGTTCTAGGTACTTTTCATTTTTAACTCCTAATAACAACCCTAATGAAGTAGCTATTATTACTCCCCCCTCCCCCACTCAGCAGATAGGGGAACTCTGGGCTACAAAAGTCAAACAACTTACCCAACAGCTCCAAAAGGTAAATGGTCGGGCTGGAGTTCAAATTCACCAAGTGGGGCTTCAGAATTATTTACTCAATTAATGTTTTCTCCATAGTACTCAGAGGCCAGGAATCAAGTCTTGCTTAACACCCCATCAACAGTATGCAGCACAAAGCCTGGCACATGGTAGGTACCATATAAATATTTGTTGAGTAAGTAAATGAATGAATAAGTTAGGATGAGGCCCAAGGATAATAATCTAGATGGTGAGAGGTCTAGAAATTATAAGAGAAATGGCTGAGGGTGAGGAGAATGCTTAACTAAGAGAAAAGATGCAGGGCTGACTTGACAAGTGAGAAGGAAACAAACTTCTTCTGAGTGGCTGCAGAGAGCAGGGCCAGAAACAATGAGTAAAAAGCAGAGGAAAGAGATTTCAACTCAGTAAAAAGACCGTCACTCAGCAGAGGCCAAAGTATAAGTGCTTCCCTTAGGTAGTGAGGGCCCCATCACAGTAAGTATGCAAACACAGGCTACAACAACACTGGATGAGAAAGTACCTGGAAGGAGTCAAGCTTCAAACTGCATCGGTTCTGTGTGTGTCCCCACCCCTAATAGGCTAAGAACCTGTGAGTCCACACACCCCTCTTCGCACCCCTTATCCCTAGACATTCCAAAGGAAAAATTTTAGCAGGGAGATACACCCACGGGGATTGTCATAATTTGCTCCTAAGCTGAAAATAGAAAGATGGACTGGAGTCATAAAAAATACAATAGCAAAAGCTCTCCCTTATTGTGAGAGCCACTCGGCCCAGGATCAAAGTTGGACTCAGATGAAACAATGAGGCCATTTCCTACCCCAGCAAAACTGCAGTCAGGTTCTTCCATGGCTCAGCTGCCCTGCCTCTCTCAGATCACAGCACCGCTCTCATGGATGAAAGGGACAGTCTGGTGTTCCTTGAAGCTTGTGGCTGGGTACTTTTCATTTGCATTTAATTGAATAGAGCAGGCGACAAAAAGGTGCCCCTACTAGATGACCTTTCAGGGCCTTCCCTGCTTATATTTTGATTTTGTGAATTGAATTAGGTTGAATTGGAGCATGTCAGAAGTAGGAGGGAACTTAAATATCATCTAATCTACTCTCTTTGCCTTAGAGAGGAGGAAATTCAGGCACAGAGAGGGGAGATAGCTTGTCCAAGGTTACACAGAAAATCCTAGAAAAATTGGAACTCAACCACTTATCTCCCGACCTCTAGTTTGCATTCTATCTTTCTCCATTTCTCCAAGAGAGTTTTCAGAGAGTTGGTGCTTTCTGAGATAAGGCAGGCCCCGTATATCCAGCTTCTTTTGCATCACCTACACGGAGAGCTATTAGCATGGATTTACTTGGTGGAGGCTCCACTTGGAGCCAGGAATTAACTCCCAACGCTTAAATAATTTTTTCACAAAGACTAGATAATTTGGTTTTCTCTTATCCAAGCCAGGTGATCCGGAAGCAGGAGCAGAATGGAGACCAGAAAGGCATGTGCCCAAATGACCTACATGACACCTGTCAGTATTCTGATTTCTGTTTGGAGACTGGGTCACGAAACTGTTGCATTGAAACAAAAACAAACAAAAATATCCAGAATGAGTACGCTGAAAATAATCTTAAATATCTCCCAATCCTATGATTCCCCAAGTACTACTTCCTGGATGTGCCAAGTTGACATGAAAAAAAATAAAGAAATGTTTAATAATATTTCTATGTATGCATACAAATGTATGAACACTTTTCCTGAGATAGGCCATCCTTTATTCTGAGATTATGTTCTTCCTTCTTCTATAGTTATAACATATCCTTTATTTTATAAAATTATAGTGATGGTTGGCTTTCTATCTTGAATTTAATATTCTTACCTGGCAAAATGAAAATTGACAACAAAGTTGACAGCATGTGTCGGGTTCTCTCAATTTTTTAGAAATTTTAGAAATCCACAAAGTCTTGAAACTACAGTCTTACTTTTTACAACTGTGAGACTAGAGGACCCTGGAATAAAACCATGTTTCCAAGTTCTTACAGTCTGTTACAAACCAATTCCAAAGCTTGAGGAGCCGTCAAGCTACTCTACTCCTAACTCAGCATTAAAATTGCTGTGGGATCCTGGGCAAATTGCTTAATTTTGAGCCTCTACTTTCACATCTACAAAGTGGACACAAGAATCCCTGCCCTGACTTCTTCACAGGTAGCAGAAGGTCAGCATGTGTGAAAGTGCTTTGAATGTAACGAGATAGCATAATCAGCTCTGTGCAAGCAGCTGCAAACCCTGGTGCTTGCAGGGCAGACAGGAAATAGGAACAAGTGAAGCAGGCCAAGTGTAAGTGAACAGACGGCAGCTACTGCTCAGTCTCAGTACGGATAATGCAATGAGGCAGGGTGGGGAGTGAGGCAAACTAGCAAGTTCAGCATCCGAAGGGAGGAGAGTGGCTACCCCAGCCAGTTTTTGCCATGTTGTAATGTGGGTCCAATGTAACCAGATATTCTCATTTTCAGAAATACTGGAACCTTACATTTTTATGTGTTATGTTTTGATTTATAAACAAATTGGCCACAAATTCAAACTTCAAAAAATTGTGAGAGACAAACAAAATATACTATATGGGGATTGCCTGTATGTAAGCCCCTGGTCTGACTCCACACCTATCTTTTTCTGAAAGTCCTGTGGACAGGTCATATTAGTAAGTGCCAAAGCAATCTTTATTGCCTAACAAGAACACAGCTCAAGACAAAACTGAACAGTACAAATTTGCAATGAAAACCAGCCCCCAAGGATCAATATACACATTTCAGGGTTAGGCAAGGGATAAAGCTGGTTGAAGAAACACTTCATGAACTAGGACAACACTCTATAAAGGCTCACCCACTAGTTTAACATTCTAGATCAGTTCTCTGTCCTCTTACCCAATTTGAAACAAAATTTCCTCATCCTAAAAATGGGGCAAATTACACATGTTAAACTATACATATCTAATATATCTACTTATATGAGACATTGTGTATAATTTGAACAAAACAAGGATGGTAAATATGCGGCAAGATTGTTTTGTTCCTGATAATGAGGATGATGATAACTAACAGCACGGCAGGCATAGTTCGAAAAGCTCTTTAAATTATTAATTAATTTGATCCTCATGGCAACGCAATAAGGTAGGTACTCCTATCATCAGCATTTTACAGACATGAAAACTGAGGCACAGAAAGGTTAAGTAACTGCTCAATGTTACACAGCTGAAAAGTGGCAGCACTAGAGCCCATTGATTGCAGCCTTCTTCCCTGCTGTGCCTCAGAATCCTTGTCAATAGAGTGATCCAAGAGGCTCCTACCCACTGATGAAGTTATCAGGCAGTTAAAATCTGACTTCCCAACTCTAGCCCAATGAATAATGCCTGGCACAGAAGAGATTCTATTACCCTTATTAAATATCGGCTCCCTTCCTCATACTTCATACTTTGTCATAAAGACCAAATCATAAGATGTGTGTAAGACAGGGTATCTCAACCTCAGCACTGTTGATATTTTGGGCCATAGTTCTTTGTTGTGGGGGGCTGATCTGTGCATTTTAGGGAGTGTGGCAGCATCCCTTGTCTCTACCCACTAGACACCAGTATCACACTCACCTATCACCCATCCCCCATGACAACGAAAAATGTCTTCAGACATTGTCAAATGTCTCCTGGGGGACAAAACTGTCTCCAGTGGAGAACCACTGGTATAAGGTATGATTAGTCAAACTCCTCCTCCTGTACCCACAGTGATTCACCCTGCTTGCCTTGGCTTCTCACAGCTGCCGAGCCCCACCTCACACTGTGAGTTATCTTCACCCCTCACTGTGGAATAACAGGCATCTCCCCAGGAACTGCCTACTCCGCTGTTCTAAAACAGCTCCCTGAGAACTTTCCGTTTTAAGGATTTCATTGTTAATTCCTGTAGGAAATGGATGAGGTTTGGGGGATAACAAACAAGACAGGAATGGGGAAATTAAAGTTCCAGAGTTCTCATAACAGTAGAAATATGTTAGACTATCTATTAAGTTGGTGCAAAAGTAATTGTCGCCTTTGCCGTTGAAAGTAATGGAAGAAACAGCAATTACATTTGCACCATTCTAATACCTCATAGGGTGGATATATCCTACGCAGAGCCCTTTCAAACCATTATCCATAGGGTAGTTTGAAGGAGCTCAGCGAAGGCCCAGCACATGGGAAGCACTCAGGTAAATTATAACTATAAACAGTAATGACCTTAAATTATTGTCTCTTCATTCGACAGGCTCGCTATGCCTACCAGGTGCCAGCAATTTTGTAATTGCTTTACTTACACTAACCTACCCCTAATACTGACAAGGGAGGAAATATTACTACATGGGCAGTTTACAGATCAAAAATTGAGCTTCATTGAAGCTGAAAAACTTGCCAAGCTCAGACTAGACAGTGGGAGAACACGACCCAAGCCTGCCACCACCCCAGCAGACAGAAGGTAGCTTGGACGGCAAGAAGACGTTCACAACCCAGCTCTGCCATTCACTCTTCAGTGGCCTGGAGCCCATAAGTCAACCTTTCTGGGACCCATGTCCTCATGTTTAAAATGAGAGGCCAGATGAGAGTTCATCTGGCTCTAAAATTTCATAACCCTCATCCATTATTCCCTGTCTTCTTAAACCTTCTTCCAACACAAATGATGATAATTTGTCATTAAATTAGGATTTTAAAAAAAGTTGTTTAAGAAGAAAAAAAGATTATCTCAAACTGAGTGTTTCTCATTATAAAACTCCATTTTCTCACTAAATACCGGATTAATGCTGTTTAAATTGCGTTGCTGGAATGAGTGGGGGAGAGGAAAATTAATGAACTTCTACGAAGCAAAAATTTTCATCAGCTGGAGAAGATCTAAATTAATGAGGAAAAAACACTAAAAAACAGTCATGGCAGGCCAGCTTTCTCTAGAATTATATTATTAACAAAATGCAATGAAATGGCAATTGGTTCAAAGTGGAGAACAAAGAACAATCAAGGAGAAATGCAGTGGCCTGTTTCATTCGTAGCATCCCCGAAATGTAGAGTGGGAAGGAAACCCCGGTGAGCTCATCCTTGATAAGTAACCAAGTTAATACTAAGAGCAACTGTTAAGGGTTTTACATATATTATCTCATTTAACCCTCACAAGCCAGCAGTGTAAGCTCTGTCTCCATTTCATCACTAAGGCAAGTACCTCCAGAGATGTTTACTTCTTGCCCACACAGCAGAACCAGTATTTAAATCCAGATTTAACATCAAATCCTGTTCCCTCAACCTCCACACCATATACTGCTTTACTTTGGCTAGCCTCTGTTTGAGTATCTGAGCTGCCAGGGGATTTACTGCCTCACAAGGTGGCCCAATTCGGCATCTTCCTAAATTGAGTATTCCTCCTTGTGACTTTGTCCAAAAGATATCCAGGGGTGTCCAAGGGAGATAATACAATTATGAGTTCTTAGTTTCTGATTCTGGTTGGGCCACCAAAACCCCTTCCTCATCCCTCTTTTTTACATTTCACTAGAGACAGAAACTAAAACCATGGCTTCAGGCTGCTAAACGTCTAAAACAAAACAAAACAGAACAACCATAAAATAAGGCAGGTTGGACAAGCTTGATAGACTCTGACCCCACCTCCACTCACCCACAGTGTGTTCCAACATCTCCTCCTTCCCTGTGGCAGCCCTTCAGAAATTTAAAGTCATTGATCACCATGAAGGTTCTTACCTCCAGGGGAAAAGCCTCTCATCCTTTTCCTCGTTCTCCATTATGGCAAGGTCTCCAGATCCTTCCTTTCTCACTCACATTCTTTGGAACACACTCAGGTTTGACAATGATACTGTTAGAGAACAGAACCCATATTTCTAAGTGTATCCCAGCCAGAAGAGAATTCAGAAGGACCATCTCCTCCCTTATTTTAGGCTTGCTACTTCTGTTAATGCACTCCAAGAGTGGCTCATCTGTATCAGCAGCTGGGTCACATATTGGCTAATAATGGGCTTGCTCCCAAATAGCTAGGATCTCTCTAGATATTTTTCACACATGGCCTTCTTAGCTAGTGTGTGAATAGCTGCACTGTTCAACAATGAGTTGGTTCTAAGCAGAATGCAATTAAATAGATCCCTCTAGACAAAACCACCAAAGAAAACTCCAGTGTTCTATCCCACTCAAAATCCTTTTTCTTCATGAAGTGACTGTTATCAGTTGGTCCAACAGGAATAGAACATCCTGTTCACGAATAAAATAATCACTGTTCCTTATAAGCCCTGAGGCCTTTGTTTTATCAATCATTTCCATGTCAGTAACAAAAACTACCATTTTAAGCACTATGAGATATGCTCCAGCTAAGTTGATTACCCCGACACTTAATAATAATCCTACACGTTCAGTATTGTTTCCTTTTTCCAGATGAAGAAACTGAGGCACAGAGGAGTTTAGTGACCTGTTCAAGGGTTCACAACTGCCTTAACCTTTTTTTCCTGTCAGTGCCAGGTGTATTAGTCCATTTTCACATTGCTAATAAAGACATACCCAAGACTGGGTAATTTATACAGGAAAGAGGTTGAATGGACTCACAGTTCCACATAGCTGCAGAGGCCTCACAATCATTGTGGAAGGCAAGGAGGAGCAAGTCACATCTTACGCAGATGGCAGAAGGCAAAGGGAGACGTTGTGCAGGAAAACTCCGCCTTATAAAACCATCAGATCTCGTGAGACTTATTCCCTATCACGAGAACAGCACAGGAAAGACCTGCCCCGATGATTCAATTACCTCCCACTGGGTCCCTCCCACAACACGTGGGAATTGTGGGAGCTACAATTCAAGATGAGCTTTGGGTGGGGACACAGCCAAACCATATCACCAGGGCTGAGATTCAAACCCATCTTTGGTACTGGATCCAAAGCTCACACTTTTTCCACAAGTGTGGAAGCACAACACAATGGCTTCCAAGTCCAAAACTTCCTGCATTGGCCCATACTGGGCAGACAAGTTTCTATCTACTTACATAACTTCTTATTTGATTGTCACAAACACCCTAGGATTTGGGGACAGGAGAAACCAAGGGACTTGTGCAAGGTTCCAAGGACTGGTCTTCTTTCTGAGTTCTCACTGGTTATTCTCTTCTTGTCCTGCATTCAGGCACAGAGGTCCCTCATTCTGCCTTGTTAATCCACGTTCTTATTTCTTGCCGAGGATCTCAGAGCTCAGAGGGCCTCTGCAGGTCAGAGGGTTGGAAAGGGCCAAGTTACTCCCCTGCAGAGAAAACGAATCAATCTTATGTTGACCCACCTGCTCTCAGAAAGAGCAGCTGATCAGCCACAGCTGATAAAAAGGAGGTAATTTAAAGGTCAAATGAAGGCTGGATGTCTATCTGCCCTCCTTTTGTGACAAATGTATCTGAGATGTGAGCACAGTGAGATGGTGTTATTTTGAGATGGGTGGCTTATCAAGAACACTGAATTCACCCAGCCTGTGTCAGCCCCATTTTATAAAACGCAGTGTCCAGGAGTTACAAAAGGTAAAGCAATGAAGTGAAATGAGCACTGGAATAGGAGTGTTTTTCCAGAATACATATTGAGCCTTGGCACCAGCTACTGGTCTTTGGGCCTACTGCTTGAGCCCTTTGAGTCTGATGTGGCTCATCTTTAAAATGAGATTATGCAAGCCACCATCATAACAATGCTATGATGAGAAGACAGAATTGCCCCTTGGATTCCTAGTCTCATGTACCATACAAGAGATGCAAGAACCCTCAGAAAGCAGCTAGCAAAGCTGGTTATAATTAGTGTAATTCTATAATCCCCTCCAATCCCCTAGCAATCACCAGCACCTCTCTGAAACCTGAGTTCACCAGGATCTAGCTTACAGACCACTGCCTAAAAGCCCATTTTTCAAATGGGAAAACTGAGGCCCAGAGAAGTGAAGTGACTCAAAGCCTTGAAATGAGTTTATGACAGAATCAAGACTAGAATGCAGGACTCATAGTTCCCGTTTAGTGCACTTTTATTTATTTTTTTTTTTTGACAGCGTCTCGCTCTGTTGCCCAGGCTAAAGTATAGTGATTGATCACAGCTCACTGCAGCCTCAACCTCCCAGGCTCCAGCGATCCTCCCACTTCAGCTTCCTGAGTAGCTGGTACTACAAACCTGTGCCACCACATCCAGCTAATTTTTTTAATTTTTTTCTTTGTACAGTCAGGCTCTCATCATGTTGCCCAAGCTACAATTTCTAATATGACATGCTAGTATGGCTTGTTCCTCTTTCCATGTGTAACTATATGTGTATAATATACAATGTTCTACAAAGTAACTTTCAAACTCCCTAGACCCCTAAGACTCCAAAAATGTGAGAGTGACAAGAAAAGGCAGGATTCTTACCTCTGCTCCAATCAAGGCAAGTCTGTGTTTTTCCCTAATACCTGTTAATAGTGTCAGCTAACATTTATTGAGCACTTAATACCAGGTTCTATGTGAGTATTTTTAATGTGCATCATCTTACTTAATACTCCCAAGAGACTGTGAGGTAGCTGTTAGTCTTTTTCCCATTACAGAGATGAGAAAACTGAGGGTGAGAAAGGTTAAGTCACTTGTTCAAAACCATCCAGCAGGAAGTGAAGCAAGAGTCACACCCCGGTAGACTTAACCACAGGGCCTTTACCAGCAACCCTGTGTTCTTCTACCCAAGTACAATTTCCTTTAAAGAAAGGGACCCACCTCCTACCTATTATTTTTTCTTTTCTTCTTTACATTTTTTAGTTTGGAAGACACTACTCTGAGGTTGGGAAGAAGCACCCCAGTTTCTCTAAGCACCTCACGGTGTGTGTTGGGTAGGGCATCTTAGTGAATAGGTCAGTCTTCCCCAGAAGTGAAGTGGGGGGACTCACCAAAACTGTGCGCTCCACTAGGCCAACACAGTGCCCGAGAGACCTTCCACTGCAGCTGCAGCGCTGTCAGTGAGGCCACTGCAAAGGCAGTCAGTCATCTCAGCCTGAGTGTGCTTCCCTCCCCTCGTCCATGTCATCTTCAGGTGCTTCACCTGCAACAGTTCCACCAGGGAGATGAGACAACAGCAGCTTTGGTGTGCAGGCAGCTTCTCTGGAGTCACGCTAGTTTACTATCAAGCCCAAATCCAAACCTCAGCTTTGAAACAACCTACTTTCCTTCAATAAATTCCTGCAGCTTTTACTTGTCCCTGAACTTTTCTGCCTTGACCCCAGAAATGCCAGCTACACACGGGGCTGCTGAGACAAAGGCTATATATAAATGCTTGGGCCTTGAGATTCCTATTTCAAAAGTAGTCGATACACTCCTGCTTAAAGGTCCCACTCAACTCCCTAAGCTTGCTTGGGACTGAGTGGCTGGGTCCCTTTGGAAAGGACCCAGAAAGGAGATGCCAGATAGACATCCTCTGACCTAAAGTACCAGTAAGCAGGGGCAGCAGATCCCAACGCCTGCTCTAGTAATGCTGCCCAGCTTTCCTAAATGAACCCAGGTATCAGCCACATCATTCTACAACCACCTAACACAACACAGGCCTGAGAAGAGTAGCATAGGATGTTATTTAATGACAAGGAATTTTGTTCATGATTGTCAAGGGGAAAACTCTATACAATAAATAGTACATTTCAGTTTTATATTTTCAACACATACATATTTATGCAAATTCAAATAGAATAAACGCACTAAAATTTTTAATGAGATATTGTTGTACAAACTGTTTCTATTATAGTTTTTCACTTAAAGTAGCATGAACATCTTTCTGGATACACACAAGTGTGTATGTGTGTGTTATGAGTGTGTGTGTGTGCACCTCCTCTGTGTTAGATTACCTGTGATTTTGTTCTTTCTTATTTCCATGTTTTGGGAAGAAAGCTATTGAATTTTTATGCCTGCCTCCTACTTGTCCTTTGAGGAACAATCCATTCCACCCAAACAGTTGTGGCAGGGCCATGATAGTGCTCCCATCCCCACCAATACTGCCACATGACTCAGGCTAGGCCAGCAGAGCCCTCCCTCCCCTCATGCACAGTGAATGGTTCAGAGGAGAGCTCATGGCCCAGAGTGAGCTTGCGTCTCCTCTAAGACTTACTATCTGAGCATTGTAAGGGAGAGGAGCTTGCTTGTCCTCTGGGATGTCAAGCTAAAAAGACCATAATTAGCCAAGAATTATTGGGAGATTTATTATGCTGCTTCCAGTATATGGAGAAATCCTTTCTTAGAATGAAGGCAAGACAGATCAGAAAACAGAGCCAGGAAGTGAAGAGAGAGAGCCCTAATGACATTGAGCTTCAGGATACAGCCATGGCTAAAGTTGGAATGATCCCCTGAAATTCTCAGTGATGTGCCCTAATAGATTTCCTCTTATACTAATGTGAATTAAATCTCTGTAAGAGACACAGTACCTGTGTTTTCTAATAAACAACTATGTGTGCATATGTGTGTATATATATATATATATGATATATCCCTTTTTATGAACAATAATAATAAATTCAATCCATTCTTCAAGCTTTATCAGTGTATTCCTCAAAAGTCTCTTCTCTGTTTGTAGCATCGGTTTTGCTCTCCATACTGCCATATATTGTTAATTCATTGATTTTTCATGTCAGAATCTCCCCAAATAAATAAGTTCCTTGAAGAAGGAGTTGTGTCTACCTTACTCCATAACACCCGGCACCATGCATTATTCAAAGTAGGAATGTGAAAAGCTCCACCCCACCTCATCACCCCATCAGCAGACATGCATTTAGGTTAGATTTCTTCTCAGCAGGATGAGGTGCTTTACAGCATTCTCACTCCTGTAAGTTCATTAGAAGAGAGCTACCTAGGATTTGGGTCTGTGTTCATGTTCATCTGAGGGGACAAGCAAGATCCTCTCTCTTACAACACTGAGATAGTAAGAGAAGAGGCTCTTACTCCTCTTAGAGGAGACTCAAGCTTAAACTGGGCTACAAGCTCTCCTCTGAACCTTTCACTGTGAATGAGGGGAGGGAGAGTTCTGCTCGCCTGGCCTGAGTCATGTGGCAGTATTGGTGAGGATGAGAGCACTATCATGGCCCTTCCACATGATCAAACCCAGAATCACTGAATGTCAGAGTGGGAAGAAACTTCAGCCATCACCCCACCCAGTGGTTTTCAAAGTGGTTTTATGAAAGCTTGGGGCTGTGCGTGGATGTCAGGAGGCAGGCATCCCAAAGTCTGATGAGATAAGCAAGCGGTTATGCTGAATGGACTAACTCCATGCCCCTGTTTCCACCAGAGCAGTCTTTATTTAATCCTTTTAAATACTGAGGTTGTTAAAAATGCTAACTCCTGGGTTCTTTCCTAGACATACTGAAACCTATGGTCAGATTTGTGATTCCAGCATTTTCTTTTTAACAAGCTGGCACTAAAGTTTAGGCAGCATGACTCTAGCGTCCCCAGAAATTGAGCCTCTTGCCATCCATATCTGGAAATCCCATCCATCCCTACCAGTTCCCTGCCTAGCTAACTTCCACCCTCCTGGGGCACAGTAATTGAATGTCACATGTTGAACATAATCCTAGAAAATCCTCTGTCATCATGCTCAAGTCCCAACAGCTTGTAGTAATTAGATCTAGACTGGAGAGAGGTACAAAGGAATCATATACTGTTATAATTTGAAGCTTCTGAGGTTCATGCAATGAGGAATACCAGGATTAGCCAAAGAAAGTGTAGCTACAAATTCCAAGTAAGGGGGAGCATGGAGGCCACAATATCCATGGGACATTCCCAATTCATTTCAGTTCCTCTCACCCCTCCTGTCCCCAACCTATGTCCTATTCAGAAAGGACATGCAAGTGTGGTAGCAAACTTCATCTCTTGCAATATTAGGTGGTGGATTTTAAAACTCCCCCTCTTTTGGACTGGCTACATTTTAGCAACTTGATTTAAAAACAAAGAACCCTTCCTATTCTTTCCCCCCACCTCTTGAGTCAGAATCCACAGGAGTGGAATCCTGAAATCTGTACTTCTATAAAGATCACATTGATTTTTATGTAGCCAGTCCAGCTCCAATCCACAAGCTAAATTTGGTAACCCCCATTCATGTCCACATTTGAATGTTCCTAGGTTCTGTTAAAAAAGAAAAAAAGATTAGGATAGAAGAGGAAATCAAAAGATGGCCTGAAAAAAAAAAAAAAGGCCTGGAAAGAACAAAAGAGTTAGAAAAATCACCATTTTACAACCACTAATGAAGAGATGGACCTAGACAGGATGATCAGGGCATGCCAAACTCATTAGGTGAAAGGTTGACTAGAGAACTTTGCCGTGGTGGGACCAGACTGACATCATGCATATTAGGACGACTTGACATTACACACCCAGAATGTGGTAGAAAAGGAAGTACAATACTCACAATATGTTCAAAGTCATCTAGCTGAAAAAATGGAGCCTGAATATAATCATACTCTAAACTTACTGCCACTTTATAGGAAATACTGCGGATAAAAGAACAACTTAAATAACAAGAAGGGATAAAAGAAAAACTTAAATAATAGCAGGAAGAAGTAATCAACTAAATTCATAATCTACAAAAGAACCAATTTCTCTAACAAGCCAATGGTATTAAAAGGTGGGGAGAAGGGACACTATTAAAAAATAAAGGAGACTTAAGAGACATAATTAACCAATACAATGCATGAACCTTGTTTAAATCCTGATTTCATGAAGCAATTATTAAAAGGCAATTTTTGAATCAATCTGGGAAGTGTTAAGTATGACTGGTTACAAATGCTATTCAGGATTATTGGAAATGCAGCTAGGCACAAAGAATCCAAAGTCCTTATCAGTTAAAGCTACATATGAAGTATTTATAGGTAGAATGACGTGATTCTGGCATTGACTTTAAAATACTCCAGTTTAAAAAAATGGTTAAAGCAAGATTAGCAAAATGTTGATAATTGTTAAAACTGGGTAATAATATTATATTATTCTCTCTACTTTTTTGTAGTTTTAAGCATCTTCATTATAAATTCTTTTTAATTCCTGGCACCATTATTCATCCCTAGTAGGAAATGAGTTGATGATTGGTGAGAGGGAGTAAGAGTGAAAAGTGAACCAACAAAAACATAGTTGACACACGGGAAGTTAATGGCTAACTGAACTCCTACTCAGCATCACCCAATGTAAATATGAAAACCCGTTCTTAGATGTTCAATCAGTTTTGCCTCATACTGTGTCTCAGGCCTCAAATTAGATTTCATGAGGTTAAAAAAAATACCATAGGAAGGTTAGAGTCTGGCAAGGAGGTCGAAATATAAGCAAAATATAATGTACAGAGTAATAATTAAGCAAAGCAAATTTATTTGAGTACTTCCTCTGTTCTAGAAACCATGTATTTAACATTATCTTATTTGATCTTCACAACATCTCAAAGGTAATTATCATATCCAATTATAAAGAAATTAAGTCCTAATAAAGATCGTATCAAGTTCATGCAGGTAGCACCTGGGTGGAGGAGGCAGTCTACAGGACCTAATATGGCATATAGAGAAAATGCATTTGGGAAGATGGAGTCAGTTCTTGCTTGTTCTTCTACAGGAATAAGTGTAATAATAGAGAAGGTAATGTCCTTGTTTTGAACAGCTGGCCCATCTAAAAGGGCCATTTAGAAGGTTATGTTGATACCAGTTTTCTTTTATCTTAAGAATGGAAGGGAACCTTGAAATATTTAGCAAAGTTCAAAGCTCTAAGGCTGTTCAACCCATGAGAAGCTTTCCTCCTTGGATCTGCTTGTTCTTCAAATTCCAGCTCAGTTCCCATCAGAAGAGCCAAGCCTTTAGGGATTCCTACCTTGGAGTCAGACAGACACGGGGTTTGATCTCAGCTCTGCCACTCACCAACTAGCAGCCTTAGGGGAAGTTCTTGGGCTCTCGGGCCCACCTGTAAAGTGAGATGGTGATTGTCCCTCCTCCACCACATAATATTGGTATCTACATAATATGTTTAATACCATGCAGGGGATAAATAAATATTAGTTGCTATTAGAATAATAAAACTTTGCAACCCACTGAGATTTTTCCTTTTTCCAGAACCTTTGTGCACCCTGACCAGTGAACTTCAGCCAATGATAAAACAATGCCTAGCTCACAGTATACAGTAGGCAGTTAATAAACATTTACTGTATACATTGATGTCTACCTAGTGATGTCTCTCCCATAGGCTTATAACATTTAACTTTGGTACATGTTCTTCAACTAGAAGGTAACTATGGAAGACAGAAACTTACTGCCAATTCTGTATCCCCCAAAGCGTATAGCATGAGATTAGAGGCTCAAGAAACACTTGCTAAATGAATAGCAAAGAGTTAGCTGTGTCTATGGGACAGAACGACCAGAGCCCCAAGTGTGTCTCTAGCACAGCCTCCAACTGAGCTCATCCTGTAGGAAACAATGCAAAACCTAACAACCAAGTCCAGCGGAGGTAATTCAAGCTCCAGGCAACCAGAAGTAATTTCTCCCAACTCTCTGCAATACCCACCTCTGCTCTCTGCTCTACCAGGCCAGGAAGTGGAGGCGTTCCTCTCAGAGATTTGTGATGCCTCTGTTGGGACAGAGAAAATGCTGCAGCAGTGACAGTGTCTGTGCAGGAACGCGTGCAGCAGGCTGGCCTGCTGAAGAGACGCAGGCTGGCCAAGGAGCCGAGGGCTCTACTCCCCTGGGCATGGCATGCTGCCACAGCTGACCACAATAATTCATCATGCTTAAAAACTCACCCTTGGGAGGGGCCTTGAAGGAGGTAAGGGAACTGAAGCCACAGTTTCTCAGGAAAACTCAGCGCCTGTGATTTTTTTTTTTTTTTTTATCTTTTTCATCAAGCCTAAAAGGATGGTGAGAATCATCCAATCCGCAGGATTTTGTGAACATAATCCAAAAAAGGAACTCTCATTCTGGACTGAACAGTAAAAACAATCTAAGAAAAATTTACCTCACCTATAACACAAATTCCCTTTTTACTGCAAAGCATCTTCCCACGTCCCAACACCTATCCCACTGCTTTTGACACCGTTTTCTGTGTGAGGAAAAGAGCTCGGGTTTAAGGATGCAGGTGTCTGGCCCAGCCCCTGCATGGCCTTGGGCAAGTCACTCCTACTCTCTCAACCTCAGCTTCTCTCAACTCTCTAAGAAGAATGAGCTGTGTCAGAGTGCACAAATTTAAGTGATTGAGGCAGTTTACACACATCTATAATGGGTGGGGAGATGGCAAAGGTGCTAAGCTGCTCACACTGTCACCTGGCTAAAACTCTGGGAGGGTGTAACAAAGAACACAGCAAAACAAAATTCTTACGAGTCAGCCTGCTTGTGACCCATACTAAAAAGCTACCTTTTGGACCTTTCTAATTCTATGAAATTCTCCTTGTTCCAATGACACTTCCAATTTTTCCCGTGGCACCATCTCCCTGGCACACTGCCAGAGTTGGCAACCAGCTGTGCTCATGTGTGGCAGCTGTAGGAGCAGCCAGAGATTCTCTCTCCCAGAGAGTGAATGGAGAGAGGTGGGGATGAGAAAGAAGGAAGGAGTGAGAGAGGAAGTGGGGAAGGAAGGAGAGAAGCATCTTTTCATTTAAATTAATTCCCTCAACATCTCTACAAGGGAGAAAACTGAGACTCAAGGAGGTTAAGATTAATAATTAACTCAAAGACTTCTGCCAGTGAGGAGCAAAGCCAGCATTCAAACCTAAGTCTGTCTGAATGCAAAGCCCTTGCTCTCCTCCTGCTCCACATTTCCCCCCAAATGGGGTTGGAGAGAACCTGACTTCAACTGAGTAAAGCGAAAAGACACCTGTCTTAGTCTGTTTAGTCTGCTATAATGCATTACCATAGACTGGGTAACTTATAAACAACAGAACTGTACTGCTTACAGTTATGAAGCTGGGAAGTCCAAGATCCAGGAACCAGCAGATTTGGTGTCCGGTGAGGGCCTGCTCAATGCTTCAAAGACAGTGCATTCTAGCTGTGTCCCCACATGGTGGAAGGGACAAACAGGCTCCCTTCAGCCTCTTTTAAAGGTTGCTAATCCCATGCATGAGGGCAGAGCCCTCATGACTTACTTCCCAAAAGCCCCCACCTCTTAATACTATCAGATTGAAGATTAAGTTTCAACATAGGAGTTTTGGGAAGGCACATTCAGACCATAGCAGCATCCCACACATACGTGTGAGCCGCAGAAGAAAAGCTGTACTCACTCAATAACTCAGTACTGCTGAGTTAAATTTCTCCCTAGGGCATCTTTCTCTCTCCAGCGCTGCCAACATTCCAATTTTGGCATTTGTTTACACCCTTCCCTCTAGAATTTCCCTCTAGCCAGACTCCAAAAACCAGCTAAAGCCTCCCTCCTTCAGGAAGTCTTGCCTGCTTCATCCCTCTCTACCTCCACTTAAGATTCCCTCTCTACATAGTCTGCAGCCTGCACTAACAGTAATAAAAACACAACAGTAAGGGCAAGAATAGTTTTTATTGAGTTCAAGCTCTATGTCAAGGTCTGTTCTCAGTACTTACTGTAGATAAATGTTAATCCTCATAAAAGTCCTGTGAGGTGAGTACTAGCACCCTCTTACTCAGACAGTAAGGTTAGGTTACTTGTCCCCAGTCACAAGCTCAGAAGCAGCAGGGACAAGATTCAAAGCCAGGCAGTCTGTCCCAGCCAGATCTTCATTCCTAATCACCCCCACTGCACTGTCTCATATTTTCAGGATTCTTTACAAACAGCCTCCTCATTTTTCATCTCATGTTCAGGTTCACAACAACCCTTAGATATAAAAAGGGGGAAATCTTAAAAGAAGACAATAAATCTGTAAGTTAGGAAACGTGCTAAAGCAATGCACCCACTAAGTGGTCATTCCAGGACCCCAGGTCCAACAGTCCCCAGACCCAGCTTATAAGTCTTAGCACCAAGACCAGAACATCTCCCAGAGGCGGCACAGCCAGTATCAAACAACTGTAGTCATGGGCCACCACCAGGGATCAGGGAGGAGGGCAGAGAGTGGCCATGAATTGAAGCCAACAGTCAGGAGCCAGAGAAGGGGAGCTGGCAAGCCCCGGGGAGCAAATACTGACAATGCTCTTCGCTCCAGCGGAGGGCATGCAGCTCCTGTGCTTAGCCCACGGCTGCACATTGTAAGTAGCCAATGAAGGATGGAGACTTTGTGTGTTTCTCTCTTTCAGGGTCTGAAAGAGCTAGTACTGAAATCTCCTTCTTAGGGAAAATGAAACTAGGGGCCAGAGAGGAAGGTCTGGACCAAGATAACAGAATAAATTAGCACAAAGAACAAAAACCCAGGTCTCCTCCCTTTAGCCTCTATTCACCAGAAACATCCTCTGCAGCACCTAGAAGGCCCTGAGAGGGGACTATTACTCACTGGACAGACAGCCTGGGAAATCCCAGGCATCTGGCTTTTGCCCTAGCATGTCCTCAGCCTCTGCAGACAAACACCACATGCAGAAAGGGTGGGTGCCACCATCTGCACAGAGCCTTAATGAGAAGGCTGTGATCTCTTGGTGTCTTAGCCAAGCTGTTTGCCCATCTCAGGGAGTGAGCACCTTTGGCCTGACCTAACATAGGCCTTTCACCTGCATGGCCTAAATAAGTCACCTTGGAGTCCTCTCATCTGCTCTGCAATGAATGTCTTCCTTTGTCAGGGAAATACTTGTTAAATATCCTGGCAGCAGGAAAAGAATGGAATGAATCCCATAAGGTTTATAGGTTTGAAAGGAAAACCATCATATCTTGGTCTGTCTTTATGCAAGATGAGATTCTTCAGTGTCCAGTCTCCTGGGATCTCTTTGCTGTGGGAGCTAAGAATGGTAACCTCACTTCGAAGGTCCTTGATGAGATGTCCATGGAGCATAAGAAAAGAGGTAATGCTCACTTCAGTAAAAGTCTGTTAACAATTATATCCTTCATCAGTAAAATGGGTTAGCTCCACAGGACAATGAGTCACATAGAAGATGAATCTTTTGGGACTCTGGAGTAGATCCTGTGTGGACAGAACATTAAATAGAGGTATCAACGCTCCTTTTAAATCTCTAGTTCTATTCCCATGATCTTTGGAGCGTGGCAGTATAAATAACATAGGTTTCAGAATCAGGATAGTACAGTCCAGTCCTGGCTCTGCTATTTAGAGTCTGTGTGACCTTGGACAAGGTGTTTCTGATCTGTGAGATGTGGCTGACCCTTCCCCTACTTCTTTGGGTTATTGAGAAGATGAGAACAATGCGGGGCATGCCCTGCACCCTTCCAGGCACATAGTGTTCAGCAAATATTAGACCCATCACTTCCTAAAAGGGGGCATCCAGAACTGCAAGATCTCCTGATCCTAAGGTTCATAAAAGAAAAAAACATCTGTGATTCCAAAAGAAATGGGGCAAAGAGAACATTCATAGGGAAACATTTCCTGCCTCTCAAGAACACTGAGGCCATCTTCTCCCTAACCTTTAAGATAATGCCCATGTTGATTTTATTTCCAAACTTGCAATTTGGCAACTTGCTCTAGCCTTCTTTCCCCCACTTTTTCTTCCAATGATTTAGGCTGAGCTGTTGCTTGAGCCAAAAAAAAAAAAAAAAAAAAACCCAAGCTGAAGTCTGCACCCTCCCATCCCCTCCAGAAGATAAATTATGTTGGTTTTCACAGTGAGTGAATTGGGGCAGGAGAGAGATTTCACTAGAATAAAATGTTCTAGGCTGAAAAGGTGACTTCAAGTAGATTTGCTTTGTTTGCAGAGGTTCTCAGACCCCCTGATTTACCTGCTCCAGCCTGGGGTGGCTGCTCACCTCCAGGTGATGGCCTGGGGGGAGCCTCTTAAGACTTGGAGCAGAGGTGGCTCCGAACTGAAGGGCATTAACCACTGGCAGCTTGCCTCTGTCCTCTTCTCTCCCTTCCCTCACAGGAACAGAGCTGTGAGTGAAGACAGGAAGAAGTAAACCATCCTCGGTTTTTCAAGAGAAAGATAGCTTTTAGCAGAATTGTCTAAGATATCACACCGAAGGAGACAGCAGGCCTACTTATACCAATTCAGCATTTTCCAGTCAACGTAACAATGACTTTACATGGTACAGGAGATGATTTTAAGACACAGACACATTAAATCACATTGAGTCATTTAGTGAGGAAGTTATTTACTTTCCAATCCTCTTTAAATTCTTTTCATTAGAAAGGAAGAAGCCTCACTTTGGTGCTAGTGTGTCTTTAACCCTGTCCTACCACTTTCTTAATCATCCTTGTTAAACAAAAAAGCAGTCCACAGCCCTGGTCCTTTAGCAGGCAACAGTATCTGCTAGAATGTAATTGCTTCTTCTATTTTTGTTATACTTATTTTCACATCATCTACTTTTTAGAGCAAGTGATAATGGCTTCCCATTTATTTAGCGTTATGAAGATTCCTTTTAAAATAAATAGATGTATGTTTTGAAAGGTGGGCCAATGTTAAGGAAAATATTAAGCAAATAATATTATAGGTGATTCACAGATATGACAACAATCACAAAGATACAAAAGACTAGAATTGGATAAATGTTGGATTGATTGGAAACAAATACATGGCATGCAACTTTTTTCCCACTTCTTTTTCAAATCAAATAATATATCCTGTTGCCTCATTTTTCCAATTGAAATCCACTCAGGCTCTCCCACTTCCTTTTTCCTTTCTTTTCCCAAGGCTTCCTTGGTAGCAGAGGAATTTGCTACTGGTGAGAAGCATATCATTTTCCTTCCCCTTAGATTCAAGGTGAATGCTTGGAGCCATACAAATGCCCATTATACTCATTTATTCATTCATTCAGTTAATATACATTTGAAGGCACCCACTCAGTAACAGTCCTGTGTCAGGTGTGATGATACAGCAGTGAACAGGAAAGACACAGTCCCTGCCTTCCTCAGGCTCAGAGTCTAGTTGAGGAGGCAGAAGACTACACAAACAACTGCAACATAGTGTCACACATCCTGGAACGGGGGAGCCACGTGGCACTGAGAACATGGACAGGAGAACAGAGAAAGCTTCCCAGGTGAAGGCAGCAGTGCCTTATAGTGCTATGTCTGCCAGCTCCATATAATCACACATGGAGACCAATCTCAGTACCATCACTTTCCTGCTGGGAGATCTTGGGCTAGGGACTTCAAACCTCAGCCTCAGATTCCCAGTCTATTAAGTGGGGATCATTTGATCTCCCTCTTGACACCCAGCCAAACAGGGTCTGGAGTGGACCTCTAGCAAACTCCAACAGACCTGCAGCTGAGGGTCCTGTCTGGTAGAAGGAAAACTAACAAACAGAAAGGACATCCACACCAAAAACTCATCTGTACATCACCATCATCAAAGACCAAAAGTAGAAAAAACTACAAAGATGGGGAGAAAACAAAGCAGAAAAACTGGAAACTTTAAAAAGCAGAGTGTCTCTCCTCCTCCAAAGGAACGCAGCTCCTCACCAGCAATGGAAAAAAGCTGGACGGAGAATGACTTTGACGAGTTGAGAGAAGAAGGCTTCAGACGATCAAACTACTCCAAGCTACAGGAGGAAATTCAAACCAATGGCAAAGAAGTTAAAAACTTTGAAAAAAAATTAGAAGAATGGATAACCAAAATAACCAATGCAGAGAAGTGCTTGAAGGAGCTGATGGAGATGAAAGCCAAGTTTCGAGAACTACATGAAGAATACAGAAGCCTCAGTAGCCATTGCGATCAACTGGAAGAAAGGGATTCAGTGATGGAAGATGAAATGAATGAAATGAAGCCAGAAGGGAAGTTTAGAGAAAAAAGAATAAAAAGAAACGAACAAAGCCTCCAAGAAATATGGGACTATGTGAAAAGACCAAACCTACATCTGATTGGTGTACCTGAAAGTGACCGGGAGAATGGAACCAAGTTGGAAAACACTCTGCAAGATATTATCCAGGAGAACTTCCCCAATCTAGCAAGGCAGGCCAACATTCAGATTCAGGAAATACAGAGAATGTCACAAAGACACTCCTCAAGAAGAGCAACTCCAAGACACATAATTGTCAGATTCACCAAAGTTGAAATGAAGGAAAAAATGTTAAGGGCAGCCAGAGAGAAAGGTCAGGTTACCCACAAAGGGAAGCCCAACAGACTAACAGCTGATCTCTCAGCAGAAACTCTACAAGCCAGAAGAGAGTGGGGGCCAATATTCAACATTCTTAAAGAAAAGAATTTTCAACCCAGAATTTCATATCCAGCCAAATTAAGCTTCATAAGTGAAGGAGAAATAAAATACTTTACAGACAAGCAAATGCTGAGAGATTTTGTCACCACCAGGCCTGCCCTAAAAGAGCTCCTGAAGGAAGCACTAAACATGGAAAGGAAAAACCAGTACCAACCACTGAAAACAACATGCCAAATTGTAAAGACCATTGAGGCTAGGAAGAAACTGCATCAACTAACGAGCAAAATAACCAACTAACATCATAATGACAGGATCAGATTCACACATAACAATATTAACTTTAAATGTAAATGGGCTAAATGCTCCAATTAAAAGACACAGACTGGCAAATTGGATAAGGAGTCAAGACCCATCAGTGTGCTGTATTCAGGAAATGCATCTCACGTGCAGAGGCACACATAGACTCAAAATAAAGGGATGGAGGAAGATCTACCAAGCAAATGGAAAACAAAAAAAGGCAGGGGTTGCAATCCTAGTCTCTGATAAAATAGACTTTAAACCAACAAAGATCAAAACAGCCAAAGAAGGCCATTACATAATGGTAAAGGAATCAATTCAACAAGAAGAGCTAACTATCCTAAATATATATGCACCCAATACAGGAGCACCCAGATTCATAAAGCAAGTCCTTAGTGACCTACAAAGAGACTTAGACTCCCACACAATAATAATGGGAGATTTTAACACCCCACTGTCAACATTAGACAGATCAACGAGACAGAAAGTTAACAAGGATACCCAGGAATTGAACTTAGCTCTGCACCAAACGGACCTAATAGACATCTACAGAACTCTCCACCCCAAATCAACAGAATATACATTTTTTTCAGCACCACACCACACCTATTCCAAAACTGACCACATAGTTGGAAGTAAAGCTCTCCTCAGCAAATGTAAAAGAACAGAAATTATAACAAACTGTCTCTCAGACCACAGTGCAATCAAACTAGAACTCAGGATTAAGAAACTCACTCAAAACCGCTCAACTACATGGAAACTGAACAACCTGCTCCTGAATGACTATTGGGTACATAATGAAATGAAGGCAGAAATAAAGATGTTCTTTGAAACCAATGAGAACAAAGACAGAACATACCAGAATCTCTGGTACACAGTCAAAGCAGTGTGTAGAGGGAAATTTATAGCACTAACAGCCCACAAGAGAAAGCAGGAAAGATCCAAAATTGACTACCTAACACCACAATTAAAAGAACTAGAAAAGCAAGAGCAAACACATTCAAAAGCTAGCAGAAGGCAAGAAATAACTAAAATCAGAGGAGAACTGAAGGAAATAGAGACACAAAAAAACCCTTCAAAAAATCAATGAATCCAGGAGCTGGTTCTTTGAAAAGATCAACAAAATTGATAGACCACTAGCAAGACTAATAAAGAAGAAAATAGAGAAGAATCAAATAGACGCAATAAAAAATGATAAAGGGGATACCACCACTGATCCCACAGAAATACAATCTACCATCAGAGAATACTACAAACACCTCTATGCAAATAAACTAGAAAATCTAGAAGAAATGGATAAATTCCTCGACAAATACACTCTCCCAAGACTAAACCAGGAAGAAGTTGAATCTCTGAATAGACCAATAACAGCTTCTGAAATTGTGGCAATAATTAATTGCTTACCAACCAAAAAGAGTCCAGGACCTGATGGATTCACAGCCGAATTCTACCAGAGGTACAAGGAGGAACTGGTACCATTCCTTCTGAAACTATTCCAATCAATAGAAAAAGAGGGAATCCTCCCTAACACATTTTATGAAGCCAGCATCATCCTGATACCAAAGCCAGGCAGAGACACAACCAAAAAAGAGAATTTCAGACCAATATTCTTGATGAACATTGATGCAAAAATCCTCAATAAAATACTGGCAAACTGAATCCAGCAGCACATCAAAAAGCTTATCCACCATGATCAAGTGGACTTCATCCCTGGGATGCAAGGCTGGTTCAACATACGCAAATCAATAAATGTAATCCAGCATATAAACAGAACCAAAGACAAAAACCACATGATTATCTCAATAGATGCAGAAAAGGCCTTTGACAAAATTCAACAACCCTTCATGCTAAAAACTCTCAATAAATTAGGTATGGGTGGGATGTATCTCAAAATAATAAGAGCTATCTATGACAAACCAACAGTCAATATCATACTGACTGGGCAAAAACTGGAAGCATTCCCTTTGAAAACTGGCACAAGACAGGGATGCCCTCTCTCACCACTCCTATTCAACATAGTGTTGGAAGTTCTGGCCAGGGCAGTCAGGCAGGAGAAGGAAATAAAGCGTATTCAATTAGTAAAAGAAGAAGTCAAATTGTCCCTGTTTGCAGATGACATGATTGTCTATCTAGAAAACCCCATTGTCTCAGCCCAAAATCTCCTTAAGCTGATTAGCAACTTCAGCAAAGTCTCAGGATACAAAATGAATGTATAAAAATCACAAGCATTTTTGTACACCAATCACAGACAAACAGAGAGCCAAATCATGAGTGAACTCCCATTCACAATTGCTTCAAAGAGAATAAAATACCTAGGAATCCAACTTACAAGGGATGTGAAGGACCTCTTCAAGGAGAACTACAAACCACTGCTCGATGAAATAAAAGAGGATACAAACAAATGGAAGAACATTCGTGCTCATGGGTTGGAAGCATCAATATCGTGAAAATGGCCATACTGCCCAAGGTAATTTATAGATTCAATGCCATCCCCATCAAGCTACCAATGACTTTCTTCACAGAATTGGAATAAACTACTTTAAAGTTCATATGGAACGAAAAAAGAGCCCGCATCACCAAGTCAATCCTAAGCCAAAAGGACAAAGCTGGAGGCATCACACTACCTGACTTCAAACTATACTACAAGGCTACAGTAACCAAAACAGCATGGTATTGGTACCAAAACAGAGACATAGATCAATGTAACAGAACAGAGCCCTCAGAAATAATGCTGCATATCTACAACTATCTGATCTTTGACAAACCTGACAAAAACGAGCAATGGGAAAAGGATTCCCTATTTAATAAATGGTGCTGGGAAAACTGGCTAGCCATATGTAGAAAGCTGAAACTGGATCCCTTCCTTACACCTTATACAAAAATTAATTCAAGATGGATTAAAGACTTATATGTTAGACCTAAAACCACAAAAATCCTAGAAAAAAACCTAGGCAATACCATTCAGGACATAAGCATGGGCAAGGACTTCATGTCTAAAACACCAAAAGCAATGGCAACAAAAGCCAAAATTGACAAATGGGATCTCATTAAACTAAAGAGCTTCTGCACAGCAAAAGAAACTACCATCACAGTGAACAGGCAACCTACAAAATGGGAGAAAATTTTCACAACCTACTCATCTGACAAAGGGCTAATATCCAGAATCTACAATGAACTCAAACAAATTTACAAGAAAAAAACAAACAACCCCATCAAAAAGTGGGTGAAGGACATGAACAGACACTTCTCAAAAGAAGACACTTATGCAGCCAAAACACACATGCAAAAATGCTCATCATCACTGGCCATCAGAGAAATGCAAATCAAAACCACAATGAGATACCATCTCACACCACTTAGAATGATGATCATTAAAAAGTCGGAAACAACAGGTACTGGAGAGGATGTGGAGAAATAGGAACACTTTTACACTGTTGGTGGGACTGTAAACTAGTTCAACCATTGTGGAAGTCAGTGTGGCGATTCCTCAGGGATCTAGAACTAGAAATACCATTTGACCCAGCCATCCCATTACTGGGTATATACCCAAAGGACTATAAATCGTGCTGCTATAAAGACACATGCACACATATGTTTATTGTGGCACTATTCACAATAGCAAAGACTTGGAACCAACCCAAATGTCCAACAACGATAGACTGGATTAAGAAAATGTGGCACATATACACCATGGAATACTATGCAGCCATAAAAAATGATGAGTTCATGTCCTTTGTAGGGACATGGATGAAACTGGAACATCATTCTCAGCAAACTATCGCAAGGACAAAAAACCAAACACCACATGTTCTCACTCATAGGTGGGAATTGAATGATGAGAACACATAGACACAGGAAGGGGAACATCACACTCCGGGGACTGTTGTGGGGTAGGGGGAGGGGGGAAGGACAGCATCAGGAGATATACCTAATGCTAAATGACGAGTTAATGGGTGCAGCACACCAACATGGCACATGGATACATGTAACAAACCTGCACATTGTGCACATGTACCCTAAAACTTAAAGTATAATAATAATAAAAAAAAGAAAAAAAAAGAATGATATGTCCCTGAAAAAAAAAAAAAATTTAATGAGACAATGAGTAGAAATTGTTGTAGCACATTGCCCAGCACATAGTAAATGCTCACTAAATGCCAAGTGACTTCGTTAAATATCTTTCATCCAAAAACTATCTCTTACACACTTGAAATTGTATGCAAATATTCCTGCCCGACCTGAGCCAATTCTATTTGAAAAAAAGCAAAGAGAAGTTAAGTCTGTTTATATAACACACAACAGATCTAGGACAATACTGAATAGAAACACTTTGCTTCTGATGTGATAGGTTGTCCTTAAGTACAATTGGGTCTTGAAGAAAAATCCTGGGGTTGGGGAAGAATTGATTCCAGTGGCCAAGATGGGGAAGTTCCAAAGAAAAAGGTTATGTGGTAGGATTAGTTGGTTGGGGGCAGTGGTGGGTGGGGAGTGGAAAGGGTGGGGTGAGGGGAAAAAAAGAATGAATATAGTGAAAAATAGATAATAAATGTTGGAAGCAGAAAAAAGTAAAGAATAAGCTCTCCCTTTCACGTCCTCTGCAGGGACATGGATGAAGATGGAAACCATCATTCTGAGCAAACTATCACAAGAACAGAAAACCAGACACCACATGGTCTCACTCATAAGTGGGAGTTGAACAATGAGAACACATGGACACAGGGAGGGGAACATCACACTGGGGCCTGTTGCGGAGTGGGGGACTGGGGGAGGGATAGCATTGGGAGAAATACTTAATATAAATGACGAGTTAATGGGTGCAGCACACCAACACGGCACATGTATACCTATGTAACAAACCTGCACGTTGTGCACATGTACCCCAGAAATTAAAGTATAATAATAAAAAAATAACAAGCTGTCCTTAATTAAAAATAAAAGAGAACTCTCCAGATTCTATTAGAAAATGTGAAGAGCTATAGCAGGTATATACGAGTACTCAGTGTCTTTTCCAAAATGAAAATTAGAACTATTGAAGGAACTACCAATCTCTACAAATTTTTATGATGCTTTCATGTTTATAAAGTAGATTCCCGTGCATCACATCCTCACAATGGCCCTATGAAGTAGGTATTACTATTAGCTCCATTTTATAGATGGAAAACTGAGGCTAGGAGAGAGGATTTGATTTGTCCAAAGTCACCAGTGACTTCATGGAAGTGCCAGGGATCAACCTTAGGCCTCCTGACTCCATGCCTGGTGACCTAGACTAGGGGGCAGCAATTTTTTCTGCCAAGGGCCAGATAGTAAATACTTTCGGCTTTGTGGGCCATGCAGTCTCTGTCAAAACTTCTCAACTGGCCCATTGTGGCATGAAAGCAGCCACAGATGAATGTAAACAAACAGGCATGACTATGCTCCTATAAAACTTTTTTATGGACATTGAAATTTGAATTTTGTGTCATTTTCATGTGTCAAGAAATATTATTCTTTTGGGTTTTTTTTAACCATTTGAAACTATCTTTAGCTGGTTGGTTACAAAAACAAGCGGCAGGCCAGATTTGGCCTGTGGATGGTAGATTGCCAACTCCTGTTCTAGAATATCTCAAAGATGAATGAGGCATAGCCCTGCACTCACAGACTTGGAGCAAAGGAGGCACAACCAATTCTACTTCTGGAGAATTTGTTTCAGTTAAATTTCAGTCACTGCAGTACAACTGTCACAATACTTGTCACATTGCAAAAAATTTCTCCTATTATTTAACCTTTTTTTCCCCATTGACTGACTTTTTGACTTAAATAAGTTTCTTTTTACATGTTGTCATACTTTTACAAATGAAAAACTCATTTTACTTGCCAAAAATAGAAAAGAAACAAAAAATTAAAAAACAATGTAATTAGATGAGTGCTATTAAATTCTAACTACCTACAATCACCTGCCAAAGTGATTGGGCCTGAGGGCTGCTTTGTCTTCTGCCTTTATTTGAAAAAAAAAAAAAAACCTGGCAAAGGGCAAAAAGGTGTTTCAAAATCATACTGACACCAACATGACACCTTCCTCTTGATGTGGTCAGAAATACTACAGAGGGACTGACTTTCTCAGCATGTAATCCAATTCTATTCAATACCAGGTCTTTGTCTATGTAAAATCATCTTCCAGGCCATAAGGCCCATGAAGCCCACACTCTGGAAACTGCTATAATACAAGCAAAGTGCCACAGATTTGTACAAGCAGGAGAGACACATCTGGGTGGAGGCAAGGAAAACTCCAAAGAGAAAGTGGCCTTTCAGAGACTTTGAATAGTATCTAGGATTTCATTAGACATGAAATTCAGAAAGAGCATTCCAGACTGCTGAATAAAGGGGTGAATGGGCAATAAGACCAAAAAGAAATATGGCTTCTAAATCATGAATGGCCTGGAATATCATGCCATGGGCTTTAGATCCAAGCCTTCTTGTTTTCTTGAATGTTCTCTAAGTCAATGGATGCTCAAAGTTATATTTTTAGACCCTTCTACATGAGGGAGATAAGCAGATGTAGCCCAGGGAGGGGCCAGGCATGGTGGCTCAGGCCTGTAATCCCAGCACTTTAGGAGGCCGAGACAGGCAGATCACCTGAGTTTAGGAGTTAGAGACCAGCCTGGCCAACATGATGAAACCCCATCTCTACTAAAAATACAAAAATTAGCCAGGTGTAGTGGCGCACACCTGTAATCCCAGCTACTCAGGAGGCTGAGGCAAGAGAATTGCTTGAACCCAGGAGGCGGAGGTTGCAGTGAGCTGTGATCACACTATTGCACTCCAGCCTGGGTGACAGAGCAAGATTCCAACTCAAAAAAGAAAAAGAAGGCCAGGCGCAGTGGCTCATGCCTGTAATCCCAGCACTTTGGGAGGTCAAGGAGGGTGGATCACAAGGTCAAGAGATCGAGACCATCCTGGCTAACATGGTGAAACCCCGTCTCTACTAAAAACACAAAAAATTAGCTGGGCATGGTGGCAGGTGCCTGTAGTCCCAGCTACTCGGGAGGCTGAGGCAGAAGAATGGCGTGAACCCGGGAGGCAGAGATTGCAGTGAGCTGAGATCACGCCACTGCACTCCAGCCTGGGCGACAGAGCAAAACTCTGTCTCAAAAAAAAAAAAAAAAAAAAAGGAAAAAAAAAGAAAAAGAAAAGAAACGGTCCATGGGGACATGGGGACAGAGAGAATTATTAGGACTGGTGGTTCTTGACTTTTGTACCACTGAAGATCCATTTTGCATTTACTCTTGTGCATTTCTGTCTTTGAAAAATTTCAGTCTACTAAACTGCATGATTTAAGTCCTGATGACTGTCCTGTTTTCTTGACCAGTGATATGCATCCTCCCAGTCATCCTGAAAGACTGGTACTGACTGCACTCAACTGCTCTGATTTCAGCCAAAAGTTAAGGAAGAGCCTTGACAGGGGAATTAGTGTTCTCATTTGGGCAACTGTGTCATGAGGAACTCCGACTCCAAATCAAGGACACTCAATGCTGAACCTGATTGTTCTATTCTAGCTCCTCACATGAGTATGAATTCAGAGCCTGCTCTCCAGGACCACCGATGATTTTATGCCACACAGAACTGGTATGGAAATGGAAACAGGATAGCGTCAACAGTAATTTTTTGAAAGAAAGAAAGAGGAGGGCATCATACCCTCAACTGCTTGCTCTCTTCTTCATTTGGAAACCTATATATAAATATAAAGACTGTTCTTCTGTTATAGACTGCAATGTAATCACAGAGAAGCAAATGCAGTTTGCAGGAGCTGCTTCCCACCTGCAGTGTTCCCAGTGTTCAATAACTCGATAATCTCACAATTGGTCAGTGGAATCACAGTGTAAGGCAATGTAGCTGCAATGCAGCTGTAGAAAATGCCCAGCAGGGCATCTCCAAGGATCTCCCATGAAGGCAGCAGTACTGGCCGCCTGCAGAATCATCCAGGAAACAAGGCCCATCCTCATACCTGCTCGGTGATAGTCACCCCTAAAACACACATGGCTTTGAGGCTTGCAGAGGGCTCCCAATCTCCTGAGCAAGAAGTGAAACAAGATACCTGAGTCCCAGTGAACTGAGATGACCCCCAAACTCCCACTGCCTAAAATAACCTCTTCTAGCCCTGCTCACCTCCTACCTGAAATTCATAGCTTCCTGCTCTGGCATAAGATTGTTTTATAAAAAACAAAATTGCTACAAATTCATTGTGGCCTTGCCATGTTACAGCAAATGCCTTCGGAATATGGGAACTCCCACGCATGGAAGCCATTATTCATTTCTAACTCTACTTTGCCTACCTTACCTTCAACCTCCTCACACTGGTCTTCAGCACTTTCTGAAGTTTGGTCTTCACTTTACTCTCCAGCTTTCTTCCCCACTACTCTTCTCTATACCCTCTGCTGAGACCCAAAGTCTGTCTCCTAAGGGAGTCCCGCCCCTGCCCCTTTGCCCTGGCTAAGCTTACTCTGGAGAACACCCTCCTCTCTATGATCCACCTCCTCCAGAAAGTGTTTTCTGAATTCCAGGCCATAGTGACCATATCCCTCACCTTGCATCCTCCCCCTTGGAAACACTGAGGAGGCAGAAAGTCCAGGGAAGGATTGTGCCATGGCCCCTGCACTGCTCCCTTTATTGAACTCATTTCCCCCTGACCCCCACAACCCATGTCATATGTGTCTGTTTCCCAGATGCTGAATTTCTTTTTTTTTTTTTTTTTTCACTTTAATTTCCAGGATACATGTGCAGGATGTGCAGGTTTGTTACATAGGTAAACACGTGCCATGGTGGTTTGCTGCACCTCTCAACACATCACCTAGGTATTAAGCCCAGCATGCATTAGCTGTTTTTCCTGATGCTCTCCCTCCCCCACACCGCACCTCCTCCTGCCAATAGGCTCCAGAGTGTGTTGTTCCCCTCCTGGTGTCCCTGTGATGTCTCATTATTCATCTCCCGCTTATAAGTGAGAGCATGCAGTGTTTGGTTTTCTGTTGCTGTGTTAGTTTGCTGAGGTTAATGGCTTCCAGCTCCATCCATGTCCCTGCAAAGGACATGAACAAATGCTGAATTTCTTATGAGCAGGGATTATGCCATCTTCCCTACTGCATACCCAGCACTTGATTCAGTACCTCTCAAAGAATGTCGTCTGAATGAATAAATCACAAATCAAATATGCAAGTGAATACAGGCTTGGGAGTCAGATACACCTGGTTTCAAACCCTGACTCTACTATTCTACAAGCCTGTGACCTTGGGTAAGTCACTTGAACTCTCCAGGCTTCAGCTTCAACTTCGTCATCTGCAACATCTACAAGAGAGTCAGAATACTCCCTGAGGAGTTGTTGGTAGAGATTAAATTGCATAATGCACACTAAACTCTAAGCACATGCCTAAAGCAAGAAAAGCATTCAATAGATGATACCCATAGCTGTGGACCTAGAACCTCAACTGTGTGCCAGGCACTGAGATAGGCACTGGGGATTCTGCAGTCGTTAAAATACAGGCCTTGCTTTGTATTGTAATTATTGTGTTTATGTAAATCTTATCTTCCCAGTCAATGATGGAAGAGTATATTCATTTTGTTAAACAGTTTATACTAATGATCTCCTGTGATCTTCACAATAGCCCCATAAATTAGGCACATTTAACAGATTAGGAAACTAAGGCCAAAGAGTTAACCAACTTGGCTAAAGTCATACAGCTCACAAGGGGTGAAACAGACACTTGAAAACATACTATCTGCCTCCGAAGATCCCTTAGTCTCAATACCAAGCACTCCTTTTGTCTCTAAGAACCTGTTATTTACCTTTTCCCACCAGGGGTACCACTTTATGTTACCATAAGCATCTATAAAACACAATTGGTTTGTGAGTGATGAGGTAGAATAGACACCTATGGAGAGAGAGATAAGGTGTGTAGAGGTGAACAGTAAAGCAGGATGACTGGTTTTCAGATAAACTGTTTTCTCTGCAACTGCCGTGGTACCTGGCTTACAGCGTGTTGGCCGAATGAACACCTGGAAAGAAGAGACCCAAGAAATTACCAGATTGTAGATCCTGAGTAGTCAAAAGAAACTTAATGACTGAGGAATTGGGAAGCTGAGGCAGGACAAACAATGAAATGGAAGAGGACCAAAGCTGAGCTTCATGTGAGAAGAGCTGGTTCTAACCCATCTTTTCACTTGTCTCACTGTTGGACAGTAGGCAAACCCTAGCCTCAGGTCTCTCATTGCTAAAACAGGACACCAAAGGCTTGCCCTTCCAAGCTTGTTGGAACACTGAGAGCCTCTAAGATTTCTGAAAGGCCTTTTTAAAAAGTTAAAAAGGCAAATTTTAAGGATGATATTTTAAATGTATTTCTTATAGAGCTACAACTGTGACATGGTAAAAAGTACATCACCCAATTGTTCAAGAAGCAGGGTTTGCATCCTAGCTTTCCTTCCCTGGGCTAGTTTGCTTCCTGAGCAAACTCCTTAACCTCCTGGAATCTGTTTCCCTATCTATAAAACCAGGGACATGAACATTAACTTCTCAGGGTTGGCCTGAGTGCTAAATATGAAGATGGATATATTAGCTCATTCTATGTATATGGTATCCTATCTGAGATTGCCTGCAACTGTGTTTTATTAATTTGTTAAGTTTATTCTATAAATAATAAATTCTTCCCTGTAGCTCTCCTAACAGAAGACAGCATGATTTACCATAAATGGTACAAGCTTTAGGATCAGATAGAACTCCCTTGGGATCTCAACTCTAATCCTTACTAGCTGGGTGCAGGCAAGTTACTGCCCCTCTGCATCTCTTCATCTTTAAAGCAGAAATGATAACACTACCTCATTTCTCTTTTTTAAAATGGAGATGATATTAAGTATACAAAACATACCTTTATTAAGTATCAACTATGTGTAATAATTTCTTATCAAGGAGCTTATATAAAGAAGGAATTTATGTAAGAGTTTTTGAGTAAATTTTGTTCTATTGTTAGTAAACCTCAAACCTTGTAGGACAGAGAATTACTCTGGGAGCAACTTGGCTCTCCACCAAGGGTTGTGCTGGGGATTTGAGATCTTTCCTTGCCATTCTCTAAATGACCAAAAGACAAGAATGGATTTTCTATTCCCAGGAAACATGTTTTGTTGATGCACTAATAACCCAGCCACTGGAAATTCAGGTCAGAGATTTGGGGGAAAAACAGAAGCAACTACTGTCAGCCTTTGGGGAACCCAATGTTAGACTCAAGCTTTTAAAACAGCTTCTGAAATCTAAAAGAAAACTGCCTTTAATGAGTGCCAGCAACCAGGATCCCAGAAGAGATTGGAGAAATGATATTGTGTTTTTATCTTGCATTGTTGGCTTTGGAAAGTGGCCGGAGGCCTCAAAGGCTCAGATAGCTAGTCTCACAGTCAGCTGTCAACTATATGCTCAGAGGCACAAGCTCTAAGGTCTCTGGGGGAACCTCCCTGACCTTTTCTGCCTGAAGTCTAAGACATTACCAGGAAGGAAGGATTTTGGCAGCCCCAAGGAAGTGCAGAACACAGACAGAGGCTAGGGCTCCTGGTAGGAGAGGAGGAGTAGAGGTAGAGCCTCAGTAGTAACAACAATTGAGTAGTAATATAATAACAATTAGTAGTAATAACAATTGAGTACTTCCCCTGTGCCAGGCACCATGTTAAGTGTTCCTTACGCATGACTTCACAACATCCCAGTAGTAGTACTATTACCATCATTTTAAACATAAGGAAACTAAAGTTTGGAGATGTTCAGTAACTTTGTCAAGGTCATACATTAGTAAGTAAGAAATCTAGAACTTGACTTCCAGAGCCCACATTCTTAGTCACTATGCAACACTGCCTATATGTTTATTAAATGAGTGAGGATTTACCTCTTGAGTATAAGCTTTGCTTCCATGAGCAAGCAAAAGCCAATTATACTGTAGATCTCTTAAATACTACTGTCCAAGTAGAAAGGGACCTGGAAGTTCGATCCGTCCTAAGATACTTGAATCTCCTCTGAACTCTTCTTACCAAGTGATCACTCAATACTTGCTTTCATACCTTTAATGACACAGACCTTAACTATCTTAGAAGATATCCCCTTCACCTTTCAACAGCTTTGGCTATAGGAATTCCTATATTGAGCCAAAATGTCTACCCACTGGTCTTATATCTGCCCTTTGGATGGCACATAACACATTTAATCCTTCTTCCACATAACAGCCCTCTAAGTACTCTGGAAACAATCATTCTGGACCCTTGAAATATACCACATCTACCTTCTCCCACCAACCCCCCAAAATTAATTAAGGCATTTACTTACTTGTTCATGCTATGAATAAACAATTATGAATTGCTGGTGGTAGGTATATCTGAGCATCTATCTAGTTATTCTAGGAGAGAAAATAAAAATACACATGAATGATTATATTACAAAGTAGAAACTTATAAAACTGTAAGGATACTGGAAAGAGTGCTATGCAAGTTCAGAAGAGAGTGTTTTTTTAGCTGGGTGATAGGTGCAGATGATATAGAAGAGGTGCTGTTTGGGCTGGCTCTTAAAGTATAAGATATACACATTTTAGAGATGGAGTGTTGCTATGTTCCCTAGGCTGGTTTCAAACTCCTGGCCTCAAGCAATCCTCAATCCTCCCACCTCAGCCTCTCAAAGTGCTGCAATTACAGGCATGAGCCACCATGCCTGGCCAAGCATTGGAAATATTACTGATCATCTGTTGTAGGAAATAACTGGACAATCACAGAGTTATGAGATGCTGTAATAATATGAGAGCACTGACCTTGGAGCACATCTGCTACACTGTTGCTATATCTCACTGCCCCTCATTTTTCTCATCTGTAAAATAAAACTTGTAACATCTGCCCTGACTATCCCTGAGTTGCCGTAAGGATAAAGTGCAAGATAACAACGAAAGGGAATTGCTACCAGGTATGCAGGGAATTGTTAAACCCTGTTTTCTTAGACTTGAAGATTTACCTGACACTTACACAACTTGGTGAGAGCTGGGGAATCAGAAGACACATGCTTTGGTGAGAGCCTTCCAATCCAGCACAAGCAGAGGAAGAAGAAAAACAAATGCCAGAGCCAAGCAACATGGCCTAAGTGTGAGCCAAGACAACCAAATAGCAGCCCCAGTTCCTCGGCACCATTTCATTCAGAATAATCCTATAAGATGTGATCAAAGAAAGGATCAACAGCTAAAGCATATTACCAGCTACCTAAGCCTTTAGAGGAGAAGGCCCACTGAGAGATTAAGACACTTAGGACATGTCTGAGAGGTTTTCCTGCAGTTAGAGCTTCACTAATTGATATCCAAGCATCAGCAACTATTCCATCTGGCTCTTTATTACCACCACCTGACAAATAAGAGATTGACCTCATGCAGAGTCAAGGGCCCAAAGCAGAAAGCTGGGGGAGGTGCATGGTGAGGTTTTTTTCAAGGTCATGCAAGACACCATTTTGCCTCTCATCAGGCTACACAGATACACTCTTGGGTTTGTACAAGTCACATGTCCACATAGTCAATCAACCATCAACAGGCATTTATGAAGCATTATATGAATCACAGCTGTCTTGGGTGTAAGGGTGAGAGAAAGCCAACTAAAGCTAGCTTAAGCACAAAATAAATTAATTGGTGCATTAAACCAAAAAGGCCAGATGAGATTGTGGTTTGAGGCTGACTGGATGAAGGTGCTCAAACAATCAAACAATATTATCTAGCATCTATTAATACCTCTCTCCAACTCCCAATTCTGAGTGCCTCAATATTGGCTTTATCTTTTTGTTTTGTTTACAGTGGGTGGGGGTGTGGTTTATGAGTAGTGGGCTCTCCTACTTACATCCTCAAAGTGTTAAGTCTTAAAAGAAAAATAAATAAAATGAAACTTTTTCCAGCAAAAGACTCAGAATTAATTGTCATTGGATAGATTCAGGTCACATGTTTATTCCTAAGCAAGTATCTGTTTAGGGGGTAGAGTATATCAACTGAGCAGTCCTGTATCAGGCATGGGAGATCTTTAGCTAATCCTACCAATAGAGGATGAAAGAGGGGTGCTCTTCATGGAAAATCCAGATACTGTTATCAGAAGAATGACAAGTGGATGCTAGGTGAAAAATAAAAAGCAAAACAAAAATCCAGATGTCAATTCTCAAAACTCTTGTGGTGGAAACACAAAAAGGAAATCCACAATAGGATCATATTTTGTTATCAAGAAAATTATTCTTTAATTGAGAGGATTTGCCCCATGTAAAATTAATAGAAAACCTAATTAATTATAACTAATGATCTAAAATGTACAATACAGATCATAAGTCTAAAAACAATGATGTTAGGGATTAAAAGTGCATGCTTGAAGTTAAGTCTTAATACAACCAGTTACCTGCTGTAACTGAACAAGACAATCTCTCTCTGTGCCTTAAGCATTATTCCTCTATAAACTGGGGAAAATAATAGACTCTATTCCATAGAGTTATTCTGATAATTTAATGAGAGAGTGTATCAGAAGCATGAAATACAGTGCAAGTCACAGTGTAAATAAATCTTGTAAAATTTTATTCATTCATCTAATGTTTACTATGTGCCAAGAACTACTACAGACACTAGTAATAGATTGGGGATGAAGAAAGTCCCTATTACTGTGCTGCTTATATTCTAAAATGAAAAAGTAAATACATAAATGAACAAAAATTAGGTAAGGATGATTGCTGCAAAGAAAAATTAAACAGAATGAATAATAGTGATGGGGAAAGTACTTCAGGAAGGAGAGTAAGAGGTTTTATCGAGGAGGTACCATTTTAACTGAGATCTGAATTACAAGAAGAACTAACTGTGTGAATATCTGTGTCTGTAGCTTGGAAACAAGAATGAACAAAAGTCTATAGCTTGGTAAGAGATGGGGAGAATGGCAGGAAGTGTCATCAGAGAAGGGGGGTCAGGGCTGAACATATAAATCCCATGAGTAATTATATTTCATTCCAAGTATAAAGACAATTCAAAGCAAACATTAACTGTACGAAGAATGAACTATAGGTTGGATGTAAAACTAGAAGTGACAGCTAGAGAAAAAAAAAATGCTTGATGGAAGAAAAAGAATAGAAAGTAATAGCTGATCCCTGAAGAAAGCATAAGGTGAGATAGGCAAAAAGACCAAAAGTGAGCCAGCTGAGGGAATCCATGGGTATAGTGCAGAGTAATGGGGACCCTCCAGTGTCTCCTCATTGCCTCCTGGCTATGAAGGAGTAGTTTGGATCTGACAAACATTGAGAACAACTATAACAACCGTATCAAAAGTGACATCAGATGTTTGAAGGCAATGGGGAGCAACCATAACTTGAAGAGCCAGAGAGAAGGAAAATACATCAAAGTGGATCCTAAATTGGTGCTTTCTTGACTCTGGACATTTTCTGACCTCAGTACAGAGCAAAAGGGTAAAACAGAAAGCAGTGGCCTAGATCTCACAGCAGTTTCACTGAGATGGAAGGGCAAAAATTTAATTAAATGCGGCCAAAAAGTGAGGAGCCAATATCCCCCTGCAAAAAAAAAAAAAAAAAAAAAAAAAAAAAAACACAGAAAAAGTGAGCACATTCTGCATGCAATTCATAATGCATTTGCCAAATTCTCAGCTGCACATACACTTGGTCAGAGGCCGAGAAGCCAAGCAAACATAGCTAATAACCTTCTCTAGGAGGTGGAGCTAATTTCCCTCTCCTTGAGTGTGAGCTGGACTTAATGGCTCAACCCCCAAAAGAACAGAATATGGGAATAGAAAAATTGTAACTTTATAGTAGAGAAACCTGGCAGAGATACTACCTAAACCAAATGATCAAGTTTATCATCAATAGTAATAGGTTATGTTGATGTCATGTATCCCCATAATATCATTTCATCTCTGTGATATTCTTCCAAAAACTCATAAACTCAGTCTAGTCAAAAGAAAATCATCAGACAAAACCAAATTCAAAATTGAGTGGCATTCTGTGAAATACCTGACCAGCACTCTTCAAAACTCTTAAGGCCATGAAAAACAAGGAAAGACTGATAATCTGTCACCATTTATAGGAAACTAAAGAGAAATAATGACTAAATGTAATGTGGTACTCTGCATTTGATTTTAAGACAGTAAGAAAAACAATAAGAAAAAAACCGTACCAATATTGATTTTTTAATTTTGGCAAATGTACCATGTTATATAAGATGTTAACATTAGGAGAAATTGGGTGAAGGATATATGAGAACTTTTCTGTACATCTAAAAATAAAACAAAATGAATGACAGTGATGGGAGGGATACTTCAGGGAGGAAGGTCAGAGAGAGCTTCATTACAAGATAAAATAAACATATTTTTTAAAAAGCAGCTTCTAAGGATTGAAAAGCTTAGCAATGATTTTGGCAGTCTCACAGAGTTGAGGGAACAGAAATTGGAGTTCAGCGCCCACCAAAGAGAAAGGCAGAGAATTGGCTTTCAATTAAGACCCTAATAGGCAATGCCCAAGGAATAAGGTAATTCAGAAAGAGACATTCTCACAAAGCCTGAAACACAACTTAAAATCATCTTAATCCATGATTAAATCAAGATGATCTGTCCATACTCTCTCTGCCAACCCAAAGGAAATTTAATCCTTCCCGGAAGATAACATGATCCAGTGCCACTATAAAAGGTTTTCATATACAATGTAAGGCATTCACTCAAAAAATACCAAGTATATCAGTAAACAGATACAAATGAACAAAATCTATGATAAAAAATCAAGTAATAGAAACATACCAATATACGACCCATATTTTAGAATTATCAGACAGGAAATTTAATCAGGATTAATGCACTCCAGAAAATTGGTAAAAAGATGAGGAATGTCACCAGAGAACAATAATCTATTTTAAAGAGAAAAGAAAAGAAGAAGCAAGTGGTAATGCTAGAGCTGGAAATTAAAACAATTGAAATTAATATTTAATTAATTTAATAATTAAAATTAATTTAACAAGTGTAAAATCAGATCAAACACAGCAGAAGAGAAGATTAGTAGAAAGAGTAGAGAAGATCCAGATTGGTGCAGAGAGGAGAAAAGAGAATAAAAAATGCAGAAAAGGGCATTGACAGCATATGAGACACAAGGAAAAAGCCTAACATAAGTGTAATTGGAGTTCTAAGTGGAGAGGAGAGAATAAAGAAAAAGCAATAATGAAATGCTGACTATTGATGAAATACATCAAGGCACAAATTCAAAAAAGCTCTATAAGCCTCAAGCAAGATATTTGCAAAGAAAATCAAACCCAGGTACAGCACGTAAAACTGGTAAAAACCAAAGACATAAAAATCCTTAAAACCACCAGGGGGAAAAAAAGAATAATTACTTTAAAAGGATCAAAAATAAGACTTACTGCTGACTTTTCAAAGATACAATGTCAGCCAGAAAACAATGGAATAACATTATTCAACAATATACTTCTAAATACCTCTAAAATGAAATAATAAAGCAGATTGGATACCAGAAAATATTTTGAACTGAATAATATTGAAAATATATCTTATCACAGCTCATGGAATGCAGCTGAAACAAACCTCAGGAAAAAATATATACGAAAATAGGAATGGTTGAAAGTTGATTATCTAAGCATCCATCTCAAGAATCCAGAAAAAGATAACCAAATTAAACCCCCCAAAAATGCATAAGTTGAGAGCAAAATAAATGGAATAGAAAACAAATTTATAATATAGAAAATAATTTCTAAGTTGGTTACATGAAGTGACCAATACAATGGCTAATGACCTAGAAAAAGATAATCAATAAAAAAGGAAAAGTACACATTACCAATATGACAAAAAAGAATACACCACTGCAGATTCTGTAGACTCACAAGATAGGAGGATTATAAAAAATTTTATACAAATGGAAATTTTAAATAAAATGGACTAATGCCTACAAAAATACAACTTACTAAAACCAATACATGAACAAGTACAATCAGAATAGTTCTATTATCTATTAAATAAATTGAATCTTAAAATATAAACCTTCCACTAAGAAACTTCCAGATGGCTTCACCAATGAACACTCCCAAACATTGAAAGAAGAAACAGCACAACTTTGCATGGATGTTTGTAAAGAATAGAAAAGAAATAACATTCACAACTTGAGGATGCCACCATAATCTTTATACCAAAACCTGAAAAAGGCATTTTTAAAAAAGGAAAGTTACAGGTTGATCCCCCTCAAGAACAAAGATTATTTATTCCATTTAGTCATAAGCAAGCAAAATGAATGTAATAGAAATCAGAATAATATTAATAGATATCTTTGACAGATAATGACTGGGAAGAGATAAGAGGCAGGCCTCTAGAGTCCTGGTAATGTTCTATGAGAGTGTTCATTTTGTAAATAATTTACCAAAATTTATGTATTTATGTGATTTCAATATTAAAGGGTTTGTAAATATGCAGTACAGGAATCTCTTTTATCACCTCCTTCCTTCCAATGACACTGATTATGCTTTTCTTGTGCTACCATTTTCCAAAGTTCCTAGCACACAGAAAGTACTTAATAAATATTTATTAAAAACTGAATGAACAAATCTTTATTTAGACATGTAAAACCTCAGCACAGTGTCAGACACACAATCAGTGTTCAAGATATATGTGTCTTTTAAATAAATGAACAAGGCTTTGAGTCAATCAACACTCAGTAAAAGTGTATCCCAAGCCTTCTTAATCCCACAAGTCTTTGTGGACACAGTAGGAGATGAGAGACCCAATGAGAAAAACTGACTGGGCCAGACACAGTGGCTCATGCCATAATCCCAACACTTCGGGAGGCCAAGGCAGGCGGATCACCTGGGGTCAGGAATTCGAGACTAGCCTGGCCAACATAGTGAAATCCCATCTCTACTAGAAATACAAAATTAGCCAGGTGTAGCAGTGCACGCCTATAATCCCAGCTACTGGGAGGGAGGAGAATCTCTTGAACCCAGTAGGTGGAGGTTGCAGTGAGCAGAGACCGCGCCACTGCACTCCAGCCTGGGAAACAGGAGCAAAACTCCATCTCAAAAAAAAAAAAAAGAGAAAAAGAAAGAAAAACTGACTGAATAAACATGAAATAACATGTAAGGGCAGATGAGAAGAAAGTAGAAAAAAGAGGCAGAGATAGTTTGAGAGAAAGATGGAAATGAGGCACAGGGAGATCGCTAAAAGTCTCTCATGAACAGTAAGCTGTTACAGCACCAAGTACAAGTATAGACTTGGCTACAAAAGAAAATTGGGGAGTCTCTGGTCTCTGAGCAGGTTAGCTTTGATATGAAGCATTTTTCATCACAGATCTTACCTCCTCTTCTGTTATTTTAGGTCTCACTGAAAAAAGGTAGGGAACCATGACCTGAATGATAGGAGTCCTCCAATCTAGATTCAGTTTTGTTGTGGTACCTTAAGCCAGTCATTCCCCTTTGCTGGACTCTGAGTAGCTAGTAAAATGGGAGGAAAGGTCTCTTAGTATTTTATGCATCTATTCTTTACAACTAAAATTCTGGCGTCACTGAGATCCCCCAAGTAGTTCTGGGGTCCCTTCTTTAAAGGATAAAGAACACGTAATTGCTTTGCAAAAAAAAAAAAAAAGTAACAAGAACATTCTGGATTAGGATTAGAAAGAGCTGGCAGCAAGCCTCTAATTCTTTGGAGAAAAGACTTCCACAGTCCCATTTTCAGGCCTTTATTCATCATACTACAACACAATTAGGCAAGCTGCTCAGTTGTTCCAAATATCTATGTGTCTTTGCAAAGTATCATTCAGGTCTGTCAAAGCAGTGTTGAAACATACAGCACTCTCCTCTGTGAATGCCATTATGGACAGAGGCTTGGCATTACATTAATTACATTAGTTGGCTCAGGACAACATAATCTCACCTGATTAACAATATTCCTTACTCTCTTTCTCCTGTATTTGTGTCCTCTGCCTGAATCTTTTTGTTCTTTTGTTTATTCACTTATTCATCCTTGCAATAAATATTTACTGAGCCCATAGTATCTGATACTGATATGTAATATATATCAGTATATATTAGTAATAAAAACAGGTAACTCCCTTCCCTCATAGATTTTCCTGACTTTCTTTCTGCATGCCCTTTATCTTAGTTGAAACAAAAAAAATAGTTGAAACACCCTTTAGCTATAATTAGGGTACTTGTGTTCTTGTCCCAGCTGTGCTATGAGTCTAAGGGGTAAGTCTATTAACCCCTCTGTATATAATTTTCCTCTTCTGTACACAAAGGTGTTGAACGAGACTATCTTAAAGAATTTCTCACATGGACTTCTTCAGTAGCTCCTAACTAGTCTTCCTGCTTTCATTTTGCTCCTGCCATCCCTGAAATTTTATTCTTGGAGGTAGTACCTGCTCTAGTCCCCAACTTCCTCTCTAATCTCATCTTGGATTTTATTCTTGGAGGTAGTACCTGGTCTAGTCCCCAACTTCCTCTCTAATCTCATCTTCTGTCACTATTCCCTGCACTCACTCTGTCCAGGCACACTGGTCTCCATGCTGTTTCTTGTACACTCCAAACATACTCCCCTCTCAGGGCTTTTACATTTGCTTTTCCCACTGCTTGGAAAGATTTCCTTACCGGCCTCCAAGGTTCACATGACTCATTCCTTCACTTCTTTCAATTACATAAATGCCTTTTCAGGAGCCATTCTCTGATCTGATCACCTTACATAAAATAGCACCTCCATGCCACTCTCTGCCCTGCCTTTTTCTTTTTAATTCTTATGAGTGCCTAACTCATCACATATTTCCTCGTTTGTCTTCTGTCTTCCTCCAATAGAAGATGCATACCATTAGAATAGGGCTCCTGGCTTGTTTTGTTCCCTGCTATATCCCCAGTGCCAAAAATAGTACCAGATACACAGTAAATGCTCAATAAATGTTTGTTGAATGAATAAAATAATGAATCTTTTCTAGTAACGAAGTAAGTCTCACCGTGTGTCAAAATTTATTCATACTTAGTAGGGTTCAAATCTGCCTACTAGGACCTATAAGAGACCAGTCAAGTATTAGAACTACACTGGAGTCAGACTACACAGAAAAGTTACCAATAGAAATGAACCATTAGCTGAAGTCAATCCATTCCATTCCTTGAAGATTTTTGTTTCATAGCATGGTAAGCTACAATAAGATTAGATTTAAATATTTATTCTATGCAGTTTCTTGCAGTGAGGAAAGTGGCATTACTACCCTCATTTCACTTAGGCATGGAGTTTAGTCATTTATCCAACATAACCAACCTTTTTGAAGCAGAGATAAAATAAGGACATAAATCCCTGACTGCCAAGCCCACAGTTATTTATTTTCAATAGTGACCTAAACAAGAACAAAAAGATCTGTACAGGCATAAATATGTGATATGTAGGGTAAAAAGTGTAGATTAACATGAGGGACTCTTCCCACTGAACTTCTGAAGCAATTGCATGTTCCAAAAGTTTATCTTATATACTGCTTATTTTATACACTATCAGTATATACTGTGCTGTTTATCTTATATACTGTCATATCCCCAATACTTGGAACATGCTTATTTCATGTGTGCTGATTAAATGAAAGTATCAGCCTCATAGTAAACAGAGGCCTATTAACAAACAGGTGCCCCTCCACCACCCCAGGTAATAATTACTCTTACCTCCTGCACAGGCCACAGCCTTGGAGCCACTCACACTCATGAACAGCAACACACACACAGCACCCCTTGAAGGAAAAGAAAAATAAATTTCCACATACCGCATCACACCTGGCTATGCAGGTATTTCCTAGTCAGATGAGGGACCAGGACAAAATTGCCAGCTTACAGCTTGTTTCAGTACTTCTAGGAGCACCACAAAGACACACATAGATACATACACATCTATGTGTATGTGGAGAAAGACCCATTTACAAATACAAACGTACAAATACACATTTGCATATCAAAATCACTTGAGAATTAGGCACGATACAAATCATAAATAAATTTGTATACACAGTAACATAAAGCTGGTTTTGCCCTAGCATGCTCACAAATGTACACAAACACATACACGAAGATAATACTTACCTCAAGGTTTGACTGTGAAAAGTAAATGAGATTATGTGAATTCACAGTAGTTCCTGACACATAGAAACCACGCTAATAAAGGTTAGCTCTTGATTACATGTATAAAAATACATATATTATACATTATATTTAAATTTGTATCTGACTCATATTAATATAACCTTCAAAACAAAATTTCCTTTTCAGTCACTACTCAGAATATCATGGAAATTCTAGATTGTGGGAGCCAATAACAGAACCGGTAGTGTGGGGTATGCTATTGTAGTACGGGGGAGGGGAGGGGAAATCCTGCTGGTAGGAGGCTAGTAAACAAGACTTTCCAGATCTTTTTGCTTGGGAGAAGGCCTAGCCTTGGAGGGAGCTGAGCTGATGAGTATTCTTGGGAGATCAGCCAAAGGAGTTTCTAACGTTATTGGGTAAGGGGGAGGGGTTGTGCTCTCTCAGTAGACTTGGGAGAGAGAGTCCCCAGAATCCCAATGAGTTCAAATCAGCCAGAAAATCCTTTAAAGTATTTATCCTATAGTCCCACAGCTTGGAGAAAATCTGATTAACTCCATCTCCTCAGATGGGCTTTAGAGTGAAATGTATAGCTGGTTTCTAAGATTCAAATAAGGTGGGAAAACAGAGGAAGAAAAAGCAGGGAATGTGTGTCGTAACACATCCCTGTGTGTACAACTTGGCTCTGCCATCAATTTGAAGCAAGCCACAGCTCTGTGAGGCTCAGTTTCCCCAGCATATAAAAGGCGAATAAAACTGTCTCCTGTCCAGTTGGAAGAAAGTGTTTTTATTCCCTCTAAAAAGGGTGTCAGCCACAACACCTCCCACTCAACCCTGGAAACTGCTCAAAGGATTTATCTCGTATTTCCCTGCTACGGTGACCCTGGAGGGGGTCTTTATCCACCAGACTTCGTTTTGGATATTCCCGCTTTCTTTCTGGGGCCAAATATTATAACTTCAGAGCTCTTTTAAAAAAAATCAGGGATCTGGTTCAACTCTTCCCTTTTAAAAGGATAAATTGAGCCCAGAGCACGTCTTAACTAGGAACCATATGTTTTACTCACAAACAACTGCATTCTTTAAAAATCAAGGCAACCTTTTGAGAGACCTAGAGAGATTAATTCCATAACCTCTCTCACCCCACCGCTTACACGGAAAGAAGCTTGGGGGTAAGAGGGAGATTGCGCAGATCTCGTCCAGCACTCTAAGCGTTAAATTCAACCCGGAGTCTAACAGGCTATTGGCCGAAGACCGGGAGAAGATCTGGTTTTGGTAGCCGCGGGCCAATGAACACCTCGAGTGGGAGGGTTTGAAGATACTAAGGAGTTTTCCCCCCTTTTTTTTCCTCTCAACCCCCTCCCATCGGCTATCACCCCTCCCATCCCCCACGCCTCCAGTTTGTTAAATTAATGCAGTAAGAAAGTCTGAAGATCTGAAGGAGTCTTGACCAAGGGAAGATGAGCGAGCTCAGAAAACCGAGATGCATCTGAGGCATCGGGCTCCTGAGCCCCGCGGGGTAGTCATGGACCCCGGTAGCCCCTGAAACTTGCCCTGGACTCTCTGACGCCTGCGGCCCCGAGCAATGGGACATCTTTTCTGCAGTGATCATAACTTATTCGGCGGGGACCAGGAAACAGGAATAGCAAGGCGACAGCAGACCCGCACAGAGGCAGGAGAACGAGATTCCGAGACTGGATTGCGATGCGCCAGCCTGGCACACTCTCCGAGATTTAACTGAAGGCAGCGCCGTCAACCGCTTTCCCCTCGCCCCTAACCCCCTCAGGCCGGCCCAGAGCCATAAAGCTCTGTTCTCTTTACCCAAGATGCTCGCCCAATCCAACGGTCCGAGGCCAGCGCTCTGATCTCCACAGAAGATTTTTTCCCTTGCATGGAGCTGGCCGTTTAAACAGAAAAACAGGGGTAAAAAAAAAAAAAAAAAAAAAAAAGGAAATATACCCACCCCCAAACGTGCCTCCCCAGCGCCGCAGGGAGCCAACAGACACGCTGGAGTTTAGCAAACAGCAATACTCTTCGCGCTCCTGAAAAGCAGGGCTGGACGCTCTCCGTGGTGCTGAAACGCCTCGCAGCCGCCGCCGTCCGTGGTATCTACGGCCCCCTCGCTCCAATTTCCCCTGGGGCTCTCCCTCCGCGCCCCTGTTTCCCGCCTCCCCTTAACATCTGGATTATTTTTTTCAATAGCGCTTCCTGGTTTTGTAAGTGCCGATTTGAAACATTTTTGCCACCATAACTCGTGGACTACAAAGCACAAGGACCTGAAAAATGTACAGCTTCAATACTCTTCGACTCTACCTTTGGGAGACCATTGTATTCTTCAGGTATGCAATTTTCTACTGACCACATTGCTCTGATGAATGGGGGAAAGAGTACGGAGGCTGCCTCTGTCCGTGGTCCCATCATTTTGGGGAAGAAGGGTGCTGTATTCCACCGCAATCGGGTCCTTCCATCCCCCGTCTCCCTTCTCCCCCCTTCCCGCCCCCCGCCACCCACCCCACCCCCGCCCGCAGGGTGTCTGGCTTGTGCGTGGAGGTCTGAGACAGTCTCTGTTCTGGCAGCTGTCTGCCTGTTTCTTACGGTTTGTTTGTTCTTCTGTCTGCTACACCCCCCACTATTGGTCCCCAGCCCCACTGCATGTTGGCTGTCACTCAGCTGAGGACTTTAAGGGGAAGCTTTAGGAGTTACTCAGTTTAATTAGGACTGCATTCTCCCTAACCGCAGTGCCGAAAACCTCAGCTTTCCCGTCTGAGAGCCAAGTGACAACTAGCGGTGACGGGGAAGGTTGCACTCAAACTCGCTGGACACAGAGCATTTCATTTTCTCTCCTTTTTTGCTGTTGTTTTCTTTTTCTGCGAAGAGGGAGGGGAGTTACTAAGGCTGAGTGCTTGGAAACAATAGTATTATAACCTCAGTGTGTAAAGCCCTGAATTTGGGTGCAGAGTGGATCTATTTAGGAACATACTGAGAAACATTTCCCTTTTGAAACTTTGACTGCCTCTTTCACCAACCCACCTTTCCAAACTCTGTTAGCTGCAGATCCTGAACTCATGAGCAATCCTCATTTGCTTTGTTTTTTAATGTATTCTCCCATCCACTGTCTGTTACGTTAAAATTTTCTGCCTGAAGGCTCGTCTTTCTTATGTTAGTAGAAGCGAAAAGTGAAAAATCACCTCTTTAAGAAGCATCGAAATAGATAGTCCTTTTGTAAGTGTGTGAATCATACCATCTTCAGAGATGGCTATGATAAATTCCACTTATATGAATTGAAAAAATTATTCTTCTTCCATGACATGCAGGAATCATTAATCTTCCTCATTTTAGATGCCTGCCTCTCATATTTACTGTGGCATTGGATTAACAGTCATTTGAAAAACCCACTCCAAATTGATTTTAAAAATAAGTGGTCACCAAATATTATCCTCTCCCAACATAAAACAGCAAATAATTTTTGTTTTCTTACACTTCATAGGAATTGCTGGTTTGACTAATCTGTTGGCTGGTTTATTAAATGAATGACACCTCCCCTCAAATAGTAAGTTTCTGTATTTCAGCCTCTTTTCATGTCTTTCTCTTGAGATGAAGAAAAGGCATGCCCCCTTATCTGAGATACCCAATGCTAAAGCTTCTAATCTCCAGTTCAAATAATTATTTTGTAGGCCACAGAGTCCTGACCACAGAACAGAATGCAAATAGTCAGAGAGTCAGAGACAATGAAAAAGTACAACAATCCAGGGCCTTATGAAACATATCAAACTGTGGCTACTTTATGGGGGAAAGGGCAGGAAGTATTCTATTAATACGAGATCCTTTATCCCCTGCATATTTAATAGAACTACAAATGTATGGAGGTTGGGTACTTTGTAACATTTGTATGCAAATTGATTCTCTGTTTGGTTTACAGGAGACAGAAGTGAACCAGAGAGATTAAAGAGCAAATTAATAGAACCAAGCACATCTTTCTCCCCACACACACTCTCTCTTTTCTTCTTGATGAGCAGTATACATGCTTGATTTTCCTCTCCAGACATTGTCTTTCACAAAAGGGAGACTCAGTCTAAAAGATCCGGATTGTAGTCATTTTGATAAGGTTATGAATCCACTGTGTTAATTCTTCAACTAAGCTGGTGGTGGCCTATCAGAAAACATCATTCTACATCTCTTTCCCCTACGTGTGTGAATGCACACATGAGCTACAATGGATGTGGGATATAATTCTATGTGTTTATAAGGAAAGAAGAGTTACAACTGTGGAGAGCTGGAAGTGTGGGTGGCACCACCGCACTTTCAAAATATAGGAATGTCTACTTCATTAGAGGAGTAAATGTTGATTTTTGAAACATAATACAGATAATAATTGAACTCAGGTAATTCAGCAATTTTTCAGAGAGATTAAAAAAGGTCACAAGGAAGTAAAGTGAGTAGATTGTATTTGTTCAATTGGTATTTTCATTTCTAACTCACTCATTTTTAAAATTCCAGGTGAAAATACAGAAGCATTATAATGTGAGAACTTATTAGAATGTATTTGGGCGTAGATGGAGGCTGGCAGCTCTCTAGCAGGTTCCATGTGAATAACCCCTTCTTCCCCAGGGGATGGGTGCTGTGTTGGAATGGCCAATCCAATCATCTCAGTCACCCAGGCACTCCTTAGAATAAATGATGCCAGCTGCTCACCTTGTTGCGGAAGTCGGGGGCTAGGAAAGGCTCTCAATAACAGACGTGCTGCATCAGCACATAACCAGCAAAATGGCAATAACAGCAAAACAAACAAACAAAAACAAAAATTGAGCGAATGAGGCAAAAATCCCATATGGTACCAACACAGAGGAGGAACTGAGGTTTTAGAAAGGGAGACATGGGGTCCTGGAAGACAAAAAGCATTGCATGCTCATCAACTGTGTCTTCATAAGTAAGATCGGGTGATTTGGCTAAAGTTCCTGATCTGATATTTTAAAAACCTATGGTTCTAAAATTCAGTAAGTGGCATTCTGAGAGTCAATAACCTAAATATTTTCCCTTATTTTCAATTGAGAATGGGGCCCTATAGCCAGACTGGTCAAAAATAGTAGGCAAATTTTTTTAATGGTAGAAGCACGTTTCTTTCAAATGTCCTTTCAAGCCGAAGTGAACTTGGCTTTGATCCCCAGAGCACTTACAGAGGCTTATGGCTGGGACAGGCCCCATATGACCCCAAAATTCTCTTGCCTTCTGAGCAACTCAAACAGACACATGTTTCTCAAGCTCTGTGCTATTGACACTTTGAACTGGATAATTCTTTGTTATGGAAGTTGTCCTGGGTATTGTGGGATGTTTAGCAGTATCCCTGGTGCTAGTAGCACTACCTCCCTGAGTCATGACCATCAAAAAATGTCTCCAGACCTTGCCAAATATACATCCTGGGCAGAGGGGAGACAAAATTGTCCAAGGTTTCAAACCACAGTACAGAATGACCAAATTTTTAATCAGCTGCTCCAATGTAGTAATTATAATGAGGAGGAAATTCTAGCTTCCTTGAGAAAATGCCCCTCATGAAATATACAAAGCACCCTGATAAAACAAAAAGGGACCTAGCATGTGCTTGAGAAGGGAATAAAGGCAGGCAGATGAACCAAATCTAATCCCTGGGTGGTTTTCCCAAAAAATGATCAGCTTTTCTTTAATGTGCTACTTCCCTCTTCCATCCCAGTAGATGCTTCCTTGCACTGGATTTTGTACTGAATATGCCACTCAACTGCTAACAAAGGTCATCAGAACCTTGAAGGAAAGATGTTTCTATCCACATTAGGATCAAAAGGAAAGTGACAAATACATTGTTTCATATCTCAATCCTAAAGAAAAAACCTACCCAGTTGAAAGGTGAATGGGCTTTTCCTTGAGGTGGCCCCTGTGGCTTCTCCATCTCCAGGCTTGTCAAGAAGGGCAGATGACTGTCTTGATTTTTCCCTTCTGGAAGGAGAGCTGTACTCTATCTTGAATCTTACCTGCTGCATTTTGGCACTGCAGAATGTGTCTAGGAGTTTCTGACATGGCCCAAGGACTTTTCCCCAAGGAATGAAGTCCCTTGGGCAAGTTTGTATTAGCATCAAATTAAGTATTTGATTAATTAAGAATGCTTAATATTAAGCATTTTATATTAAGTATTCTTACTGCAAATAACAAAAAGGGAGTCTACTCCCTTTTTGGGCTTAGGAACCTTAAAAAAGAGAAAAGAAAATGTTGTGATTTTGCTCCTGAAGGACAGCTTGGACAGGGACCCTAGGCTGGTAAATGGAGTTATGAATCAGCACATGACTTCTGCATATTTGCCAAACTGGTAATGACCTAAGCAGATGATATTCAGGAAATTGTTTTCTTTAGATTGCCTTATGAAAGAGGCTGTGGCCATGTGGTGCAGTGGAAAGAGAAGTTGGGCTATAATTTGAGAACTCCTGCCTCTAGAGTCAGCTCTGCTTCCATCCCATAGCATGGGCATAACAAGTCTCTTCCTCTAATGGGGACTCAATTTTCTTACCAATCAATTCAAATGACTGAATCTGACACTTCTACGTTCTCTCCAACCCCTAATAAGATCTTTGTCAAAGGCAGGGGCCCATACCCACAAAGGTTCAGGATGAATTGACCAGTGGTGATGCTGCCCTCATTTCTTCACCAGAAACTTGTTTATCGTGTGCTTATGTGTCCAGTCCAAAACTAAGCACTCTGCAGGGACAGATGCCATGGTCCCTGTCCTTGCAGAAAGAAGAGACACTGCTCCCTTTAAAGGTATATTAAAATCCTTTTTTCCTCCTTCAGAGGACCCACAGACCTCCCCTCCAGGTAGCCTGTACGTGCATCCCGCGACAGCATCACATTTTTGTGGGCATCATTAACTTTATTTCCTTCATCAGCTGGCAGAAGCCAGCATGATTTTTAAGATGGATGGCACAGTCTCCCCGCCTGGCCATCTTGAAACTATTCTGCAGGTTTGCGTTAAACAAAGAGGCTTTGGCCTAAAGGGAAGCAGACCTAGGATCCAGAATTTAGCTAGTGGCATGACCTTGAGTGGGTTCTATGACCTTTCTGGCTCTCAGTTTCCTCAGCTGTAAAATGAAGAGATTTGGCCAGTCACGTTCTAAAATCAGTTTTAGCTGTGCCAGTTTCGGATATCTTCTCCCGATCTCTTCCATGATAGCACAGCTTTGGTTAAAGCTATTGCAGTATATTTCAATTATTATAAGAAATAGCCACATCGAGGTATAGTCAAGCTCAAAGATCTGAAAGAATTGAGGACCTCACTAAGCAATTCACTTTTTGGAGAGTTATCCCGACCTGGACACGATTATTGACAGATCCTATACATATGTCAGTTTCTGTGGGAAATGTTTATTATGATGAGAAAACATGATGCCTGATTACTATACTCACAGATCTGAAAAACGGTGTGAGAAAGAGAGACCAAACATTTCTGTACTTTTTATCAATGATTCTGTTTGGCTCTTTTTTCCCTCATAAAGCCTATGTTTTTTTGTTTTCTCAAAAAAAATTGTTTACCAGATACCATTCATCATTAACATATTTTTCCCATCTTTATTAATCAAAGGCACATGTAACTGCCAGAAATACTAAATACCATGGGATAAGCAATGTCGCCACACTGAGTTGACCTAAGAAAAAACAAAAGTAAAGATATGTGATTCTTTTTAGTTAATCCAGAGAGCCTTGTCAGAAGTAAATATGCAATTTGTTAGAGCCTTTGAAATGTTTAAAATGCACTCTGAGTCCTCATTACTATTTCATGAATCTCCTATGTACCCAGGGACCCCATATTGGGAAACATTAGATTTGATTTATTCTATATAGCTCCAAGAGAAGAATCAGAGTAAATTCATAGATTTTTTTTAATGCACACATACAAATTTGGACTCAATATAAATCAGAACTTTCTGGTAGCTCTTTCAAATGGTACTGTGGGCTGCCTCAGTGGTAGTGATGGTGTCTGTCAGTGGAAGGGTGCAAGCAGAGACTGGACGTCCACCTCCCAGGAAAGACATACAAGGAATTCAAGCTTCTTTTGCAAATTGAGATTTGTAATTTGTTGCAGAAGAGTTAACGAAATGCAAGTCAGAGACAATCCTTCGCAATTCTATATTCCCTCCTTTTCTGATTCCCAAATTGCTATCTAATCTTTGTAAGCTCTTCGAATTATGACATGAATACCCACTAACTGGGATCTTTTTCTTCTTAAAAGTGGATTGGATAATTAATAAATTGGACAATGAAAGACAAACACCATGCAACAAAGAATTATTAAAAGGAAATCACCTTGGTTATGTAAAAGCCTGGTTTTAAGAAATGAGAAGGGCCTCAGAATGAGCCAGAAAAAAACTACCAGAAAATGCACTTGTCCACGGACAAGGCCACAGGCACCGATGGTGTTCACAGGACTGACGGCCTCTCAGCCTTGAACTCCAGCTGTCTCCCTGAACCAACTCCCTGTAAAGCCTAACACACAAAATGAAAACACTATACAGCCAGCCAGCAAATTCATTCAGAAAGCACATTAGAAGGGAACAATGCCCAGAGATGCTAGGGAGAGGGGCTTATCCACACAGTGCCTATGCTTTGTAATGCAAGCTCTTATAAGGGGTACTGAGGCCCCAAAGCTTTTGAAACTCCTTAAAAAGGATCCCTTTGTGATTTTCTGAAGTTGATATTGTCCAACTCTCCTGAGGCTAATTCAGTGCAATTAGATTACCACTCTCTGCCTTTGAATTGGTGTGTTTTTCAGGGTCCATTGCTAAATTAGTTTACTGTCTTAACAGGGAGCTGCCGACAATCATTAATCCCAGCAGTGAAATGGGCAGCAGCCCTGGGCAGCATGCTCTCTTGCCTCATATTCTGGGCAACCCACAGGTATATGGAGAACAAGCCTCTGCTCCCTTTCTCACAAGTACATTCCCAACTCTTCCACCTGTTCACCCCCAGAGAATCACACTTTCCTTCAGAGTGTCTTGAGTATCAACAGAATCATGGAATCTTGGGGTAGGAAGGACTCTTAGCTCTAGAATTCAACGGCTGTCAGAGTTAGCTGTAAGGGACTTGTCAAAAAGACAGATTCCCAAACATTTGTTAAGAGGACAGATCTTACATTAAGAATTCTTACTGCAAATAACAACAATAATAATAACAAATATATAAAAGAGCAAGAGGAAACTTTTGGGGGTGATGGATAGGTTTATGGCATAGTTTATGGTGATGGTTTCATGAGCATATACTTTTCTCTAAACTCATCAAGTCCTAAATATGTACAGCTTTTTGTATATCAATCACACCTCAATAAAGTGGTTTTAAAAATTAAATAAAATACAGATTATGAAAATCATATCAAACTACTGAAACAGAATCTCTCAGAATGGGGACCCAGAAACCCATAATGTCAACAAGAGTCTCTAATTCAGTGCTTTTCAAACTTCAGTGTCCAGGATCACCTGAGGATCTGCTAAGATGCAGATTCCAACTCAGGAGGTCTGGGGTAGGCCTGAGCATCTGCATTTCCAAAGTGCCCAGAAGATTGATGCTGTTGCTTCCTTGGACCAAAGGTTTGCACAGCAAGGCTCTAGATCATTCTGACTGAGAACCCCTGACATAGATCAACCCTTTTATTTTGCAGATGTAGCAGAGATAAATAACTACCTCAAGTTTATAGAGTGGGTGACAGAGCTCTCAAAGCCATACATAATCTCCAAACTTACTCCCCTACATATCATCTATAGAGTCCATACACCCTAACTCTGCCACCACACTTTCTTTCCTTCAATCCTCTCACACTCCGTCCTTTCTCATAAACATAAACACACTCACCCTTCCAGAGGGTTCCTCAGGGAGCTATCCCTATCCCCAGACCAGTGGCCTGGTTCCTGAAGTCCTGGTGCACCAAAAGCTCTCATTCACACAGCTGGGAACTCTGTGTGACACTAAATAAAGAGAAGGGGCACCTGGGCAATGAGTTTTAAATCCTGGCCCCAGGACACTGCAATGAGAGTCTGTCAGGATTGATAAAGGAGGTGAATCAAGATGGTCAGAAGGAGAGGGTATGTGGTTTCTTCCTCCAAAGATGATCTCACTTACCAGTCTTCCTGTGTATGTTGTACTCTCAACTTTGCATAGCTACAGGCTTGCTTAGGACTCCCAGATGTTCAGAGACCACTGCCACATTCTACCACCTGTCTGACCTCAGGACCATGATCTTCGTTTTTCTCTATCCCTTTAACCTGTCAGCCTTTCTGCAAATCATGTCAGTATTTTATACACCAAATAGAGTAACTACTATGATCTTCAGCCTTTTGAGAGCTGCATATTTATTGCTGTGTGCTCAGTTCTGCAACATTTGCCAGCTCCAGAGGAATGCGGCAAGGCTGCTGCAACCCTGGCTGCCAGGCAGATTTGCAGTACTGTCTTATAAAAAGCACTTCACAGGTTATAGCATGTTTTATATCCACGATCTCATATAAGCTGCCCAATCACCTTAAAAATTAGATACCGGACAATGGTTAGTATCCCCATTTTAGAGCTGAGAAAACTGAGGTTTAAAGAAAAAAAGGTGATTTGCCTTTTGGCAACAGCAGGTAACCATGCTGTTATTCTCAGAATAAAACCAGGATTCAAATACAGATCTCCTTGCTCCTCCCTCACCATACTGATACATAGAGATAGACAGATAGATAGAGATATATTTATGCAGCCCCTTTGAGCTGGTACAGCTGTCAGTCTAATAACCCTCCCCCTCTACCAATGGATAACAGGAGTGGAAAGAAGCCTAGAAGAAAAAGAGCTGGAAATTTTTCATTGGCCTTTGGTTTGACAGAGCTTTGTTCTTCCTACACTTGGCCAGATAGGCATTTATTTCTCTGTCCTTGATCATGTTTAACTGCACAATGTCTGCATACATTACCTTTTTAAGAAATTATAATACTACACCAAAGCCTGAGATCCCCTTTGATAATGACCTCTAGGTCCCTTTCAACTGTTATCCTTTTTGATAATTTTTTATTCATATATATATTATATATACATCGCATACACACATGTATATAACCATTGAAATATACAATCATTTCATGGAATCATATTTTCTATATAATTTACAATTTGTTTTGTTCACATATTAACATGTCTTGGGAAGCCTTACCTGTTGAAGCCTACAGTTCTACTTCATTCTTTTAACCACTGCAGAGCATTTTATGTTATGAATGTCCCATAGTTGTCTAGCCATCCCCTATTGATGAACACTTACAATTTTTCTAATTTTCCCACTGCAATCAGTGCTGCAATAATTACAGTGTACCTACAACTTTATGAACACATGTGGTATTTCTCCAAGTAGATAATAAGAACTAGGAATGAAATTGCTGGGGTACAGAAAAAATGCATCTTATATGTTGATAGATAACTGCAAACAGATATTCCTTTCTTCCTGAGCCTTCTCTTCTGCCTTCCCTCAGGATGCCCCATCTCAGCCCCAACTGCAACAACTCATTAAAAATAATCATTAGCATTTATTGAGTGTTTACTGAATGCTAGATACTATGCTAACAACATCATATACCCTACCTCATAATTCTCAAAAAAGTACCATTATGTTCTATTATAACAGTACTATTCTATCCCTATTTTACAGGAGACAAGACTGATACATAAAGAGGTTATGTAACTTGCCAAAGGTAAGACAACTAGTAAAAGGCAGAGCTAGGATTCAAAATTGGGTGTGACTGTAGAAAACACTCCTTTCACCATTACCCTGCCACTATTACTCTAAGAATGAACCAGAGGGGAGGAAGGAGGAGACTAGACTGGATGAGAGAGATGAAAGATATGAATTTGCCTCTCTAGAAAATCAAGAGCGAATCTCTTGCAGGTGGTTCTGGATAGTTAAAAAGTTATTAACATGCATCTGTAAGTAGATATGAGCTTTCAATCTCTATCCTTGACATACAAGAGAAATTGCATGAGCTCCCACCCCCATCATAAAGTGTGTGGTTAGAGCTCTGTCAAGGAGTAGAGACGGTCAGCCACTGAACGTCCTTTCTCCTTTGTCCACCTGCCTTGTGACCAAGATCATTTCATTGAGAAAGCTAGCTAGGATTGAGGGGGGAGAATTTCTGACTGAGTCAGGAGGTCAAGAAGAAGAGCAGCATAGTCTCTGGCCCAGGAACAGAATTTTTAAAAATCTTCATCCCTTATACTCAGATCAAAGACATTTTTAGCTGTGTTCTGTAACCCCCAGACACACAGGAGTATCCCCAGTCTCCCTTATCTTCTGTATGTGCCCAACCTCAAGCACTAAAGGTCTCACCGCATGCCCCAGATTTACCACTCCCAAAGCAGACCTTCAAAGCAGGTTTCTCATAACATCTCTATGCCAGAAAACCACATCCAGCCCAGACAAGGCAGGGGGAGCAGAAAGGGCCAGTCCTCCACAATAGCCATCGGCATCACCCCTAACATGGCCTGCGGAAAACTCAGGCAATGCTGTCTCAGACATCAGTTTTCAATAGCTCTCTGAGTGACACCAGAGACATTTTCCAATGTGTCCCTACCAGCCCTATTGCCATTAGAGAAAAAGAATACAGTAGAAATAAAGTCTCCTAATATCAGCTCTTAAAATAGACCTGCTGGTTTGTCATTTTGTTTGCCTTTATTTTGTTTTTTACACTACAGATATGTATTTGTTGTAAAATATTAAACAGCATGGGAGATATGTTTGAAACTAAAATACATGTAAATCTTACTTCCTAGAATAAATCACTTAACAGTTTGATATTCATTCTCCTAAATGGTTTTAATAACATAATAACAACAAAAACATGAGTGCTTCCTATGTGCCTGACACCTTTCTAAGAGCTGGATAGAACTTAACCCATGTAACCTTCAGAACAATCCTATAAATCATACACTATTATTCATTTCATTGTACAGATGAGGTTAAATCATTTTCCTAGGATCACCCAGCTCGGAAGCGTCAGTGTGGGATTGGAATCCAGGAAGTGTGGCTTCAGAGAGCCTTTAGCTGCTGTGCTACTGTAGTAAGCTGCTTCTGTTTTACAAAAACAGGATGATTCTAAACACCATGTTTGGCAACTTCTCTTTTATCACTCAGAAATGCTTTGTCAGTGTGCATATGGATCTACCGTTGTGCTGCCCTTCTCTTGAAAATGCCAGTTTTAATATAATACAAAACTCTCAGCATGCCACACACAGCCCCCACTGCTATTTCCAACTCCTTTACTTCATACAAACTGAATTCCAACCCAAAATGGATTTCTCATTGTCCATAAGCAGTACATCCATAAGTCTCACCTCTGTATTGTAACTCATATTGTGCCCTATGCTCTCCATAAATCTGGAAAAGTTTCCCCCTCACTGCCGTAAAAGACACACCAACCAGTTCTAGGTTCAAACTCCTCTGATTTTGAATCCTGCCTATGTTACTTCCTTGCTGTATGGTCTTGGCGGTTTGCTCAATCTTTCTGAGCCTCAAGTTCCTCATCTTAAAAACTTAGAATAACAACTTCACTGATAGATATACGAAGTCCCACTTCAAACACATTTTCCTATCAGAGCACAATCCCTTAACAAATGGTAATTTCCTGTCCTTCTCTCTGAGATGCTATCCACGCCTTAAGACCCATCTCTAGCATCATTTCCTCCATGAATTGTCCCTGGATTGCCTCTATGCCTAGCCCCAACTGGGCACGGACTCTCCTTCCTAAATCCTCTTGGAAATATAGGCATTATCCTTAGCACTCAGTTTGTTTAAAGGGACCTTACATACATTTGGGTGCCCTTCTAGCTTTCCTGTTGGATTGTAAGCCCCTCAAAGATTAGAGCTTAATGAATTTCTTGATGCATGTGAAAAGCAAACAGGAAGAAAAGGGAAAGATCCCCTAGTGCTCTTCAAAGTTTTCAGCTTACTCCACTACTCCCTCATAGATAATGTCATCCCAGGGGTTCATGTATATCAAACACTCAGTGTTTGTTAAATCAAATTGCTTTGTCCCCACATGCCTGCTCTCATCCTCCTTCTGTTGGCTCTGCAGAAGCCCAGGACCTGAAAGATTCCAAACAACCAACCCTAAAGCACTGCTGTATCTCACCATGACCCCTTTTTGCTCCAAGAAATGAGTCACAGTGAGAATGTGAGCTAGATATGGCAGCGCAGCCCTGGTTCCATAGCTGTTGCAGTGAGTTGCTCGCTCAACCTTACCCTTGCTCTCTGACAGGGCATGTATAAACTCCGGGCCTCTCAAAACATCTGAGCCATTGCAGATAAGGGTGCTCTTCACCATCACCAAGTCCTGCAGAGAAGCCCCTTCCATAAGACAAGGAAAACTTTCTAAAATAATTTTAAATATGAAGAAAGTATGGACTTACCTCAGTTAAAGGTAGTTTCCTCAATGTGACCTAAAACATCTAGTAGGAAAAAAAAAAAAACAGTCTTCAAAGGAGCCAAATAAGAGACTGCATTATGCCCAGAGAGAGGGTGCTTGAATCAATGTATTGAATATGGCTTGGACTATAAAAACCTATGCCTACTGAAAAAAGGAGGTGATACGGCCCAGTAAAAAATGTAATGCTCCATGCTACCCAAAATTGGACAGCCTAGATATTAGAGCAAGATTTTCCTTCCCCTGCAAATTCTGCTCTAACTTTGTAACTAGTCTCAGCTATTCCATGCCTAAAATGAGATGGAACTATGTAAAGACTATGGATCATTCCAGCTGTCATTGCCTAATTCTTAAACTAAGTTGGCATATTGAAGGCCCAGCAGTTAAAAACTCTAGCTTGGGGCCAGGCGCTGTGGCTCACGCCTGTAATCCCAGCACTTTGGGAGGCCAAGGCAGGCGGATCACGAGGTCAGGAGATCGAGACCATCCTGGCTAACATGGTGAAATCCCGTCTCTACTAAAAATACAAAAAAAATTAGCCAGACGCAGTGGCAGGCACCTGTAGTCCCAGCTACTCGGGAGGCTGAGGCAGGAGAATGGCGTGAACCTGGGAGGCAGAGCTTGCAGTAAGCAGAGGTAGTGCCACTGCACTCCAGCCTGGGCAAAAGAGCGATACTCTGTCTAAAAAAAAAAAAAAAAAAAACTCTAGCTTGGGAATCAATCATACATATTCCGAAGTCCTAGTTATACTACTTGCTATGTGTATGCCTTGGAGCAAGATTATTTTTAAGGTTGCTAAGCCTCAAGTTTCCTCATCTGTTAAATGGGAATTATAATTATCCCTTCCTGACAGATTATCATAAGTATTAAAAGGGAGAGGGCATATAGTTGGCATTGCATATGGCACACAGCAAGTGTACAAAGCAGGAAAACTGCTGCTACTATAATTAAAGTAGGATAGGTGCAAAGCGTTGTGGGAGCATACAAAAGAGCCTGATTAACTCTGTCTGGAGGTGGGAGACGGTATAAATTGAAGACATTTCACATGACTCAGGATAATTAAACTGGGCCATAAAGAATGACTAATTTACCAGGTAGGCAAAGAGTAATAGGAGAGTGAGGCAAACAAAGGAAAAACGCTTGCAGAACAGTTAAGCTGAATGATGTTGAGCTCAAGGCCACTGGGTAAGCCAGGCATCCACCCTGCTACGTTGGCTCAGCCCAGTCCTGCTCTGCCCTATTCTCTCCCAATGGGCTTTCTATCAATTAGAAGCCTGGCTGAGAGAGGATAATTTGCTCAATATCCAAAAAATATTTATTAATTCCTGTGATAACCAGGAGTTGTTCTAAGTTCTGGGGATAGATACATTGAGGAACAGAGTCATGGTCCCTGCTCTAACACACCTTAACTTCTAGTGGGGGGTACAAACAACTAAACAAATTGAGAAACTATAGAATTGCAGGACGTAGTAAGTGCTATAAACCCAATAAAGCAGGAGAGAGTGACAGAGAACAGTCTGCTATCAACTCCACCCTCAGGGTGCCTACACTTTCATACATCTCCATTATCTCCCTTAAGCCTTATATTATAGGAGATGGGCAGGTTGGAGAGGACTGTTTCTTGTTATAGTTGAGGAAACTGAAACCCTGAGGGGAAAAATGATTCATTCAAAGTCAAACGGGCAGTTAGTATCATGAGCAGGCAACCTCATTCCATGCAAAAAAGTCAAAAATGGCCAGGATGAATGATTACGAGGAGTGGAGAGAGAAGGGAAGGCAAATAGCAAAACAGTCTGTACAGTAGGATCCCATTTTTACTTTTTATATGTATTCATGTTCTCTTATGGGGAAAAATTCTACAGAAATGGACTGAAAACTGTTTAAAGTTGTTATTATCTCTTGAGAATGAGACCATGGGGAACTTTTATTTCCTGCATTAAATATTCCTGTAATACTTGAATGTTTTGCAACAATATAGTACTACTTTTGAAAAGCCGGAAAATATATTTTTTAATAAAAGAGGATGCCAGAGAGTATGGGCATTCAATCAAACTTAGAGCCCACCTTAATAAAAGGCAACCTGTACCAGGTAGGAAAGAAAGACATTTGGAGTCACCCAAACCAGTGCCATGTTGATTGTGTTTTCTCTAAATAAAAACCAGCTTAGACTGGGGGAGGGGCGCCCGTCATTGCCCAGGCTTGCTTAGGTAAACAAAGCAGCCAGGAAGCTCGAACTGGGTGGAGCCCACCGCAGCTCAAGGAGGCCTGCCTGCCTCTGCAGGCTCCACCTCTGGGGGCAGGGCACAGACAAACAAAAAGTCAGCAGGAACCTCCACAGACTTAAATGTCCCTGTCTGACTGACAGCTTTGAAGAGAGTAGTGGTTCTCCCAGCACGTAGCTGGAGATCTGAGAATGGACAGACTGCCTCCTAAAGTGGGTCCCTCACCCCTGAGCAGCCTAACTGGGAGGCACCCCCCCAGTAGGGACAGACTGACACCTCACTCGGCCGGGTACTCCTCTGAGACAAAACTTCCAGAGGAACTATCAGACAGCTGAATTTGTGGTCTCACAAAAATCCACTATTCTGCAGCCACCGCTGCTGACACCCAGCCAAACAGGGTCTGGAGTGGACCTCTAGTAAACTCCAACAGACCTGCAGCTGAGGGTCCTGTCTGGTAGAAGGAAAACTAACAAACAGAAAGGACATCCACACCAAAAACCCATCTGTACATCACCATCATCAAAGACAAAAAGTAGATAAAACCACAAAGATGGGGAAAAAACACAGCAGAAAAACCAGAAACTCTAAAAAGCAGAGCACCTCTCCTCCTCCAAAGGAACGCAGTTCCTCACCAGCAACGGAACAAAGCTGGATGGAGGATGACTTTGACGAGTTGAGAGAAGAAGGCTTCAGACGATCAAACTACTCTGAGCTACGAGAGGAAATTCAAAACAATAGCAAAGAAGTTAAAAACTTTGAAAAAAAATTAGAAGAATGGATAACTAGAATAGCCAATGGAGAGCAGGGCTTAAAGGAGCTGATGGAGCTGAAAGCCAAGTTTTGAGAACTACGCGAAGATTGCAGAAGCCTCAGTAGCAGATGCGATCAACTGGAAGAAAGGGTATCGCTGATGGAAGATGAAATGAATGAAATGAAGTGAGAAGGGAAGTTTAGAGAAAAAAGAATAAAAAGAAATGAACAAAGCCTCCAAGAAATTTGGGACTATGTGAAAAGACCAAACCTACGTCTGATTGGTGTACCTGAAAATGACGGGGAGAATGGAACCAAGTTGGAAAACACTCTGCAAGATATTATCCAGGAGAACTTCCCCAATCTAGCAAGGCACGCCAACATTCAGATTCAGGAAATACAGAGAACGCCACAAAGATACTCCTCGAGAAGAGCAACTCCAAGACACATAATTGTCAGATACACCAAAGTTGAAATGAAGGAAAAAATGTTAAGGGCAGCCAGAGAGAAAGGTCGGGTTACCCACAAAGGGAAGCCCATCAGACTAACAGCTGATCTCTCAGCAGAAACTCTACAAGCCAGAAGAGAGTGGGGGCCGATATTCAACATTCTTAAAGAAAAGAATTTTCAACCCAGAATTTCATATCCAGCCAAACTAAGCTTCATAAGTGAAGGAGAAATAAAATACTTTACAGACAAGCAAACACTGAGTGATTTTGTCACCACCAGGCCTGCCCTAAAAGAGCTCCTGAAGGAAGCACTAAACATGGAAAGGAACAACCGGTACCAGCCACCGCAAAAACATGCCAAATTGTAAAGACCATCGAGGCTAGGAAGAAACTGCATCAACTAACGAGCAAAATAACCAACTAACATCATAATGACAGGATCAGATTCACACATAACAATATTAACTTTAAATGTAAATGGGCTAAATGCTCCAATTAAAAGACACAGACTGGCAAACTGGATAAGGAGTCAGGACCCATCAGTGTGCTGTATTCAGGAAACCCATCTCACATGCAGGGACACACATAGACTCAAAATAAAGGGATGGAGGAAGATCTATCAAGCAAATGGAAAACAAAAAAAGGCAGGGGTTGCAATCCTAGTCTCTGATAAAATACACTTTAAACCAACAAAGATCAAAAGAGACAAAGAAGGCCATTACATAATGGTAAAGGGATCAATTCAACAAGAAGAGCTAACTATCCTAAATATATATGCACCCAATACAGGAGCACCCAGATTCATAAAGCAAGTCCGAGTGACCTACAAAGGGACTTAAACTCCCACACAATAATAATGGGAGCTTTTAACACCCCACTGTTAACATTAGACAGATCAACGAGACAGAAAGTTAACAAGGATATCCAGGAATTGAACTCAGCTCTACACAAAGTGGACCTAATAGACATCTACAGAACTCTCCACCCCAAATCAACAGAATATACATTTTTTTCAGCACCACACCACACCTATTCCAAAATTGACCACATAGTTGGAAGTAAAGCTCTCCTCAGCAAATGTAAAAGAACAGAAATTACAACAAACTGTCACTCAGACCACAGTGCAATCAAACTAGAACTCAGGATTAAGAAACTCACTCAAAACCGCTCAACTACATGGAAACTGAACAATCTGCTCCTGAATGACTATTGGGTACATAATGAAATGAAGGCAGAAATAAAGATGTTCTTTGAAACCAACGAGAACAAAGACACAACATACCAGAATCTCTGGGACACATTCAAAGCAGTGTGTAGAGGGAAATTTATAGCACTAAATGCTCACAAGAGAAAGCAGGAAAGATCCAAAATCGACACCCTAACATCACAATTAAAAGAACTAGCAAAGCAAGAGCAAACACATTCAAAAGCTAGCAGACGGCTAGAAATAACTAAAATCAGAGGAGAACTGAAGGAAATAGAGACACAAAAAACCCTTCAAAAAATTAATGAATCCAGGAGCTGGTTTTTTGAAAAGATCAACAAAATTGATAGACCGCTAGCAAGACTAATAAAGAAGAAAAGAGAAAAGAATCAAATAGATGCAATAAAAAATGAAAAAGGTGATGTCACCACCAATCCCACAGAAATACAATCTACCATCAGAGAATACTACAAACACCTCTATGCAAATAAACTAGAAAATCTAGAAGAAATGGATAAATTTCTCGACAAATACAGGCTCCCAAGACTAAATCAGGAAGAAGTTGAATCTCTGAATAGACCAATAACAGGTTCTGAAATTGTGGCAATAATAAATAGCTTACCAACCAAAAAGAGTCCAGGACCTGATGGATTCACAGCCGAATTCTACCAGAGGTACAAGGAGGAACTGGTACCATTCCTTCTGAAACTATTCCAATTCATAGAAAAAGAGGGAATCCTCCCTAACACATTTTATGAAGCCAGCATCGTCCTGATACCAAAGCCTGGCAGAGACACAACCAAAAAAGAGAATTTCAGACCAATATCCTTGATGAACATTGATGCAAAAATCCTCAATAAAATACTGGCAAACCAAATCCAGCAGCACATCAAAAAGCTTACCCACCATAATCAAGTGGGCTTCATCCCTGGGATGCAAGGCTGGTTCAACATACGCAAATCAGTAAATGTAATCCAGCATATAAACAGAACCAAAGACAAAAACCACATGATTATCTCAATAGATGCAGAAAAGGCCTTTGACAAAATTCAACAACACTTCATGCTAAAAACTCTCAAAAAATTAGGTATTGATGGGACGTATCTCAAAATAATAAGAGCTATCTACGACAAACCCACAGCCTATATCATACTGAATGGGCAAAAACTGGAAGCATTCCCTCTGAAAACTGGCACAAGACAGGGATGCCCTCTCTCACCACTCCTATTCAACATAGTGCTGGAAGTTCTGGCCAGAGCAATCAGGCAGGAGAAGGAAATAAAGGGTATTCAATTAGGAAAAGGGGAAGTCAAATTGTCCTTGTTTGCAGATGACATGATTGTATATCTAGAAAACCCCATTGTCTCAGCCCAAAATCTCCTTAAGCTGATTAGCAACTTCAGCAAAGTCTCAGGATACAAAATCAATGTACAAAAATCACAAGCATTCTTGTACACCAATCACAGACAGAGAGCCAAATCGTGAGTGAACTCCCATTCACAATTGCTTCAAAGACAATAAAATACCTAGGAATCCAACTTACAAGGGATGTGAAGGACCTCTTCAAGGAGAACTACAAATCACTGCTCAATGAAATAAAAGAGGATACAAACAAATGGAAGAACATTCCATGCTCATGGGTTGGAGGAATCAATATTGTGAAAATGGCCATACTGCCCAAGGTAATTTATAGATTCAATGCCATCCCCATCAAGCTACCAATGACTTTCTTCACAGAATTGGAAAAAACTACTTTAAAGTTCATATGGAACCAAAAAAGAGCCCGCATCGCAAGTCAATCCTAAGCCAAAAGAACAAAGCTGGAGGCATCACGCTACCTGACTTCAAACTATACTACAAGGCTACAGTAACCAAAACAGCATGGTACTGGTACCACAACAGAGACATAGATCAACGGAACAGAACAGAGCCCTCAGAAATGATGCCGCATATCTACAACTATCTGATCTTTGACAAACCTGACAAAAACAAGAAATGGGGAAAGGATTCCCTATTTAATAAATGGTGCTGGGAAAACTGGCTAGCCATATGTAGAAAGCAGAAACTGGATCCCTTCCTTACACCTTATACAAAAATTAATTCAAGATGGATTAAAGACTTACATGTCAGACCTAAAACCATTAAAATCCTACAAGAAAACCTAGGCAATACCATTCAGGCCATAGGCATGGCCAAGGACTTCATGTCTAAAACACCAAAAGCAATGGCAACAAAAGCCAAAATTGACAAATGGGATCTAATTAAACTAAAGAGCTTCTGCACGGCAAAAGAAACTACCATCAGAGTGAACAGGCAACCTACAGAATGGGAGAAAATTTTTGCAACCTACTCATCTGACAAAGGGCTAATATCCAGAATCTACAATGAACTCAAACAAATTTACAAGAAAAAAACAAACAACCCCATCAAAAAGTGGGCAAAGGATATGAACAGACACTTCTCAAAAGAAGACATTTGTGCAGCCAAAAAACACATGAAGAAATGCTCATCATCACTGGCCATCAGAGAAATGCAAATCAAAACCACAGTGAGATACCATCTCACACCAGTTAGAATGGCCATCATTAAAAAATCAGGAAACAACAGGTGCTGGAGAGGATGTGGAGAAATAGGAACACTTTTACACTGCTGGTGGGACTGTAAACTAGTTCAACCATTGTGGAAGTCAGTGTGGCGATTCCTCAGGGATCTAGAACTAGAAATACCATTTGACCCAGCCATCCCATTACTGGGTATATACCCAAAGGACTATAAATCATGCTGCTATAAAGACACATGCACACGTATGTTTATTGCGGCACTATTCACAATAGCAAACAGTTGGAACCAACCCAAATGTCCAACAACGATAGACTGGATTAAGAAAATGTGGCACATATACACCATGGAATACTATGCAGCCATAAAAAATGATGAGTTCATGTCCTTTGTAGGGACATGGATGAAACTGGAAAACATCATTCTCAGTAAACTATCGCAAGGACAAAAAACCAAACACCGCATGTTCTCACTCATAGGTGGGAATTGAACAATGAGAACTCATGGACAAAGGAAGGGGAACATCGGTCAGGAATCAACATGCACATGGATACATATGTAACAGACCTGCATTGTGACATGTACCCTAAACTTAAAGTATAATTTAAAAAAAAAAAAAAAAAAAACCAGCCTAGAGGCTGAAACTATTTGGTGTATTTAGAAGAATTTTCTGAACAAATGGAAGTTGCTTTTCCCACAGAAGTCATTGTGCTGGAAGCAAAATGTCACTGGAAAATGGAAGGCTAGAGTTATATTATAGAATTGGGTGCTCAGAACAATGTGATGGATGGTACATACTCTCATCAGGGTGACTGAAGCCCTACCCAATTCATTGTGCAATTTGATAAAATACTCCTACTCATGACCAAAAAAAAAAAAGAGATGGAAAGAATTATATGTCCCATTCTTTCCGTTCCCAGGGAGGAACTGTGGCCAGAGGGAAAGGGACTTGTCCAAAGTCAACAGTAAATTAATGTTCAGCCCAGACAAGAACTGAGAATTCCAAGTCTCTTATTACCATGACAACTTTCCCTAAAATCAAATCAGAGTTACACCAATAGTGTACAAGATACACTATAATGGTACAGGATAATTTTCTCTTATTTTATTTTACTAGGGACCAGAACTTACCGATTCCATTATGATACTGATAACATTTAAGACTCAAAATCAAACTAAAAATAAATTAAATAACAGTACATAAATTGGATAAAACTTATTATATGATATGCAAGTGATTTTGGTTTGGAGAATACAGCACTCTGTCATCACATCTTAAACACCACCTGGGAGAAAATGGAAAGTATCAGAAGGATTTCTTAAACTGTGTCAGTTCTGAGCAAGGCCTAACTTTACTCTTAAGTTCCAAACAGCTTCTTCTCAGGGTAAGTCATGGACATGTGCTGCAATCTGAATTCAAATAGTTGGAGAAAAGATGGTGCCTTTGGGTAAAAAGTGCACACATTCAGGAAGCAGAGCACAGCTGAGATCAGGTCACCCTTTGTGTAATTTGCTGAGTCTCTATTTGAGCTATATTCATAGTTTTCTTTTGTCTCCTTATGTTAGAATGACATCTGTGACTCTCAACCCTTCTCCTTATGGACAGAAATCCCTCTAAATAATATTTATAATTAATAATACTAGCAAATATGAATAACATATATTTAGAACCTACTACATGCCAGAAACTTTTCAAAATACTTGATATGTATTAACTATTTCATCTTTATAGCAACCCTATGAGGAAAGTACTATGATCATCCCCAGTTTGTAAATGAAGGGACTAAGGCAGTGATCTTACCAACCTAGGACCCCTTTAGGGCACCTTGGCAATTCAAGTTCAAAGTCCTCATATGGAGAAAGACAGTGGACAAACCCCTCCAAAGACATGGCGGGGTAGGATGGAGAAAGTAGATAGAGACTCTCAGGAGGAAAATTGAGGGGCTCACCCCAAATCACAGCCACAATGGGAAGAACTTGACAACACACTTCCCTTTCAATTCTTCTACCCAAATCCTGATTTCGTTTCCATTTAACATTATGGGATTAAGAAGAAACAAAAGAGAAGAAAGAGTATTGAGCAAGAAATAAAATGAACAATTTAAAAAAATAAAAACAAGAAAGGGGAGAGAAATGTAGAGATAAGCAGAGTAATAAAGAGGGAAGAGCACTCAATTCAGGTCTACTCTGGGTTCCACCAAGGACTTATTCTGTGAATCTCTTTCTCTCTTGGAAATGCATTCTTCTCATCTGTAAAATGAATGAGTACACTGTACTAGAGGACTTCTAAGATCTCTCTCAATTCCATCATCCTAGGATTCAGAAACAAATGAAGGAAAAGGAAGAAGGTAGAGAAACCAGAAGGGAAAAAGAATGTAGGAGGGAAGAAGCAAAGGTTAAGGAGGAATGATGACAGGAGGAGGAAACAAGAGGATAGAGAAAGGAAGACATTTTTCCAAAGCAGTTGGAATCTGCTTATCTTGTTGAAAGAAAAGGAAGGATCCTCACTTCAAGAATTCCAACAATAAAAGCTTTCTCTTCATGCAACTAACTCCATGTTTCCTGCTGGTGGGACGCATGGCTGATGTTGGTAGGAGCCTAGACTGATGTCTACAGAACAGGGGCCTGAATGGATACTGGGAGGAGACAGGATGCTGCCTTGTTCTCAAAGCCCAGGAAGGAAGGCTGCCGAGAGAGCCCTCAGAAGGGCAGCCCTTCCTCCTCTTCCTCACCTCTTCCTCCTTTTCCTCATCCATGTCTTCCTCATCCAGGCCAGATTATGGACAACAATTATCAGCATATTCCCAGGCTCTGGGGAAAGTCCTGGGGAAATGACTAGAGAATGTACCCAAGGGAGCCACAACTGCAACATTACAGCATTGTGCCTGCTAGAAAGAATCCTGGGAATCATCAAAAGGAGAAAATCCCAGGCAAGAAAGAGACCTTCCAAGGTCATCTTCTCCATCTCTTGCCTCTGAGCATCTCTTCCCTAATTGCCCAGGGGCTGCAATCCAAACCAAAACACAGAATAACACTCAGTCCTATCAGCTAATTTTTCACAACTGTCTGAGCCATCCCAGGCCTTAAGACCTTTGTAGACAAAGACAGTGCCTCCAACTGACTGAACTCTAATGCATATGGCACAGTGCTGGGCATATAGTGGGCTCCTCAAACCCATCTGATATTCGATCCATAGGGTGACATGGTTTATTAGCTGTGTGGTTCTAATCTTTCTGCCAATAATGTCTATTTTATTGCTTAACATTTCAGTCTAAACATTTTTCCTTTTGTTTATTCCACTGCCCCTGTTTTAAAGTCCAACCTGTCATTTGCCTAAGGGGACAGAAATTAGCATGTACCTGCCACTGCAGAAGTGAAGTAAAATACTCACCTAGCAGGTGACCTCTCCAAGTCTAAAATTTTTTCCAATGAAGAAGTGAGTAGACAGTGTCAACAAATAAATGAGAGCCACAGATACAAATAGAAAGATTATAGATAATTTTTCACTTAATATATAAAGAGCAACTTCTGTATACCAGCTTCTTGGCTAACAATTTATCTGTATTTTTTTTGTAAGTCTTCTAAAATTAGGCCATATTCTCAGTTTATAGATGAAGAAACAGGCTTAGAGAAGTTAAGCAACTTTCAAGAACACCCAAGTAAGTAATAAAGTCACAGTTCCAGCCCACTCCTCAGCTGTCATCCTTACAGCATGTTACTGAGCAGAAAAGTTCAGCCTCTCCTTGAATACTTCCAGTGACAAGAAACTAGGCAGCTTCTTCCATTGTTGGGTGGCTCTAATGGTCTAAATATTCTTTCCTCACATGTATCAGGCAGCCACCTTGCTCTTTAAAAGTCCAACAGGTCTTCCCTGGTCACTTGGAACAAGTCAGTGGGCTGTAGAAGGTACTCAGACTATAGAATTAGAAAGACCTGGCTCCATTCCTACCATTCAACCTATTAACCACGTTAACTTTCAACCAAGTCACTTCTGCCTCTGTGCCTGTTACTTCATCTCTACAATAGGAACACAGATACATACCTCATGTAGTGTTTTGGAGAAGAAAAAATAAATAATATTTGCAAAGCTCGATGTCTGGAAAATAAAAATATTCAAAAACATTATTTTATTAAGTTGGGTCCCTCTTCCCCCAACAGCCCAACGGACCTATCCCTTCTGCCTAAGTCTTCCCTGAGCCAAACACCCACAGAGTCTTTAATTATTCCTTACAGGTCAATTTCAAGTTTGTCTACCAGCCCAATTGTTCCCTTTTGGAACTGCTCCAGCCTGTTAATGTCCCTCTTAAAATGCAGGACCTACAACTGAACATAATAAATTAGCCAAGATGTGAAGTACAGCCCACATCCAGTATTTCCTGCATTCCTGACTCTTTCAGTCTTCAGATTTTTCTGAAGTTCTTAAGAATTATTAGGTTAAACTTAGGCTGGCATAAGATTTTAGTGCAGATTATTTGAACCTTATTTTTATTTGTAATAATTGCTAACATACTCAGTGGTTTCTCTGTGCCTGGCACTGCAGTTCTTACTTGATATGTATTTTCTTACTTAGCCCAACAATTATAGAAAGTATCCCTATTATTACCCTTATTTTACTGATAAGGAAACAAATTTGAAAGTGTTAAGTGACTTGCCTAAGATCACACAGCTAATAAATCAGAACCAGCTAATAAATGACAGAATCAGATTTGAGTCCACTATGCTATCCTACCCCCCATTTCGAGCATTTAGGGAATGCTTACAAAATGTAAGTACTTTCAGGGATTAAAAAAAATGAATATGACACAGGCAGAAGACATATGCAGGGCAATTTAACAGAAAAGGAAATGCAAAGCACAAAGCAATGTTGGGCTTCTGAACAATCTGTCACTAAGAGCTCACTTTCTCCCCTCCAGCACGTTCCAATGTCTACAATTTCATGGGCAATGTGAGCCAGCGAAGTAAAAGGGAAAAGGTGGAAGCAGTCACCTCTCTCCTTTTCAACTTTTACTTACTCACCGTTGTCTTCAGTCCTTGCCCCTAGCACACTGCCTTATGAAGAATTAATTTTCAGTGAGAGCCAAGTTGCTGGTCCTGGGGGGTTGGGAGGGGCTCCTTTACTCTGCTATGGCCTTTCTGCCTCAGAAATATTTCTAGCTTTGACTCAGCAGTTTTGCTTCTAGGACATGAACAGAGGTTTGTGACCAAGGGGGTTTTTCCAGCATAATTTATAATAGCTAAAAATTGAAAATAATATAAATGCCTATCAATTGTGGGAGAGCAAAATGAATACTAATTTTAAATGACTGCATATGCCAGCCACACACTGGCATATGCAGTCATTTAAAATTGTGTTTCTAAAGGTTTAATAGCAATAGCAAATGCTCATTTAGAATCTTCAGTCAAAAATAAAGAGGAAACAACACTGATTATAATCTGTAGAGGAAAAAAACCTGGAAGAAATTTAGCAATATGTTAACAGTAGATATCTAGATAATGGGATTTCTAGGTGGGTTTTCATTTTTTTCCTTGAACCTCATTGTATTTTCCCAATGTGCATTTTTTTGCTTTAATCATCAGAGGAAAATGTTATTTTTTAAGAGTTGAAAGAGTCTGGTCTGAGGGCAATCAGCCAGCTTGTGAAAAATAGTTTTTGCCACTGGACAGTTTCCATATGTGCAGTAGCAATTACTGCTGTTACCATCAGATCATCTTAATCCTATTGACCGAAATGCCAAAGTAATGCTATTAATTTACTACATAACAGATAAATTACTAAGAGCATAGTAGAACTACCTGAGACTGCTGTGGTACTCTTCTAGGGTCAGAGTGGGGGCCCTTCTAGATTCCAATATAAAGCACAAAAAGTTTCTGGAAGTTCATATATTCATCCCCCATCACAAAGCCTAGATCCGCCAACTCTCTTTGAATCAATAAAAATTGTATTGAACATTTACACTGTGCCACACACCAAATTGAGCACTGTAAAAGAATGCTTATTCCTTACAACAAGCTTATGACCAACAACTACTATCATCCTCATTTTACAGATGCAGAAACAAAGATTTAGACAGAATAAGTAACTTTTCCAAGGCCGCACAGCTAGTAAAAGCCAGAGCCTGATTTGAGGCCAGAGTCCATGTGCTTAGCCCTGGAGCATGCCCTTTTTCAGCAAAAAAAACAAGTTCTTATGCTTTCTTCCACATTATTTTAAATAGTAATTTAAAAGTTAGAGCAGCAGCTATCTACACACTATGGATGAGGAAGCTGGTGGTTACATGTAGTAAAGGACTCGCCCAAGATCATACAAGGCAGAATTGCAACAGGTGGAAATCAAACCCAGAATCTCTGACTCCACATCCACAGCTTGTCGCATTTCCAAGGTTGCTTCTCTTTGCCTCTGAGACACACAACAAGCAGCAGAAAGCAGTGGGACCCAGGACCCCGTTTGGTCCCCCTGTGCATTAGAAAGAGGTGACCTGCTGGAGGATCTTGAAGGTACAGGGTAAAAAGGACAGAAATCCCAAGAGAAGAAAATCTCAGCAAGGACCCTAGAGCTCCTTTATCCTGAAAGGGTAATGGGGCATTGGCCACAGAGCCTTGTCGTTTCTTCATCATCCATCACTCTTCCTTCCATCTCGTTAAGTCCCACAGGGTGTCAATGATACTTTTCCTGAATTCTCCTAAGTAAATATTCCTTCTAGAAGCTTATACTAAACCACAGAAGAGCAGAAACTTAAAACCATGCATATTTGAATTGAGTGAGCTGTTTTAGCAGATTTGAACAGCTGCTCCAAAACTTATGTCAAAATTTCACCTCTGTTAGATTTATGTATCAGCTCTGCCACTAAGTCACCTTGATTTCAGTCAATCTCCTCAAGTCTCAGTTTTCTCATCTGAAAAATAGAAAAGAAAATGCTTGATGTTTCATGAAGTTGTTGGGAAGATTAGAACGCCTGTATGGAACAGTTCTTAACTGTGGATGGCACCTAAAAAGTATTTGGTCATTGGTAGTAGCCTTTGCTATTCTCAGTTAATCTCTGAGTCAGTTTTCTTATCTATAAAATGGAGATGATAGTCTTGCAGGGGTATAATATACATTTATTAATTTATAGCAGGTGATCAATGAATGTCTTTTTTAACGCACAGGATGACTAGGTCTCATAATTCTGTGACTCTACTACTCACTTCTTGCTCAAGACTTTAGAACCTGCTGAGTGAAACAAAGAAGTTCCACTCCACTGAGCATAGCTGCAGCTCTGACTCTGTCTTAGAGGATTCAAGGGAATCAACAAAGGCTATTTAGAGAGCATTATTAGAGCCCTGGAGCGTCCCTAAAACTCTGTATTTACATGCAAATACCCACTTCAGCTAAACCTTATCAACTCACAGTTAAGTGCTCACTTTCTGAAGACCAGTCACTCCATTTATTAGAGGCAGCTTCAGGTTTTAATCCAAATTGCCCTTTCTACAATTTAAAATCATTTCTTCCTCAGTGCCTAGTGAGGATTGTTTATTTTCTGAACATCCTCCTTTGAATCATAGTCTTTGGATTGTTGAAGACCACACACTGGATCCCAGCTCCACTCCTATGAAACCTCTGTTTTCTCTGGGATAAATACTGTAGTTTTGCTGATGCATTTCCTACGGGTTCATTGCAACTTGGCTTTTTTTTTTTCCACTCTGAGTTTGAACTAGTATAGACTTAGAAGGGAAAAGTGATATATTTTTTCTAATGGCCCTGGATATTAAAGCACTTATTTGTTCTCATGTAAGTTTTCCTCTACTAGTTTGAGAGCCCTTGGAAAGCAATGGCTATTGCACATTCATCATTGATATAGTTAAGAGAGAAGTCTGTAAGGTCAGGTGAACCTGGATAAATTATTTAATCTCTATGGACCTCACTTTTCTCATTAGAAAAACAGAGGTAACTATACCCTAACTCAAAGGGTTATTTTGAGGATTAAGTATTGCAAATAAAGCTTTTGGTGTAATGCCTGGTACAGTACTTTATAACCACTCAGTAAGGGCTGGCTGTTATTATTTTATTTGTAACCTCCTCTAATACCTAGTACAATCTCTGACAATATAATAGGCATTTCCTAATTTTTAAGTAAATGAAATAATAAACTAATGCTATCTAAAATGAGATTACCAGTATCTAAAAGTACCTAATGAATAAAGTTGACTAACCTGAGAAATCAAAGTTTATTTCCACAGCATCTGTAAAATTACTGTGATCCTTTGCCATTCTAAAGGCAAGTAGTATTTTCAAGATGAGCTAACAGAGAAAAGGGTAAAACAAAAGGCAAGTTGACTACAGAGAAAGTGTGACAGAAATGATGTAATAAACAGTCAAGAAGGTTTTGTCCATACCGTGATTGGTTCTGGGGAATGGCCAAAGAGTCAAGCAGAAGATAACCCAGATCAGACCTGGAGCCCTCCAGTTATGTTATGGTTCTACCATGTGAGACTGAGCAGGCCTCCTACCTTTCAATCGAGCCTCAGTGTCATCATCTGGACATGGAGATGCTGTCACAGGGCTGGTATGAGGATCAAATGTAGTGATGGATTTAGAAGTGCCATAAAAACTGAAAGTGTTACATGTGTACAAGTGATTATCAATTACATTGTTCCCAACCTATATTTTCCAATTCCCAGAGCTTCAAAATTCTCAGTTGTAATTCCAGAGTTATGGGGAAAAATTTATATCATGAACCAGAGAGGCTTCTCAGAGGGACTCTGCAAATCACTATCACTTGGAAGAGTCAATAAATTATAGTGATTAATACCATGGGCTTCCGAGACCAGTTGTCTCATGGGGCTACCACTTACAAACTGCATAACCTCAGGTAAATTTTCTGAAAATGAAAGTGTCAGCTTCCTCATCTGTAAAATGGGGACAATGATGTCATCTTCATGGTATTGAGAAGATTAAATCCAGTGAAATATGTAAAGTATCATGAATGATAGCCATTACTGTCATTAGCTAATATCATGTCTTCATCTGTTTATATCCTACTGCTATGTCTCCTCAATATCTATACTCCCAGGCCTTTGCAACCTCAAATGACCAATGCCTGCTGATTAATGCAATCTTTTTTCCCAAAACTTTCTGTCCAAAAGCCTGGGCTCTATTCTCTGCAAAGACACATTTCTCCAGTGAGATTTATCTGACTAAAAAGAAAGCTGCATTGAAGGTAATGAGAGCCATTTGCTCTTCTGTCCAACTCGTGGGATGCATGCTGATTATGTAGGGCCTGCTAAGAACTTTCCCTCAGTCAGAGTAAACCCCATAGGCTTATTCTTCAACACTCAAGCCTCTGAAGAATCCCCCTGGATTCTTCACACTGTAACTCATCTGAGGGCCACTTGATGCCCCCATGCTTAAGCCAAGCATTCTTTCACCATAGGACCAGACTGCAGAATAACACTGAAGGTCAGAGGCATGGGAAAATTTTCCCAAGTGAGACATATAGACACAGTCAGGGCAAAGTGAGATGGTTGTGGTGGAATTATAAATAAGGACATAAGGAAGCAAGAATGTGGGGTTTATGCGCAAACATAGGTTTGACCTAGACCAGTGGTCCAAGACATTTCATGTGAATACCACTGAAAGAAATGACTTTTTCTCTTATTTTTCTGCCTTGTATTTTCCCTGAAGACATTAAATATTTTCCCCAGGGGCTGACTAAGAGTATCAGAGCCAGAGTTTAGGACTCTTTGGACTCCAGTCAAATCATATCACTGATGCCAAATAATGCTACACAGCTAAATTAAGCTTCCTCTGGAGTTTCAGGTATATATCATCCATTTAACAAATATTTATTGAGCTCTGACTATGTGCCAGGCTCTGTACTTCATGAAAACCATGTTTATTTAGAGCCTGAAAAGACATTTGTGAAAATCATGCTTTCAGGGTTTTGTCTATATAACAACTTGATGGCCCCAATTCTGAGAAAAAGGAAGGTTACAGAGCTGAAAGTTTGGCTTGAACCAGAAAAGACCAGGGCTGTCATGACTCCAGCCTTCACACATGCACCTAGAGTAAGGAGAAGGAAGATGAGAAAAAAGAAAACGTCAATATAACGTAAGCAAATACAGTGTGGAATGCCAGAGTTGGACAGATCAAGTCACAAGCCACAAAATTGATTAAGCCTCAGTTTTCTCACCTGTAAAATGGAGACAGGCATCCCCACCTCTCAGGCTGTTTGGGGGATAAAATGAGATAAAATATGTAATGTGCAATTCAGAGTCCACATTAGGAACAGCACGTGCTCAATTAACATCATTTCTTGCCACCAAACAAGAAAAACAAGAAGCTTTTTAAAAATAAAGCGGGATGCTGTAAGAGGTAAAGACCCCCTCATCGGGTGAACAGATTTGATAATCTACAGGAAATCCCACCCTGTAGACCAGGCTCCAGGATTTAGGATGTTGTAGCAGGGCCAGGACTAGAGTGAAGCAGGTGAGGCCCAAAATTTAAGGAGGTGCTCACTCTCTGGTCCCTGCAAGTGCAGGGTTGGCATTTATGCAACCCTGGGATTGAGTGCCTCCTTAAATTTTACTAGGTACCTCATTCACCTTTCTCTAGGTGGCCCTACTTTGTGGGGATACATACGATAAAGCAGGAGAGTTAGTGGATGGAAGGCTATCCAGAGGAAAACATGGAAACTGATGCTACAGAGTATATGAGATCCCTAGAGGACCAGACTTCCTTAGGGTCAGAGGCAGAACCAGATGAGATTTTAAGGTTTGGTCCAGCTCCAAGAATCCAGGATTTTACCTTGCTACAAGAAGAAAATCATGTTCAAATACATGTGCTTCTTATTCAGATAAGCGTTCCCTATAAGAAGCAGTCATAACTGTGGGAGGTAGGACAGGAAGGGGGAGGGGTGTCTTGTTCCATAAGACTCTGAGGTGAATTGGGCTCAGGGCATGCCAACTGTGACATTTTGTCCCCAGGGGTGCTTAGCAGATCATGAAGTGACAGTGACAGTAATAAAATGTCAAGCACTCCCTGGCCAGCCTAAGCCCCTTACTGCAATCAAATAAAATCAGAATTGCACAGCTGGCTGGGGGAAGCCAGATGCTGACCCGATGATCCAACTCAGGCAAAGCTGAGGGTGACCAGCAGGGCCCAGGCGGCACAAGCCCCAAGTCCCTTGGGGTCAGAGCTAGGGATGGGAAGCTGGCTCAGCCTAGAAAGCCAAGAGTTCCAGCCCAGCTCAGCCCCACCTCTTCCCAGAAGCCCAGGACACCCACCCCTCCTCACCATCCACCATTTCTTTTTCATTTAGAAAAAGACCAGCCCACAGGCAATGGGGCAGGAGAAAGCTCTCTCCCCTGAATACACAATTTGAAAATGGCAAATGTTGTGTCTTTCTAAAAGCACACAGAGGCTACAATTAATAAAACTCAGACAATTTCTGATTAATCCCCACCTTCCTCTCAAATACTGCCTTCCACTGAGCCACCATAGCAGTCCAATTATGTCACCTAAGCAGAGTTGGCAGCCTCTTATAATTTCTTAAGTACCTAAACTATTCTATCTACTGGACAATAAATAATTAGAGGGCAAAGGCCAGTCAAATCGAATTTCTAATTACTACTACATGCCAGGCACTGAACAAGACAGAGCCTACCCACAAGTATTTCATCCTCATTTCTCATCATTTCCCATTCTCTTCTCTCCCTCCCTCCTTCATACACACACTAAACTCTTCTTTCAGTTCTCCAAGTTGTCTATCACTTCTCAACTACGCATGCTGTTCCTTCTACCTCAAACACTCTTCCTCCTGTATTTTTCCAGGCCAACTCCATACCTAACCTTCAAGTTTTACTTAAAAGTCATTTTCTCCACAAAGCCTCTTGGAGACTTCTCATCCTCTCACCAAGTGTAGTTGGGTACCTGTCCACTGTACTCGCTGAATTCCTCAGTTATAGTGCTGACCATGCCTCAAACTCCTTCGTTTTCACAGTGTCCTCTTCCTCTTTCACCTCCCACCTCCCTGTCCTCAATCTGCACCTCCAAGTTCCTCCTCCAGCTGTATAGGTCCTTCCCTTGGTTACTCTCAGCCTCTTAGTCCCTCTTCTGCCCCCTCCTTGTCTTTCCTCCCCCTTTTCCATCCTGACCTCCTGGACTTCTCTGCTCATGGTAAACTGGAGAGGGAATCGATTGGGGGGATCCCCCCTGCTAACCCAGAGTGGTTCTTGGGGCTGTGGTGCCATGCAAAATGTAGTTGAAATTGTTTCTCCCCAGTCTTACTGCCAACCCTAGCTCATTTGTAATTCAGATTGACAGCTTTATACTGATTCCCTATTTCAATTGATGTTGCAACTGGAGAATGAGAATCTGAACATTGATCTGGCCTTTCTTCCAAGTAAATCTTGAGAAACAGGTTGGCCCCTTGGAGAAAAAAATCTTGAGACTAGGTGAGGAAGCACCAAGACACAAAATCCCATTCCTCCAAAGAAGTCCAGACAAATCTGGATCCCCAGACCAGTGTATGAAAAAAAAAAGAAGGAATATTATAGATTCATAAAATGATGGCTGAGGGCTGGAAGGGCTCTTAGAGATCATCTTAATTTCGTTGTATAACCGGGGAAACTGAAAGCCAACAAGGGAAGTGACTCACTGAAGGTCACACAGCCCCTACTTCATTACATCACCCTGCCTCCAACCCCTCTGTTGAACTCTACTCCTGGAGCTTTGCATGGTCTCTTTCATTAGAAGTAACATCTGAGATCCTTTAAGTAACAAAATCTCTTAGTGTGACAAATCCCCTGACCAGAAGGTGGTGGAAAGTCTAGTGCATGCTCTAATCCCCACATACATCCATAAACATCCATCTATTTGTATACATAACATACATAATACATCATACCTAGAAACCTACTCACATCATACAAACTCACCTACATCCATAGACACACACAAAGAAACTAAAGTATATTTGTTCCTCATCCTGTCCATCAAAACTAGCTCTTGAGGATGTAAGGATCTTCAGATTATTAAGCAAGAGTGTGTAAATAGTCCTAGAATACCCTATGAATCTTCAAAGCAATGCCAGATTGCTTTCAGTATTTTGCATTTCTGTGTATAATAGTCTAATACTTTGTATAGTCAGTGCATCTATTGCAATAAGCCTTCTCAGTAAGGAATAGAAAACTTGGTCTCAGAAGACCTCACTCTCTTTCTGAAAATTACCATTAATCAAATCTGCCTAAAGTGAGTCTGATTCACCCATTATATTTTAGTAATCCCTGAAAAAAAACTGCATCATTTCCAAATACTGTTATAAGGTCAGAAAATTTTAACAATTGGGTGTTTCATTTCTCAGATTCATTCCCAGCTCCTCTGTCCAGCAGCTCATGGTCTATAAGCAAATGCTTAAGTTAACTGGGAATTGTGGTACTAAAAGAGCTCCCCGATGCATATTTACTCTACACAGATGCACAGCACATCAGATTCACTGGGATGGAGAGGGGGAGTTTTGAATAATCCTGTGCAAATTGTACTGTCTAAATATAGACAGAAATGTACAAGGATTATCAAGTGGAGGGAGGCATAGCTACTTTGGCATTAATATGGAGCCTTTGTATTTGGAAAAGAGTTGGGAACTTTTGGCCTAGGGCACAGTGAGGGAGGGGGAGGATTTTAAGTGATTGACACAATAACAATAAATCATTATTGAACCAATTCTCTTCCAATCTTTCTTATTATCTCCAGGAGTCTCGTTAGGTGTTAATACGCCTCTAACGCCTGTACAACACTTGCTGCACTTCCTTTGTAACTTAGAGCAGGCCTTGGGCTCAGAACATTGGCAAGCAGCAGATCACTAGAATTGCAAACTTCTCTTTTTGTCTTGTTGTCATTGTATTTGCTATTATGGTTCTCTTCCATTATGGCAAGTAATATTAGTTTTCTATTTGTGAGTAGTGAAATATAGTTTCCTTTTAAATAAGTTTAAGTTTAAAAGAAGTGAGGCCATTTAACGAAAATAATTAAGTGACTAATAGAGGTGGTGAACAAACAGGGCAAAAATTATGAAAGTGATATCAGGAAACAGCTGGTAAATAATATATGGGAGAGACTGGACTAGAGATTCTCAAAATATGCATAGTGAATCACTTGACAAAACAGAGGATTACCGGGTAGTTCACAAGTATTTCTTCTTCATTTTTAAGTGTGGTAAATTCAGAGCAGTGTATATACAGATTGCTAGAATTCAGACACATGTTTTGACTTGCTTGGATATAACAGGGTAGAACAAGCTTCAGAAACAAATCATAATAATAGCATAACTATCATGATTTTATACTCTTCACAATTCACAATGGACTTTCCCTTACTCTGTAGCATTTGGATGAGTCAACACTTGAAAATGTGTGTTCTAATTCCTTCTCTCTTTAAAGTGCTGTGTGACTTGAGGCCAGTTACTTAACCCCCCCGGGGTCTTCATTCCCTCCACTTCGGCTCAGTGCTAAGGTTTTAAGTGAGCCAGTGGCTGGGTGACCAGACTTCAAATACCTTACTGCAGACATGCAAGTTAGAATAACCAGAAGACTCTTCAGCTTTGGGGAGGATTCTGGTATTAAATGGCATGTTATGCTAATACCAAATGGCATGGGATGATGTGGGGAGAATTCATTCTCCCACTGTACTGCCCAATAGGATTCAGGCTTATGAGAGAGGCCTAAGGGCCAAGAGATCGCTTGTGCTCCAGGAACTGCTGGGAGGGAGTACTATGTTCCCAAATCTTATTATCAGAGAGGAGGGTCTGGAGAGAGTACGGGAGCTTATGAAAGCTTCATAACTGCCACTCCTAGAGAGGTTCTAGAAGTGAATTATAACAGCAGAAAAGTCATAAATCACTAGTTGCGTGCCTGTGCTCCCCTCTGCCCACACCAGAGCCACACAGCAGCCATGAGTCCAGTGCTGAATGGACTGTGGCCCCAAATGTGGGCCATGGGAAGCACCTAGGAGGGTTTTCCAGCCATGTGGGCTCCACGGTGCAGCTGAAAGCATTGTGAGACAAGGAGCAGCCTCAGACCCACTCTGAACTGCTTCAAACACACACACACACACACACACACACACACACACACACACACCATGCTGCAAGAGAAAAAAAATGTATTGAGTGTTTGCTATGTTCTAAGAACAGTCCTAGGTATTTTAAACAATGCTACCTCAGTTATTCCTTGTGCAAAACTCATTTGACAGGTAAAAAAACTAAAGCTCAGACAGGTTAAGTAACTTTCCCAAAGTGACACAGCTAATAAATGACTAAGACAGGATGAATGCCAAATCACCTGTTCTTTTCACTCTTTTGCACTATTCTATACTATATTTCACAATACATTTCAAAAACAAACACATGCAATATACACATCACAGACATACATCTACAGAAGCATTTTACACATTCACACCCTATATCCCATGTATGTATACAGCTCACATATACACACACCTCACATATACACACACAAAATGCCCGTACTAAATGCCACACTTGAAATACATACACATGAACACAGAAATTCACATTTTGCACATACAAACCTATGTGACCCAATTCACTATGCATCTGCAAACACCCCCATGCATACTCTAATCCCCATATACATCCATACACATCCACCCATCTGTATACATAACATGTCTATACAATCATACCTAGAAACCCACCCACATCACACAAACTCACCTACATCCATAGACACACACAAAGAAACTAAAGTGCATTTGTTCCTCACCCTGTCCATCAAAATTAGTTCCCCAGGATATGAGTAAGGACCTTCAGATTATTAAGCAAGAGGTGTCTAAACAGTCCTAGAATACCCTCCAAATCTTCAAAGCAATACCAGATTGCTTTCAGTATTTTCCATTACTGTGTATAATAGTCTAATTATTTTTAAACTGTTAATCCATGTATAAATATTTATGAACACTTTTTACTAGCCAGGATATTTGATTAATTAAAGTAGCACATTATTCATTCATTCATTCACTGTGCAATTACTGAGCACCAATTATGTATGAGACACCATGGTAGACACAGTGGGGAATGAAAGAACAAATAAACAAATAATAAATAAAACCACCATGATTCCTGCTCTTAAAACACAAACAAAGATAACTACATCAGCACCTGGTGAGTGAGTTTATGGGGGGTAGTGGGGTAGAGGAGCAAGGAGACAAGATGGCTCTGAGGCTTCTAATCCTAGAGAGTGGAAGTATATTGACGTCATCTGGGGAAACTGATCTGGAGGAGCAAGTCTAGGAAGGAAGCTGTAGTTTTCAGTTTGGGAGATGAATTTGAGACACTGGCAGAACATTGAGATAAATGTGTCCTGCAGGTGTTTGCAAATGAGGAAGGGGGTTTTAAGGAAAAGGCCAGGGTGGTGACAGATTTGAGAGTCATCCATTATTAACTGATTGCTTAAATAGTTACAGCTGATGAGACCAGAAAAGACGCCGAGAGGAAGAACAAGACAGGTTGGGTACAAATCCTTGGGGAACATTATGCACTGCATGACTAGGTGACAGAAGCTTCCACCTTACAAACACACACACACACACACACATACATTCATATCTCTATGCATTTCCTCCAACATCCCAGCCCCACAAGCACATGTCAGTGCTGCTTATGGCTCCTAACTATCTCCTGGATATAATTTCAGTACTAGGAAAGCTCAGTTGCCCAAAGCAACCCAAAATTAGTGTTCTTCAACCTTTGAGCCTCCAACATTGACTCTTATGGAAATCTATATGCTTTAAGAGTTTGGTGTGGCAATTCCTCAAAGATTTAGAACCAGAAATACCATTTGACCCAGCAATCCCATTACTGGGTATATACCCAAAGGATTATAAATCATTCTACTATAAAGACACATGCACATGTATGTTTATTGCAGCACTATTTACAATAGCAAAGACTGGGAACCAACCCAAATGTCCATCAATGATAGACTGGATAAAGAAAATGTGGCACATATACACCATGGAATACTATGCAGCCATAAAAAAGGATGAGTTCATGTCCTTTGCAGGGACATGGATGAAGCTGGAAGCCATCATTCTCAGCAAACTAACACAGGAACAGAAAACCAAACACTGCATGTTCTCACTCATAAGTGGGAGTTGAACAATAAGAACACGTGGACACAGGGAGGGGAACATCACACAACAGGGCCTGTTGGGTGGGGGGGGGCAAGGGGATGGAGAGTATTAGGACAAATATCTAATGCAAGAGGGGCTTAAAACCTAGATGACAAGTTGATAGGCGCAGCAAACCACCATGGCACATGTATACCTACGTAACAAACCTGCACCTTCTGCACATGTATCCCAGAACTAAAAATTAAATAAATAAATAAATAAATAAAGAGTTGGGCAGAGGGAGGGTCATGTTCTTAATACATGAGTAATTCATACTGTGGTGTGAATGGGGCCTTAAAGCCACTTTGTTGAATGGGTGTGGGGCGGGAGAGGGGTGACAGAAACAGTGTAATGCATCCCCACAGTTTGACTTCTGATCACCTAACTCTCAAAACAGTGAAATAAGCTACTATTGATTTACTCCAGGTCCGATGTCAGTCCCTTCTGCTAACTGGGCCTCAATTTCCCAAGTGAGATTTTCTGAAGTATATGTTTCTTGAGACAGTGATCCCATAAGTACAAGCATATAAGCTTGTCAAGGCTTCTGAGGAGACTTGAGGTAAAAATGCCTGATAAAATTTGTGTTCCAGAATGCATCTGACTTTAGCAACTTTTTAAAAAACCGTGACTCTGATTCTGAAAACAATCCTTGAGGAAATGGCAAATTATTTGATCTCTAACATCCTTTCTGTCCGTGTGGCTCCATGGACCCATGAGAGTGCAGTTGCCCAACACAGGGTTAGGTCTACCAAAAGACTAACCCTCCAATCTTCTCTCCCAGGGACACCCAGCTGCCAAGTGTGATTACTCAAAATCCCAGAGATGAAGCCTTAAAAATGTCCGTGACTTCCCAGCATCAATCAGACACTTGGCTGCCTGCCAGGATCCCATGACGGCTGATATTTGGGCTGGGTAAACAATTTAACCTGGGCCTTACCTGATTAAGGACCCATATTACCCATATTACTCCAGCTAAGAACACTCTTGTGGTTCTACAGAGGTTGGACAAGGCTGGGATCTGATCACAGCATGAGAAAGAGCCATCATTAACCTTTTGCTTTCCTCTCTTCCTCCTTAGCCTTGCTGCTTCTAAGGAGGCTGAAGCTGCTCGCTCCGCACCCAAGCCTATGTCACCCTCGGATTTCCTGGATAAGCTAATGGGGAGAACCTCCGGATATGATGCCAGGATCAGGCCCAATTTTAAAGGTAGAGAAAATATTCCTTCCAGACCCACAGGGAAATGCTTTCCCAGATTAAAGCAGCAAGCAGCATGGTAATGCACGCAGATGGTAAATACGCAGTGTGAATCCCATGACTCTTTCCTCTACCCAAGGCAGACATTCTTAATCAATTTAGTCTTCTCTCCCACCAAACCCAGACAAAGCCTCAGAGGATTCAATTTAACAGCACCTCTGGTTTCCAGGAGTCCAAAAGTGAATTAAAAACTATCTGCTACCTCTTGTATAATGGGAAGAAGGATAAACATGGAACGTGGAGAAACGGGTTCAAGTTTGGGCTCAGGCACAAACTTACTCTCTGAGCTTAAATGATGAGTCCCTCCCTTTCTTTGGGCCTCAGTTTCTTCATCTGTGCAGTAATGGGTTTGGCTACTTCAGCAGCTTTTAAACATATGCTTCACGGAGCTTTCAGCCTTCCAGCAGGTGCCCCCAAAGGAGAAGCAGAGGGCATGATGAGCAAGCCCACCCTGCTCCTCCCCAAACAGCTCCACTTTTATTTTCAATAATGGGCTCCCAACTAAAATTCTTCAGCTGAAAGTTTCCCATGGGCTAACAAATAATTTTGAAAAATTTTAGTCTAAATCAGAGTCATAATTTCAAATGCCTACCAGGGTTGGGTAGATAACTTAAATCAGTGAAGCAAACCAAGAGTAAGACAATAGGGAGTGGTAGAGACTATGAAGAAATAGAGGTACAGGCTCCTCTACGGGGGCAGCCTCTCCTTAGCCCCAGCCTGTATTTGCCCTGCAGAAATGTAGGCCCCATGTTTCCAGAGCATCAAGTATTCCAAGAAGAGCCAGATACCGAGATCTATGTGAGACTTCCTAATTCCTAAAACATGTAAATTCAAATAAAACATGTTTGTGACCCACATATGCCCTGTGGGTTGCCAATTTACAAACTCTACTCCAGATTACCTGAAAAGGTTCTTTTACCTCTCATAACCCTACGGGAACTTAGTGTCTATAACCAAGAGACTAGTTCCCTTTGTTTCCTGATGCCTCAGGAGGTTGCAGCCATCTCAAACTGCCGAGCAGAACCCTGCAGGTGCAGTCTTAAGGACCTCCTTGGGAGCCTATGCACTCTGACCTTCCTCCCAGCACCCTTGCAAAAATCTTATTCCAAGGACCTGCAGCCAGCCTCCTGGACAAGCCTTGATTTCAGGTGCCCTTCCTCACTGTTCCTTTGGCTCAAGTTCAAGACTAAACAAGGCACGTGACAGCTGGTAACAGCTTCCTAATATTTGCTCACTTTGCCCCCTGCTCTCAAGTCCCCTTCTCAGAGTGCTTGCTCCACAGAGCTCTGCAAATAGAAAATGTTCTGGGAGATGCACCCAGGTCTCTGTTTGGGCCCACTCTCCCCCATTTACCTCAAGGCTCCTTCACTCCCCCTGCACCTTGTTCCTGAGGCCATAGCTTCCAGCATTGTTAACATAACCCCCAGGATAGGTAAGTCAATAGCAAGGTTGCTGTCCCAGCACACTCAGCTCAAGCCTTCACCAGGGTCACAATCTCTAATACCTAGAGGGGCAAGACAACTATAGTATATTAATGAAGCAGGGTGGAGATAAGAAAATAAAACCAGAGAACATAGGGCTTATCTAAGGGCAGCCACTTCTCAGCTCTTGTTGACGGCTGTCAGGCAGGAATGCAGACCCTGTTCAGCCAGTCCTTCCAAGACTTAAGTCTGAGGTTTTATCTGAAATCTTGCAAATTGACAACTAAATCACCTCTTTTAAAAACACTGTTGGCCAAATCAAACACTTCCAGGAACTGGTTAGGGCCCTTGGCAACCAGGTTGCATCCTCTGTCCCTCTCTGCTTTTAGGAATTCCAGTCCACGACGCCCCCTGGTGGGCTCTCTCAGAACTCCATCCTGAGTAGAGGCGCCCTGGTCTTTGCTCTGAGAAACGAGGAACTCATTCGTTTGTTGAATGTGGGTGCATCCAGGGTTTATGTGTTAGTTATTCTTTGTGCATACCACTGTACTTAACACATAGAAAAGCCCCAGTAAACCTTCATAAATGAATGAATAAATAAATGACCCCACAAATATGCTAGGGTTTAGATCAGTTAAGTGACTTTTTCAAGTCATGCTGTCAAAACCAGACTTGAACCCAGTTACTCTAACTTAATTCTTTGTCTAATAATAGTGATTTATTTATTTATTTGTTCATTTATTTATTTACTTACTCAGCAGTGGGCATTTTTAAGAAATAAAATTTTATCCTCACCGCTGAATCAAGGTCCATCCAACCTTCCCACTCTGAGAAGCTTACTCGGAACACTTGGGCCCAATAGCTACAGAATTAGTTCATCTTTTAGGCCCCTCCCAACCCTGCACTAGCCTTGACTCCCTCGACCCCCACCTGACTGAGAATGAGTTGCAGCTTCCTGGAGCCCCACCGCAGGAGCTGAGAAGTTTTCTCTGCCCTCCTTTGTGCTGAGGCCTGAAAAATTGCCGAGAGGATTTTCTTCCCCTGAGCCTTTTGATGCCTTTCCTGCTTCCACCGACACAAATCAGATTCCGTTTTACAAACCATAGAGCTCCTGAAAAGGCCATTGAGAATCAGGGCCCCTATGACTCCAACATGGTAGAAAGAGGTCTGCATTGTTTAAAAACTCTACGGAGGGATCCATCACTCAGCAGCTGCCTTAAGTGCTAGAAATTTTCCCTGCTCCTGACCCTCGTGAAAACATGGGTAGCCAGGAAGATCAAGCACAGTCTGCAGAGTACAATGGCAAAGAAACTGTGAGGTAGAAGTAAAGGGCACTAAAACAGCATTCCAGTCCTCCCTCTACTTACCTGACAGGCATGACCCCAAATGGGTCACTTACTGTATCCCAGCCTCTGTTTCTGCATCTGTAAAATGATCCAGCAGGACTAGGCCATTCCAGCTCTGTTATTCTGTGTCTTCTTTATGACTTTGTGTATTATAACGGCTCCTAGGATCAGGGGCACAGCCCCTTGCAAATACATACAAAAAAGCAAAATTAAACTTTAATATTTAATGAAATATATATATTATCCTGCTGCCAAAGGCAGCTGAATTGTAATTTTCTCAAGGATAATTTAATTTCAGATTTATTTCAATGAACCGCACCTTCCCATAGGATCCTTTTGGCCAGTGCCCTCTCGAACACATAAATCAGAAACTAATTTATATGGGAGTCACAGTGCCAGACACTTGCAGGAACTCTGGGTGGGAACTCTGTGCATATCATTTCAAGGCATAGGCAGTAACTCCTTGGGGTATCTTAATGGCATGAGGCAACAACAAAAAAAACCTGGGTCTGAATCTAAATGAAGGAGAAAAATCCTGACCATTCAGGTTTTTTCCACCTGACCTTTATTTAGGTGGAAGTGACAAGGAGGCCGACTTCTGCTCAACACAAGGAAAAATAATTTAGCAGACAGAGCTATCCAACTATGGAAAGGGCTGCTCAAGACAAAATGAGTTTCCCACTGCTGGAAGTATTCAGGCACTCAGCCTTGAATGGGTAGCTGGTCTACAGCAGTGGTCCCCAAAGCTGGCTGTGCATAAGACTCACCAGCTCTCTGAACACTAGACTCTTGGGCTAACCTCCGGAGATTTGGTTTTACTTAGTGTGGGGTTGGGCCAAAGAATCTGTAGTTTAACAGGTTCCCAGATGATTCTTCGCAGATAACCCTGTCTGTACTTCAGTTTGGGAAGAAATTGATGAGGTGACCTTTAAGAAACCTTCCAGCCCTAAAATCTTACAACCCTGAAATGCAAATGGATAGCTTCCATAAAGGAATTCCAAACCACTGAAGCTGAGAATGACTGCCTAGATCAAGAGCTACTCTCTCTCCAGATTGATGAGGAAATTGAGGCCCAGGACAGAGAAAAGGCATGGCCGAGGTCAAACAACCAGTGAGTGCTGGAGTTATGTCCAAAACCCAGAGATCCTGATAATCCCTTGAAGGAAAAACCTAGATTCTCATCCCAAGACTGAGTCCCCTCCTATATGCCAAGACTTCTGATCTAGCTTAGTTTGAGCAAAATGCTTGGGCTACTTTTTCAAAAGGGACAGAATACAATGGGTGCTAGAGGGCATAAGGACATATCTACTGTCTTCTCTCCATAATCAGAAAACTTTGGTTCAAGTCCTGGTTCTACCACTTGTTAGTTGAATGAGCCTAGGTGAGTTATTAAAACTCTTGGTGTTACCTTTGTCAAGTAGGAACAAGAATTCTGCCCTGTCTACCTGAGTACCTCATAGGAATCAAGAAAGTGGACCTAAAAAGAAAATCACAAATTGCAAATTACATTCCTCATGTGAAGGGCTGTGACCATTTACCAAGTCCTATTCACCTTCGAAGTCATCTCCAGGTCACCATCTTTCTGAGGTTTTCGTGCCTCATTTTCCAGAACTTCTCTCACCTGGACTCCTGCTGCTTTTACCACTCTTACCCATGGTCTCGCATTTCTCTTTGGTTATTTTATGTTAGCCCTTTTTGTCAGCTTATTTGGAAACCCAGTGCTGGAAATTCTGGACTCTGCCACTGTCTGTGTGATCGTGAGCATGCCCGTTCCTTCCTCTAAACCTGTTTCCTACAGAATAGCCATTAAGATGAGCACCCTTGGAGTTAGACAAATCTGAACTCAAACTCTGACTCACTCATTTACTAGTTACGTAGCCATGAACAAATAGCTTCTCTGAGCCTCTGTTTTCTCTCCTGTAAAATGAAGGTAATAACCATACCTTCTCCTGGAGTTGTTGAAAGGATGAAATGAAATGATGTTAATAATACTCTCAGCACAGCGGTAACCCCCGTAATGTTTAGTAAATGGCAACTGCTATAATTAATAGTATAAAGTGAAGAGATTGGGCTTCAATGAGACAACATCTCCTCTAGGATTGAGATAGCAAAGCAGTGAATAATCCTCCATTTCTTTCCTACGCTTTGCAGTAGGATTCAAAAGACTTGCTCAGAAAGTATTTAACAAAGTCTGTGGACTTCCCCTGAGGTTCCTTCTGGATTCCTCAGCTGGTAATTCCCATCAATGCCTTTCAGACAATCACTCTTGGTTCATAAGTTGAAGGCAAGGAGCTTGCTGTTCCTTGTAATTCCCAAGATGGCCTCCAAATGTTGTAGACATAAATACATTTCAGCCACTAATTTGTGGCTGAAAGGCAGCCGATGGGACTTGGGGAAGGAATTTCAACCATATGGTGGATGATGAATCATCCTGTGTTAATGAAAGTACATCTCAGCTCAGCCTCTGGTGTTCTGTACCTGGTGCTCACTTGGGGACCAGGAAATCTGGCATAGAGATGTTAAATGGTGGCTGGGAATCCCAGGTGCTTGGGAGTGGGGTGGAGAGCAAGCAAGGATCTCCTCCACCAAAGGCGATCCATTCCAGAAGTCAGTATTCTGGGAATGAGTCCTACCCTGTGGGTTCTTCCATGGCCTTGGGGCTAAGCAGGAATCTTTCTTGATTGGCAGGTCCCCCAGTGAACGTGAGCTGCAACATTTTCATCAACAGCTTCGGTTCCATTGCTGAGACAACCATGGTAAGTCAAAACACAAGCTGTTAGTTCCTGCTGGGGATATCTCTCCATGAAATGTTTATCCTCTGCCTTGGTCTCCACCAACGAGGTGGGGAATCAGCTGGGTTTTTTTCAAGTCTCCAGTGGTATACCATGAGGCTCGGATGCCTTTACTGTCAACATTAAATGTTCTGAGTGAATACACAACATCTGAAAATGGCCAAAGAGCTAGCAGGGCAAGCACCTGCCGAACACCCAGGATTACAAAAACAAAATTATACAACAAGTCAAATTTTTAGAGTAAAAGAAAACGTGAAGACCTGTTTTTAAGTTTAACATTCAACTGCAGAATGGCAGAAGACTGCTGGTTATAGAAGCTGAAATGGGTATATTGGGTTAATTGTATATTTCCTTTACTGTTGAATATGTTTAACACTTTTCATAGTAAAAAAAGTTTAAAATAAATCCATTACACTAGAAGAAATGCCTAGGAAAAAAATACCAAAATTGTAACAATGATTATCTCTGAATTATAAACTTAGGAATAATTTTTATTTTCTTCCTACAGTATTTATATATTTTTCAAATTTCTGCAAGGGGTGAATATTACATTAGTAATTACGAATAAGTGTAATGATACTTTAAAACTTTTCTCAGACTTTTTTGTTTATTGTTTTTTCAACAGAAAAATCAATTGTACTTATGTTAAGGAAGTGATCTAGCTTGTGAAAAAAAATAATCAGGGCAGCCTAAAGCTAACTCTAACCTATCCATTTCGGGACATCCACCCGCCCCTAATCTAGTTCAGGCTTCCATCGTGGCTTGCTTACACGACTGCAAAGGGTTCTCGTTGGCTTCCAACTTGCCGCCTTCCAGTCTACTTGTTCCCACACTAGCCTTTCCAAAACACAAATCTAACCGCGTCACTGCCTCGATTTAAACCCTTCCTATGGCTCCCCATCACCCTCAGCATTAAACCCAAATTCTTTTGCAAAGCTGAGGAGGCTCCCTGTGATTCACCTTGCTTCATCTCCTCCCTCTCCCACTGCATACTCTAGCTGCACCGATTGCTTACAGCTCTCCAGCCAGGTTGTTCCTCGCTGTCTGCTTTACCGGCTTTTGGTGATGGCTGCTAGGCCACTGCCCAGAGCACCCACTCCAGCCTCCTTTCCCTTGCCAATTCCTATTCTCCTTTAAGATTCAGCTTAGAATTATTTCATAGAAAGCCTCCCCACTCTAACATGCACGTACGTGTGTGTGAGTTCATGTGTGCCCTTCACCCAAGGCTGGGATGGGTCCCTTCTGTCCATTCTCATGACACCTTTTACAATTTCCACAACAGCACTTGCCACTTACAATTACCACTGTACCAACCTGCTTGTGTGTCCCTCCTGTCACTACACTGTAAGGTCCTTGGGGGCTGGTATCTTGTCTCATTTCCTGTGGGAACCCCAGCAGCTAGCACAGTGATTCAATAACAGATACTCAACAGTTTTTTAAATAAATAAATCAAATCAATTATATTGCTTATCAATTAAAACCAGTATTTGGTCCTAAGCATTTATGGAGATTACATCCAACCTTTCAGTCCCAGGCTGGCAAAAATCACTGAGTTCAGTAGGTGAGGTGGCAAATGGTCTAAAAGCTATCATTTTGCAAACAGGCCTGTCTTGATATGGTCATGAAGACCATTCCCACATTCGAAGGACAACTGGTGAAACCCTAAAGTAACAGGCCTCTTATCCCCAAATGGAGACGGTATCACTTGTTAGCTAGGAACAAACACGGGCGCTTTTCACTGGATATCCAGGTCAAATAAATAGCCAAGTTTTTTTCACCTTTGAATGGATGTCTTACAAGCATTCTTAATGAGCCCCTCTGCTTTTCTTCCCTTCCTCTGAGATCAGAAGCATATTGATATTTGTATTAATCATAATCTGTACAGTGAGTTTTGACACTTCCACTCTTTTTCCTCAATGGTAAATGGTTATCAAGCCAAGTCAGGGAGTAGACCACCTGGTTCTGTAAAGGACCTGGTTATTTGAGGACAGGTGCACATATCAGCACTCGTTTCCCGATAATGACCAAACAGAGACCTAATTCCTTCATACAGATTGCTAAAAAAGAAAGATATAGCCTTACTTCCTATGGTGATTAAAAGCCCAGCTCTGGAGTCACATACACTGAGCTCACTCTGTCTGCGAGGAGCTTATTTGCTTCACATCTTTAAGCCTCAGTTTCTTCATCTGTAAAATCCCAATGGTAATTAACATACTGATATCATTAAGTTATTATGTGAAGTGTGTAGAGAAAAATGGGTTTTTTTGTTTTGTTTTGTTTTGTTTTGAGACAGAGTTTCGCCCTGTTGCCCAGGCTGGAGTGCAGTGGCACGATCTCGGCTCACTGCAACGTCTGCCTCCTGGGTTCAAGCAATTCTTCTGCCTCAGCCTCCTGAGTAGCTGGGATTACAGACATGCACCACCAGGCCCAGCTAATTTTTGTATTTTTAATAGAGATGGGGTTTCGCCATGTCAGCCAGGCTGGTCTCAAACTCCTGGCCTCATGTGATCCACCAACCTCAGCCTCCCAAAGTGTTGGGATTACAGATGTGACCCACTGCACCCAACCTAGAAAAATGTTTATCATTGTCCATGCTTTGTAAATGTTCACTAAGCATTTTTGATGATGGTGATGATGATGGAGACTCTGGACACTGCAGCCCCAACATTATCATTGATGATTTGCTGTGTAATCTTGAGCAATCCTTAGACTTCTCTGAGCTTTGGTTTCTTCCTCCTCTCCTCTCCACTCCCACCCCCACAACCCTCACCCCCCATTTCCCACCCCACATGTTCTGACTACCTTCCCAGACTTCACTTCTGCTGCATTTTGCTTTCTACAGAAACAGTGTAGCAGAGTAATTAGACACAGTCTTCAACGCCTAGACAAAATTTGAGGCTCAGCTCTGTGATCTTGGCCAAGGTATTTAAGTTGGCTTTCTCATCTGTTAAAAATAGGGATGCTAGTAGCATCCACCTTGTGGCCTGCTGTGAGTATTAAGAGATAAAGCATGGAAAGTGCAAAGCACAGTGCCTGACACAAAGTGCACGTGCAATGATGCCATCTATTGTTACATGCCATTTATTATTTTCAGCACATTTTCACATTCACGCTTTCACATGATTCCTTCACCACATGTGTAGTCTTACAACCGCTCTGTCAAGTAGGCATGCTATGTTCCCCAGTTTACAGCTGAGGAAACAGAGATTTGTACAGATCATATCACAAAGCTACTTGGTGACTGTGCAAGGATTAAGATCCAGTTCTCATAACCTATAGATAAGTATTTGTTCTGTGCCACACTGCTATAACTCCAAAGAGCACAGACTAAAAAAACTGGAGGACCAGGACCTACAAAGTACACGTAAGCAACAGTCTAAGTGCATCAAAAGTGGAAATCCAACCCAATATCATGCCATGCCCAGCTCCCCTCAAGAGAAAATATTAAGTAATGATAATGGAGATAACAAAGGACCCCAGAGAAGATGGTCTCCTGGAGTAGAAAGAAATAATCTTCTGACAGGAAATGAAGGATCAGTTATGATATACTGCCTTGAGGGTAGACCACAAATGACATAGTTTTTTCTCCCTATTTATTAAAATTAATCCAAAGTAGGGCCGGGGGTGCTATTTCCAAGCTTGCACGTTTCATAATATAGTATTTCTTATATATATCTCATAATATATCTTACTAGATCTCACTTAACATCACCAATAGGTTCTTAGAACCTGCAACTTTCAACAAAATGACTACAACACAACCAATTTTATTTCTCATCAACATTATAACAAAACAATATTATTTGATAAACTGTTGTATGTCATTTCACTTAAAGTCTGTTCCCAATAACCTGTCGATGATGTTAAGTGAAGACTTATGTACTATGATTTTTCCCCACTGGCTTCTTAATTTTTTGTGTATTTAACTTAATTATTTGTGTGTTTACAGATGATATAGGGGAAAAAATCTCAGATCTAAAAAAAAAAAAAAAACTTAGGAAATTACCTAGTCTGGCTCTCTGTTTTCTGGAGAGAGAATCTGGTGGTTAGAATGGTAAGGTCACTTGAGCAAGGTCACACAGCAAGAAATAGGTGGGATAGAAACACAGGTCTGATGCTCTCTGCAGTGCTCAAAGGTTCCCCTCCCTTCAGCTTCTTTTCCCTCTGGATTCCACCTACCAAAACTTTTGGATGATTCTCCCATTCAAGCCTCTTTTCTTGTCACTCAAAGTGGCTTTGGGAAACTGGTGTTGGTATAATAACAAGAAAAACAACTTGTTCTTGAAGAACTTATATGCTACTACATACCAGGCAGTGAACAGAGCACTTCTGTATTTATCACCTAATTTAGGCTTGATAACAACCCCCATAAAGTGGGAAAGTTTATCTCCAGTTTACAGATGAGAAAGCTGAGGATCAGAAAAGTTAGGTTATTTTCCTAAGGACACACAGCTAATAAGTAGCAAGGGTAGAACTTGAACTCAGTGTGTGGTCTCCTAAGCCAAATGTAAACATTTAATTCCTGAATGTTTGGGACTACCCAGCCCTTCCTTGTCTCCTTTCATCACAGAGAATTAGAGCAAAAGGGAACTTCAGCTTGAACAGACATAGAAACTGGAGGCCAGAGAGAAGATTGCACTTGCCCATGGACACACACACGCAGCTAATTAGTGACAGTCAGCCCAGGCTCCCTGTCTTCCAGCCTGGGTTCTGCCTCTCCAACCACACAAAGAGCTAGTTGTGCATCATGGGTCCAACGTAATATGGACACAGTCCGGGTTTCAGAAACTTTCCAGGCTGTGTTTGTTCTCCAGAAACAGCAGGAGTGCATAGCAGCTCTATAAACAGCTGGAGTCCCCAGGCCTAACTGCCTACCTCCCAGGACCTGGCTTTATTCACCGGAGCTAACAGACCTGAGAGCAGAGAGGCAGCCAGCAAAGCAACAGGGGTCTCTATCCAGTCCTGACAAGGAGAGGGCTGAGACTGCCTGTCCTTTATCTGACCTTTTCCGGGACTCTCTTTGAGTCTGTGCAGCAAGAGGAAGGTAAAAGTTGAAACAGAAATGTACAAGGGAGGCCACATACAGTGGCTTATACCTGTAATCTCAGCACTTTGGGAGGCCAAGGTGGGCAGATTGCTTGAGCCCAGGAGTTCGAGACCAGCCTGGGCAAATGGTGAAACCTTGTCTCTACTAAAAATAAAAATAAAAATAAAAATAGCAGGGCATGGTGGCACATGCTTGTAGTTCCAGCTACTCCTGGAGCAGGGGCTGAGGCAGGAAGATCACCTGAGCCTTAGGAGGTCAAGGCTGCAGTGAGCTGTGATCATGCCACTGCACTCAAGCCTGGGCAACAGGGTGAGGCTCTGTCTCAAAAAAAAAGGAAAAACAGAAAGAAATGTACAAAGGAAAAGAGGAAAGGGAAACCTGATCTACAGCAGCCCCTCTGGTATTCTACAAAGAGCTAAAACTCAGATGAAAACCTCTAGCTTGTCTGGACACATGTGCATAAGTGTGTGCACTGGAACATCTATGGATCTGTGTAGTATGTATGTAGAGGTGTATATTGAGGGATTGTGGAATTGTGCAGTGGCATACATAGGCATGTGTATATGTGATGCTAATTTGAACACGTGTAGACATGTAACTTCAAAGAGAAAGGTGTATGATCTATAGGTATGGATATAAGTATGTGTATTTCTATGTTTCTATTTGCACATGTGGAAATCTGTATGTATGAATACACATATATCTGTGAGTTTGCATATATGTAGGAGATGTGAAAGTATTTAAGAACGAATGTGCATAGAGTGTATTTTTTTTTGGGGTATTTGTATGTGGATATTTGTGAATATATAAAGAGATATTTAAGTATGTATCCGCATTTGAGTAGGCATGTTTACATGTGTGTACATGCATGTGCATGTGAATGTGAATGTGTGTGCATATGAATACAAGTGAATAAGTAGAAGAGTATTTAAATGTACCAGTATGGGAGTATGACTATACATGTGTGCACATTAAGGGACTTGTATATTGCTGGAATCTGTGTAGAACTGTATATAAACACGAGAGAGACAGAGTGAGAGACAGAAAGAGAGAGAGAGTGTGTGTTGACATCCTTTGGGCATGAATCCCAGTGTTTCCATTATTAGAACATGTGTTCCAGCCTCTCTTGCCAAGGGGCAGGCTAGCTTGGCACAAGACAGGTGCACTGTGGCCAGGACCCCTGCTGATTGATGACAGCCTATGCAACTACAGTCCACAAGTTTGGCCTTATTTGACATTAAGGGGCAATGGACAGAGATCTGAACCAGGAGTTGGGAGACCAGGGTTGGAGTTCTCACTCTGCCAGCATGTAACACTTCTGAGATACAGTTCCCCCAGGTACCTGGCCCTAAGAATGGTGTATAGGATCACACAGAGTAATAGGTATGCAAGTCTTTGGTAAATGCTATAGAAATATAAAAGATTATTTACTGCTAACTAGTCAGCCAAAGCAAAGATTTTGCATTAGTCCATTTTCACACAGCTAATAAAGACATACCCAAGACTGGGCAATTTACAAAAGAAAAGGTTTAATTGGACTTACAGTTCTACATGGCTGGGGAAGTCTTACAATCATGGTGGACGGCAAGGAAGAGCAAGTCACATCTTACGTGGATGGCAGCAGGCAAAGAGAGAGCTTGTGCAGGAAAACTCTCCCTTATAATAAACATCAGATCTCGTGAGACTTACTATCACAAGTACAGCTTGGGAAAGACCTGCCCCCAATGATTCAATTGCCTCCCACCAGGTCCCTCCCATAACACATGGAAATTCAAGATGAGATTTCAGTGGGGACACAGCCAAAACATATCATTCCACTCCTGGCCCCTCCCAAATCTCATGTCCTCACATTTCAAAACCAATCACACCATCCCAACAGTCCCCCAAAGGCTTAACTCATTTCAGCACTAATTCAAAAGTCCACAGTCCAAAGTCTCTCCCAAGACAAGGCAAGTCCCTTCCACCTATAAGCATGTAAAATCAAAAGCAAGTTAGCTGGCCAGGCACAGTGGTTCATGCCTGTAATCCCAACACTTTGGGAGGCCGAGGTGGGTGGATCACTTTAGGTCAGGAGTTCAAGACCAGCCTAGCCAACATGGTGAAACCTCATCTCTACTAAAAATACAAAAATTATCCAGACTTGGTGCGAGCCTGTAGTCCCAGCTACTCGGAGGCTGAGGCTGGAGAATTGCTTGAACCCAGGAGGCAGAAGTTGCAGTGAGCCAAGATGGTGCCACTGCACTCCAGCCTGGGCAATAGAGTGAGACTCTGTCTTAAAAAAAATAAGTAAATAAATAAAATAAAATCTGAAAAAAAAAAAGCAAGTTAGTTACTTCCTAGATACAATGGGGGTTAAAGGTATTGGATAAATACAGCCATTCTAAATGGGAGCTATTGGCCAAAACAAAGGGGCTACAGGCCCCATGCAAGTCTGAAACCCAGTAGGACATTCAAGTCTTAAGGATCCAAAATGATCTCTTTTGACTCCATGTCTCATATGCAGGTCACGCTGATGCAAGGGGTGGATTCCCATAGTCTTGGGCAGCTATGCCCCTGTGGCTTTGCAGGGTAGAGCCTCCCTCCTGGCTGCTTTCATAGGCTAGCGTTGAGTGTCTGTGGCTTTTCCAGTCTCACAGTGCAAGTTGTCAGTGGATCTACCATTCTGGGGTCTGGAGTATGGTGGCTGTCTTCTCACAGCTCCACTAGGAGGTGCCCAAGTAGGGACTCTGTGTGGGGGCTTCAACCCCACATTTCTCTTCTGCACTGCCCTAGCAGAGGTTCTCCATGAGGGCCCCACCCCGGCAGCAGACTTTTGCCTGGGCATCCAGGAGTTTCCATACACCTTCTGAAATCTAGGCAGAGGTTACCAAACTTCAATTCTTGACTTCTGTGTGCCTGCAGGCTCAATGCCATGTGGAAGCCACCAACGCTTGGGGCTTCCACCTTCTGAAGAAACAACCTGAGTTGTACTTTGGCACCTTTTAGTCACAGCTGGAGTGGCTGGGACACAGGGCACCAGGTCCCTAGACTGCACACAGAACAGGGACCCTGGGCCTGGCCCACGGAACGATTTTCTCCAAAGCCTTTGGGCCTGTGATGGGAGTGGCTGCTGTGAAGACCTCTGACATGCTCCGGAGACATTTTCCCCATTGTCTTGGGGATTAACATTTGGCTCCTCGTTACTTATGCAAATTTCTTCAGCTGACTTCAATTTCTCCACAGAAAATGGGTTTTTCTTTTCTATCACATTGTCAGGCTGCAAATTTTCCAAACTTTTATGCTCTGCTTCCCTTGTAAAACCAAGTGCCTTTAACAGCAACCAAGTAACCTCTTGAATGCTTTGCTGCTTAGAAATTTCTTCCACCAGAACCCTAAATCATCTCTCTGCAGTTCAAACTTCCACAAATCTCTAGGGCAGGGGCAAAATGCTGCCAGTCTCTTTGCTAAAACATAACAAGTGTCACCTTTGCTCCAGTTCCCAACAAGTTCCTCATCTCCATCTGAGACCACCTCAGCCTAGACTTTATTGTCCATATTGCTATCAGCATTTTAGGCAAAGCCATTCAACAAGTCTCTAGGAAGTTCCAAATTTCCCCACATTTTCCTGTCTTCTTCTGAGCCCTCCAAACTGTCCCAACCTCTGCTTGTTACCTAATTTCACATTTTCGGGTATCTTTTCAGCAGTGCCCAAAGTCGCTTCCACATTTTCAAGTATCTTTTCACTATTGCCCCACTCTACTGGTACCAATTTACTGTATTAGTCCATTTTCATGCTGCTGATAAAGATATGCCCAAGACTGGGCATTTACAAAAGAAAGATCTTTATTGGACTTACAGTTCCATGTGGCTGGGGAGGCCTCACAATCATGCGGAAGGTGAAAGGCATGTCTCACATGGCAGCAGACAAGAGAAGAACTTGGGCAGGGAAACTCCTCTTTTTAAAACTATCAGATCTTGTGAGCTTATTCACTACCACAAGAAAAGTATGGGAAAGACCTGTCCCCATGATTCAATTACCTCCCACCAGGTCCCTCCCATAACACGTGGGGATTCCAGATGAGATTTGGGTGGGGACACCAATACCCAAACATAAGGAAATGCCCTTCTGGGTTTTGGATTTTTTGTTGTTGTTGTTGTTGTGTTTTTGTTTTTGTTATTTGCTCGTTTTTATTTTTACTGGTCTCTCTTCATTCATTTGTTCTTTCCACTCCATTTATTAATTAACATCTTACATGTGCTAAATTTGGCATTAGGCTCTAGAGATAGAGTTCTGTTTTAGTCCTATAAGCTAGGCTTTCCTGCATTAACAAATCCCAAAAATCTCAACATCTTCAGACAACAGTGGTTCATTTATCACTCATCTAAAGTCTGCTGCAGATCTAGGGGCTCTCCAGGGCTGCTTTCCCCCAGGTGGTAGCTCAGCATTGCATTTCCATATCAACACACAATTTCACATTTGCCACACAAGAGAACAATACACTGAAGGGTTGAACACTGGTGTATTAGTGTGTGCTACCATAACAAAGTACCACAGATTGGATGCCTTCAACAACAGAAAATTATTTTGTCACAGTTCTGGAGGCTAGAAGTCCAAGCTCCAGGTGCCACCAGAGTTGGTCTCTAGTGAGGGCCCTTTTCCTGGCTTGTAGACAGCCTCCTTCTCACTGTGTCCTCAAATGGCTTCTTCTCTGTGCAAAGAGAGAGAGAGAGAGAGAGATCTGGCACCTTTTTCTCTCCTTATTAGGACACAAATCCTACTGAATTAGGGCCCCACCCTCAAGACCTCATTTAACCTTTATCATCTCCTTAAAGACTCCATCTTCAAATACAGTCACTCTGGGGGTTAGGGCTTCAACATATAAATTTTGGAGGGACACATTCAGTCCATAACAACTGGCAAGTAAATGTGTTCCACCTAGGAGTGACTTCTGCTTGCATGTCACTATCCAAGGGAAGTCACATGTCACTGCCCAAAGAGAAGTATAATCCTCCTATGGTACCAGAAGTAAACAGGAACCAGACATCAGTGAGTAGGAGGTCTCTGCTTTCAAGGAGTCTATTTCAAGGAAAACAAGATAATACCACGGTAGGATGGGTGAGATTACAGAGCTATGCAAGGATGCTGTGGAACACAGAGGTTAATAGTAATTCTCTGTAAAGTATTAATAATAATTCTCTGAATATGTATGTGCCAGGCACTGTTGTGTACTTTCGAGTTATTTTTCTTTTTCTTTTTTTTCTAAACTGATCAGCACCAAATTGAGTGATTTTACTAAAGCAGCAATCTGGTCATGGTATTCCCCATGTTCAAATCTTCCAGGAGAGAACATTTTCAAGGGATGAACCAAAGAATGAAAGGGTTTCAAAAAAAACTGTTGTGTGTTCAATAGTGCCAAAAGAGGAAAGAAAAGTCAAGTGAGAAAAGAAAGTATCATCCAGTAGTTTTGGCAATGGGGGATGTGGAAGGGAGGGCACATATGTAGAATTAGGGAATGCAATTTCAGGGGCATGAAGAAAGCAAAGGATAAATTGAAACAAAGACAGCATGAAGATAAGCCTTTCAAAAAGCTCTACTGTGAAAAGAATGTGAGGTGTTAGTATTGGTGTTTGTCATTTACTGAGCACAGTAATTGTGGTTAGTGAATTATGGGAATTATTTCATGTACAAGAATCCCATTTTATAGATAAGGAAACTGAGGCTTAGAGAAGCTTGATTCACCCAAATTTTTCCAGCCAATAAATGGCACAGCCAGTTATCATCCCCAGGCTGCCTGACTCCTGAGGCCCTGTTCTTCACCTACTCCATTTGCTGAGCTTAAAGAAAGAGGGAAGCGGGAAGTGGCAGAGCCAACGGCACCAGGGCCATGTGAGGGCATGACCTCATCCTGGTCTTCTGCAGCATGGTTTGGTCAATAAGAAGCTCAGTAGGATTTGTGCAGTCCTTGTCTATGGTCATACCACTCTGAACACACCCAATCTCATCTAATCTCTGAAGCTAAGCAGGGTCAGGTCTGGTTAGTACTTGGATGGGAGGATTTGTCCAGTCCTATAAGAACTTGTGTCACAAGAACGACCTTGGTCATCCATCATTTTGGGTATTTGCAAATAAGACCTCAAGATACAAGAAAACAGCTACCACACAAGGAGATCAAAAGCCCCTTATAGCCAGGTGTGGTGGTTCATGGCTATAATTCTAGCACTTTGGGAAGCTGAGGATCACTTGAAGCTAAGAGTTCAAGACCAGTCTAGGCAACAAAGTGAAACCCCATCTCTACGAAAAAAAATTAAAACATCAGCTGGGCATGGTGGCATGCACCTGTAGGCCCAGCTATTCAGGAGGCTGAGGAGAGAGGAGATCACTTCAGCCCAGGAGTTTAAGGATGCAGTGAGCTATGATTGTGCCACTGTACTCCAACCTGGGCAACAAAGCAAGACCCCATCTTTTTTTTTTTTTTAAAAAAGAGCCCTTTATACCCAACCGTAAATATTAACACATTGGCTAGAGAGCAGTCATTTAGTCATAAGTCAAAGTCAACCTATCCTGGGATCAGTTGATCTAATGAAGCAGACATTTTAAATCACAAAAATAAAACTTAAATCCATCTACTTTTTTCCCACTTTGTTGCTCTCAGCTCCTAGTTAAAACTGGCATAATCTCTCTCCTGCTTGACTGGTCTCCTTCCTAACTGGTGTCCTTCCTTCCCCTCCTCATGCCCCCTACCACTTCCCATAGTTGCTAGAAGGATCATTTTAAACTAAAAATCGGATCACAGAATTCTCCTACTTCCAATCCTGCAACAACTTTCAAAGGTTCTTACCACATTCTGTTCCCTCTGCCCAGAAAGATCTTTGCATGCCTGGCTCCTTCTCACCCTTCAGGTCTCAGCTCAGACATTGCTTCAGGGAGTCCTTCTCCACCTCCCTACCTAAAAATATCCCCCTCTTCCAGTTACTCTCTATCACATCACCATGTTCTATTATCCTCAGAGCAATATCTAAAATTTAAAACTTCACTTGTTTGTTTGTTGCCTTATTGGCTTTTTCATCCAGAGTGGGGACCTTGTTTCCCTCAATCACCTCTATATTTCCAGTGCCCACCACACTGCTTAAATCACAAGAGCTAGTCAGTATTTGTGGAAAGGTTCTCTAAGCACACCCCCATCTGTTGTCAGAATCCCTGCCATAAACATCATGTCCAAGTAATTTTTGCTTGCACACCTCCAGTGTTATAGAACCTACTACCTCCCAATTTAGATTCAAGGGGTCATGTGGAGGTTTATTACATGGATATATTGCATAATGTTGGTATTTGGGTTTCTACTGAACTCATCACCCAAATAGTGAACATAACAACCAATAAGTAATTTATTTATTGGTCTTTCATCTCAAGATGGAACTCAACGCACTGAGGAGAGCACCCTGATGGTAAAGTGGCTGCCCATTTCATCTTTGGGCAGCTCTGAAATCTCCATTTACCCACAACTTTAGTCCTGACCCTAGTGCCACACAGAATCAACCAAATCAACTGACAACCCTTCACATAATTGAGATCGGCTCTCCCTGTCCCTCCCCCTCCCAGCCTGGCTTCCTCAACCATTCTCTCTAGTTTTCAGTCCCTTCACCACCAGGGTGCTCTCCTCAAAGTGCATCCAGCACTTGATTTCCATCTTGAGATGAAAGGTCAATAAATAAACTACCTATAGGGTACTATGTTCACTATTTAGTTGATGGGTTCAAAAGAAGCCCAAGCTCCAGCATTACACAATATACCCATGTAACAAGCCTGCACATATACCCCCTGAATCTAAAATAACAATTTTTAAAAAGAAAAAGAAATAGACCCAGCCCTCACAAGGAGTGTTCTGAGCAGAGCAAAGTGGGGCCATACTTATTCTGGGTTAGTGAATTTCAAAGCATTGTTTTTAATAGCAGTCCCACCTTAGTTCAATTTTTCAGGCAAACCTTTTTTTTTTTTTTTTTTGAGACAAGATGTCACTCTGTCACCCAGGTTGGAGTGCAGTGGCGCGATCTCAATCTCGGCTCACTGCTTGAACCTCCCAGGTTCAAGCAATTCTTTTGCCTCAGCCTCCCAAGTAGCTGGGATTACAGGTGTGTGCCACCACACCCGGCTAATTTTTGTATTTTTAGTAGAGATGGGGTTTCACCATATTGGCCAGGCTGGTCTCAAACTGCTGACCTCAAGCTATCCACCCCATCAGCGTCCCAAAGTGCTGGGATTATAGGCATGAGCCACCGTGCCTGGCTGTAAGGTAAATCTTATGTAGCACTTTAATAAACAGATTTCTTAATTGGGTGGTTCTGGTTGAACTGGAGAGGGAACCAAGAATCTCATTCTCTTGACCTCTCTCTCAACCTCTGCCTCCCCCAGGAAGCCCTTGGAAAACCTTCTCTAGGCCCTAAAATCCATTTCTACCCGTTCCACCTCAAAGACCTTTCCATTTCGGGAGCCATGTCACAATGTTCACTTGCAGTATGCTTACGGACAGCAGCACCCTGGAACAGTTTTTTAAAGTGCATTAGTAATATATGAAAACAAGCTTTTGTAATTAGTTCAATAAAAAAAGAAAAAGAGAATGAGAAATAAGAATGCCCCTGCTTTGCCCTCCCCTCCAATTCCCTTTGTCCTATCCTGAGTTAATAAAATTTAGTGGACACCATACTAGTCCCCTTTACTTGATTGTTCATACATTTAGGTACATATACATGTCTTTGTATAAGTAGGATTGTGCGATACAATTTGCTTTTTCCACTCCACCACAGCTTGATGCCTCTCTCCACATGGCTACATATAGATCTACCTCATTCTTTTTAACTCTCTACGCAATCCCAAATTTGGAAACATGGGAGAACAAATACATTGTTTATTATTAGATTAAATGTAGGACAAAATTATACTATGTTTCCAGGCTTTATAGCCTCCTGGTAAAATCCCATGGTATGGAGACACCATCATTTCACAGTATTTAACCACTTTTCTCTTGACATGCTTTCAGGTTTTTTCAGCTTTACACTATTACAAACAATGCTACAATGAACATTCTTGTGCATAACTCTCCGTTTGCATTTCTTTAGGATATATTCCAGAAGTAGAATTGCTTTAATGAAAGAATATTCACTTTTTTAAAAGTATTTTGCCCAGTTCTCTTCCAAAAAAAGCTTCAATAATTTACATTCCCTACAATACTGTTTATTTCTCTTCATCCTTGCCAACTCAACGTATTATCAAGCTTTTTTATTTTCACCAAATGGGATTTTCAAAATGGTACTTCATTGTCATTTTCAATTTGCACTTCAGATTCCTAGTGAATTTGAGCATCTTTTAATATGTTGACTGGGCATTTTGAATAATATTCTAGGTTTCTTTTTTTATATGCAACTCCTAAATCCATTTGGAGTTTAATTTTATATGAAGAATTTGGTGGTGGCTTAACTCTATTTTTCTCTGATTGAGTTTCTATTATTCCAACACCATTTCTTCAACAGTCACTGTTTTTCTACTAATTTGAAATGCTATCTTTTTCATAAAATAAATCCCCATGTATACATTTCTAGTCTCTAGTCTCAGTTTATTGCTCCATTGCTCTGTTTATCTGTTTCTATACCAATATCACACTGCTTTAATTTCTGTGACTCATTATATTTCTATGTCTGGTAGAGAAAGCCCTCTGTTGTTCTTCATTTACAAGTTTTTCTTAACGCTTTCAGCCCTTTCTTTCTTCCATGTGAACTTTAGAATCAGTTTATTGAGGCCTATAAAAATCGTCTCATGGCCAGGCGCGGTGGTTCACACCTGTAATCCCGGCACTTTGGGAGGCCAAGGCAGGTGGATCATGAAGTCAGGAGATCGAGACCATCCTGGCTAACACAGTGAAACCCCGTCTCTACTAAAAATACAAAAAAAAAAATTAGCCCAGCATGGTGGCGGGTGCCTGTAGTCCCAGCTACTCGGGAGGCTGAGGCAGGAGAATGGCGTGAACCTAGGAGGTGGAGCTTGCAGTGAGCCGAGATCGTGCCACTGCACTCCAGCCTGGGCGGCAGAGTGAGGCTCTATCTCAAAAAAAAGAAAAAAAAAAGCCTCTCAGGTTTTAATTAGGATTGCATTAAGTTTAAAGATTAATTTGGGAATAAAGTACATCTTTACAATATTTTATAAGTATAGTACATCTCTCCAATTATACAGGTGTTCCTTTATGCTTTTCAGTAAAGTTTTGGATTTTTTTTTAATATACACGACTCACATGTTTCATGTTAGGTTTATTCATAGATATTTTGTGGGGTTGGTTGCTATTATGGATGAGATCTTTTGTTGTTCCTTTTTCCACTACACTTTTGTCTCTCTACACAGCTTATGATAGGTCCCTTCTAATCTTCTTGGGTCTGGGGGATCCAAGAGAAAGTCTATTCACTGTTATCCAATTAGATACGGTGCCAACAAAGCTTTAGTAAACAAAAGACTAAGAGAGGACCAAGGAGAAAGCCCTCAGAAATGCCATTAGAGTCTATCACGAGCAGAGCATGGGGTGATGAGCAGTCTTGGTACCATCTGCTGGATGATTCTCTCCCAGTACACCAGGGGAGGTGTCACAACAGTGAACTTATGACTACCCAGGGCGTGACTCTTCATCAGATTAAATTCCAGAAGGCTGACTCATGACCATCAAACCCACGAAAGACTGAAGTGGGGAAATCAAACTGCCAAATTGTTCCAATTTACAGTAAGATTTTCTATTGTAATAATAAGAATGCTGTGTCCACTAGGAGTGTGCTCTCTTGCCAAGCAAAAGTTGCTTTTAACATAACTGGAATTGGAGAAAAGAGAGGTAGATAGTCTTGAGGGAAATTTCATCCAAGCCAGAGAGAGTTCTAAGAAACCATCCTTGTGTCACCACACAGAAGCCCTCCTTCTAATGGCAAGAAAGTTGGTGTTCCCACAAATATAGTGATGGAATATGCTACATTACCAATTGCCAAATTCCTCCTACTTGAACTGCCCTTTCTTATGCTACAGAATGAATGTCCCACATATGTTTACAAAATAGTCCCCAAAACAAGATGTAATACAATAAATCAGGGTTCTTCTCATTACATTACAAGCACATGCCCATCCTAAGTCATTGAGATTACACATAGGTCATTCAGATTGATGCCAGGCCTCAGATTTGAAAATGCAAATCCCTCCATTGCATATTCATCTCCATTTTTTTTTTTTTTAATTCTCAGAGGGTGACCTTAATTTCCTATTTCCAAGTTTGTTAGTGGCATGTCTCACCATTGTGCCCTGCACTGCCAACACTATCAGCTTTCCTCTTTCCAGGTTAACATCCACCCTTCCTTCCTTCCATTTGCATCCTTTGGCAACCAGTTATAAATCTACTTCATTGCTTAATGTCCCAATCCAAAATTCTTCACCTGATACTGATTATAAGGTTATTTATGCACCAACCTGTCCCATGGGCTCAGTGGGGCCCCAGTATACTACATCTACTATATCTCCTTGATCTACCCAATAGATAGTCTAAAATATTGTATTTAATATTTAATAAAAAGTTTAATTATATGTTTAAAATATTTAGTAATTTTTAATAAATATTTACTTTTAAAATATTTTAAATAGATGTTTTAAAATACAATAAATTGAACTTGGTTTAAAATTTTTTTTAAAGGGGAGGATACAGCCTATAATTGTCAAAAGAGTGTGAAATTGGGAACCAGAAGTCCTGGATTCATATCTCTGTTCCTAGCACCTACTAGCTATGTGATCTTGGGCAAGAAACTTAACCTCCATTTAACCACTCTAAATTTTGGTTTCCTCTCCAGTGAAATGAGTATAATAATGCCCAGTATGTTCGGTCGATGAAAAGTTTTTTGTTGTTGTTGCTGTTTTGTTTTTGTTTTTGTTTTTTGAGGTGGAGTCTCGCTTGGTCGTCCAGGCTGGAGTGCAGTGGCACAGTCTCAGCTCACTGCAACCACCACTTTCCAGGCTCAAGCAATTCTCCCGCCTCAGCCTCCCAAGTAGCTGGGATTACAGGCACTTGCCACCAAGTTCAGGCTAATTTTTGTATTTTTAGTAGAGACGGAGTTTCGCCATGTTGTCCAGGCTGGTCTCAAACTCCTGACCTCAGGTGATCCACCCGCCTCAGCCTCCCAAAATGCTGGGATTACAGGCGTGAGCCACCGCGCCCAGCCAAAAAGTTTAGCAATATGATACATAGAAAGTTCCATGTGGTGGCTCATGCCTGTAATCCCAGCACTTTGGGATGCCAAGGCGGGTGGATTACTTGAGGCCAGGAGTTTGAGACCAGCCTGGCCAACATGGTGAAACCGTGTCTCTACTAACAATACAAAAATTAGCCAGGCATGGTGGTAGGTGCCTATAATCCCAGCTACTTGGGGGGCTAGGGCAGGAGAATCCCTTGAACCTGGGAGGCGGAGGTTGCAGTGAGCAGAGATTGCGCCGCTGCACTCCAGCATGGGTGACAGAACGAGACTCCATCTCGGGGAAAAAAAAAAATTTTAGCAAATGTCAGACATCCAATACACCCAATAAACAGAACTGCTATTCACATTTTTATGTAATTATTAAATTCACATTGATCTTTAGTGATCCCCTAAGGACAAACAAAAATGCTAAGCTCCACTGGTCCAAACCATCTACAGTTTTTTACAACAAATGTAGCTCTGATTGTATGATATCTAAATGAGAATGCACCAGGCAGCATGGTGACTTAGGAGAAATTCAAGACACAAAGCTTCTGGGGCCAAGCAGGTAATAGACAGGGATCTGGGCAGTTCACAAGCACTGGACTTGAGTATAGAGCAGACAGCAGATCAAATCCATGGCTCAAGGCAGAAATAAAGCACTAGCAGACTGCTAAATCTAGGGCAGAAGCTTTCTGTCCTTTGCCCTTTTCAATACTTCCTGTTAGTTGTGGGCATCTAAAAACCCACAGGTACGTCATAGCAGCCAGAGGCCGTACCCAGTGACATTGAGGTGTCATCAAATCAAACTGTCACTCAGTTCATATCTGGGATATCATGGGTAGTGTAGTCTACTGGTTAAATGCTTGGTCTCTGACATTAATGTCCTGGGTTCAAATCCCCGCTTTGTCATTTATTAGTTATGCAGTGTCATGAGTGGAACATTAACCTCTCTGTACCTTGATTTCTCTGCAAAATGAGAATAACAATAGAACCTACATCAATCACAGGGTTGTTGTGAAGATAAAATAACACACATAAAGGTCTTAACACAGTTTCTTGCATGTGGTAAAGTCTCAGAATATTATTATTATTTGCACTGTTATTATCAATTCTGGATTTACCAGTAACGAGCAGCAGGAACTTGAGCTTTTAGGGCTTTAGTTTTCACATCTGTCCAACAGGATTCCTGCATGCAGTTTCCACCTCAGTCAATTGAATTGCTGTGTGCCCCTGAGGGAGCCTTCCTTTTTGTAAAATGAGAGAGTTGAGGCAGAAGTCTCCAGGGTTCTTTCTAGCTGTAATATTTGATGATGAAAATGATGATGATAAGAACGATGATTCTCTCATCTAGCTCCAATCTCCATTCCTGCTCTTAGTTTAGAACCTTTATTACCTCCCAATTGGATTGTCACAACAGCCTTAAAACAGGTCTTTCTGTACCTGTTTTCTCCTGCTTCCAGTTGTCTACAGTGGTTCCTGCCATACTGATCTTCCTGAAATCAAACTGTGACATTACCCCACTGCTTAAGTCTTCAATGGTGCTAGATTGGCTAGCAAATAAAATCCAAACACCTTGGTTTGGCAGTTAAGGATACCCACAGTCAAATTAATTCATTTTGCAGCCTTATCACAGCAGAGTAGTTAAGAGCATGAACTTTATGTAATCAGACAAACCAGGTTTGAACTCCAGCCCCACTCTTTCCTAACTGTGTAAATCCAGACAAAGCATTTAATCTCCCTGCACCTTCTTCATCTATAAAATTAGGTTGAAAATGCCCAAGTCATAAGATTGTTTTAAAGATAAAATAAGCTGACATGTATGGCATGCTTAAGACATAATGCCTGGTGTATAATAGGGCCTCAATAAGAGGCAATTATTATTATTTATGCTGCTAATGGTTGAGCTAAATTGAACTGTTTGAATGCCCCTGCCTACACACCTCTGCTTGTGCTATTTCTTCTACATGAGATTCCTTTTACCCCCAATTATACATATTCTAATTCCAAATACTCTGAGGCTGCAGCCCTAGTCTTAATGTGTTACCCTTATCTCAAAGATGTGAGACGTATAGGCTTAGAGCATATCACTGGACTTGTTCCAGGTGAAACCGGATACCGTTCACATCTCAGAACAATACTAGATCTAGAGATGCTAACTTCTGGAGGATGGAACAAACTGAAAGGGGCCACCACAAATGCTACCTTCTCCTGAAAAGCTTTTCCAGATTTGCCCAACCTGGCTGGAAATCATCTCTAATGGCAATTTGTTAAAAGTATTTATTTATTTATATTTATTTATGTATTTATTTTTGAGACAGGATCTTGCTCTGTCACCCAGGCCGGAGTGCAGTGGCACAATCATGGCTCACTACAGCCTCAACCTCACGGGCTCAATTGATCCTCCCACCTCAGCCTCCCGAGTAGCTGAGACTACAGTCGCGCACCACCATGCCTGGCTAATTTTTTTATTTTTACTTTTTTTGTAGAGATGGAGTTTTCCACATTGCCCAGGCTTGTCTCAAACTCCTGGGCTCAAGCAATCTGCCCATTTCGGCCTCCCAAAGTGCTGGGATTACAGGCATGAGCCACTGCATGCAGCCTGTTAGAACTTCTTATGACCCTTTCACTTTCAATTTTGTGTGGTAGATATTTGTGTCCATGCCTTATCTTGCTTGCTAGGTAAACTGAATTCTTTAAGTATAGAAATGAAGACCCTGTGCCTCCACTCTCACTGTACTCCCAATCAGCCTCATAAATGTTAATAGAGTTGGACCGAGTTTAGAGATGAGATATCCCCTCGGGAGCTGGAATGATGAGACTTTAAAAGGTATAAGAATCTGGTTCTTTTGTTTACTTCTTGATGCAATGTCTCTTGGTTCTGACTGCAATGGGCCCACCTCTTGCATTCCACATACCCTTCCCACCAACACTCTTGCTCAAGCTCTTAGCTCTATCCTACTAAAACACTTCATGCTTTCTACTTCATCACAATACTGAGTTTAGAGGAGTTTATTAGGAGAGGTTAGAATCTGAAATGAGGCACAGTGGGGGTAGACATGGGGGACAGATCCAACTTCAGGTGGTACATATGAAGCCCTCAATAAATGTCTGTGGAATGAATGAATGAACAAATGAATGAGTTAATGCTCTACCTTGGTCTCATAAGCAGGGCAGCTAGTTGCCCAGTTACCAGAAATTAGATCATCAAGGAATCTGAGAGGCAGGATGGGTGAGTTGATGCTGAACACTGTTGAATCAGAGCTCTGGGAATCCCTCCTGCTTCCGGTTTGTGAGCTACCCTTGAGAGTTTGAGACCTAGAAGCCAGCTCCCAGAGGTGGAACCTCGGGTTCTAGGGTGGAGAATTCAACTGCTGCTCCTCCAGTCCCTGAACTTGAACATGGCCCCAGCATGTCAAACACCAACCAACATACGTATAGCTATGGCCAAATAAGCAAAACAGCCTTTAGCTTTCGGCCTGTTACACCAATTACATTGATCTCTTCTGAACTGCATTTCTCACTGCTGTTTGCCGATTTAAGGGAGGAAATCAATGGCAGCAACTTGTTTGGGTAGCAGCTGCTAGGGCAGGCGCTGCCAGTAGGAGTCAAGCTGCCTGAGGACACCAAGATACATTCTCCATCTCTCGCTCTAATTTTCGTTATTCATTTCATAATGAGAGACTCATTATGAAATACAAAGAGATGGGTTTTATTTTGTTTTTCTTCTTTTAGATGATGTATGTCTAAAATATAAATTTTTTACTGTCAACTTGTATTGCTTCTGAAATAACAGTAAAACGTTTTTAAATATTAGTAATAAAATGCAAATGTAATAATGTCCATCTTTACTTAAAATTCTTCAAACGCTCCACATTATTACTAGGAAAAGTTCAAATTTCTCAGTACAGCTTGCAAGACCCTGCATGCGTCCTCCCACTCCTCTATTCATTCACTTGCTATTCTTTCCAAAGTGCCACACTCTTGCTTTGCCTCTAGGCCTTCACATATGCACTTACAACCACCCAAAGTGCTTTCCCTCTTTGGCTCAACCATATTTGGTCTCATCTGAAATATCACTTCTACCTGGAGACTTCCCTGATCACCACCCCCAAGTCCAGATGGGAACCTGTCTTCTATATTCCCTAGCACCCTACGTTTAACCCCTATCAGAGCCCTTATCTCAGTGTGGTGCAAACATTACACTGGAGGCTCTGGAGCTGAATAAATATATCTTTCTTGTTCTCAGTGGATTCTTCAGTGCCTAGAATAGTATCTGGCACTTAAGAGAGCTCAGTTAAATGTTGTTGGAAAAAATAAAACTAACAACAATTAGCTGTTGGATTTGGAAAAGTTCTTAGAGACGATCTAGCCTAACTTCTTTTAACAGTGAGGCTCAGAGAAGCAGAGCCAAGTTCTAATTCCAGATTCTTTACTGAATTGTTGTGTGATCTTAGGAAATACCTCTCCCCTCTGGGTCTCAGTCTTTCCAGATATAAAATAAGAAAAGCCCATCTGTTCCAGCTTTTTCTGACTTTACCTCCTCTTCCTTCTCATAGGTACTAGGTAGCTCATAGGTGCACTGACTGAGTGACTAGGTGAGATGGTGCAGTGAAAATATAAGGTCTGGTTCATCCGCTCAAATTGCTCCCAATCAAGCTGAGGACATAAGACATACACAGTGAAGAGGTGTTCAATTAAACGTTCCAGGTGATTCGGTCTTGCTAGGAGATCAAAAAGGAAGAGGTCAGGGAAGCCTGGGGCATCAGGTCTCCTGCAGGAGATAAGCCTTAAGCTGAGAAGGCAGAATTTGCATGAGCAATGAGGCTGACAGAAAGTGTCCCTCACACAGGATTGGCTGTCCACACCATGTGACTTAAATCATAAGTGCTCACTAGAGGCTCAGGCTGATGCTGATTCCAGTCCTAGCTCTGCCACTCACTGGCCCTGCTCCTGGGACACATTTCTCAGCCTTTCCAAACCTGTTTTCTTACCCTCACTATGGGAATCTGAATGTCTAGCTTGCAGGGGTTTTGTGAGGATTAAGTGTATGTGACAGTATCTAGAACGGCGCCTGCTGCCTAACAGACCATTTGAAGAAATGCCACTTTCTTTTCTTCCTGCTAGCCACATAAATGGACTTGACATGTCACTGGCAAGAACATCAAAAGTGCAGCTGGGGCTTGGGGACTGAAGGCTTTTTCTGCCCAACCATTCATAGTCTGTTCACTCTGATGTGACTTGCCCAATGCTTCATCATCACACACACACACACACACACACACACACACACACTTCGTGCAAAATCCAAGGGAGAAGGAGAAGGAGAGACTATTTCCAATCCCCTGATCAGACAGGACCAGATTGGGAGTTGTCCATTACCATCATCAGGACAAAGAGCCAACACTCAGGCCAGGCCTGAAGTTCTTCCACCACCATGGGACTTATAAGATATGAGATTATGAGGCCAAATGTCACTTTCTATGGGGCTGGAGGGAGAGGCTGCAATTAAATTACAGAACAATCCTATAAAATTTCTTGGAACATTTTATGAAGCTATTGATATTTCTATAGGCAAACAGACTGAAGCATGAGCTGTAGGAGGAATTGAGCAGGGGTGAGGGTGAGAGTGGGGAGGAAGGTTGTTTGTTTTAGTTTATCCCTGCTGATAACAGATCAAGACTGATGAGGATTTACAAGCAGCATTCCAAAAGAAAATATTGCATGACCTCGTTTATCCAGCACCCTTGGGAAAAAGCAATAGCTGGTCCTCATGTGTGGAGATTATTCCTTGGAGGAAAGCATTTAAAATTGGACTTGAACTGAGGATATTAATCATTTGGGGAATTATAGACCCTTTGGGAGATCCAACACAGAGAGCTATGCCTTTCCTGCTTGGGAAACACAAATATATCCTAAACTCTACTTGTGTCATGATATTCATGAACTCCAGGTTTACAATGTCTCTGTAACAAAATTTAAAACTTTCTTTCTTTGTTTTGTTTGTTTGTTTTTGACAGAGTCTCACTCTGTCACCCAGGCTGGAGTGCAGTGGCATGATCATGGTTCACTGCAGCCTGGACCTCTCTGGGTTCAGGTGATCCTCCTACAGCAGCCTCCTGAGTAGCTGGGACTACAGGCTACTGTACAGGCCATCACATGTGCCATCACACTCTGCTACCTTTTGTACTTTCTGGTAGAAACGGGGTCTCATCATGTTGGCCGGGCTAGTCTCAAACTCCTGGGCTCAAGCAATCCTCCCACCTTGGCCTCCCAACGTGCTGGGATTACAGGCATGAGCCATCGCTCCTAACCGAAAACTTTCTTAATGGAAATATTTCTTAACTGCATGACCCAGTTTTCTGCTATTGAGATCTACCCATACCATAATAGCTCCACACCTTGTGAATAGAAACTGAATGGACTCTTTCAGTTCCTCTAGGATCAGCTGAGGCTATTGAGCAAACTCTCAGCTAGGAGTCAGAACACTTGAGCTCTAGAATCAGCTCTGGCCCTACATTTTCAGAGTGACATTGAGCCAGTCTCAATTCTCCCTGGACTTCAGTTTCTTCATCCGGAAAAAAAAAAAAAGGTGGTAGGTGGGGATGGAGTTTTGACTAGGACAGCCATTCCTAACCTATATTCTATAGAAGATACTCATCATGCACAAATATAAGAATTCCATGGCCAAAATAAACCGTATTCTATTCCCTTCTTAAGATGCACACAACTCATCAGCATATTAAGGTCTCTGAGAAGTCCTGCAATAAAGAAACCTATTGTATTTCATCTGGTCTAACATTAGGCTAATTGATTTGACTCCTGAATTTTTCTTTCAGTGGAATAACTACACTGCAGTCCCATCAGAGAAACATTAACTAAGCATTGAGTTTAGAAGCTAGTAAGATGTCAGATAAGTAGATTGCAAAAATTTTCTCCCATTCTGTAGGTTGCCTGTTCACCCTGATGGTAGTTTCTTTTGCTGTGCAGAAGCTCTTTAATTTAACTAGATCCCATTTGTCAATTTTGGCTTTTGTTGCCATTGCTTTTGGTGTTTTAGACATGAAGTCCTTGCCCATGCCTATGTCCTGAATGGTATTGCCTAGGTTTTCTTCTAGGGTTTTTATGGTTTTAGGTCTAACATTTAAGTCTTTAATCCATCTTGAATTAATTTTTGTATAAGGTGTAAGGAAGGGATCCAGTTTCAGCTTTCTACATATGGCTAGCCAGTTTTCCCAGCACCATTTATTAAATAGGGAATCCTTTCCCCATTTCTTGTTTTTGTCAGGTTTGTCAAAGATCAGATGGTTGTAGATACGTGGTATTATTTCTGAGGGCTCTGTTCTGTTCCATTGGTCTATATCTCTGTTTTGGCACCAGTACCATGCTGTTTTGGTTACTGTGGTCTTGTAGTATAGTTTGAAGTCAGGTAGCGTGATGCCTCCAGCTTTGTTCTTTTGGCTTAGGACTGACTTGGCAATGTGGGCTCTTTTTTGGTTCCATGTGAACTTTAAAGTAGTTTTTTCCAATTCTGTGAAGAAAGTCATTGGTAGCTTGATGGGAATGGCATTGAATCTATAAATTACCTTGGGCAGTATGGCCATTTTCACAATATTGATTCTTCCTATCCATGAGCATGGAATGTTATTCCATTTGTTTGTGTCCTCTTTTATTTCATTGAGCAGTGGTTTGTAGTTCTCCTTGAAGAGAAGTATTTTATTCTCTTTGAAGCAATTGTGAATGGGAATTCACTCATGATTTGGCTCTCTGTTTGTCTGACAAAGGGCTAATATCCAGAATCTACAAAGAACTCAAACAAATTTACAAGAAAAAAACAAACAACCCCATCAAAAAGTGGGCAAAAGATATGAACAGACAATTCTCAAAAGAAGACATTTATGCAGCCAACAGACACATGAAAAAATGCTCATCATCACTGGCCATCAGAGAAATGCAAATCAAAACCACAATGAGATACCATCTCACACCACTTAGAATGATGATCATTAAAAAGCCGGAAACAACAAGTGCTGGAGAGGATGTGGAAAAATAGGAACACTTTTACACTGTTGGTGGGACTGTAAACTAGTTCAACCATTGTGGAAGACAGTGTGGCAATTCCTCAAGGATCTAGAACTAGAAATACCATTTGACCCAGCCATCCAATTACTGGGTATATACCCAAAGGATTATAAATCATGCTGCTATAAAGACACATGCACACGTATGTTTATTGCGGCATTATTCACAATAGCAAAGACTCGGAACCAACCCAAATGTCCATCAATGATAGACTGGATTAAGAAAATGTGGCACATATACAACATGGAATACAATGCAGCCATAAAATAGGATGAGTTCATGTCCTTTATAGGGACATGGATAAAGCTGGAAACCATCATTCTCAGCAAATTATTGCAAGGACAAAAAAACAAACACCGTATGTTCTCACTCATAGGTGGGAACCGAACAATGAGAACACTTGGACACAGGAAGGGGAACATCACACACCAGGGCCTGTCATGGGGTTGGGGGCGGGGGGAGGGATAGCATTAGGAGATATACCTAATGTAAATGACGAGTTAATGGGTGCAGCCCACCAACATGGCACATGTATACATAAGTAACAAACCTGCATGTTGTGCACATGTACCCTAGAACTTAAAGTATAATAAATAAAAAAAAAAGAAGCTAGTAAGATGTGACTCCATGACATCTATTAAACCTTTCCAAACAAATCAACATATGTCACAGTAAGTTATAGAAGGCTGGTATTAAAACAGAATGGGATGAACCCTAGGACCAGCAGGAACACTACAGAATTCTTCCGCCCATCCCTCCTTCACTTCTTGAAAATTAATTGTTCTCTTTAGGGAGAATAGTTTGAATGCTCAGACATCAGCTTTGATTTTTTCCTTTCATTCCTTCAATTTGTCTAGACCAGTGACTCTCAAATCTTAGTGTGCCTAAGAAGTACTGTAGTATTGGGGCTGAGGGTGAAAGGGGGACTTCAATTTATCTGCAATGTATTTTCTCTCTTATTTAAAAAAAAATGAAGCAAGCATGACAAAATATTAACAGGATGATGAAAACTAGTGTTTATTACATCCATCTTTGAATTTTCTTTAGTTTAATTTTTTTCAAAATAAAGAATAACATTTACATAATCTCAGTTCAGGGTTGAATATACCTCATGGGGCATTTAGAGGATTTTCAGGGGTAATTATGACTCCCATGGTTTTTGCCTGATACACAGCTTTTATGTCTTACCCCCATATAAGATGCAACCACACTTAATAACATCCTCCAGAAAAGGTTTTACTGGCCAAAAGCACCCAGGTCCTCCAAAAGTTGATGTCCTTGGGCCTAACATTGCCTTCACCTTATTATTTCCTGGCTGTAGGACTATAGGGTCAACATCTTCCTGCGGCAGCAATGGAACGACCCCCGCCTAGCCTATAATGAATACCCTGATGACTCTCTGGACCTGGACCCATCCATGCTGGACTCCATCTGGAAACCTGACCTGTTCTTTGCCAATGAGAAGGGGGCCCACTTCCATGAGATCACCACAGACAACAAATTGCTAAGGATCTCCCGGAATGGGAATGTCCTCTACAGTATCAGGTGAGTTCTGACCAGGTTCATCCACTCCCTGCTCAGAACGTGTCTTGCCTCACTACCTTCTGGGCACAGACTCTAAAAGAGGGGCCAAACAGAGGTGAACAGGCCCTGGCAACCCAACACCTTTGCAGAAGAGGTAGACCCAGCTCTGTAACTTATACTCAGCAAGTAAGAATAAAATACAATGGGATATTTTATTCTAGGAGCCAATGATTTATTATAACCAAGGAGACTAAGAAAGCCATCCTAGAGAAAGTGGGGTTTAAGTTACTCAGCATTTCAATCAAACAAGATAGGAAACAGTATTCAAGCATGATTACCAATAATAGCAGGAGCTAAGGCATAAAGCCTAGAAAATCACAGCAGCTTCAAAGTAAATGAGCCTGCCAGTTGGATGGTGTTGCTCACGGTCAAGGCCAGGGATACTCCATCCCTTCTATAAAATCTATCCCCCAAACTTTGCACTGGGTCTAGGCATTTAGATTTCCTTCTCCAGATGTGGAGTATCCTTGAGATATTGGCTAGGGGCAAAGCCTTCAGAGTCTGCTGCCACCCCTCCACACCAAGTCCCTGATCTCCTCTCCTAAGGCATAAGGAAAATGACCAATGTCCAAGAGGTGAAAAAATGACCTTACACATGTAATAATAACAGCTACCATTCATGAGAATTCACTAACTATGCCGGGTACTTTTCATGTGTTATATCCAGCCCTCCTAATAACCCCAGGAAGCAGGTTTTACTATGCCCGTTTTGCAGATTAGACAAATGAGAATCAGAAAAATTTAAGTAACCTGCCAAAGTTTCCAGTTTGTTAGTAGCAGAGCCTAGATTCCAATCTGTATTAGTGTGAATCTGATGCCCTCTCAAAGTCCTATAGCAGTGCATGGCATTCAATAGGCACTCAAATATTTGATCAATATATGAATATGTTTTTATTTCAAAGAGCTTAAAAGGGTGCTGGTCCCAAATGTCTCCTCCTCCTGCTCCAGTCCTTCAGGGAAACACATTTTTTTTTTCCTTTGGGTGATGAGCCTTAACTGTCCAGGCCTGTGGGAGGGGCTGTATAGATCCTAACCCTCAGGTTTGACTGAACTCGGTCTTTCCTGAGAGCAGGCTGTGTAGGGGAGGGAGCTTAGGAACTTCATCATCAAGAGCAGGCTTAGAGGAACTCGAGGCTCACATGGCCTTCCTCGCTCAGGAGCCCACCTTCCCATCCCCTCAAGTAAACATCCAGACTGGAAGAGTGACAGGCTTAGGAAATGGCCATCCAGGCCCAGCTGGCTGGGGGGATGGTAAGGTCAGCCTGCTTGGATTTTGCTGCTGCCAGGCTAATTTCCTGTCTCTAGGAAGGTAAGTCCTGGTACAGCATGATACAAGGACAAATCAGCAGAAAGTGATGTTCCAAGGTCATTCGACATCAGGAAATTAAGCCAGTGTGACAGCTGCCCCACTTTGGAGCTTTTATCTGCAGAAATTCAACTGCATTCACTTTCTCTTCACTTTCTCCCTCCTTCCACTCCCTTCTTTTGCCTCTTCTTCCTCTGCCTCTCCCTTCCATTTTTCCCCTTTTGCTTCAACCTTATGCTTAAAGGGGCCCACATCCAGAGCTGTGGGTGTGAGCTGGAGTAAGTTCACAAAGGGCTGTGTACATGCAGCCAAAGTGCCAGTTCAGGTCCACTAGAACACCAGCAATTACGTGTCTTAGGGTATTGGGGTTGGCTTTTCAGGAGAGCAGTGCTGCCAGCAAACACATGAGTCAACCCCACCCTGGGACTCAGAATCCAAAGGCCAGAACACATGGTTTTGAATCCTGGCTGATGTATCAGCTTGCTGTGTGACCTTAGATGACTCTCAACCTATCCCTCTCTGCACCCTGGGTTTCTCACCTGTCACATGAGGGAGTTGGCTTGATGATCTAAGGCTCTTTGGGCTCTGAAAGCCTTTCTTCTCCATCCCCTGCAGCAGGCACTCAGATGTTGGAAAGGCCTTTCAAGTGAGCGGCAGGCCTCAAATTCTGTTGAGAGGACTCCCTCTGATTCTGAGTCTGTGGCCTCTGTAAGGGTTGAACAACCAAAATAAACAGCTAGCCCAGAATCCTGAGGAGCCCACCCCTTTCCAGCCGACCCCAGTATGAGCCTACTGATGTGAGTCAACTGTGTTTGGACACCCAGAAGGCAGAGGGCCTCTTTGAAATAACCTTTGATGAGCCCTATGTATGAAGAAGGAAGCCAAGAACCACTTGCAACACCTGCTGCAGGTGCACATGGGTGCTGCTCAACTTAAAATTTGAGCTCTGTCCCTACCTGAGGGCTATGCAGAAGAGTAAGGAATAGGGGCAGCCCCTGGCCTCTAGGCAAGTTGCTAAAGACAGGTCTCCAGAGACCAGAAAGACTCCAAAAAACCCAGAAGTTCTCTAACTGTGTCACTTTAAGCAACCTACTTTTACCTCTCTAAACCTCCATTTTTCAATCAGGAACTTGGAAATACACACATAATTATTTAATAAACATGAGTTGTCCACACCCACCACCACCCAAAGGTGCTGCATCCCAACAGCCATCGGGGGGCTTTGTGTAGGCTGGGCAAAGTTGGCTGGGAGACCAGATGGCCACCAGGCTCACTGAGGTGGGGTGGGAAAAGAGGTTTGTCGCTGCTTCAGGCCTGGGCCCGGCTGGTGGGAGCCACAGCAACGGCTTTGGGAGCCTGGAGGACAGAGCCTGCCGCCAGGCCCAGGCCCCCAGCTCATCTGCACCTCCAAGGCCAGGGGGCCTGCAGGTTCCCAAAGCAGCTGACTGCACTCTGCTTCCCACCATGCTTCCTGCCAGAACTCCTTGTGGATTTTTTATCCTTCAGTTTTGCTAAATTCCTTTATTTGCATTAACAGTTTGTATGTGTGTGTATGTAATTTTCAGGGCTTTCTATATATGAAAATCATGTCACGGCTGGGCACGGTGGCTCACGCCTGTAATTCCAGCACTTTTGGAGACTGATGTGGGAGGATTGCTTGAGCCTGGGAGTTCGAGACTAGCCTGGGCAACATGGTGAGACCCCGGTCTCTACAAAAAAAAATTTAAAAATTAGCAGGCATGGTGGCACATGCCTATGGTCGCATCTACTCTAGAGGCTGAGGCAGGAGAATCGCTTGAGCCCAGAAAGTCGAGACTGCAGTGAGCCATTATTGCATCATTGCACTCCAGCCTGGGTCACAAAGAGAGATGTCATCTCTCAAAAATAAACAAACAAACAAACAAACACAAGTTCCCTGACCTTCTTTCCCTGCCCTAGGCAACTGATTTTCTAACAATAACTAGAATAGAGGCACAGCCTCCCTGATGTGTGGATCCTGCATCATTCAACTCCCTTCTCTTCCCAGAATCACCCTGACACTGGCCTGCCCCATGGACTTGAAGAATTTCCCCATGGATGTCCAGACATGTATCATGCAACTGGAAAGCTGTGAGTGTCTTGCATGAGTCCTCTAGAAAGAATCAGGCTCCTTTTTACCCATGGGATAGGCAGAAAATCCCACACAGCTGCTCCTAACCACTAGACCCCAGGAGATTACTGTAATAACCCAAAATATTCAATGAAGGACTTTGCTTTTAGAAAATGCATTAGAAATATAACTTCCCTTACATTGCCTAACTAAGGCCCATGTTTTGGAGCCAGCAGCATTCTCCAAAGGGTCATTGTTCCATGTCTATGGTTAATGTGAATGGAGGAGAAATGGCTTGAATAAGTCATGGTCCTTGAACCCACAAGATGTTCACTCCAGCAGGGGAGGTAAACAACTGACTGCACAAATAAAGGGCAGCAAGTGACTGGTGTGTTGTTAGAAGTACAAAGCACTGTGGCCTCGTGGCAGAAAGCATGCTTCCTTCCGATGGAGAAGGAAAGAGGGTATTGGAGTAGACTTTATGGAGGACTGGGATTTTAATAGATTGGATAGCGGACTCCTTTGATTGCAAACAGAGAAACCAATCTGACTAACTTAAAAATACAAAAAGCAAGGCAGAGCACTTGGGCAACAGGAACTAATGGACCATTTCCTTGGAGCACTACCCATGAGGGGAATCAGCACAAACCAATTCTGAACCTCTTGTTACTTCACTCAATAGTTGCTGAAGTGCTGGGGCACAGTCTGGCCTAGCTTGAGTCACCTTTTCACACTTTCCCCCGTCTACCCCAGCCAGTGGTTAGTCTCACCAAGAGAGCATACAATAGAGTTGTTCCACAGAGGAGTATCTGCTGTGAGCAAAAGAGGAGGCTGGCAAGGATGGTGTGCAGGTGAAAATAGCAGATGTCAACTGCATTTCACCATGGGAGTGAGAGGGGGAACAATAGGACAAGCTAATGCAGAAGGTTGGGAAGAGAGGTGGAAGGGCTCTGATGTAGATATAAATAATTAACCAGAAAAAAGGAACCTGGTCTCACAAGTTCCATCAAGTGTCTGATGTCTCTCTCAGTCTCTAACCCTAACCAACCCTGACATGCTTCAAACAAGTGCTTCTGAGTGGTGACTGCTCCTTCTTCTGATCCCATCCCAGTTGGATATACCATGAATGACCTCATCTTTGAGTGGCAGGAACAGGGAGCCGTGCAGGTAGCAGATGGACTAACTCTGCCCCAGTTTATCTTGAAGGAAGAGAAGGACTTGAGATACTGCACCAAGCACTACAACACAGGTAGGTACAAGGGCCACCCTCCTCAGATCCCATCCCCACAACCAGGACCAGAGGTCATTTCAGACACATTCAATCATCGATTCAACAGATCTTATGAAGATTACCTAGTGGTTAAGAGAATAGGTTTTGAAACAAAAAAGTGGCTCTGACATTTTCTTCCTGTGAGTCCTGGAGTGAGTAACTTAAGCTTGGGCCGTACCTAATTACCAGAGAAGCTGGTAAATACAGTCATTATTCCAGGTAGCAGAATGGATCCTATTTCTAAGGCAGAAGTAAAGAACTGATATTGGGAAGACACCTAGTAGTCTCTGTCACAGATGAACTGGCATTTCCAACAGAGCAAAAGTAGAGAGAATGCTCACAATAGACCTCAGCAAGAGGGAGCTGAGAGGTGTCACTGAAGGTTAGCAAATAGCTAGAAAGGGTTCACTTGCCTGTGAGCTATGAGAGGGCAGAGAAGCCACGATGGTGTAGCTTAGCTCTCTATCTCCCATGCCTTTGTTGGAAGATTGAATATCTGGATGACTGGCGCCAGATCAAGGCCGGCTTTGCATATCCTGTCTCAGGCTGAGAACAAGCTCATAAAAGCATGGGAGAAGAAAGTCAGTCAGTTGGTATAACAGCTGGAAGGATGGGTAGGAAGCTGGGGTCTGAACCCAGATGCACAGAGTATAGAGGCATGGCAGGCCAGCAAGAGGAGGAGGTGAAAGAGAGAGATTGTAAGAAACCATCGTAGGCTCTGGTGTAAGTAGAAAGCCCAGTGAAGGTACAGGCAGCCTGGGCTGCAGTCTGTCTTGGGCAGCTGCCTCAGAATTCTGAGTCACCTCAGAGATGTTTCAGAACCTCCAAAGATACTCTCTTTGTCCCTTGAGCCATAATGGTATTCCCATAGCATCCATGAAAGCAATGACTCCCAAGTCAAATCACCACAACTGACCCTCACATACCAAGTCTTTTACTCTTTATACAGCATTTTCTTTTCTTTTTAGCTTTCTTAAGGTATAACTGACCAATAACAATTGCATATATCGAAGGTATGCAACGTGATGTTCTGATATACATATGCATTGTGAAATAATTACCACACTCAAGCTAAGTAACATACCCATCAACTCACATACTTCTCATTGTGTGTGTGTGTATGGGTGTGTGTCTAGTAAGAACACTTAAGATCTACCCTCTTAAAGACCTAAATTTAAGATTAAGCTAAAATGATAAAACTTCTAGAAGACATGAGGACAAATCTTCCTAATCTTCGATTTGGCAATAGATTCTTAGATACAACACCAAAAATGCAAGCAATAATGAAAAAACAATAGATAGATTTGACTTCATAAATATTAAAAGTGCATCAAAAGATACTATCAGGATAGTGAAGATAAAGAACCCACAGAATGGGAGAAAATACTTGCAAATCATAAATCTGATAGGCGTCAAATATTCAAAATGTATTTAAAAACTCTTAAAATGTGAAGAAAAAAAAAAAAAAAGGCCAGGCATGGTGGCTCATGCCTGTAATCCCAGCACTTTGGGAGGCCAAGGCAGGTGGATCACTTGAGGCCAGGAGTTTGAGACCAGCCTAACCAACATGGTGAAACCCTGTCTCTACTGAAAATACAAAAAAAAAAAAAATTAGTTGGGCGTGGTGGCACATACCTGTAATCCCAGCTACTTTGGAGGCTGAGACAGGAGATCCATTGAACCCAGGAGACAGAGGTTGCAGTGAGCTGAGATCACGCCACTGCACTCCAGCCCGGGTGACAGAGCGAGACTCTATCTCAAAAAAGAAAAAAAAAAGTAAAAAGGAGATCTACCCTCTTAGCAAATTTCAAGCACACAGGACAGCACTGTTAATTCTAGTCACACTGCTGTACATTAGGTCTCCAGAACTTATTCATCTTGCATAACTGAAATTCTGTACCCTTTGACCAATATCTCCCAATTTCCCCCATCCCTCAGCCTCTAGCAACCACCATTCTACTTTTGGCTTCTATAAGTATGACTATTTTAGATTCCACATATAAGTGAGATCATACAATATATGTCTTTCCGTGTCTGGCTTATTTCACTTAATATAAAAATGTCCTCCAGCTTCATCCACATTGTCATAAATGGCAGAATTTCCTTCTTTTTTAAGGCTGAATAATGTTTCATTTTCTTTATCTATTCATCCATTGAGAAATATATCATGGTCCAGCAATCCCACTTCTAGATACATATCCAAAGCAAATGAAATCAGTACCTCAAAGACATATCTGCACTCCCATGTTCACTGCAGTAATATTCACAATAGCCAAGATATGGAAACAACATAAATGTACACAGCATATTCTCATTCATTTCACTTGCTCTTCCCCATTTTCATTTAAGTTAGAGCTGAACTCTGTGCTAGACCCTATGGATGCAAGAAGAAAAGACTGACAAGGCCCTGCCTACAGCTTACAGTCCAGGGAACTCCAGGAAATTCCCTATAGTGCTTCAGTAGACAGGAACTAAGACCCCACCATAAGACTGGCCCCATCCCAGTTCCAGGGATACACAGACAGGGAGGAGACAAGCTGCCTAGTCTAGTGCAGTAGACAGACAGAAAGAGAGACTGACTTGCCCATTCACTCACTGTATTATATCTTGAAGGCTCTGATGATCATGTGAACAGGGCTCAGGGAACACAGAAAAAGAGCAGCATTCTGCCTGGGAGAATCTTCACATTTACACTGCCATGGAGGAGAAGGAAGATTTATTTGGCTGGTTGTGGGAAGGAACAAGGGCATTCTGGGCACAGGGATGAGCAAGATCAAAAGCTCAGAAACATGAAAGTTCAGGGCATGCTCAAGGCAAGGGATGGCATGTAGGGAGTCATGATTAGGGTGAAGAAAGATGGGGAAGGGGATAGAAAGACTAGTTAGAGCTTGATTATAAAGGGCAGGCTAAAGAGTTTAAACTTTTTCCTATAGGTAATGGGAACTGCCTTGTATGAGGAAAGAAGGACGAGACCAAAGGTTTTACAAGAGGAAATAACAGGATCAAGTCATGTTTTGGGGATGATGATGATGATGATGATGATAACAGTGATGATGGCAATTGACAATCCTGAACATTTACAATGTATGAGGACTGTGCTAAGTTTTTCATAAGCATCATCTCATTTTATTCTCACATTAATCATATAAGTAACTATATGATGGAGGTATTATTGTTATTATCCCCAGTTTACTATACATGAGGAAACAGATACAGAACAATTCAAATGCTTGTCTAAGGACACAGGTAGTGTGAGACTGAACCAGGACTCCAGCCGAGGTTTTTCTAACCCTAAAGCCTTTTGTCGTATTCACCAGGCTACACTGCCTTCTCACTGCAATTTCTTGCAGGTAAATTCACCTGCATTGAGGCCCGGTTCCACCTGGAGCGGCAAATGGGTTACTACCTGATTCAGATGTATATTCCCAGCCTGCTCATTGTCATCCTTTCATGGATCTCCTTCTGGATCAACATGGATGCTGCACCTGCTCGTGTGGGCCTAGGCATCACCACTGTGCTCACCATGACCACCCAGAGCTCTGGCTCTCGAGCATCTCTGCCCAAGGTAAGTCTCATTGCCCAAGAGCACAGAACACCCAGACAAATAAGGACAGCACCTACTTCCTTGCTCTGCCTAAAACATGGGGAGCAAAGGAATCGTTCACTACTTATTTATCTACTATACTTGGCAAGATCCTGCAGATCTTTGCAGGTTCTAGACTTTTCTGATCCATCAAACCTTCCACCAAACTCAACATTATGTTCAAATACGAGTTGCCAGACACCACATTCTGCTCCACTGTCTACCAACACCAGACACACATTCTGCTTCATTTACTATTAACACTCAACTTCACATTCTCCTCCATTCACTTTTAGAGCTAAATACAACATTCTGCTCTTTTCACCATTAATAGTAAATACTGTGTGTCAGGGATCTCCAACACTAATCTCATATCTAGAGACTTGATAGAAAGATTCATAGGACTCAGCATAAAGTTGTATTTGCAGCTAAGATTTATTTATTCTTTAATTTTTTGAATAAAAAAAGACCTTTATATTCCACCCTTTGAGTTGCAATTGAGACAACTGGGAGAGGGGGAAGAGTTGGGGTGGGATTAAGAACTAGGAGGGGCTTGATGGCTGGAGGTCTAGTCCACTTCGTTTTTGCACTGGAAAGGTTCATTGCTGGTTTCATTGAGAAGACACGGGTCGATGAGGCCTTCTGTCACCGAAAAGGGTTCGCAGTTGGCAGAGGGGCAACAATCTTCAAAGTAACCCTTCTTCTCCTGGCCAACAGTCCAGGGAATGTGTATGTTGGCATTACGATTGGCTACATCAGCAGAAAAGTCGTTGATGTTGGAGGTTTCATGGAATTCAGCTAGGTGTTGGGCTTTGTCCAGGCCTCCCTTGGGATCATAAGCACGGATGTGGTACTGATGCCACTTGCTTAGTTTCTTGATGGCCTCCTCAATGTACTTCAGACCATTCTTCTCCCACGTGGCCTTGGTGCTGAAGTTGGTATGGCAGCCTGCACACTTCCAGTTCCCAGGAATGGGCTTGGGATCAAAGGTTGCTATCACTCCAAAGTCTTCACATACATGATGCAAAATGAGACAGCCCACTCAAAAATGATCTCTGATTTGAAATTCCCACTGGGCAGGCATGACCTCAGCATTGGTCCCCACCATCTTGGCTCCAGCATACAAGCAGGCCTGGTAATGGGCCTCCACGATGTCCCTGCCATAGGCTTTGCCTGCTCCCACACTGCAGTAATATGGACCCTGGGGTCTTAGGAAGCCATTGGAAGGCCAACCAAAGGGGTGCCCATCTGTCCCCATGAGGGTATATTCCTGCTCCATGCCAAACCAGGGGTGCTGGTTGCGCACCATGTCCATTATCCACTTACAGGTGTGCCTCAAATTGGTCACTGCAGGCTTTCGGTTGTACTCAAAAACTTCACAGAACACCAGCTTGTAGGGTCCTTACAGAAGGTATCCCAAAACATGGCAGCAGGCACGAAATGCATGTCACTGTTGGAGCCTTCAGACTGTAAAATACTAGAGCCATCAAAATTCCAGGCTAGGCACGGGGGCTCATGCCTGTAATCCCAGCACTCTGGGAGGCCAAGGTGGTTGGATCACCTGAGGTCAGGAGTTGGAGACCAGCCTGGCCAACATAGTGAAACCCCGTCTCTACTAAAAATACAAAAAATTAGCTGGGCATAGTCACGCACACCTGTAATCCTAGCTACTCGTGAGGCTGAGGCAGGAGAATCACTTGAACCTGGGAGGCCCAGGTTGCAATGAGCTGAAATCGTGCCATTGCACTCCAGTCTGGGCAACAAGAGTGAAAACTCCATCAGAAAGAAAAGAAAGAGAGAAAGAGAGAGAGAGAGAGGAAAAGAAAGAAAGAGAGAAAGAGAGAAAGAAAGAAAGGAAGAAAGAGAAAGAAAGAAAGAAGAAAGAAAAGAAAGAAAGAAAAAAGAAAGAAGGAAGGAAGAAAATAAAATAAAAGAAAAGAAAAAAGAAAAGAAAAGAAAAGAAAGAAATTCCACTCAGGCAACTCTTCCACACACTTGGGTTCACTGTCCAGGGTCTGGGTCTTGCAGCGCAGCCCTTCTCCAGTACTATCGATCCAGATATACTTGGCCTGGACTTTCTCACCCTGAGACAGGGACATGTACACCTGCTTAATACCTTTGTTTAAGTGGGAACGTGCTGAGGCGGTCATGGTGGAAGGTGTTCTGGGCGCCGAGCAGGCGGGCAGGTGAAGGTAGGCCACAAGAGTGAGGTGAGGAGAGGAGACGACGCCGCCATGCTGCTCACACACTCCTCTCTTCTCCCATTCTCAGCTCTCCACAGCTAAGATTTATTAAAGCAGCATATTCAGAAGATACACCTAGCTCATCAGGGGGAAAGAACATAGGCAGAGACTAGAGGAATCCATGTGCAGGCTTCCTTACTCTCCCCCTCCCATGAGGGGTCACACAGAATGCACTCTTACTCAGCAACAACAATGCAGACACGTGTGTGCTATGTTTCTGCCCCAAAAGACAGAAAAACAGAAACTGTTAGCCAGGCATGGTGGCCCGCGCTTGTAATCCCAGCTACTCAGGAGGCTGAGGTAGGAGAATCACTTGAACCTGAGAGGCGGAGGTTGCAGTGAGCCAAGATTGTGCCACTGCACTCCAGCCTGGGCAACAGAGTGAGACTCCATCTAAAAAAACAAAAAAAAGACACAGGAAAGAAAAACAGAGTCTGCTCTAAGATTCATTAGAGGCTCAGCATGCCATGTTTTAACTGGGGGCCGGTCACATCAGCGCCCTCTGCCTAGCATGTGCCAAAATTCCAGACTCCCAAAAGGAAAGCAAATTGTTCAGCATGAACCAGATTGTTTGTACAATCTAGGCACAGCAAGCCAGCCTTATCAGTTAGGGAAAGTAGGAATACTCCCAAAATCCAAGTTCCCAGATGCCATCCAAGAGGCAACCTTGCAAGCAAGCCCTTTCTAAGATAGCAGCCTCAGGCCTGTTTTGTTAACCCTTTTCTGGGACACACTTCAATTTGATACATTTCTAGTGTTAAACACCACATTTCCTGTTAACTCCTAAACTATATTCTGCTTCATTCACTATCAGCACTAGACACAGCATTCTGCTCCATTCACTATTAATGTCAGATACACATTCTGCTCCATTCACCCTTATGCTAGACACAACATTCTGTTCCATTCACCTCTAACACCAGACACAGCATCTCACTTCATTCATTACTAACACCAGGCACTATTTTTCTTTCAGTCATCCTTACGATCAATACAACCTTCTGTTCCTTTCACTGTCAACACTAGATCTTGCATTCTGCTTAGTTCACTTTTTTTTTTTTTTTTTTTTTTGAGACGAAGTCTCACTCTGTTGCCCAAGCTGGAGTGCAGTGGCACAATCTCGGCTCACTGCAACCTCCACCCTCCACCTCCCGGGTTCAAGCGATTCTCCTGCCTCAGACTCCCGGGTAGCTGGGACTACAGGCATGCGCCATCATGCCTGGCTAATGTTTGTATTTTTAGTAGAGACGGGATTTCACTATGTTGGCCAGGCTGGTCTTGAACTCCTGACCTTGTGATCCACCCACCTTGGCCTCCCAAAGTGCTAGGATTACTTAATTCAGTTTTAACGCTAAACGTAATGTTCCATTTCACTTACTGTTAATGCTAGACACCATATACTCCTCCATTCACCTAGCTGAGGTACAACATTCTGTTCCCTTCACTGTTAATGCTTGATGCTTCATTCTACTTCACTCTCTTTTAATGCTACATGCTGCATTCTACCACATTCACTATTATCATTTGAGTCGCATTCTGCTCTATTCACTCAACAATAGACACGATATTCTGCTCTATTTATTAATGCCGGACACCACATTCTGCTTCCTTTAGCCTTCTGCTAAAAACAATGTTTTGCACCATTTCCAATTAATGCTGCTTAACATTCTGTTTTCATATAGAAAAGTTGAAAGAATATACAATAAACACCCTCACACCCTTTACCCAGATTCACCAGTCATCATTTTCCCACATATACTTTCTTAGTAGAGGTAGACAGATGGATAAATAGATAGATAGATGGGCAGGTAGGTAGGTAGATGCAATTTTTACTGAATCAACAAAGACATGGCAATTCACCTCAAAATAAGGAAGGAGAATCACAATGACATTATCACAACTTTAAAAATTAACATTAACTCAATGGTTATTATTGAATTAGAAATAATTCAATTTGAAATAATTCAATAATATCGTCTAATACAGGACCTTTATTTAAATTCTCCCTAGGCCGGGCGCGGTGGCTCACGCTTGTAATCCCAGCAATTTGGGAGGCCAAGGCGGGCGGATTACGAGGTCAGGAGATCGAGACCACGGTGAAACCCCGTCTCTACTAAAAATACAAAAAATTAGCCGGGCGTGGTGGCAGGCGCCTGTAGTCCCAGCTACTCGGAGGCTGAGGCAGGAGAATGGCGTGAACCCGGGAGGCGGAGCTTGCAGTGAGCCGAGATTGCGCCACTGCACTCCAGCCTGGACGACAGAGCGAGACTCCGTCTCAAAAAATAAATAAATAAATAAATATAATAAAAAATAAATAAATAAATTCTCCCAGTTGTCAAAAAAGTCATCAGAAAATATGATGAGGGATCCAATCAAGGATCCAATTCATATTGCACACGGTTGCTCTATTTTGTGTCTTTTAACCTAGAACAGTCTCCCAGCTGTTTTTTGTTTTTCATGACACTATTCCATTAACTTTTAATGTGAGACACAACATTCTGTTTCATTTGCCATCAGCAGTAGACACCACACTCTCCTCTATTCACCCTTAACAAAACTCGACAATATGCTCTCTGCAGCATTCACACTAGACCTCAAATTCTGCTACATTCACTACAAATGCTTGAATCCACATTCTCTGATCACTATTAACACCTGACAACACATTCTGCTGTGTGCAACTGTAACAGCAGACATAATGTTCTGCTTTGTTTTCCTTATGCTAGATTCAACATTCTGCTCCACTCACTATTAATAGTTGATGCCACATTCTTCTCTACTTATGGTTTACACTAGACTCAACATTCTGCTGCATTTGTGGTTAAAAATATTTGGCTCCATATGTTATTAACACTCAACTCCACCTTCCCCTGCATTCATACTTTTTATTTATTTGCCTTTTTAAGCATTAGATTTCGTTCCTTTTAGTGTATTCACAAAGTTGTACAACCTATCTATACAACTGCCTACAGATAGTATCTAATTCCAGAACATTTTCATCACCCAGAAAGAAAATCCATACCCTCCAACAGTCACTCCTCATTCCCCACTCCCAAGAGCCTCTGGTAACAATAAATGGATACCTACTACCTGTATAAATTTGCCTTTTCTGGACATCTCGTATAAATGGAATCATACAATACGTGGCCTTTTATGATTGGCTTCTTTCATTTAGTGTAATGTTTTCAAGGTTCATCCATGCTGTAGAATGCATCAGTACTTCATTCCTTTTTATGGCTGAATAATATTCCGTAGTATAGATATATCAAATTTTGTTATCCATTCAGCAGTTAAGCATTTGGTTTATTTTCACTTTGGCTATTATAAATAATGCTGCTGTGAACATCTGTGTACAAGTTTTTGTGTGGACATGTTTTTAATTCTCAAAGGTATATACCTAGACGTGAAACTGTTGTGTCACATGTTAACTACATGCTTAACCTTTTGAGGAACTGCCAAACTGTTTTCCAAAGCAGCTATACCATTTTATGATCCCACCAGGGTTCCAACGTCTCCACATCTTCACAAACATACATTATTATCTGTTTTTTTTAACTATAGCCATTTAGTGGCTGTGAAATGGTGTTGCATTGTGGTTTTGATTTGCATTTTGCTAATGAATAATAATGCTGAGCATTGTTTCATGTGCCTATTGATCCCTTCTATATCTTCTTTGGTGAAATGTCTGCATTTCTGCTCCACTCACTATTAAAATCTTTTGCTCACTTTTGTTATTTATCTTATTATTATTGAGTTATAATAGTTCTTTATGTATTCTGGATTTTAGACCTTTATTAGATATATGATTTGCACATATTTTCTCTTGTTCTATGTGCTGCGGTTTAGATTCTTTTCCCTTCCAAACCTTGTATTAAAATTTAATCCCCAACATTGGAGATGGGTCCTAATGGAGGTGTTTGGATCATAGGACTGGATTCCTCATGAATAGATTAATGCCTTCTCTTAGGGGTGAGTTCTCGCTATATTCACTGTTAAAAAAGAGCCTGGCCACAGGTAATACACCTATGTAACAAACCTACATGTTCTGCACATGTATCCCAAGACTTAAAATAAAATTAAAAAATAAATAAAATTTTAAAAAATGATTTTTGAAAAGAACCTGGCATCTCCCACCCACTTCTTGCTTCCTCTCTCACCATGTGATCTCTGCACATGCTGGCTTCCCTTCACTTTCTACCATGAGTGGAAGCAGCCTGAGGCCCTCACCAGATGCCCAATCTTGAACTTTTCCAGACATCAGAATTGTGAGCCAAATAAACCGTTTTTTCTTTATAAATTATCCCATCTTAGATATTCTTTTGAAGTAACGCAAAACAGACTAAGACTCTATGGGTTTTCTTTTCACTTGATAGATAGTATCATTTATGCACAAAAGTTTTTAATTTTGATAAAGTATAATTTATCTGTTTTTTCTTTTGTTGCTTACGCTTTCGGTGTCTCTCTTTTTTTTTTTTTTTTTTTTTTTTGAGATGGAGTATTGCTCTGTCACCCAGGCTGGAGTGCAGTGGCACGATCTCGGCTCACTGTAACCTCTCCCTCCCAGGTGCAAGCGATTCTCCAGCCTCAGCCTCCCGAGTAGCTGAAATTACAGGCATGCACCACCATGCCTGGCTAATTTTTATATTTTTAGTAGAGATGGGGTTTTGTCATGTTGGCCAGCCTGGTCTCGAACTTCTGACCTCAAGCGATCTGCCTGCCTCAGCCTCCCAAAGTGCTGGGATTATAGGCGTGAGCCACCACTCCTGGCCTTGGTGTCATTTTTTAGAAACTACTGCCTAATCCAAGGTCATGAAGATTAATACCTGTATTTTCTTCTAATAGTTTCATAGTTTAGCTCTTATGTTTAGGTCTTTGGCACATTTAGATTTATTTATGTACGTGATGTGAGGGAAGAGGTCCAACTTCATTTTTTTTTTTTTTTAAGACATAGTCTCACTCTGTTGCCCAGGCTAGAGTGCAGTGACATGATCTTGACTCACTGCAACCTCTGCCTCCTGAGTTCAAGTGATTTTTCTGCCTCAGCCTCCCAAGTAGCTGGGATTACAGGCATGCACCACCACAACTGGCTAATTTTTGTATTTTTACTAGAGAGGGGGTTTCACCATGTTGTCCAGGCTGGTCTCAAACTCCTGATCCCAGGTGATCTGCCTGCCTCGGCTTCCGAAAGTGCTAGGATTACAGGTGTGAGCCACCATGCCCAGCCCAACTTCATTCTTTCACGTGTGAATATCCAGTTGTCCCCGCACCATTTGTTGAGAAGGGTATTCTTTTCCCTGTTGAATTGATACCCTTGTCAAAAAAATCAATTGACCCATAAATGGACTGGCTTACTTCTGGACTCTCAATTCTATTCCATTGATCTATATGTTGATCCTTTTGTCAGTACCACACTGTTTTGATTACTGTAGCTTTGGAGTAACTTTTAAAATTTGGAAGTGTGAGTCCTCCAACTTTGTTCTACCTTTTCAAGATTGTTTTGGCTACTCTCTGTCCTTTGCATTTGAACGCAAATATAAATTTTAGAAGCAGCAGCCAGGCATGGTAGCTCACACCTGTAATCCCAGCACTTTGGGAGGCCGAGGCGGGCAGATCACAAGGTCAGGAGATTGAGACCATCCTGGCTAACACAGTGAAACCTCGTCTCTACTAAAAATACAAAAAAATTAGCCAGGCATGGTGGCAGGCACCTGTAGTCCCAGCTACTTGGGAGGCTGAGGCAGGAGAATGGCATGAACCCGGGAGGCGGAGCTTGCAGTGAGCTGAGATCGCACCATTGCACTCCAGCCTGGGCAACAGAGTGAGACTCCATCTCAAATAAAAAAAAAAAAATTTAGAAGCAGCTTGTCCGTTTTTGAAATGAAAAAAATAGCTGGAGTTTTAATAAAGAATGCATTGAATCCATGGACTAATCAGGGGAGTATTGCCATCTTAACAATATTATGTCTTCCAATCCATCAACATGGGATTTCTTCCCATTTATTTAGGTCATCTTTAATTTCTTTCAAGAAAGATTTCTAGTTTTCAGCATACAAGTCTTGCACTTATTTTGTTAAATCATATAACAGGTGTTGTACAGATATATTCTTTTATGCTATATAAATTGAATTGTTTCTAAGTTTAATTTTTAAATTATTCATTCTAGTCTATAGAAATACAATTAATTTTTGTATGTTCATCTGGCATCCAATAACTTTGCTGCACTCATTTATTAACTCTAAGTCTTTTATACATCCTTAGGATTTTCTTTATACAAGACCATGTGATGTACAAATAGAGAAGGCTTTATTTTTTCCTTTCTCACCTAGATGTCATTTATTTCTTTTTCTCACCTAATTTCCCTGGCTAGATCTCCCAGTACAATGAAGAATAGAAGTAGTAAGAACAGATATTCCTGTCTCATTGCTGGTCTTACAGAGAAAGCTTTCAGTTTTTCACTGAAAACTGAGGTTAGCTGTGGGTTTTACATAGATGCCCTTTACAGTTTGAGGAAGTTTTCTATTCTCAATTTGTTGAGTATTTTTACCATGAAAGGTGTTGAATTTTGTCAAATCCTGTTTCTGCATCTATTTAGAGGATCATGTGATATTTTTCCTTTATTTTATTCATATGGTGACTGATTTTTGTATGTTCAACTAACATTGCATTCCTGGGATACGTCCCACTTACTCATAATGTATAATTCTTTTTCATATGTCACTGGATTTGGTTTGCTAGTGTTTTCCTGAGAGTTTTTTTGTCTGTATTCATAAGAGATGTTGGTATGTAGTTTTCTTTATTGTGATGTCTTTGGTTTTGTTATCAGGGTAATACTCGCTTCTTAGAATGAGTTGGGAAATGTTCTATCCACTTCCACTTCTCTGAGAGTATAAGAAGGATTTGTGTGAATTCTTTAAATGTTTGGTAGAATTAATGAAGGAAGCCATCTGGTCCTGGACAATTCTTTGTCGAATTTTTATTACTAATTCAATCTCCTTACATGTTATGTGTGTATTCAAAGTTTCTATTTTTTTTTTTTTTTTTTTAGATGGAGTTTTGCTCTTGTCATCCAGGCTGGAGTGCAGTGGCACGATCTTGGCTCACGGCAACCTCCACCTCCTGGGTTCAGGCAATTCTCCTGCCTCAGCCTCCCAAGTAGCTGGGATTACAGGCACATGCCATCACGCTCGGCTAATTTTTGTATTTTTAGTAGAGATGGGGTTTCGCCATGTTGGCCAGGCTGGTCTCAAACTCCTGACCTCAGGTGATCCACCCGTCTTGGCCTCCCAAAGTGCTGGGATTACAGGCATGAGCCACCATGAGCGGCCTCTATTTCTTTCTGGGTCAGTGTCTTTTTAGGAATTTTTCCACCTCATTTAGGTTATCAAATTTATTGGCATACCGTTGTTCAAAGTATTCCCTTATAATAGTTTTTATTTCTGTAAAGTCAATGATAATGCCTCCTCTTTCACTCTTTATTTTAGTAATTTGATTCTTCCCTCATTTTTTCTTGAACAGTATAGTTAGAAGTTATTCAATTTTGCTAACTTTTTCAAAGAATCAACATTTGTTTTCATCGATTTTCTCTATTATTTTTCTACTGTTTTACTTATTACCATTCCAATCTTTATTATTTTCTTCCTTCTGCTTGCTTTGACTTTAGTTTGCCCTCCTAGTTTCTTAAAGTGCAAAGTTAGATTATTGATTTAGGACCTTTCTTCTTTTTAAAACAGGTGTTTACAGTTATACACTTCCCTCTAAAAATGATTTTAGTTGCATCTCATTAGTTGTAGTATGTTGTGTTTTCAATTCATCTCAGAGTATTCCTTAATATATCTTTTATTTATTCTTTGATGCAGTTTAATTCATTTTTGTGAGTTTTCCAACTTTCTTTTGGTTATCCATTTTTAATATTCCATTGAAATCAGAAAACATATTATGTATGATTTCAACTATTTTAAGTTTGAGACTTGTTTTATGCATAATATATGGTTTATTCTGAAAATACTCCATGGTGCACTTCAGAAGAATGTATATTCTTCAGTTACTGGGTGGAGTGTTCTATAGGTGTTCTTTAGGTCTAGCTGGTTTACAGTGTCATTTAAATTTTTCATTTCCTTGGCAATCTTCTAATTATTCTATTCATTATAAAAAGCAGGGTTTTGAAGACTCCAAGTATTATTGTTGAATTATCTATTTATTGGTTCAATTCAAGCAGTTTTGCTTCACATACTTTGGGGCTCTGTTGTTAGATGCATAGATGTTTAAAATTGTTATATTTCTTGATGGATTGACTCATTTATTATCAAATGCTCTTCATCTCTTATTAACAATTTTTTTTCTTAAAGACTGGTTTGTTTGTTTTTTCTTTTTCTGATGTTGGTATAATCACCTAAAGGCCTCTTTTGGTTACTGTTTACATGGTATGTTTTTTCCATTCTTCTACTTTTATCACAGTTGTGTCTTTGACTCTAAAGTGTATCTTTTATAGACAGTATGTAGTTGCATTTTATTTTTTAATCCAGTCTGACAATCTCTTTCAATTAGTTTTTTTAGTCTATTTCCACTTAATTTAATTAATATAATAAAAAATGCAATTTGGTATAATTTACATCTGCCATTGTGTTGTTGTCTATATATATCTTATCTTTTTTGTGTCTTTGTTCCTCCATTACTGCCTTTTTGCATTAAATACGTATTTTTGTGAGTGCAGTTGCTCATGCCTGTAATTCCAGCACTTTGGGAGGCTGAGGCAGATAGGTTGCTTGAGCTCAGGAGTCCAAGACCAGCCTGAGCAACATGGTGAAACCCCATATTTACAAAAAGTACCTTTAAAAAATTAGCTGGATGGAATGGCATACAGCTGTAGTCCTAGCTACTTAGGAGGCTGAGGTGGGAGGACTGCTTGAACCTTGGAGATTGAGGCTGCAGTGAGCCATGCTGGCAACACTGCACTCCAGCCTGGGTGACAAAGCAAGACACTATCTAAAAAAAAAAAAAAAAAAACAGCATTTTCTAGTGTGTCATCTTAATTCCCTGGTCATTTCTTTTACTATTTTTTTTTTTTTAGTTATTTTTTTCATGATTGCCCTGAGGATTACAATTTCATCTTATTTTAGAAACATCTAATTCAGATTATTAATACTAACTGAATTACAACAGTGTCTTAGTTTACTTGGATTGCTAAGAGAAATGCCACAGATTTGGTGGTTTAAACAATAAAAATTTATTTTTCATAGTTCTGAAACCTGGGAAGTCCAAAATCAATCAGCTAATTCAGTTGCTGGTGAAGGTTCTCTTTCAGGTTTGCAGATGACCACTTTCTTGCTTTGTCCTAACATGGTAGAGAAAGAGTTCTGGTATCTCTTCTTCCCTAATTCCTATTGAATTAAGGCCCCACCTGTAAGATCTCACCTCTAAGATCTAACTCTAACCCTAATCCTAACTCTAACCTAATCACTTCCTCATAGGCCCTGTCTCCAAATACAGTCATATTGTGGATAAGGACTTCAACATACGAATTTTAGGGGCACACAAACATTCAGTTCATAACAAACAGTACACAAAAAACTTTGCTCCTATATAGCTCAATTACCTCCCCCTTCCTTTGCATTGCTATTATCATACAAATTACATCTGCATTATATGTTGATTAACATAGGTTTAAAATCATTGATTTACTCAATTGTCCTTTAAATCAGATAGGAGAAAAAAGTTATAAACAAAAACTACATTTTTTATATTGTCTTGAATATTTACCTATGCAGTTACCTTTACTAATACTCCTTATTTCTTCATATGAATTTGAGTTACAGTCTAGCATCCTTTTATTTTGGCCTAAAGGGCATCCTTTAGTATTTCTTGTAGGACAGATCTGCTAGTGGAGGTCTCTCAGCTTTTGTTTACCTAAAAATGTGTTTTTCATTTTTAAGGGATACAGAATTCTTGAGAAAAATTGGCAGTCTTTTCCTTTCAGCACTTGGAAAATGTTATCCCACTATCTTCTGTACCCCATGGTGTTAATGAGAATACAACTGTTAATCTTATCAAGAACCCCTTGTACAAAAGGAGTTGCTTCTCTTTTGCTGTTTTAAGATTCTGCCTTTGCAGGAGAATTTCTTCAACCTTGGAGGTGGAGGTTGCAGTGAGCAGAGATCTAGCCATTGCACTCTAGCTTAGGCAACAGAGCGAGACTCCATCTGAAAAAAAAAAGATTCTGACTTTGTCTTCTGACAGTTTGATTAGGATGTGTCTAGGTGTGGATCTCTTTATCTTACTTGGAGTTCCCTGCGCTTCTTAGATGTACAGATTACTATTTTTCATCAAATTTGATAAGTTTTCAGGCACTATTTTTTTAAATATTCTTTCTCTTTCTGCCTCCACTGCAGATTCCTATTAAACATTATGTTTGTGCATTACATGGTTTCCCACAGGTTTCTGGGGCTGTTTATTTTTCTTCATTTTGTTCCGCAGACCGTATAATCTAAAATCCACCAACTCTTCTTTAAGTTTCTTGATTCCATCTAGTGAAGTGTTCATTTCAGTTATTTTACTTTTCAACTCCAGAATTTCTATTTGGTTCTTCTTTATCATTTCTTTTTTTGAGATGGACTCTCACTCTGTTGCCCAGGCTAGAGTGTGGTGATACGATCTCAGCTCACTGCAACCTCTGCCTCCTGTGTTCAAGCGATTCTCCAATCTTAGCCTCCCGAGTAGCTGGGATTACAGGCATGCACCACCACGCCTGGCTAATTTTTTCTACTTTTAATACAGACGAGGTTTCGCCATGTTGGCCAGGCTGGTCTCAAACTCCTGACCTGAGGTGATCCACCCACCTCAGCCTCCCAAAGTGCTGGGATTACAGGCTATCATTTCTCTTTATTAATATGCTATATTTGGTGAGACACTGCTCTCATATTTTCCTTTAGTTGTTTAGACATAGTTTCCTCTAGTTTGTTGAATATACTTAAAATAACTGACTTAAAGTCTTTGTCTATTAAGTCCAGCATCTGGGCTTCCTCAGGGACAGCTTCTTTTGACTACTTTTCTCCCCATGTATGAGCCATACTTTCCTCTTTCTTTGCATGTCTTAGAATTTTTGTTAAAATTGGACATTTTATTTTTTTTTAAGTTCTGGGATACATGTGCAGAACATGCAGGTTTTTTACATAGGTATACACATGTCATGGTGGTTTGCTGCACCCATCAACCCATCATCTACATTAGATATTTCTCCTAATGCTATCCCTCCCCTAGCCCCCTACTACCCAACAGGCCCCGGTGTGTGATGTTCCCCACCCTGTGTCCATGTATTCTCATTGTTGAACTCCCATTTATGAGTGAGAACATGCAGTGTTTGGTTTTCTGTTCTTGTGTTAGTTTGCTGAGAATAACGGTTTCCAGCTTCACCCATGTCCCCACAAAGGACACAAACTCATCCTTTTTTATGGCTGCATAGTATTCCATAGTGTATATGTGACACATTTTCTTTATCCAGTCTATCATTGATGGCCATTTGGGTTGGTTCCAAGGCTTTGCTATTGTGAACAGTGCTGCAATAAACATACATGTGCATGTATCTTTATAGTAGAATGATTTATAATCCTTTGGGTATATACCCAGTATTGGGATTTCTGGGTCAAATTACATTTCTAGTTCTAGATCCTTGAGGAATTGCCACACAGTCTTCCACAATGGTTGAACTAATTTACATTCTCACCAACAGTGTAAAAGCATTCCTATTTCTCCACATCCTCTCCAGCATCTGTTATTTCCTAACTTTTTAATGACGGCCTTTCTAACTGGCATGACATGGTATCTCATTGTGGTTTTGATTTCCATTTCTCTAATGACCAGTGATGATGAGCTTGTTTTCATGTTTGTTGACCACATAAATGTCTTCTTTTGAGAAGTGTTTGTTCATATCCTTTGCCCACTTTTTGATGGGGTTGTTTGTTTTTTCTTATAAATTTGTTTAAGTTCTTTATAGATTCTGGATATTAGCCCTTTGTCAGATGGATAGATTGCAAAAATTTTCTCCCATTCTGTAGGTTGCCTGTTCACTCTGATGATAGTTTGTTTTGTTGTTGTTGTTGTTGTTGTTTTTTGCTGTGCAGAAGCTCTTTAATTAGATCCCATTTGTCAATTTTGGCTTTTGTTGCCATTGCTTTTGGTGTTTTAGTCATGAAGTCTTTGTTCAGGCCTATGTCCTGAATGGTATTGCCTAGGTTTTCTTCTAGGGATTTTATGGTTTTAGGTCTTAAATTTAAGTCCTCAATCCATCTTAATTTTTATATAAGGTGTAAGGAAGGGGTGCAGTTTCAGTTTTCTGCTTATGGCTAGCCAGTTTTCCCAACATCACTTATTAAATAGGGAATCCTTTCTCCATTGCTTGTTTTTGTCAAGATCAGATGGTTATAGTTATGTGGCATTATTTCTGAGGCCTCTGTTCTGTTCCATTGGTCTATATATCAGTTTTGGTACCAGTACCATGCTGTTTTGGTCACTGTAGCCTTGTATTATAGCTTGAAGTTGGGTGGCGTGATGCCTCCAGCTTTGTTCTCTTGGCTTAGGATTATCTTGGTTATGTGGGCTCTTTTTTGGTTACATATGAAATTTGAAGTAGCTTTTTCTAATTCTGTGAAGAAAGTCAATGCTAGCTTGATGGGGATAGCATTGAATCTATAAATTACTTTGGGAAGTATGGTCATTTTCACAATATTGATTCTTCCTATCCATGAGCATGGAATGTTCTTCCATTTGTTTGTGTTCTCTCTTATTTCCTTGAGCAGAGGTTTGTAGTTCTCCTTGAAAAGGTCCTTCACATCCCTTGTAAGTTGTATTCCTAGGTATTTTATTCTCTTTGCAGCAGTTGTGAATGGGAGTTCACTCATTATTTGGGTCTCTGTTTGTCTATTATTGGTGTATAGGAATACTTGTGATTTTTGCACATTGATTTTGTATCCTGAGACTTTGCTGAAGTTGCTTATCAGCTTAAAGAGATTTTGGGCTGAGACAATGGGGTTTTCTAAATATACAATCATGTCATCTGCAAACAGATATCATTTGACTTCCTCTCTTCCTATTTGAATACCTTTTATTTCTTTCTCTTGCCTGATTGCCCTGGCCAGCACTTCCAATACTATGTTGAATAGGAGTGGTGAGAGAGGGCATCCTTGTCTTCTGCTGGCTTTCAAAGGAAATGTTTCCAGCTTTCGCGCATTCCATATGATACTGGCTGCAGGTTTGTCATAAATAGCACTTTTTTTATTATTATTATTATACTTTAAGTTTTAGGGTACATGTGCACAATGTGCAGGTTTGTTACATATGTATCCATGTGCCATGTTGGTGTGCTGCACCCATTAACTCGTCCTTTAGCATTAGGTATATCTCCTAATGCTGTCCCTCCCCCATCCCCCCACTCCACAACAGTCCCCAGTGTGTGATGTTCCCCTTCCTGTGTCCATGTGTTCTCATTGTTCAATTCCCACCTATGAGTGAGAACATGCGGTGTTTGGTTTTTTGTCCTTGCAATAGTTTACTGAGAATGATGGTTTCCAGTTTCATCCATGTCCCTACAAAGGACATGAACTCATCATTTTTTATGGCTGCATAGTATTCCATGGTGTATATGTGCCACATTTTCTTAATCCAGTCTATTGTTGTTGGACATTTGGGTTGGTTCCAAGTCTTTGCTATTGTGAATAATGCCACAATAAACATACATGTGCATGTGTCTTTATAGCAGCATGATTTATAATCCTTTGGGTATATACCCAGTAATGGGATGGCTGGTCAAATGGTATTTCTAGTTCTAGATCCCTGAGGAATCGCCACACTGACTTCCACAATGGTTGAACTAGTTTACAGTCCCACCAACAGTGTAAAAGTGTTCCTATTTCTCCACATCCTCTCCAGCACCTGTTGTTTCCTGACTTTTTAATGATTGCCATTCTAACTGGTGTGAGATGTTATCTCATTATGGTTTTGATTTGCATTTCTCTGATGGCCAGTGATGATGAGCATTTTTTCATGTGTTTTTTGGCTGCATAAATGTCTTCTTTTGAGAAGTGTCTGTTCATGTCCTTCGCCCACTTTTTGATGGGGTTGTTTTTTTTTTCTTGTAAATTTGTTTGAGTTCATTGTAGATTCTGGATATTAGCCCTTTGTCAGATGAGTAGGTTGCGAAAATGTTCTCCCATTTTGTAGGCTGCCTGTTCACTCTGATGGTAGTTTCTTTTGCTGTGCAGAAGCTCTTTAGTTTAATTAGGTCCCATTTGTCAATTTTGGCTTTTGTTGATCTTTGACAAACCTGACAAAAACAAACAATGGGAAAAGGATTCCCTATTTAATAAATGGTGCTGGGAAAACTGGCTAGCCATATGTAGAAAGCTGAAACTGGATCCCCTCCTTACACCTTATACAAAAATTAATTCAAGATGGATTGAAGACTTACATGTTAGACCTAAAACCATAAAAACCCTAGAAGAAAACCTAGGCAATACCATTCAGGACATAGGCATGGGCAAGGACTTCATGTCTAAAACACCAAATAGCTCTTATTATTTTGAGATACCTTCTATCAATACCCAGTTTATTGAGAGTTTTTAGCATGAAGGGGTGTTGAATTTTATCGAAGGCCTTTTTGGCATTGGTTCTGTTTTTGTGATGGTTTATGTCTATTGATTTGCATATGTTGAACCAGCCTTGCATCTCAGGGATGAAGCTGAATTGATGGTCATGGATAAGCTTTTTGATGTGCTGCTGGATTCAGCTTGCCAGTATTTTATTGAGGATTTTCGAATTGATGTTCATCAAGGATATTGGCCTGAAATTCTCTTTTTTTGTTGTGTCTCTGCCAGGTGTTGGTATCAGGATGATGTTGGCCTCATAAAATGAGTTTTGGTATCAGGATGATGCTGGCCTCATAAAATGAGTTAGGGAGGAGTCCCTCTTTTTCTATTGTTTGGAATAGTTTCAGAATGAATGGTACCAGCTCCTCTTTGTACCTCTGGTAGAATTTGGCTGTGAATCCATCTGGTCCTGGGCTTTTTTTGGTTGGTAGGCTATTAATTACTGTCTCAATTTCAGAACTTGTTATTGACCTATTCCAGGATTCAACTTCTTCCTGGTTTAGTCTTGGGAGGGTGTATGTGTCCAGGAATGTATCCATTTCTTCTAGATTTTCTAGTTTATTTGCATAGAGGTGTTTATAATATTCTCTGATGGTAGTTTGTATTTCTGTGGGATCAGTGGTGATATCCTCTTTATCATTTTTATTGTGTCTATTTCATTCTTCTCTTTCTTTTTTTCTTTTTTTTTTTTTTTTTGAGACATTGTCTCGTTCTGTCATCCAGGCTGGAGTGCAGTGGCGCAATCTTGGCTCACTGCAAGCTCCTCTTCCCGGGTTCATGCCATTCTCCTGCCTCAGCCTCCCGAGTAGCTGGAACTACAGACACCTGCCACCACGCCCGGCTAATTTTTTGTATTTTTTAGTAGAGACGGGTTTTCATCGTGTTAGCCAGGATGGTCTTGATCTCTTGACCTTGTGATCCACCCACCTCAGCCTCCCAAAGTGCTGGGATTACAGGCACGAGCCACCATGCCCAGCCTCTTTTATTAGGCTGGCTAGTGGTCTATATATTTTAGACCTTCAACAAACCTTCAACAAACCAGCCCCTGGATTCATTGATTTTTTGTAGGGTTTTTCATGTTTCTATCTCCTTCATTTCTGCTCTGATCTTAGTTATTTCTTGTCTTCTGCTAGCTTTTGAATTTGTTTGCTCTTGCTTTTCTAGTTCTTTTAATTCTGATGTTAGGGTGTCGATTTTAGATCTTTCCTGCTTTCTCCTGTGGGCATTTAGTGCTATAAATTTTCCTCTAAACACTGCTTTAAATGTGTCCCAGAGATTCGGGTATATTGTTCTTTGTTATCGTTGGTTTCAAAGAAATTATTTATTTCTGCCTTAATTTCGTTATTTACCCAGTAGTTATTCAGAAGCAGGTTGTTTAGTTTCCATGGAGTTGTGCGGTTTTGAGTGAGTTTCTTAATCCTGAGTTCCAATTTGATTGCACTGTGGTCTGAGAGACTGTTTGTTATGATTTCCATTCTTTTGCATTTGCTGAGGAATGTTTTGCTTCCAATTATGTGGTCAATTTTAGAATAAGTGTGATGTGTTGCTGAGAAGAAGGTATATTTTGTTGATTTGGGGTGGAGAGTTCTGTAGATTTCTATTAGGTCCACTTGATCCAGAGCTGAGTTCACATCCTGAATATCCTTGTTAATTTTCTGTCTCCTTGATCTGTCTAATATTGACAGTGGGGTGTTAAACTCTCCCACTATTATTGTGTGGGAGTCTAAGTCTCTTTGTAGGTCTCTAAGAACTTGCCTTATGAATCTGGGTGTATATGGGGTGCATACATATTTAGGATAGTTAGTTCTTCTTGTTGCATTGATCCCTTTACCATTATGCCCTTCTTTGTCTTTTTTGATCTTTGTTGTTTTAAAGTCTGTTTTATCAGAAACTAGGATTGCAACCCCTGGTTTTTTTTTTTTTCTCTGCTTTCCATTTCCTTGGTAAATATCCCTCCATCCCGCCAGACATGATTGCTCTTGCCTATAATCCCAGCACGCTGGGAGGCCAAGGCAGGTGGATCGCCTGAGGTCAGGAGTTCAAGACCAGCCTGACCAACATGAAGAAACCCCATCTCTACTAAAAATACAAAATTAGCCAAGCATGGTGGTGCATGACTCTAATCCCAGCTACTCAGGAAGCTGAGGCAGGAGAATCACTTGAACCCAGGAGGCGGAGGGTGCGGCGAGCTGAGATCGTGCCATTGCACTCCACCCTGGGGGACAAAGCAAAACTCTGTCTCAAAAGAAAAAAAATATATATATATATATCCTTCCATCCCTTTATTTTGAGCCTATATGTGTCTTTGCACGTGAGATTGGTCTTCTGAGTACAGCACACTGATGTGTCTTGACTCTTTATCCAATTTGCCAGTCTGTGTCTTTTAACTGGGGCATTTAGCCTGTTTACATTTAAGATTAATGTTGTTATGTGTGAATTTGATCCTGTCATTATGATGCTAGCTGGTTATTTTGCCCATTAGTTGATGTGGTTTCTTCATAGTGTCAATGGTCTTTACAATTTGGCATGTTTTTGCAGTGGCTGGTACCAGTTGTTCCTTTCCAGGTTTAGTGCTTCCTTCAGGAGTTCTTGTGAGACAGGCCTGGTGGAGACTAAATCTCTCAGCATTTGCTTGTCTGTGAGGGATTTTATTTCTCCTTTGCTTATGAAGCTTAGCTTGGCTGGATATGAAATTCTGCATCGAAAATTCTTTTCTTTAAGATTGTTGAATATTGGCCTCCAGTCTCTTCTGGCTTGTAGGGTTTCTGCCGAGAGATCCGCTGTTAGCCTGATTGGCTTCCCTTTGTGGGTAACCCGACCTTTCCCTCTGGCTGCCCCTAACATTTTTTCCTTCATTTCAACCTTTGTGAATCTGACAACTATGTGTCTTGCGGTTGCTCTTCTCGAGGAGTATCTTTGTGGTGTTCTCTGTATTTCCCGAATTTGTATACTGGCCTGTCCTGCTAGGTTGGGGAAGTTCTCCTGGATAATATCCTGAAGAGTGTTTTCCAACTTGGTTCCATTCTCCCCATCACTTTCAGGTACACCAATTGAACGTAGGTTTGGTCTTTTCATATAGTCCCATATTTCTTGGAGGCTTTGTTTGTTCCTTTTCATTCTTTTTCCTCTAATCTTGTCTTCATGCTTTATTTCACTAAATTGATCTTCAATCTCTGATATCCTTTATTCCACTTGATCGATTCAGCTATTGATACTTGTGTATGCTTCACGAAGTTCTCGCGCTGTGTTTTTCAGCTCCATCAGGTCATTTATGTTCTTCTCTAAACTTGTTATTCTAGTTAGCAATTCCTCTAACCTCTTTTCAAGGTTCTTAGCTTCCTTGCCTTGGATTAGAACATGCTCCTTTAGCTCGGAGGAGTTTGTTATTCCCCACCTTCTGAAGCCTACTTCTATCAATTTGTCGAACTCATTCTCTGTCCAGTTTTGTTCCCTTGCTGGCAAGGAGCTGTGATCCTTTGGAGGAGAAAAGGCATTCTGGTTTTTGGAATTTTCAGCCTTTTTGTGCTGGCTTTTCCTCTTCTTCATGGATTTATCTACCTTTGGTCTTTGATGCTGGTGACCTTCAGATGGGATTTCTGTGTGGATGTCCTTTTTGTTGATTTTGATGCTATTCCTTTCTGTTTGTTAGTTTTCCTTCTAACAGTCAGGACCCTCAACTGCAGGTCTGCTGGAGTTTGCTGGAGGTCCACTCCAGACCCTGTGTGCCTGGTTATCACCAGTGGAGAATGCAGAAAAGCAAAGATTGCTACCTGTTCCTTCCTCTGGCAGCTTCATCCCAGAGGGGCACCTGCCAGATGCCAGCCAGAGCTCTCCTGTATGAGTTGTCTTTCCACTCCTGCAAGAAGGTGTCTCTCCATCAGGAGGCACAGGGGTCAGGGACCCACTTGAGGCAGTCTGTCCCTTAGCAGAGCTCAAGTGCTGTGCTGGGAGATCCACTGCTCTCTTCAGAGCTGGCAGGCAGGAACGTTTAAGTCTGCTGAAGCTGCTCCCACAGCTGTCCCTTCCCCCAGGTGCTTTGTCCCAGGGAGATGGTAGTTTTATCTATAAGCCCCTGACTGGGGCTGCTCCTTTTCTTTCAGAGGTGCTCTGCCCAGAGAGGAGGAATCTAGAGACACAGCCTGGCTACACAGGCTTTGCTGAGCTGTGGTGTGCTCCACCCAGTTCGAACTTCCTGGCAGCTTTGTTTACACTGTGAGGGGGAAACTGCCTACTCAAGCCTCAGTAATGGTGGACGCTCCTCCCCCCACCAAGCTCAAGTGTTCCAGGTCAACTTCAGACTGCTGTGCTGGCAGCGAGAATTTCAAGCCAGTGGATCTTAGCTTGCTGGGCTCCATGGCGATGGGATCCACTGAGCTAAATCACTTGGCTCCCTGGCTTCAGCCCCCTTTCCAGGGGAGTGAACGGTTCTGCCTTGCTAGAGTTCCAGGTGCCACTGGGGTATGAAAAAAAAAAAAACTCCTGCAGCTAGCTCAGTGTCTGTCCAAATGGCTGCTGGAGTTTGCTGGAAAACCAGGGGTGGCACAGGCACCCGAGGGAATCTCCTTTTCTGCAGGTTGCAAAGACCCTGGGAAAATAGTAGTATCTGGGGCTGGAGTGCACCGTCCCTCATGACACAGCCCCTTGAGGCTTCCCTTGGCCTGGGGAGGGAGATCCCCGACCCCTTGTGCTTCCTGGGTGAGGCGACACCCCACTCTGCTTCGGCTCACCTTCTGTGGGCTGCACCCACTGTCTAACCAGTCCCAGTGAGATGAGCTGGGTACCTCAGTTAGAAATGCAGAAATCACTTGCCTTCTGCATTGATCTTGCTGGGAGCTGCAGACCAGAGCTGTTCCTATTTGGCCATCTTGCCAGCCAAGTTTGGACCTTTTAATAATATAATGTGGCAACTTTGAAAATCAAATTCTCCTGTCTCTCCAGGATTTGTTGCTGTTGCTATTCAGTAACTTTTCTGAACTAATTCCGTAATGTTTGTATTATTTGTTTTGTGGGACTACTGAAGTCTCTGCTCAGGTTGGTAGTCAGCTAAAAATCAGACAAAGGTTTCTTAAATGCCTGGAACCTATAAGTCTCCTAGACTTTGCCAAGGGGCTCTCTACCTTAAACATTCTGTGAGGCAGTTTACAACTTTGACTCAGGCTCCACTTCCTGCTTTCTCAGACTATCAAGGTTAGCCAAAGGTGAGAGCCTAGAGCCATCTCAAGTCTTCCCAGGAATGCACACAGCTCTAAGCTTGCACACAGTTTCCCAAGAATATGTCACAGCTTTCCAAAGCCCCCTATAAACATCTCATTACCCAGCTTTTCTTTTTCAGCTTTTTGATTAACCTATTATTTTGCCCCAACTGCCTCAGGTGGCAATTACTATTGATTGCTTTTGATAAATGCCCTCAAAGAAAAGGTTGTTCACATGGGGCCAACTCCAAATCAGGTCAAAGACAGCCTTGTGAGTGGCATCTTTGAGGGAACCATGAGATATGTCAAATGATAACTCTCTGGGAATGAGGCATTGAAGAAGCTCCATCTGTGTTCTGCTCCATCCAATGGCTTCCAGACAGCTGTTGGTTTTCAAGGCTACCATGGAGCTGGATAGATTAGGACAGGAATAGGGCAAAACACCACAAAGCTCCAAGGGAAATGAAAATACATGTCCGTGCAGAAACTTGTACATGGTTGTTTATAGCAGCATTACTCACAGTAGCTAAAAGGTAGAAAACTTAAATATCCATTACCTGATTAATGGATAAACAAAATGTTGTATATCCATAAAACAGGGTATTATTCAGCCATAAAAAGGAATGAAATACTGATACATGTTACAGTGTGAATGAACCTTGAAAATATTCTAAGTGAAAGAGGCCAATCATAAAAAGCCACATATTGCATTATTTCATTCATATAAAATATGGATTAGTGATTGTTTATGGCTGGGGGAATAGAGAGGTGATAGCTAAAAGGTAACATTTCTTTTTGAGGTAATGAAAATGTTCTAAAATTGACTGATGATGATGGTTGCACATGTGTGAATATTCTAAAAATCACTAAACTGTACACTTTAAATGTGTGAATTGTATGGTATGTGAATTATATCTCAGTAACACTTTTAAACACTGCCACAAAGCTTGCTGTTCTTATTAAGATTCAGCTGATTTTCTTGAATAAATGTTCACAGGACTGATACAAGCCGTTGGTAATTAGTGGAGTTCTGAAAAGTTGGCACTGACAATTTTTTCCAGTGTTCTCATTAATTTTTTGGAGGAATTTTCAGGTCCTTACGATGTCATTTTTGCTGACATCCTCCATTCACTTTTAATGCTCACTACAACAGTTTGTTCCAATCACCCTTAAATGAAACACAGCATTCTGTTCTAAGTGATAATGCTAAATATACCATTGTCCTCTCTTCAGTAGTCTCGTAGGTACCACAATCTATCCCCAATATTCTTTCCAGTCTGTCTGATGCATTTCTCTTCTGTTTGCCTCTGTACCTCCACCCTAATATCCCAGCTGAGGAGCAGACAGCAGTAGGTGATGTAGGGAATTAGTGAAGAGCAGAAAATATTCCACCATGCTTAATGTTTTACATTCCTCTGCTCTCACCTCCCTGTGTTTCTCCTCCACCCTCACTCTAGGTGTCCTATGTGAAAGCCATTGACATTTGGATGGCAGTTTGCCTGCTCTTTGTGTTCTCAGCCCTACTAGAATATGCTGCCGTTAACTTTGTGTCTCGGCAACATAAGGAGCTGCTCCGATTCAGGAGGAAGCGGAGACATCACAAGGTAGGCCTTTGGGTCACTGCCTAAGGAGGGACAGCTGGTAGTAAACAAAAGAGTTCTAAGTAGTCTTGTCTTGTGTTATTTGTTTCAATGGTCCATCCTTCTCAATGTGCAAGGCAGGTTAGAAATAGGAATTAAAGACCTAGAGGTCTCAGCTTTCCCTCCCATAAATAATGCCCTAGTTGGGTCTATAGGCAGTCACTCTTTGAATCGTAACAGTAACATTACAGAAATTATCAAGTTATACCTAAAGGCGGAACTAATTAACTAAAAGCTGATGGGGTCAAGAAAATAACTAACTATAAGCCTAAAAGATTGGGAGGTGTCCATTGGCTTTTTTCTGCAAGCCTGCATTGTTTTAATAGGCTTGATTCCAGAAGACAATTGCTCCACAAAAGGTGAGATCTTAAAGTAGAATGCCCAGGTTCAGGCCTTTGCTTCCTGCCTCCAGGAAAGAGGCAACAAGCAAGGTCTCCGCCAGAGTGGGTTCTCTCTCCATATGAGGGATTGAATAAAGGAATATTTGACAGGGCACCTCTGAGGAGTTACCAACCTCTGTTCACGAGGTTGTGCACTGACCAAAGAATGCCAATGGGGAGCATGCAGCCTGCTGGAGCAAACTGCTCCATATCATGGGTCCATAACTAGTTCCCCAGAAGATCCAACCACCCTGGCTTTTTTCTTAGTTCTTCAAACATACACACAAGACTTTAAATATCTTGTTCTCTTTCCCTGTACTGCTCTTCCAGTGCACTGTGTGTCCTAGCAAATGCCATGTCCTACTTGAACTTAATTTCTAAACTTCTAAAAACGTATCCTGATTTAAAAGCACAAATTCAATGATGTGTTTTTTAAAGCCGATCTCTTCCACCAAATTGCAAGCTCCATAAAGGCAGAGACCGTGTTTGTTTTTGCTCTGTGCTATATCCCTGGTGCCTAACACAATGCCTAACATATAGTGAGCATGCAATAAGTATTTGTTAAACAAATGAACAAAGGGATAAACAAACGATTAGGTTGGTGGAAAAATAATTGCAGTTTTTGCCATTAAAAGCAATAAAGAAGACAGAGAGTCTGAAGTTTTTCCACTGACAGATTAGGGCAACCAGGGACCCACACATTATGACCTGTCATAGTGTTGCAGGTCACAGTACATACCTGCAATGTGCCAGGTCCTACAAGCTTTAGACTGACCTATTTAAAATCGTTGTCTATTAATCAGCAAAGCTCAAAAATAAAATAAAACAAAATAGTTGTCTGCCCAGGTGCAATGTGCTGTGACAAAGGACCCTGCCTCTTTAGTTTTCTTTAGTATGAGACTTCGAGCTAGCCTACCTGGGCCCAGGTTCTCCATGTGCAAAATGTGTATAAAGGGAAATTCTGGTGAGAATTAAATCAGGGTATGCCAAAGTAGCTTTAAGTTTTGTTCCTGCCGCACAAGTGCCGAGGATTAAAATGATTACATATACACACATTTCCATCAGTGTGTTTCTTAAACATCAGCAATCTGATTCAATTAACTTCTGGCAGTTTACCACAGGAAGGAGGCCGACGTTCCAAGACAGAAGATGTCCATGGGAATTAAGATATCACCATCCTTCTAAACTACATTGAAGGAGGAAATTGTCTTGGGTTCAGCAAGACAGATAGCACTTCTTAAACGACCCCTAGTTTTAGTTACTCTATATTGTCCATTTAATACCTAGCCTCCGATGCTTAAAAAAAGAAAAAAAAAAAAAAAAGTCTAATTAAGAAACTGGCCTGATGGCTTGTGCCTATAATCCCAAGTACTAGGAAGACTGAGGTGAAAGGATTGCTTTAGCCCAGGAGTTCCAGACCAATGTGGGCAACATAGTGACTGTGTCAAAAAAAAGAAAAGAAGAAAGAAAGAAAAGGAAAGGAAAGAAGGAAAAAGAAAAGAAAGAAGAAAGAAAGAAAGAAAGAAAGAAAGAAAGAAAGAAAGAAAGAAAGAAAGAAAGAGAAAGGAAGGAAGGAAGGAAGGAAGGAAGGAAGGAAGGAACCAAACATAAGTATCTGTAGGATTTTATTTTTCCATTTTCCCTATAGACTAGCTGCTTTTTGTAATTTCATCTGCTAGAGACATTTGTTAAAAACACTAATTTGAAAAGATCATGTCCAAGATATTTTACTAGCACCAGCCCCTTTGATTGGGCACTGCACAGCTCCAGTAGATGCTGTTTGTATGGACTAAAATGGGAATGGAGCCTCCTGAAGATATGTAGTATGGTGGGCCTATGGTACTTTCAAAGGCCGCTTCTACGCTCCCCAAGTATCTACCAGTTTGACACACTAGAAGAAAACAAACACTATCTCTGGCCAGATAAAGTGTGAATAAGGCCACTAGCTAGATTTGATCAGATTCTCCTGCTCTGTTCCCTCCTTTGAAGATACCTCAGCAATCACCCCATCCACTCCTTCCATGCAACTGATGAGAGACCCACAATAGCAAGGTCAAGTCATCAGTATCACGAGGCACTGATGGCAAAGGCAGGAGAGGTGCTAAAAGACCCGAGGTTCTTCTCCAAACATTAACCATACCACCATGAGTTCTTATCTGTTCAGTGTGTCCATCCTGAAGCAGATAAAAATCGTCTTTCATTTATTAGATCTTAAATAAAAACTAAGCCTCATCCCATGGCGAAGGTCAAAAACTAGTAGCCAGAAGGCCAAATTTGATGTGCAAATATCTTTACTTTGGCCTGGAGTGTTTTTAAAATCTGGACTTAAGGGGTCAGCATTTAAAAACCACACTTCTGGCTTCACTAGAAAAAAAATCATAGCAACCAGCCACACTGAATGTGCTTCCCATAAGATATTGGTGCACTGGATCTGCCTTTAGGTAGGGAATGCATTTTCCAGTTAATACCATACCTTCTAACCAGGGATATTTTTCAGCCCCAACTCACTTTACCACTCACATTTCTCCTGCCTGCCTTCTTGTATGCATTTGAATTAACGTAATCTCATTCATAAAGGCTCTTAAGTTGGCCCAAATGTCAGAAATTACAATGATGCAGAATTGAGCTCACCATAGTTTCCTTAGAGTAAGCCGCTCTGGAAGTGATTTGTACACTAGAGGTGTACAAGCTTCTTCTGCAGAAACCCTCTTTAACAGGAAGTTTGCAGAAGGGATTTTAAGTCCCAGATGGTGTGGAGAGGAACTAGCTACATGCCTGAATTTCTCAGAGCCTATGATCTTGGACAGCTTTCCCAACTCCCACCATCTTCCCATGTTGCCTCGTTTGTTGTGCAGAAAGCATCTGGTTCTCGAATTCTCTGGCTTGCCTCCTTAGGCAAATTATTAGGAAACCGTATCTGTGAGCACCAGACTCAGCAGGCATACTACTGTCAACCTCCCTGAGCTCCAGAGTACACTACCAGATTTCCCCTGCTCCAGCGCTAAGCAGCTCCAGATGCAGTTGGGCATACATTTCCTGCCACCTGCTGGTTCCAATAAGAATAGCAGGCCCTTTACCAGTCATTCCTAGGGAATTTTTCTCCCAGACACAATATGAAATTGATAATCCTCTAGCTAGATGGGGCCTTCAATCCAAACCTCTACGCCTCCTATTCCCATGTTTAACAGATAAGAAAGGCAAAGAATAATTCACCCAAAGCAGCATAAAAAGTTAATTTGGTGCTTCCCCCTATCTAACTAGGTCCCAGTTTAAAATAAAAAATAAAATTTAAAAAAAAACAACACCCCAGCTCCAGCAAGGGGAGATTTTCACTGAAATGCAATAGAGTCAGACTTAGACCCCCTTCTACGTACTAGGTCCAGCAATTTGGCCGGCTCCCCGCAACTCCTCTCCTTGGCCCTGGCATTTAATCTTCTACTGTTGCCCTATTCATAGACAAGTACTTACTGAGCACCTGTTTGCCAGGCACTGTATGTAGCATATCCTCTTCCTCCTCACTTTTGCAATGAAGATGTTGGACAAGATTCATTCATTTTCCAAGGATTTCTTGAGCATTTACCATATGTCTCAAACCCTTCTGGTGCTAAAAATACAACTCCATTTAAACAAACAAACAACAAAAAAAAAGGACACCAAAGCTGGTGAAGATATACAAGTAAACATTTGCTCAACAAACATATACCAAGTTTTGAGCTTATGAACCAGGGACTACGTTCATATGTTCAGTGTTGAGAGTGCAGTGAACATGACAGACTTTGCATGGAGCTTATAATCTAGTAAGAGACAGACGCTAATCAAGAAATTACCACACAATGTGATAAGAGCTTTAAAAAAAGACGGAGATATGTACAGAGAGCTTATGGAGCACACAGCAGGAACGGCTAGCCTATACTTGGGAGCTCAGAGAAGGCTTCTGAGAAAGAATTAGGTGAAAGAGGAGTTGGAGACAAGAGATGGGGTTGAGAGTGTGTTCTAGGCAGGGAGAACAACTTGCACAAAGGCCCAGAGATCAAGAAAAGAACCATGACATTTTCAAATATAAGGAAATATTTCAGTGACTAAAGCATAGAACACCAGATAGAAATGGCACAAGATGAGACTGGAAAAGCAGGCAGAGTCCAGGTTCTAAGGCCTTGTTTATCATGTTCAGGATTTTAATTAACCTGAAGTCAGTGGTAGCCTATTAAAAGGTTCTAAGCAAAAGATGACCAAGATCTGTGTTATAACGACTCAGATGGGTTGGGTGGTGGGGGCAGATTGGAGGCTGTTGCAATGGTGGGCTGGACACAGTGGCTCACACCTGTAATCCTAGAACTTTGGGAAGCCGAGGCAGGAGGATCTCTTGAGGCCAGGAGTTCAAGACCAGACTGGGCAACATAGTGAGACCCCCATCTCTACAAACAAAATAAAACAAAACAAACAAACTAGAAGGTGGCCTATCCTACAGGAGAGATGGAGAGGCACCAGTGGATCCTATACTGAGTTTCTTGTTCTCTGTTGGCCCGGTCCTGCACAGGAACAAGCAGAAGATGGTGTTCCTTTCCTAAAAGCGTTATCTAGGTGGGCAATGTGAGCTGATAAAACTTCCCAATGCCAACACTGAATCGACAGCTCAGTTGAGACCAAAACATTAGACTCTCAATTCCTCCTCAGAGCTCACATGAAAAGATAACAAAGCTGGACATGAGGAGAGCAGACAATAGTGCCTCTATGATTCAGACCAGGGCAAGACCACCATGACCTGGGAAAGGGATGAACTAGAAAGATCAGGGCAGCAGGCATTTTGGTAGCGAGCATAAGGAAGGGACATGAGAAGGCACAAGAGAAAATCTACAAACAAACCTGGAGGGCTGCAAAGTATCTGGTGGGGGAGAAGGAAAGCCTGGAAAGGTAAGTTGGGGCCAAATGATGAAGAGTCTTGAATGAAAACTTAGTAAAAATCCAGAGGTCTGTCTGAAGTTACAACTGCCAGGGATGTGGGAACGTAGAGGCAGGAAGAAGCTGTGGCTTCCCTGGGTTGTAGAACGGAAGTGAGGCCCAGAGCTCCTGCTCCATCCTGGCCCATAGCCATCCCCCTTACCACCCACTCCTGGAAGCTATTAACTGGGGAATGGGATGGGGAAGAGGCAAGGAAGCAACAGAGGCAAAGCAGGGGATCTCTCCAAATTGTTATCTGAATTTCTAACTAAAACCCAGTACAACCTTGAATATGTTCTCAATTATAACTTCTGATGGTCAAAAGAAACTTGTGGAGTAGTGGAGAGAATCTTATCCCCCAGGTAGAAGAAAAAATGAAATAAAAATCCCAGAGACTCACAGAAGGAAATTACTTGCCTATAGTCATACAACCAGCAATTGATACAGCTGGGACTTGAACACAGGTCTCCAGACTCTAAACCACATTCCTATCCCCTGTTTTGCATCTGTTTCAGCAGGCAAGTGGCACCCCTCTATAAGGCAGAACTCCCCAGCCAGCCAAAAAGCCTCCAAAAACCTAGAGTGATGCAGTCTGGAAAGCAGGGAGAACTAGATGGGCATGGCCTGGCCCCCAAGGGAGTGCCTTGCAGGGAGGGTGCCTAGCCCCTGTCTTATTTTAAGTAGAGCCCCATGTTGAATCTATTCCAGGAGGATGAAGCTGGAGAAGGCCGCTTTAACTTCTCTGCCTATGGGATGGGCCCAGCCTGTCTGCAGGCCAAGGATGGCATCTCAGTCAAGGGCGCCAACAACAATAACACCACCAACCCCCCTCCTGCACCATCTAAGTCCCCAGAGGAGATGCGAAAACTCTTCATCCAGAGGGCCAAAAAGATCGACAAAATATCCCGCATTGGCTTCCCCATGGCCTTCCTCATTTTCAACATGTTCTACTGGATCATCTACAAGATTGTCCGTAGAGAGGATGTCCACAACCAGTGAAGGGTCTGAAAGGTTGGGGGAGGCTGGGAGAGGGGAACGTGGGAATAGCACAGGAATCTGAGAAACTAAGGAAGAGAAGGGGAAGAGAGGGAGGGGGCACACTTACGCAACTCTCTCTGCAATATGTGCAATAGCAAAATGCAGTGATGCATGAATTTTACAATGTGGCACTATTTAACCTCTGGTGGGCTGTTGGGAGGGGGGTCAGGAGGGACTTTTCTAATACAGGAACTGAGGGCTGGGAGGAAGGGAGGGGGTAAGGGCAGGGGGTGGGGGATTGGGGAAATAATAGCCTTCAAAAATCTCAGTCCATGGGCTGTGCAGTTTTCCTGTTTGGAAGGAGAGCACAGTCTGCCCCAGAGCAGAAAGAAAGCAATGTAATATATGATATATATTCATGCTTAATATTAATGCAAAACCCCAAAAACAAAAGATTTGTTTCTTAACCTATCAGCCTAGTAACTGCTGAAATTTTTAAAGTCACAGAAGTAATGGACAATTTTTCCCAGAGTGGAAACAGTCACAAATAAGCTTGCTCTGGTGTATGTCCCACATCATACCCCTCCAAATGCCATACCTGTCTTCAAATTGACCCAAGCGGACACATGCCAAAAAGCCATTTTGCCTCTGCTTCAAGAGGGCTGTGTGGTATGGGAATGGGTAGTGGAAATGGGGACAGGTAGAGAGACGAGAAGGGAGTGACTAAAGAGACGGATATTTCAGAGGCCAAGGACTGAGAATGTAGGTAACCCCAGCTCAACTCTCACATCTCAAGGCTGAGGTCCACAATTGCCCCTCTCTGAGCCCTCTTGCTTCTGTGCTTCAACAACGCCCCACTCACCCTCTACCAGCACCCAGAAATGGCCGACGTGGTTTTCTCATTATATTGCCAATATGCAATCTTTTTTATGGTTAAAATAAGTAATAATCTTGAAAAATAATACGCAGATAGACTGAGTGTAAACAGGTACTTTTTTCAAATGACTATTTTTTTGGAGAGTCTCTTTGGAACTGCAACTGAGTGCATGTTTGGGAAGGTGGGGTCAGTGGTGTGAAATACATTTATTATCTAGTGGTTCTACAGAGTAAAGTTTTAAGAGGTGAAAGGGCAGTGTTGAGTCTGCTGCCGATTAGGTATAAATGGGTGGAGAGAGATGGTAATGTTTAGAAAATGTTTGTTATATTTTGACATATCATATATCATAATGTGCAAAGTTTGGGGGGCTGACCCCGTTATATTTTTGTAAGTCTGTTTTTTTCCTTTTAGGTGCTTTGTTTAACATTTAGGAAAGTTAGACAAGTATTTCTCTTTCAATTCTGAAGTGCCAGAATTGTCCTGGGACAGCTAGGGCACTCCAGAAAAAAAGAAGGACCAGGAGACGAATTTCGTTTGGGGGGTGGGGTGGGTGGGCATGGTCCTGCGGACAGAAATGGGTATCACAGATGGAAGGTCTGCAAGGTGGAGATAGCAGGCCTCTGTCCACTGTCAACAGCACTATGCCTGAAATAATGGCACCATTGTCTGAAGCATTTTCCCTGCTTTGGCCCATGGCCAGAGTACTGGGGTTCCATTTCTTTCTTTGCACTTTAGTGTCTGAGCTTTGGATCAAAGGTGTACGTAGAATGTTGAGATAGCTGACAATCAGTTTGTACTGAGGCCTGGGGTTTCACATGTGTCTTTCAAAAATCTCCAACTTGAGGCAGGATGGAGGAGGAGTGGTAAGCAGAGAAGAGACACTGGAAGCCTAACTTTTCCCTAAAGCACCTTCCCCTAGGGGATTTTCTCCCATTCCCGCAGCACAATAACTAATACAGGCCTAAAGTAGCAGGTCATGACAAAGATCTAAAGAGATTTACATAAGGAAAATGCACTATGCAGCCAAAAAAGGGTCTGGCTTTGAGGCTTGAATGGTAAAGGTGTTTACATCCAGGTCCAGGGAAAATAAATTATTGCCTTCCCTTCTCTTGGCCTATGTAGACCAAAAAGCTAAACGGTATTACAGCTTTGGATGATATGAGATAGAACCTGGAATCTATTTTTCTAAGAAATCTTGGGAGATGGGAGCCAAGCGGGTAGAGAGTCTCTCATCTAAGACCATCCTTTCCCCCATCACAAACATGTGTCCAACGGAGTGAAAAGTTTAAAAGAGGGACTTGAACGACTATACTTCAAGATGAGAACATCAGTCTTCGAGCTGCTGTCAGCACCTTTCATTAGCACTACATTCTCAAGTGGTGCATGAGTCTCTGGAGAGGCCCTCTCACTAGCACTTTATTCACTTTACTTAGGGAAAATCACTTTTTAATCTTAAAAAATTAAAGAAGCCCTTCTTCCTACTTTACTCATTACTGGACTAAATTCAGAATGTCTGAAGTCTTAGTAAATCAGGCAACAATCGTGCTAGACCTCCAGCAGAAACTAAAGACAACGACATTGTTCTAAGACATTCTGCCTCCACTCAAAACATAAATCTGCAGATTCCAAACCAGCCTCCTTGTAAGTAGTGTCTGGAATCCATCTGAGAGAAATCACTGGGCCATTTGCCCAACCTCTGCTGGGTCCTTGAACTTCTGCCACCACATTCAGCTTGTGGGCCCACTGGGAGCTGCCAGGTTGACAGTAGCCAACAAATAATTGAATCATCTCTTTGAGACAGAGAGGATGGAATGTCACTGAAATCTTCTCTCAGACTATTTCAAACTAGTGTCCCTTATGGAAAATCAACATGAGTGGAGTGATTATAGCAATGAAAAGAACCCGGATTTTAGTCCTGCCACTATAACAGGCTGAGTGACCTTGGGGAAATGACTAGGCTTTAGTTTCCCTAAATACACAATGTGAAGAGTAGTATAGTATCTAAACTCCCTCTTAGCTCTAAGTGGTCTATGACTCTGTGTTTAAGCTCGTCTACAGGAAATTCACACAACCAAAAATTTAATGTCACTTGGATTTCTAAACCCTCCAAGATGGATGTGTGGATACATATGCACAAACACATGGACCCACACATTGTTGCCTTTCTTTGGAAAATTTGTGGATTTCTTTTTTCTTTGCCCCACTTGGCGAATGGTGGTGAGGAAAGGACATCAATCATTACAAACCCAAAAACATGATCATGAATTAAGAATGGAAGCATATTCAAGGAAGACATTATCATCAATGTATAAGGTAGTAAGAACAAATTACATGAATTTCAACTTTATGGAAAAATCAAACCAGATAAGCTAAGCCAATTACTTTAAGTAGCTCCAATGAACACAGCAATACTTTCTTAATTTCCTCTTCAGTTTGAGCACAGGGGATACTATGCTTTGGGATTACAGATGCCAAGTGGTATGGTAGCCAAAAAACTGATTTAGGTACAATGAATGGTTTACCAGTTTTCAAACTCTTTGCTTATCTAGACCACACCAGTATTTATACATGGTGTAAGAATTGGACACTGGCATAGAGCATTGGTGATTTCACCCTCCAAAACTACAGCTAATCCTAGGAGCCAAATCTAGGAGGTACCAATTAAGCAGACCGAATTTCTGCTTAATTGATTCTCACTTATTAGTTTATAATGTATCTCATTCATTTCAAGAACACTCAAAATAAATGGCTAAGCTTTGACACCCTCTAGTCCTTTCAAACATTCTTGGCTAAGACTCTAGGGAATGAACAAGACCAGGCATGAATAGAAAGGAAAAAAAAATCTATGTCCATGTATGTGGGTATGTAGTATCTTGATTTTAACTCTATTTTTAGTTTGAGTCTAAACAACAACAGGGTTGGTCATTTGACCCAAACTATTCCTTCTAAACTGTCAATAAATAAGAAATGAATCCCCCTCAAAAGCTCACCAATCTTTTTCACAGGCTGTTTTGTTCATATTGGGGAGAAAAATATGAGAGATGGTTCCTTTCCTTCAAAGTACACATCTTTATCCACATTATTAAAAATAGAGATGGTATTTTGTGAGGCTGCATTAGATTACAGAGTGGGCTGATGCCCCAGCTAAACTGATACCATCACTGATAATAGTCTTGTGTGAAAATTAGCTTCCTTAGTTAATTGCAACATACTGAAATGGAAGGGGTTATTATTGTATCTGTAGTAACTGCCTCCTTACTAGAAGAATCTGGCAAGCACAGGGCTTGGTGGTGGTACAATCTGTATCAGCTTTAGGACAGAAGTCAAGATCTAAGATTTGTAGCTGTTTCCTAGTCTGTCTGGAAGCCCAGTTAAGGAGCCACGAATACCGCTCTAGAAAGCATCTTATTTATTCGATGAGCACCTTTTGCACATTCTACCCACCCTCCATGCCTACTCTGAAAAGGCAGGCAAGATTTTCTTTGTGGACTATGTTTCCTGGGTTGGCTAGGTGGCCTGCACTCTGAGGGGCTGGTAAGGTACGTTGAGAAAAAGTGAATCGACCTCTACGCTTGATATATGGCATCATTCCTTCTTGAACCAACCAACCAAAAAAATTCTCTAAACAGGCAATCAGACAGCATGTTTTTAAAATATAATTTAGCTTCTTTTCTACCACTGAGCTCCTTCTCTCAGAAATCAACTCCAGAAATTTGAATTAAGAACCTTCCCTGGCTGGGTGAGGTGGCTCATGCCTGTAATCCCAGCACGTTGGGAGGCCGAGGTGGGCAGATTACCTGAGGTCAGGAGTTCGAGACCAGCCTGGCCAACATGGTAAAACCCTGTCTCTACTAAAAATACAAAAATTAGCCAGGTGTGGTGGCGGGTGCCTGTAATCCCAGCTATTCGGGAGGCTGAGGCAGGAGAATCGCTTGAACCCAGGAGGCAGAGGTTGCAGTGAGCCGAGATCATACCATTGCACTCCAGGCCGGGTGACAAGAGTGAGACTTCGTCTCCCAAAAAAAAAAACCCCTTCCTTCCTATTTTCCTGCAGTTCTATGAAGCCAGAGACAAGTGCTAATCCTGACCAAAGGGAGGAGTAAAAGAAATATGATTTGTTTTAATTGAGCTGCCTTGCTCTTGAGAAATACCTGTACCAATGTAAGGGCAATCATGTATGTTGGCAAGGCTTTGGCCTTATCATATCCTGAAATCCCAATGCAGAGGGAGAACATCCTTGGATAAGTTGAAATCCCTGTAGAAATAAATAACTTTAAAAAAAAAAATCCTGAAATGAAGCCCTCCTCAACCAAGCCCAGTATTAAGAGAATGAAACCAGTAACTTTTTTCTGATTGTCTTAGCTGAAGATCCCAGAATGTCAAAGGAAGACAAAGGTATCCTACAAACATCTCACCCAGGCCTGAGTAACCTAGATTCACAAGGGCCCATACTAAATGATGCCTCTACCAATTATCATCCTGTTGTTTCCTAAGGATTTCTCAAGCTGTAGAGACAGAAATGGCAGTAGATAGGTTTGCTCATACGTTGGTGCTATTTCATGCTATTTTGATGGAGCTACGTGGTTATTTAAAGCAGTAATTAAGGTGCTTTGTCATTCATTAGAACAGCAAAATGCATTCCAAAGTAGAAACTGCCCAATAATTTTTAATACTAAAGCTCCTTCAGCTAACAGACCATTACTTCTCCTTTGCTTCCCCCTTCTCCTCCCACTGCCTCTCTTCTGTCAGCATCCCGTTTCATCAGTTTGTGCATCTTATTTTATGAAACCAAACTGTCAGAAGATGCTGATTTATTTCCAAGGGAAGTAGGGGTAGACTAGAATGGACATAGCAGCTCCTGTCTTATTTGCTTTAAGGCTGCAATTTCTGTTCATTCTCTTGCCCATGCAGTTTGAATTTCATTGCTCTGCAAAGTTTCCACTGGAACATTAGGTCGAGAAGTCAAAATGTAGAGAATAGCAACCAAAAATATACTCTTCAGAGAGCCCAGTGATGGAAATTATATTCTACATAAGGCCATTAACCAGCTACAAAGCAGTAGCAGCTAACTAACCTGGGGATAAAAGACATCTGCTGGCTGGATACTGATTCCAAGCATAATGGGTCTCCCATTCCCACCTCCACCTGGCTCCACAATTCCCTGCATTGTCTTTTAACCTCCTCTTCTTCAGACTCAACTGTTTCCTTATGCAACTCCAGAAACCCAGTATCTTATTTAAACACACCTGCCATTTGAAGTAGACAGGTCAAAGAGAGGTAGGTCCTTCTTCTGGTATAACCTCAGGTTCATCATGGGAATATAGATAAGCTGTTTCACTTTCTTGGCCTATTTACTCTCCTATAAAAAGAGGGAGTTGCAGGAGATTCTTCAAAGCCAAACTGAATATTTTGATGGGCTGAAGAAAAGAAGAGCTATACGATGTGTTGTAAAAGGTTTCATTGTATTTTACTATCAGGCTTGGCACCCCATCCTAGGCCTTCTGGTGAGTAGGTAGGGAGACATTTAAAAAGAGAGTGAGCCTTGGCCCTTGAAGAGATTATAATCTTAATCCTTTTCCTTGAAAGTCAAGGTATTTCACAGCACGGGATGACTTGCCTCTAAGACTAGCTTCTCACCTGAGAATCCCATCACACATCAGGACATTCCACTCTGGTGTTTTAGCATGTGTATCCTATGAAGGCTGTAACCCATTTCCCATGGCAGTTGTCTGAATTCTCTGCCAAAGCCTCTGCAAGAATCAGAAATCCATCAGAGCAGAACTTGTGAAATATCCTTAGAGAAATAACTCTAATGACTCCTCCCTACCCCCCCTCCCCCACCCCCAATTTAATCATAGAGAAAACTTCCAGCAAGATTTAACAATGTATTCCCTGGTAGTTCCTGTTACTCTAAGTGCAGCTACAGCAGAAAACGTAGGACCATTCCAGACCACTGAAGGGTTTGTCTAAATTCATACCATTGACTAACTACAATAAAAAGAAGCAATTTTATAGCAGATGTGACTGGAGTTGAGCCAGCTCTCTCCATATTCACCCTCAAACAAGACCTCGCCCTGGAAATGTTTCTGAAATGCTTCTGCACTACTATGGTTTCAACACTTCTTATAATCAGAAAACACTCTCTTTCTCAGCAGGGATATTATGTATGCTTTATATCAATGGAATCCGAGAGACAATCAATCCAAAGTCTCTTGGAGGATGGGACATTTGAGCTCAGATTCTAAACAAAATGTTCTTTTCCATAGCAGTTTACTATCTGGATTTATGTAATTGTGGTCTCATTCCAGCAGAGGAGTTTCTAATGGCTCTTTACTCCCACCCAAGCTCTGGACATGAAGTAGGAAAATGAAATTACAAGCAAAGTGTGTCAACAGAGGTGCCTCTCTCCAAAAGTAGATGCTCCTGCTTGTGAAGTCCTTTTATCTGTGCAAACTAGCCAGATGAGTTCATTGGACAAGGCCTCCACGACTGTGCTTCATAGAATCCACTTGGCCTTACCTGTCTCTTCAGTTGCATCTAGCTTGGTCTTTGGCATGACAGGACCATGAGCTACAGCAGTGATGTCAGGAATGTCTTAGCTACTGCTCTGAGGGCCAGCACAGTACCCCTTCTGGTCAGCTCTGGAAGCTGTTCAGAAAAGGAAAAGTGGCACTCTCTGAATGGTCCCTATTTAGTCTGGTTTAGTGGGTCTCCAGGTCCACGTACATGTCTTTGGATGACTTTTTAAATGTTTCCTTAGCCGGGAGAAAGCATTTTAATCTTCTTTCAAAGTCTAAGTTAGAATGGGCTCAGGAAGAACTAGAACATATTTTATTACATAAAACATCACACGCATACATAATCTCCAGTTTTTCTATTCAGATTTTTAACTTCCCTATACTTGTCTTTCTACCTGCTATATATTAAATATATTATGGCAAATCAGTATACCATGAAAGCAGGGTATCAGAATAAAAACACAGCCCCTTTTCCTACAATATAGGAGGGGATAATAAAAGCACCAATATCATTACTAAAGTGGGATGTAGTATTTAACAGGAGGAGGAGGGTGCCATGGAGAGGGCAAAAATTAAACCATGGAATGTGAGCAGTAACCTAAAGAAGAGATGAGATTTTGACAGATGAGGACAAGATTCCAGGCAGAGGGAACAGTATGAGCAAAAATATGGATGTTAAAAAATAGACAGCACATTCCAGGTTATTATCCATTTGGATAAAGTGTAATCAATGGGAGACATGTTTGGGAAGACAGATTTAGAGTATATCAAAAGCTTAAAGGGTCAGGACTCATTAGTATAGCAGTTCTCAAAGACAAACCAATAGGGTGCTCCCTCACAAACAGAGCGGCTTTCTATCTTCTTTCCATTAGCTGACACCTTCAGCTCAGCTCAGATTTCCCTGTATTTATTTTGAGAGAACTTAACTTTTCCTGTCTCAGAAGTAGAGTACCCACTAGCAATTCACATCTTCAGAAAACAGTCTAGCATGTCCTTTTTTACACCCTCAGTTGCATCTGAAATTACTTCTCCCAACCAGTATCTCTATTCAAAGCATGAAAATCAGGTCCATAAAGAAAAAAGGTATACAGAGGGGAAAAGAAGCCAAATATGAGTAGAAAAAAAATAAAGACAAACATGTATTGACTGGTATTAAATCACGGCTAGTATTAAGTCATTGCTAATCCAAGTATGGAAAAGGAATAGTTTCTTTCACAAAAGTTTACGTTTCTTAAGCAAATTCTTCAGAACACACACTGGGGAAAAGAAAAGTTAGTATTACCTACCATGGTAAATTAAAGATTGCCTCAAATCTTTTTTAAAATTGGTGTTTACATATCAAATAAGCAGTTTGCTAAACTCAACTTTTTCCACATTAGATGTATTTCTACCTCATCTAAAAGCATACCATGCTCAACATGTCAATTTAGCCTGAATGGTACAGAAAACGCTAAAAAAATTGAGTTCCCACAAGGTACTTCAGAGCATTTTAAATTCATACTTCTTCATATTTTAGTGGTTCAATCTTCCAATACTTAAGCCATTATATTTTCAGCACTAACAACAGTTAAAATGATATAAGTAAATTAAATCCCAACCAAATGGGTCCCACCTGCTTAGTATATTCAATGGATATAGACAAAATACCTACTCAATGTGATTTTTGTGCTTATTAGACAAAAGGTTAGTGCAATGTTTGAAAAAAAAAAAAAGAAAGAAAAAACAGCTTGAGTTCTACTTTCAAAACAAACATAGCAGGGACCTCAGTGGTCTCCAAGTATGTCTGACAAACTGGGTAAAACATGTCTTCAACTGCTTTGGACTTGAAATGGACAAAGTGAACCACAAAATGACCAAAACAAAAACCTAATACTTTTAAGCCCTCTTGATATTCCAAGACTGCCAAAGGCTATTCCACTCTCATTGTCTAGATCAGCATCACAGTAGACCTGTTGATTAAAAATCACCTTATCTAGAATTGATGCAAGTTACTGCAATGAATAACTTGTAGTACATTTAGGGTGAAGTGTGGCTGGTGCATGATTAGAATACTCAGTGACTGTTAACTTGGCAAGTGTTCAAACATACCACAGTGCTTCCAAATCACAAATCACTTGGTCCTCTCTCCCAGGATAGGCCATTTAACGGAGACGTCATTCTCAAACTTGACTGGCCTAGGGAAGCTATAGAAAGAGACCAAATTACCTTGCAGCCATAGCTGTGAACACACTGGAGCCACACATGAAAATTGGCGATGAACAGGACAACAGAGATACCAATTCATTGCTAAGACAACATTAATGGCAAAGTTGTATTTAATTTAAAACATTCCAAAATGAGTTTATTACAAAATAAATGCACAGTCACTGGAGGAAGGGGTTATTTTATTTATACACTCAATCTTAGATTTAGCAACCTTTCATTTTGACTCACGATTCATTGACTAACTTAAGATGGGCTAGTTTCTGCCAACAGGGCAAGAGTGTGCAATCTCAGAGTCCCACCCAACCTTGCCAAAGCAAATGACTTCTGCATTAATTGGAAGTCATCCCCAAAGGACTTGCCCTTCATGTTTTCCCCATTTTGCCTGCTTAGATACTTGCACAAAAGATGTACCGTCTTAAAAGTTCCCTAGTTTGATGTTTAGGCAGAAGAGCAAATCCCAGGTTATTATTATTCTGCAAATAATTTTACATTTCCTTTATTCCAAAAATGTTGCTACCGACTTAAATGTATCATGACACACAAGGGGTAAAAGTTAGATATGAACTTCCAATAGCTAGGGCATGTTTCCTGAAACACTGTGGTTCATTAGTACATTATTCAAGAAGTTACCTTAACCCCAAATAATCTAAGAAGGGCACTGTGTAATTCTTCAGGTCACAATGCCAGCATGACTGTGGAGTCTGTTACAGGTAAGACAACCACAAGTTACAATTCTGTGATTCCAAATACTTTGGGGATGCAGAAAATGTGCTTAGCTGGGCAGCATGAATTAGCTCAGCAACATAGTGCTATGATGGAAGAGGTTCAAGATGATTCATACTTTCACGCCAGACCAGAAGTCACAAGCCCACATAGCGGCAACTCTGACAGGTAGCCAAAGTAGAAGATATTTCTAAATTGGCCTGGAAAATTAGGTCAGAATTACGAAGTTCCTCATCCTTATGAAGAAAATGTGATAGTATGTCTTTTATATGGAAATTTCTCTGTATATATGTATAAACTTGGTATGGCCTTAATGCTGCAGTTAAGGATTTGTTTGGCTACCACCTTAAGCAGCGTGTTAAGCAATCGCTTCCTTAATGTAACATTTTTACTTCTTACTGGACACTCAACCTTGAACAACTAATTCCCTTTTGCCCCTTACTCTTCCCCGCTTTTTTTGCATGAAGTCATAGAAGTTATGGCAGTTATTTTTTGGCTTGTAAAAAAAAAAAAATCTATTTCTGCAGTTTGAAGATGGAATGTAAAATTTCTGTGAAACATGTATATAAAAGTATATTTATTGAACCATCCATATACATATATCCATGCTGGTTCCAATGGAAAAAAATTAAAGTTTTCTGAAATTTTCTGTGGTTAACTCATAATTATTACTATTTAACCAACTTTATATGCAAGAACTTCCAATTACCCCAGGGAGAAACCTATGTATAACCTGGAAAATATCTCACTTTAGACAAGGCTTTATGTTGAGAAATGAGAATTCATTTGTTCATTCAAGAAGTATTTATTGATAGGTGCTAGGCAAGATACAAAGATGACTCAGACACAGATCCTGCCCATAAGGAGCTTACAGTCTAATAGGGGAGAGAGAACACATACATGGGATACATGGTCAGAACTATGTTTCAGTAAGATGAATCTAACATTGTGTATAAAGTAGGCTGGAGTAAGAGGTTAAGTGAAGCTGAGAGACTACTGAAATTACATAGGTGAGGAAGAAACACGTGAAAGACTTGAGGTAGAACTGACAGGACTTAGCTGAAGACTGGATGTGGGGAATAACAAAAACGGAAGCAGATGACTCAGACTTTAGCATGGATGATGTCATGAACTGAAAGAAGGAACAAGTTTTTGCAAAGAAATGAAAATTTCATATAAAATTATTCTGCATAGAAACAAACTGCCTGGGATATACTAGGCACAATCAGGAAGAAATGGCTAGTTACCCAGACCAATGGAAGCACCTCAAACTGGCCAGTGACTTCCTCCCCCTTCTATATCCATCCCCCCAAATTTCCCAACAATTTCCTCCACTGAAATGGTATAGTGCCTAAAATTTATTAAATTCAAGGTCTATCTCCAGACATGCCTCCCTTGGGAATGAAAACAGAAATAAGTTATTCAACTCAGTAAGTTATCATCTAAAGACTCTAGTTATGAGTCACTGTACCTTCTGGTGGAATGCAGAGATTAACTCCCTGGTCCTTGTCTTCTAGGAGCTTACAGTCTAGTAAAGTAGTAAAACAGATAATGTAATTCTAATTCTAGATTGAAGGGGTAAGTTATGAACTATGAGAAAGACAAAGTGCTCTAGAACAGTTTTAGAAATGAAGGTTGGAACAGGACCTCAAACAAGAGGGAAAATGTGGAAAGTAGATGAGAATGGATTTGTTCCTCACTCCAAATTCTGGACAGATCAGCCCCAAAAAGGGGCTACGTCTCCCCATTCCTGTTGAAATTTTTTCTTAGGAAAAAACATAGCTCTTGTACTGATCTTTTAAAAAATTACTTACATGGCAAGAGATCAGAGGAAGGGGGGAGTGTAGATCTCAGTGGACCTTCAGGGAAGAGAGAAGGCACTTGAAGCCACGGACTCACAATGCCTGGCTTACTGGGAGGACCTAAGTGTTTTAGCAAGGCTGGAGCATCACTTCCATGAAGAGTGGGAGAAATAACTGAAAAGTAATATTAAGACCTTGATATAAACATGGCATTGCCAGGCACTAAACAGGGTACACGCCTAAGACCAAATTGCTGCCCCCTAGGAGCTTACAGTTACAACAATACAAGGTGGAAAAAGCACCAAAATGTACAGAATACAAAATGCTGAAGTATTTAGGAGAAATTACAGCTGAGTTTCAGCTATTAACACATTAGGATACCCAATAGCTTTCTGACAGCTAGTAGTAAACCCATCCCTGAGGGGAGCCAAGTTAATGTCCTTAACTACAACAAGGCCTGGTAGAGCTGGGCCATTAAAGACAGTTCTAAGAAAACAGAGAAAACAGGCGTATGAAAACTACAGAAGCAACTGGGTGAACATACAAAAAGCGATACCTTCCCTTTTTCTCCTGACAAACTTTAACAGTGCTGGCCTTCCTACAGTGAATCTAAACTGATCATCACCGTATTACATCTAAAAGCAGATTTGGGACTCTACTAACCAATTCTCTCTGATCATTTGTAAAATGAAGGGGTTGTACAAGTCACTTCCCAGTCCTTTCTAGCACTAACATTCTGTGATTCAAAGAATTCTGAGAGTTTCTCTGTTCCTTGTGATAATAACCAAAATAGAAGAAAAAAATTTAAGTCTGATGCTTCTCACTCAAAAATATAATTATTTTCTATATAAATCAAAAATGCTCCCTATGCTATCAGCTAAATTTTACTTCCACCCTATCCTTCTTCAAAATCCATGAATTTTTTAAAACCACATGTCCTACAAGCTACCTTAGCATGCACCAAATGATTTTTCAAAAAGTTTTCTCATCTCCCACTTCCTTATACCAGCTTCTCGGTATAATGTCATTTAAAGGCCAAATCAGTGTACATCCAATCTTCATAACAAAATTTTAAAATGTAGGAGAACAACTGACATCAAAGCATGAGGACAATGAGTAACCGAAGTGGTTTTTGTTTTGTTTTCTAATTTTTTGTTTTTTAGAGACAGGGTCTCACTCTGTCACCCAGGTTAGAGTGCAGTGGCATGATCATAACTCACTGCAGCCTCCGACTCCTGGGCTCAAGCAATCTCCTGCCTCAGCCTCCTGAGAGACAGAGACTACAGGAATGCGCCACCACGTCTGGCTCACTTTTCAATTATCTGTAGAGATAGGGTCTTGCTATGTTGCCCAAGCTGGTCTCAAATTCCTGGCCTCGAGCAATCCTCTGGCCTCAGCCTCCCAAAGCACTAGGATTACAGGCATGAGCCAACCCACCCCACCCCAAAGTGATTTTAACTTCAGCAATAGTTAAAACTGTTTCTATCCAGGTTAAACAGGATTTAATCTTCCATCTAATCACTACCAAAAATATAGGCAACCTTCCCCAAAAGTGGGCTCCTGAAAATAAATACTTGGTTCAGTAAATCAATAATTTCTGGTAAACATCCTTAATTTACTTAAAAAAAAAAAAAATCCTAAGGCACACTGTATGCATGCTGTACCTTACAAATCTAGGACACTGGCCACATTTCAAAATACTAAACACTTATGAATTTCTGTAATTGGCCAAGTCACATGATTTATTAAAGAAATAGTTGAACAGATTCCCTATATTAATTTTCCTCTTACAGGGAATTAAAATAAGCTACTAGGTTCAAGTAGAAACTGTGGAGAGAAGACGAATCCAATGTTTTCAAACAAGTCACATAAACAGAAACTAAAAACCTAATTGCAAGCCAACACATATGCATAATCAAAAACCAAAACTGGTTAAGGGTTTTAGGTAATCTGTAATCATTTTTTTACTCATTTAGGCCTTGATTTGAGACATGAAAGCATGAACAAGGCAGTTTAATTTCAGTATTGTCCTGAGGTGGTATCTATCCACTAACAAGAATGTAAACATAAACAAGTTTTATCTCACATGTGCCACCATCTCTCCTTTACTATAGTCTGTTAAGAGTTGACAGGCCCACTTATGGTCCCCAGAACCTCAACATTAAACAAATACAAATCCCAAAAGGCATTACTACTTTAGAACCAGAAATTCTTAGTTATCATCTTGTGCCACATGGCCATTACTTGATCAGCAACTTTAACTCAACCCCCATCCCACATAAGACACTGCTAAGGTTTTTTTTGTTACATTAGGCAGTTAGCTAAAACCTGATATTCAAATAAATGTTGATGTTACTTCTTTCCAAGTTTAAAAACTGCTGAACTAAAAAGGTCAACAATTATCTCATCTATATGCAGTACTGCAAAGATTCCTTTAAGTAGCACAAAAAGAAAACTGCAATATAAAAGACATCTTTATAGATTTGACAAATGCAACCATTTAAAAGAAATGTCACTCAGCATAAACAGTGCTCTATAAATCTAAGCTCTTCAGAAAGGTTACCTATAAGTTCTAAAATGGCTTTCTATGAAGTGCAACATTTTCCATTAAATCGTTAAATTCTACAAGGGTTTTTCAAATAGAGGGATGAAGAAAAGTATCAGAAGGTGACAGTTTATAAGCACAATAAACTCACCTGGATTATGCTATAATAAAAATATTATTATTCACATCCAGATTTGAAGTTTGCATTAAATTATCAAACCTGATGAGAAAAAACTTAAGAACAAACCACCATTATTGTGTTACCATATATAATCTGCAAATCAAAAAGTGACTCACAAAATCCAAGTTTAATTATCTTGTTTGCCCTAAAGGAAATTAAGAACTGTAATGTTAACCTTGTTCTGAATGTATTCCAGACTCCAGTCTCCCTACAGTAGGAAGTTCATTGCAGTCTATGCTGCTGAAATGTAATTAGGGGGGCATTATGGTTCTAGAGAAATAGCATCAGTTTGGGAGGCAAATGTGCTCCTTGCTACATGGATGACTTGGAAGCCTGTCATTTAACTGCTCTGGACAATATCACCTAATCCGCAGCACAGATGTGAAAATTAACTTTTCTACCCTAAAGTGCAATTCAAGCCTGTCATTTAACTGCTCTGGACAATATCACCTAATCCACAGCACAGATGTGAAAATTAACTTTTCTAACCTAAAGTGCAATTCAACTAACACTGTGGTAATGACATACTCATCCAAAGTCAAATTATTATTTTTGGATTATCGATCTCACTGGTCCCTAGCAATATCTGACAAAGTTGAGAACGCTAGAATACACAAAGTAAAGCCCAACCTCACCACTAAAACAAAAATACAGTTTAAGGCCCAAGATCTCTAATTACAAATCAACAGGTCTTAAAAAACTAAGACCCACTGAACCAAACAAATCTTATCTAACTAAAACACTCATGAGGCCAGGTGCAATGGTGCACACCTGTAGTTCCGGCTACTTGGAAGGCAGGAGGACTGATCAGGCCAGGAGCTTGAGACCAGCCTGACAACATAGCAAGATCTTGCCTCTAAAAATTAAAATTAAAAAAAAAAAAAAAAATCTCATGGGTCAAGAGTTCTAAGCTCAGTAGCTAATAACTATACATTAGGCCATTCCTACGGATGAAAATTTTCATTTTAAAATCTGAAAATGTTCAATGTGATGAGCTCCTACTGCTGCCACCTATAGAAAATGTTGCCCTAACTTATAATCATTTTCCAGCAGTGGAAACATATACATCTCTAAGCTCTCATGTTTACTCTACAAGCAATAATGTACATAATTGTACGAGGATTCTCAACAGTTCTGATCATGATGCTAATCCTATTTCTTAGGTCCAATACTATCATTCAAAACCTCACACAATCATCCCAACTCTGATGACTGAAAGCACTGGGGAAGCCTTGTATTTTCTGAGATTGTGCAGTAATTCCCTGCAACAAATTACAAGCAGCATCAGCAGGTATTGCTACCACCTCTCCACATTTACACCAACATACACAACACACACATACATTTGGTATAAATAACAAAAAGTGAAATTACTAATTCCTTAGAGTAGATGTTACTGTAATTCTTGAAACAGATTTCCATTTCCTAGTTTGTTATTTATCTGAGGCTGAGTTTCAAAAGAATGAGTCTTCATTCCAGTTTTCCTAATCCCACAGCTCCACTCACCCACAGGAATAGGGACTATCAGTGTTCTCAATGGGGGTGCTTCATTTTTACACATTTGGTATCCTTAGACCCCACCCAATAAATGCCAGATGCATGTCTCTCCAACAACCCTTCCAAATTTCACACATTTCCAAATGTCCTCTAGGATGTGATAATGCCAAGCTGAGGATTGCTGCATCTAGTTAATGCCCTTAAGTCTCCAAGTAGGAAGAACTTCTGTTTTGAAATGTATAATTTAGTATTCACTTGTGAAGGATAATTTCTAGGCTATCCATAATTTATGACCTTGAAGTTACCACAAAGTAATTTTTTTTTCCAAAGTGACTCAGACTAAACTTTTCTTTCCACCCACCATATGCTTAATATAAGCTACAAAAGTATAAGTTGTATTTCTTCCTATTATCAGTGATCGGGGCCAAAAGTGGTTACCAAAGTTACTTTAACCCTACAAAAAAGCCATGTGATTCAGTTACATTAGGTTTATGTAAAGGAGAGGCTGCCAATTTTCAAATATTTGAGGAACTGGAACCAAATTGGTAATACCAACTTCACTGTGGTCTTAACCATCACAGCAAACCTAGAGTTTCTGAGTAATGTAAACCAAATATTCCTATGCCATCCTCAAACGACAGTCCTAAAGATGAATACTGTTAAGAAAATAAATACGCTGAATTTTACAACCTGGTTGCCCTTCAATTAGTAACGACAATCACACAAAAGTTTGTTTCACATGTGTAAACAAAACCTTCACCCATCTCACACACAGCACTCAACAAATAACACATATGTGAAACGAGTATTAGTCTATATTGCCAGATTAAATTTTCTTCCAGAAATATTTTAATAAAAATTGGCCATTTCCAAGTAACACCCACTGCATGCCCATCAATAAAAGAGAACCATAACAAAATAGAAAATTTACCATATGGCTATGATTTTAAGAAAAAAAAATGTGGACACGAGCACATGAGCAAAGTCCAATATTAAAGTAACATTCCTTCTTACGGGCTATGATTAGGAATCTGATTAGATACCAGAATAAAAATACAAATGCTGAACTATTTAGGTCAAAGAACCTGTATAGAAGCATCTGTCTTCAAAGGCATTCCAGTTTGAGACTCAATTTTAGAATAAGGCATAACAAATATGTTAACAAAAGACATACACAAAGTGATGAAAGAGGGATTCTATAATTCCCCACATACTCTGAACCTAATAAAACAAATCTAGATTTTCTTTTAAACAATTGCCAAGACTGAAATCAAAGATAAATAGAAGGCACAACAGTTTTGCTCTGGTTGTTATCTGGGTTTTGGGAATTTTTTTGCTTTTTGTTTTTTTACAAATACAAATTAAACATGAAAAAACTACTTCAAAAAAACTAACAGTTCAAGAAAAGCCTATCAGTTCCATTCTAGACATTTAAAACCTATTACAATTTAAATTTCAATGGTAAAAACAATAGGTTTTAGAATTGTTTTGTGATCCTTTATCAAAAAAAAATTCTATTCCTTTTATTCAGTTTTTAAACATACCAGTGAGAATCAAAATTGTCAAATTTTCCAATGGCAATTTCTCCACACCAGAAGGTAGTCATGACTCTCAAAGAAGAAACAATTTGGGTTTTTCCTGCCTTCAAAATATTATCAAATCCTGTATTTCTTACAGGCTTTTCAAACACGTAGAAAATAAGAAATATTCCAATGAATGAAACATACCAAATGTCAGTAATATGCAAGACATTCCTTTGGGGAAATGGCTGTAAAAAAAAAAAAATCCAGTCTGTATATGCAAAGTAAGCAAGGAAATTCAGTCTTTTTTTTTCTTCTTTAAAAGTCCGTTATTCCTAAAATATCATTCCACAAAACTGGAAGTGAAAGACTAAAGGTCAGGAAAGGGAAGAGAGGGAGAGGGAGCACACACCATTAACACACAAAAAAAGTAAAATTATACAAACTTAAGCAGTTTATAACAGACTGGGGTCATACTCCAAGATACCAAAGTCTGGTCGAAGAAATTCACCATTCTGTTGGAGCTAGGGTTTGTATGGCTTCGTGAAGATCCATGAAGATTCACTGCCGTGGCGCAAGCCCCCTTCCCACTCCAAATCCTGGTTTCTGCACCATGCCTCCACGGGGAGGGCCTCTCATTCCACCACCCAGCCCACCTCGAGGGCCTCCAGGTCCCCGAAGGCGATTATCTCGTCGGTCGCCTTCCCTGGCAGCTCGAGTCTTCTTCTCTTCAACATTCAGACGGACCTCACCTCTGAACATGATGGGCTGTAAGAATCAAGGTGACCAGACTTAGAGTACTGATGAGCTGGCTATCACTGTCAAAGATAAAGAAAGCTAAAATAACGAACCAGCAGAGGTGGGGCACGGTGACTCACGCCTGCAATCCCAGCACTTTGGGAGGCCAAGGCGGGTGGATCACGAGATCAGGAGTTCAAGAACAGCCTGACCAACATGGTGAAACCCCATCTCTACCAAAAAAATACAAAAATTAGCCAGGCATGGTGGCACATGCCTGTAGTCCCAGCTATTCAAGGAGGCTGAGGCAGGAGAATTGCTTGAACCCGGAAGGCGGAGGTTGCAGTGAGCCAAGATCGCACCATTGTACTCCAGTATGGGAAAAAGAGTGAGATTCCGACTCAGAAAAAAAAAAAAAAAGAACCAGCAGATTACAAATCAGCTAAGTTCTCACAGTTCAGATTTTTGTTTGTTTTTTTAATGAGACGAGTTTCACTCATCACCCAAACTGGAGTGCAATGGCACCATCTTGGCTCACCACAACTTCTGCCTCCCGGGTTCAAGCGATTTTCCCTGCCCCAGCCTCCAGGGTAGCGGGAATAGAGGCGCCCGCCACCACGCCCAGCTAATTTTTGTATTTTTAGTAGAGACAGGGCTTTGCCATGTTGGCTAGGCTGTTCTCAAACTCCTGACCTCAGGTGATCCACCCACCTCGGCCTCCCAAAGTGCTGGGATTACAACAGTTCAGTTTTTGTTTAACTCAGAACATACAATTTTCCACTAACAAATACTTGGAAAGGTGATTAGGTAGGCAGGCCAGTTTTAAAAAGCCATTTTAAATAGCATAGCAGCACCAGTTAACTCTCATCGTACTTATTTTCTCATAGAATTATGTAAATTGAATAAAGAATTGCCACCTTCTTGCCGGGGGCAGTGGCTCACGCCTGTAATCCCAGCACTTTGGGAAGCCGATGAGGGTGGATCAGGAGGTCATGAGTTCAAGACCAGCCTGGCCAAGATGGTAAAACCCCATCTCTAATAAAACTACAAATATTAGCTGGGCGCGGTAGCAGGCGCCTGTAATCCCAGCTACTTGGGAGGCTGAGGCAGGAGAATCACTTGAACCCAGGTGGCGGAAGTTGCGGTGAGCCAAGATCGTGCCACTGCACTCTAGCCTGGGCGACAGAGTGAGACACCGTCCCAATAAAAAAAAAAAAAAAGAACTGCCACCTTCTCCATAGATTTGGAGGCTTAGAATAAAACCTCATCATCACCAGTGTGAAAAGATGGTACTGTACTTATTTATGCAAAGTACATATACAGTTAAAATAAAAACTTCATTAATTTGACATAAATTTTAATTTGCTCTTTAACACCTCCTGAGAATTTTGGGCAGTCTTGGCCTTCGTTTCCTCCTAACAGAGCCAAAGTAGTTAATGGGCTACAAAACATTTCAATATATTCAATTTATGCTCTTCACCAGCAATATAATTTACTAATTTCTTAAAACGAGTATCTAAAAGTACTTACTATGTGTCACAGAAGTCTTCTATTCAAATTTATTTATTTATTTATTTATTTATTTTGAGATGGAGTCTCGCTCTGTTGCCCAGGCTGGAGCACAGTGGCGCAATCTCAGCTCACTGCAAGTTCCGCCTCCCGGGTTCACGTCATTCTCCTACCTCAGTCTCCTGAGTAGCTGGGACTACAGGCGTCCGCCACCACACCCGGCTAATTTTTTTGTATTTTTAGTAGAGATGGGTTTTCACCGTGTTAGCCAGGATGGTCTCGATCTCCTGACCTCGTGATCTGCCCACCTCGGCCTCCCCAAGTGCTGGGATTACAGGCATGAGCCACCGCGCCCGGGTCTATTCAAATTTATTAGCTCACTTAACAACAACCCTCTGATGGTAGATACCTACTTTAAGGACTAGCAAACTAAGGGCTGGGGAGGTTAAGTAACTTGTTCCATGGGTCACAACACGAATGAGTGACAAAAGGAGAATATAAACCAAGGCCTCCAGACTAGGAAAAATAAGCTTGGAACCAGTAGGCTACACTACAGTATGTCATACACCAGGGCAATCAGTCTTACATAAGCTATTTCTGCCCACACAAAAAATTAGTGAAGGGAGCGCAGTAGACTTCTATCAATACCATGAAATGAAGGGTGGCCACTAGGCCTAATACATGCTGAATGACGGATTTATCTACAAAGCCTACTGGACATTTCTGGGTTCTTCAGTGGCTTTGGTGAGATAAACCACTGTTCCCTCATTTCTCAGAGTATTTTGCAGATGCCTCACAAAAATAAATGGTCAAATAATTTGAAAGATAATGTATATTTGCATACTCAGGTTGACATAATGTTATGACCACAACATTAAACTATGCAGTATGGCCAGGTGCACTGGCTCGCACCTATAATCCCAGCACTTTGGGAGGCCAAGGTCGGCAGATCACCTGAGGTCAGGAGTTCGAGACCAGCTTGGCCAACGTGGGGAAGCCCTGTGTCTACTAAAAATACAAAAAAATCAGCTGGGCATGGTGGCAGGCGCCTGTAATCCCAGCTACTCAGGAAGTTGAGGTAGGAGAACTGCTTGAACCCGGGATGTGGAGGTTGCAGTGAGGCAAGATCACACCATTGCACACTCCAGCCTGGGTGGCAGAGCAAGACTCTGTCTCAAAAAAAAAAAAAAAAAAAAAAAACTTTGCAGTATGCCCATTAACATTCTGGAGAATATCACTGATCTGCAATATTTCTATTATATGGTTTAAAGTACACATTTTTAATTTATAGGGACAGAAAGCAGATTAGTGGCTGCCAGGGGTTGGGGAGACAGGTACAAGGAATGACTGCTTAGTGAGTAAAGAGCTTATGGCTTTTAGTAAAAAACTTTTGGAATTAAAGGTAATGGTTGCACAATAATGTGTTCTGAATGCAATTAGGCTGTACATTTTTAAATGATTAATTTTGTTATGTAAATTTCACCTCAATAAAAAAGTATAGCTTAGTAAATTAATATTATTTATACCCTTGTTCTTCTCTACTACTACAAAAAGTAGTTTTTGGCTAGGGGAGGGGAAGCTTTCTTTGGGGGTCCCACAGTAAGATTTCCACTCTACAAATTCTTCTATTATTAGAATGTACAGGGTAAGAGTACTGTAAGTAAGGATGGTTCCAAGTAGGTTGACTATATAATATATCTTCCAAATCCAATTTATTAACTTAAAGGAGAGGCTCTTAACAGTTATTCTCTAAAAACAGCAGTATACCAAAACTGCCCTGGGCAAACTGACTCTTATCTTAGTTAATAGTTAAAAGTAGGTTTGTATTTCATCTCCTGTACACCAAAAGCCACCACCAAGGAAAGGTAGTTACGTAAATCTCAGTGCACTGATAACTATTCATTTTCTCATTCTCATAATTCATGTTTTCAAAAACTAAGTTACTTAAACAAGTTTTGTTTTCCTAAACCCCCAGGCAAGTCTTTGAATAATGGTTGAAAATAATGGAATAAATTACCTGAACACGTTGGAATAAACTGCACTTTACATAAAGACCCAGCTGTAAAGATAAATATATTCTAAAGAACCAAAACCCTTTAAAAAAAAAAAAAAAATCAAGACAAAAAGCTGCTTACCCTGTTGCTAAGGACTTTCTGAACAGGCTCAGAATCATCAAACACAACAAAACCAAAATTGGGTAATTTCCCACCACTGTTAATGCGCAACTCCACCACGTTCCCATAACCTGCAAGTGAAACACATTCTCAGATAATTACTTAGACCATTCCCTTTAAACATTACATATACACAGTCCAATACAGTAGCCACTACATGCATGTGACTATTGAGCACTTGAATTATAAATATAGCTAGTCTGAATTGAGATGTGCCTCTCATAAGTGTAAAATTATGGGAGGCACATTTGGATTTCAAAGATTTATTATGAAAGTGTAAAATATCTCTCACAATATTCTTACATGTTGAAATGACAATGCCTTAAGTTAAATGTTATTAAAATTATCCAGTTTCTTTTCATCTTTTTTTTTTTTACCATGACTACTAGAAAATTTATAATCACATATGTGGCTCATTTCCTATTTCTACTGTACAGTGCTAGAGAGACACTAGATGAATTTAGTGTTCAAAACTCAATAACCTACTTTGAAAGAAATCTTTAAGCTCTGATTTGTCCACTTCATGAGGCAGGTTGCCAATGAAGAGTTGGTGACTGTCAGGGTGTCTCACCATTCTTCGGGGTTCAATGTCACCTTGCTCACCAGCCTCACGGACTTAAAAGGAGACAAAAACATCAATGAAAGAGAAAGAAGACATCTTTCAGTGATTGCTCACATTCAGTAGTTTTCCCTCTACACTAAAAACAGGTAATTCCATCAACCCTACAATATTTTTATTTTAAAGTATATAAATATCAACTGCCCTCCCAAAATAAGCTCTCACCTCAAAATCCCCCAAATGAGAAATCGCCCTTCTGAGCTCTTACTTGGTCTGGGTCCCCTTTGGGGAGGAATATTTATTCGTTGTTCTCGCACTCTTTGATCCCTTTGAGGTCTCTGTGGTGGAATCTGAGATTCAGGCTTAGATTCTGGACGGGGCTGAAAATTTTTAAGTTAAATTTTGTGTTAAAACAAAGCAGGCTTATCCTTTTTCTTAATGAAGTTTCTTGGCTAACAAGTTTTAAACTAGAAAATGGACAATTCCCTCACAAGAAAAATCATTAAAAACCATCTTATACGCTTCTCTTCCGTCCTGTCAGTTCTGTTTCTACATTGATTTGGGTTGGTTTTTTTTTTTTTTTTTTTTTTTTGAGCCAGAGTCTCACTGTGTCGCCCATGATGCAGTGCAGTGGCACAATCATGACTCACTGCAGCCTCAACCTCCCGGACTCAAGCAATCCTCCCACCTCAGCTTCCTAAGTAGCTAGGACTACAGATGCATGCCACAAGGCCCAGCTAATTTCTTATTTTTTGTAGAGACAGGGTCTCACTATGTTGCCCAGACTGGTTTCAAACTTCTAGGCTCCAGTGATCAGCTGGCTTCAGCCTCCTAAAGCGCTGGGATTACAGGCATGAGCCACACTGCACCTGACCAGTTTTCACATTCTCTAAACCTCTGTTGAATCAAATTACCAAAATAGAAGTAAATTTGCCTAATGTACAAGTTTTATTAGGACCTTACCTGTGAAGCTGGTACTTTAACAACATGAGGTGGTATCCCAGTAACTGGAACAGCTCCACTGGGTGGAAGATTCTTACTGGTCACAGATGCCCAAGAAAATGTCTAAGGGAGCAATACCAACATTACATAATTATACCATGTATCAAAACAACATAAAAGCTACTAACTCTTGATTTCCTGTACATAACAAATGGTAACACATTCTCAAAGGCAGGATGGAGTTTATACATATATTAAGATTCATCTCTTTCAGCTATTCAAAATTTAGTACTGAAATTCCTTGGGACTGATGATCAAGTACCTAGCAAATCTGAGACGCTTAGGTTCAAGAAACTACTCACTTTTTTTTTTTTTGAGACAGAATCTTGCTCTGTTGCCCAGGCTGGAATGCAGTGGCATATACACAGCTCACTGCAGCCTCCACCTTCTGTGCTCAAGTGATCCTCCCACCTGTTTCCCAAGCAGCTGAAACTACAGGCATGTGCCACCATGTCCAGCTATTTTTTCTTTTTAGTAGAGATGAAGTCTCACTATATTGAACAGGCTGGTCTTGAACTCCTGAACTCAAGCAATCCTCCTGGCCTCAGCCTCCCAAAGTACTGGGATTAAATGCGTAAGCCACAACGACTGGCCCAAGGAAAGCTACTTTCATTCAAATTTGTGAATCAAACAAAATTCCCTCTCCTCCAAAATCAGCTCAGCTCTTCCTACTGTGATTCAATCCAATCCACTGTACAAACATCGACTCAATTACATCAATTGTAGAATCATCATAAACACCTTTCTCACACATTTAAAAATCGCCAGAACCTGTTATTCTACCTAATTATTTCTTTTCCATTTCCACTGCCACAACTCTAATTCAAGCCATCATTCTCTCTCACTAGGGTTACGTAATAACCAACTAAGTGATCAGCTGGTCCAGCCAACCTACTTTTCCACTTGCTTCTTATGGTTTTATTCTTGTGACAAGGTCTTACTCTATTACCCAGGCTGGAATGCAGTGGCATAATCATAGCTCACTGCAGCCTTGACTTCCTAGGCTAAGCGATCCTCCTACCTCAGCCTCCCAAGCAGCTGGGACCACACATAGGCACCACCACGCCCAGCTAATTTTTTCCACTTGCAAGCTAAAGTCATTTCAACATTGCTCTTTCCTACTCACCTATTAGCTGCCAGAGAACAAGAACCCCTATCTGTTTTGCCAATATAATACCTACACTTTGAACAATGCCTAACACACAGCAGGAATTTGAATTGTTGAACAAACAAATGACATAACCCTGAGCCTATAAATACAGCACTAAAAATTATATTCCTTCCCAGAGCACCAAATGCAAAGGTTCCAACGTAGTTCAGTTAACAATCACCCTGATGAGACTCAGGAGGACAAACTGAAAACTTCTGAAATCAGGTATGCCAATTAGAAATGAAGTTTTACTTCAGTAGTTCATTTCTACTTCCACTATAAAGTTATCTTCAATAAAATTTCATAGAAAAAGTATATCCTGCCATGTTATTTTTCTTAAAAAGATGTTTGCACTTGTAGTAACAAGTATGTAATAATTTACAGTGTAAAAGATTAAATATTAAATAGATAAGCAATCACTGATATGGTGCTACAGTGGCACCTAAAATTTCTGGTCTGACAGGCATTCAAGTTACCTAGGGGAAGGGAGTGGTTTCTTTTGATGAAATAAACTAATACACATCTTACCTCTCTCTTATCAAAGGCATGGCTCAATATCTAAGAAATTTCCCTGAAATGAACCACCAATATGAAAATGTATCTACAAGTCAACCAACCAGCAATATAAAAGAACAGAAATTAAAAAAAAAAAAAACTAGAAATAGAATAAAAATGAAGACACGTTTCATACCCTCAAGTCTTCCTGTACTGTCTGACCTATGTCTGCAGGTGATGGAGAAGAACTCTTCTGAGCATCCTCAGGGGCAGTTTCTTCTAATACTGGCTCAGGCTTTTCCTCTTGGATTTCAGATACAGGTTCTTGTTCTGGTTCTGGTTCAGGATCAGGCTCTGGTTCAGCAACAGGCTCCTCTAAATGTTCTTCCATGTCATTACTTTGACAGGAAAATTTGAGAAATATCATTCTGCCACCATTTATTTCGCAAAAAATTCCCTCATCATTTATTAATCAGAAACCAGAACACACAGTTAGCTCCTTCTATCCAAAAAAAAAAAAATCTAAGAATTGTGTATCTGAGTTTTTTAAAAGTAATTTTAAAAATGCCACTCAATAACTTAACTGGAATCCATTTGTTTGGTAAATTCTGATAAGCAAATGAATCAGGACATCAAAATGAACCAAACCACTTTATGGCTGGAATCCCACAACTATTACAATTCATTCAGCATACAACATCAGAAAAACTCTCAAAATAGGCTGGGGGAGGGGGGAAAAGAAAGTTGCCGTTCAATGGGGATAGTGTTTGTAAGGTATATAAAGTTATTTCCAATAAAATTTGTAAAGTGAAAAGTCCTAGAGATCTGTCATACAACCACATCTATACAGTTAACACTACTGTACTTTATACTTAAAAATGGTTAAGATGAAAAAAAGGTTAAGATGGCAAATTTTATGATATGTGGCTTTTAACACAAACACACAAAAACTCTTTCAAGCACATAAGGAATTTGGGGGTGAAAATATATTAGTTATGATTCACAATACAATTCTTAAAATTCCACATAAATCAACCAGGAATGCTGTTAAAACTGCAGAGGGGGCTGGGCACACACCTGTAATCCCAGCACTTTGTGAGGCCAAGGTGGGCAGATCACCTGAGGTTAGGAGTTCCAGACCAGCCTAGCCAATATGATGAAACCCCATCTCTACAAAAACAAAACTTAGCCGGGCATGGTGGCGTGCGCCTGTAGTCCCAGCTACTCAGGAGGCTGAGGCAGGGGGATTGCTTGAACCCAGGAAGCGGAGGTTGCAGTCAGCCAAGATCGCGCCACTGCACTCCAGCCTGGGTAATAGAGCGAGACTCTGTCTCAAAAGAACAAAAACAAAACTGCAGATGTTTTGCCTCCTCAAAGTCTAATTCAGTAGGTGTGCAGTGGGACCATGAATCTTCATTTTCAACCAGCAATCCAAGTAAGTAACCTGATTAGTTCATCACACCTTGAGAAACACTTGAAAACACCCTTCAGGCACTGAGTATTAACATTCAGTGTCACACGGTAACAAGTAAATACGGATTTCTATTGCTATCAAACACATTTCTGTTCCAATCACAAGGGAGAAAAAAACCCAAAGGTATAATGATGCACTTACTAAGGTAATGAAACTCTTTATTGCTACTTAACTCACATATTGATATTTATATCAACTTATGCCCGATCTCTAATAGGTCTCTGTCCACTTCATATTCTCTCAAAGCATTTAATACCTCAATATATTCAACTCTTGATAAACAATATGCAAGTTTTTTCACCAAGAAAAAACTAAACCAAAAAGAAACTGATACTATTTAAACTAAGCAATAGTAGATTGCCTTCATAGTACAATTTACTATTAACAAACAAGTTACATATTTTTGTTTAGTCAAAATTACCAGAAACAAAACCATTCTTCTGAGAAATTATTATTTTGAGGTAATTCTCAGAATATGTAAATGCCCTCCAACAAAGGGAAAGACTAGACAATGCAAGTTCTTATGCAGTCCCGGACATGTGAACAAAATCTTCTTACCTGACAACTGCCTGATCATAGAAAGTTCCAGAATCATCAGGTACCACCTCAGGTGTTTGCTGTCTTTCTTCAGGTTCCTCTACTTCTTCTTCAGACTCTAAGTGAGAAAAAGATATTTAAAGTAATTTGTACTTACTGAATTCACATATACATTCACTTTCGCAATGTTCACAAAACAACAGTGAAGAAAAACATATATAAAGTACGACAACTTGGTAAAATCATGGCATTGACTTTAAGGACAGAACTAAGGCTTTTAATAATAGACTTTTTTGTTTGTTTTTTTGAGACGGAGTCTCGCTCTGTTGCCCAGGCTAGAGAATGCAGTGGTGCGATCTCGGCTCATTGAAAGCCCCGCCTCCCGGGTTCACGCCATTCTCCTGCCTCGGTCTCCCGAATAGCTAGGAATACAGGTGCCTGCCACCACGCCTGGCTAATTTTTTGTATTTTTAGTAGAGATGGGGTTTCACTGTGTTAGCCAGGATGGTCTCAATCTCCTGACCTCGTGATCTGCCCGCCTCGGCCTCCCAAAGTGCTGGGATTACAGGCATGAGCCACCACGCCCGGCTTTAAGGATAGAGTTTAAAGCTACTGTAGTGTCTTGGTTTTTAAGAGCATGGAGCCTAATGCAGGCTCTGTCACCTTAGGCTACGTGACATTAGCCAAATTACATTAGGCAGTTATCTAATGCAGGCTCTACCACTTTACTAGGCAAATGATTGCTTATCTGTAAAACTATATTACAAAATAAATATACTCTCAGCCATATAAACAACACTCAATTCTATTATTCTGGAGAAAATTTTCCATGAGTCTCTGTGCCTACACATCTTCCATGCCTACTCTTTCTTCTAGACTGTCTTTCAAGAACATTTATATAGCAAACAGCTTTGAAAGAGTATCTCCCTCCAGCACAAAGAGTAGGCATGTTTACTGCCAGTTGTAATGGATCTGGGTTCCCTAAACTCAGTGTCCCATGCCTTTAACACAACCCACTGGGGTAGAAGTATCACCTAGCCTTCTTCATGACATCCTGTTGGTAAATGTAGCAAAAATACTACTACCGTTGCTGTGAGTTAGCCTGTCTCCTTCTGACCTAAGAGTCTTATGTCTTCTACTAACATCCATGATACAAGCTAACCTGTTAGCAGCTTCAAGTAGGGTAAAACCTCAGACTCTTCATATACCATGACAATTAGTTATTAATGAAGAACAGAGTGTAATGAAAACAGTAAAGAAACCCATAGTCTCTTAAGGGCAATCTGATGCCATTAAAAAAAAATTTAGACAAGTAATTTAAAGTATTTCACTACTTACCCTCCTGAGGCTCAGTGACAAACCCACCAAAGACCTCATCTTGGTATCTGAAGATATCATTGTGAACATAGAATTTATTTGCAACAGACCCCTGCAACGCCAACAGAAAGTTTTAATTTATTCAACAAACTTTTAGTAAGTCAAATCACTCTACATCATTGGTGATTGGGACAAGTCTGCCTCCATGAGACATCTGGCAATGTCTGGAGACATTTCAGTTTTTGTTGTTGTGGGGTTCTGAGACAGGGTCTTGCTGTCACCCAGGTGGGAATGCAGTGGGCCATCACAGCTCACTGCAGCCTTGACATCCCAGGCTCAAGCAATCCTCCTGCCTCAGCCTCCTAAGTAGCTAGGACTACAGGGGCGCACCACCATGCAAGGCTAATTTCTCTTTTCTCTTTTTTTTTTTTTTTTTGAGTAGAGACGGGATCTTGTTATATTGCCCAGATTGGTCTTAATTCCTGGGCTCAAGTGGTCCTCCTGCCTCAGCATCCCAAAGTTCTGAATTATGGGTATGAGCCAGCACGCCCTGCTGACATTTCAGTATTCGCTACATGGAATGCTAGTGATAACTTAGAAGGTTAGGGATGCTGCTAAATTCCTACAATGCACAGGACAGGCTCCCACAACAAAGAATTAGTTGATCCAAAATGTCAACAGTGCCAAGGCTGAAAATGCCCACTCTACAATAGCTAGTAAAAAGACTACACTCACATATATTTTGTTTGCTCAGAACACTTTACCTCACCACAAGATAAATATCCAAAAACTGACAAAGCTCTAAGTATGTAAGATGCCACAGCCCACACCTCAAATTGTTATAAGGCAATCATATCCCAGATGGGCACAATGGCTCATGCCTGTAATCCCAGCGCTTTGGGAGGCCGAGGCAGGCAGATCACCTAAGGTCAAGAGTTCAAGACCAGCCTGGCCAATATGGTGAAACCCCATCTCTACTAAAAATACAAAAATGAAACAGGCATAATGGCCCACGCCTGTAGTCCCAGCTGCTAGGGAAGCTGAGGCGGGAGGATCGCTTGAACCCGGGAGGTGGAGGGTGCAGTGAGCCCAGACTGCACCTCTACACTCCAGCCTGGGCAACAGAGCGAGACCTTATCTCAAAAAAAAAAAAAAAGGCAATCATATTCCTAACTTTAGCAGATATTTAAAATTCCCCGTCTGTATCCAAAAATATTGATATAAACATTCAAGGGTAGTGTAGCCTGAAAAAGATTGCTCGCACTAGGTGTAAGACATATCTGAGTGCAGATCCAATTATATAATTTCTGAGTTATTCACTTTCTAAGGCTGTTACTCCTCTGTAAAAAGAGAGGTACCAGCTAGGCATAGTGGCTCACTCCTGAAATCTCAACAGTTTGGAGGGCTGAGGTAGGAGAACTGCTTAAGCCCAGGAGTTTGAGACTAGCCTGGGCAACATAGTCAGTTTTTTGTAGAGTGAGTCTCTACAAAAGCAGAAACAAAAATCAGCCAGGAATGGTGGCCTGCACTTGCGGTCCCAGCTACTTGGGAGGCTCAGGTGGGATTATCATTTCAGCCCAGGCAGTCAAGGCTGCAGTAAGTCATGATCCTACCACTGCACTCCAGCCTAGGTAACACAGGGAGACTCTTATCTCAAAGAACAAAAAAGAAAGATACCAAAATATACCTCAATACTCTTTGTATTAAATGAGACAGTTTATATAATAGTGTATTATACTAAGAAGTTAGATACTTCCTTTAAAAGAAAAAAAGTAATTAAACCTATAATTGACAATCATACTCCATGTGATTCTTTGCATATTTAGAAGTCTACCACATCTTTACATTTTAATCTAAGCCTTCCTCTAAAAATTATGACTATAATGGCTTCATGTAATTTTACACAGACAAAAAGTTATCTCATATTCAAAGGTTAAAAGATTTTAGCCATTTTAGATTTGCTATCCTAAAAAGAAAACTTAAGATTAAAACATTAAGATTAATGCTAGAGGAAACAATGATTTAATCAACAAGTTCTTACTGTGCCATTTCTATATGCATGCTTAAGCAGACAGGATTCCTAACCTTGTTCAGTCTAGACCAATCCGGAAGAAAACACAAATGCAATCATTCAACATAAATTTGTCGTCCTTTCGTTAAGTATAACTAAAAAGAACCAGGCCTCCTTGAAGGAACAGCTGATTCAAGAATAGGGACTGGGCCAGGAACAGTGCAAGATGAACCTGGAACATCTTATGCCATAAGTGTTCAAGAAAGATAAAAAGATAGAGAATCTCCCATCCTTTATTTACAAACCAAAAAGAGAAAAAATAAGGCTGGGCATGGTGGCTCACACCTGTTAATCCCAGCACTTTTGGAGGCTGACGCAGGCAGATCACTTGAGGTCAGGAGTTAGAGACCAGCCTGACAAACATGGTGAAACCCCAACACTACTAAAAATACTAAAATCAGCCGTGTGTGGTGGCACACGCCTATAGTCCCAGCTCCTCGGGAGGCTGAGGCAGGAGAATAGCCTGAACCCGGGAGGCAGAGGTTGCAGTGGGCAGAGATGGAGCCATTGCACTCCAACCTGGATGATAGAGCGAGACTCCATCTCAAAAAAAATGAGACATAGAGAAAAGATATTTAACTTTACAGTGGCAAAACCTAACTGTATGAAGTGGAAAATTCATATCACAACTAAATGACATAATGTGCCTCTCTAATGTGAAGCACTGAATGACAGACATAAAGCAACCTACAAAAAGTGTGCTCTTCAAAAATGTCAATGCAATAAAAAAAAAAAAAAAAAAAAAGATTAAGGAACAAATGCAGATTAGAAGAGACTAGAGACATAACTAAATGCAATGTGTAATCATAGATTCCAGGTTAGACAAGGAAAAAAAATTACTGTGGGACATTATTGAGATAATTTCCAAATTTTAAATATGGATTATACATTATATTGAATCAACATTTCCTGAATTTGATAACTGTACTACAGAATGGAAGAGAATTCTTTATTCTTAGGAAATGCCCACTAAAGTATTTTAGAGAAAGAATTATACACAGGTGGGCAAGTGGTGACAGCTGCTCTAGGTAAGGAGTATATAGGAATTATTGTACTATTATTCCAAGTTTTCTGTAAGTCTGAAATTTCAAGTGTTTTTAAAGATATGCACAACCGTTCATTGTTTCTTTTTTCATGTATTGGATCACTACAAAATAATCATTCCTACACATACCTCAGGAGCAAGGACAAACGTTTGCATGAATCTCCTCAAAGCCTGGTTGTTGTTGGAGAGAAGCCCCATCACCTGGACTACCACACCATCATTTAGCGTGGCATGAGCATCAACATGGCGAATCTTGGTGTGGCAGTTGGTGAAGTTTTGTGACATCACTTTCCTGTGGATTTCCTTAAAAAAATAATAATAATAATAAACTGTGAATGCCTTAAAATTTAAATAACCTCCAACTAAAAAAAAACTTCCAACACAACACAGGTAAAGAGAATGTGCATATTTATATTACAGGATATGCAGACTGAATTTTGCTGTTTCTTTGTATACTCTATTCCCAGTGACCACACGAGTTTTTCAAATAACTGTCCTAACACACTTTTCAAAGTTTAGAAAAGATGATCCCCATGCTAAAGCCAATTATCTTCCAACACACAAAAGCTTTAGAATATATCATACAAAATTAACAAATCTGATATCACATAAGTGTTTCAACAAATATATTAATCAAATAGTAATAAAACACATCAACTTCTACTACAAAGTTGAGAAATTTGATCTTTATCAGCAAATCTATTAAGTACGATCCACTTCAATTTTATGAGTTATTTTCTACCTGCTTAACAGCCTAAATAAGGCTTGAAATGCTTACTTTCTGTCCGTAGACTGCATCTGCTGGCTTTCCATTTGAATCCAATCCCCCATGGACATAAGAAGAGTTCTTTCCATAAAATCTGTAAAATGGGAAGATTATTTGTCATCTTCAAGTATCTTAAGTTTATTTTTCACGTCTGATACTGGCAAACTTTTTTTTCTTTGCAATGGGGTCTCATTCTGTTACCCAGGCTGGAGTGCAGTGATGCAATCATAGCTCATTGCAGCTTCGATGTGCCGGGGCTATGATCTTCGATGTGCACATTTTTTTTTTTTTTTTTTTTTTGCTCTTGCTGACCAGGCTGGAGTGCAATGGTGCCTCAGCTTCCCAAAGTAGCTGGAACTACAGTCACATGCCACCATGCCTGGCTGATTATTTTTATTTAAGTAGAGATAAGGTCAACTATGTTGCCCAGGCTGGTCTCAAACTCACGAACTCAAGCAATCCTACCTGCCTTGGCCTCCCAAAGTGCTGGAATTATAGGTGTGAGGCACCGCGCCTGGCCCTGGCAGAAATGTTTTCTTTTTCATCTTTGTATGCAATCATCTATCTCTCTATCCCCTACATGCCACTTGATCAACATTTGCTGAATGGGAATGGATTTGGTTCCAGGTTTCAGTGTAGGATGATACTGTTGGGAAGGATCTTGTAGTTTCATGTCAAGATGGCCACCAATACATAAGTTCCTATTTTCACTCGGGAAGAAAATGTACGGTAGGGCTGGAACAGCTATATTCTCCATAGACTTCAAGTGTCCTTTTATTAACGTATCTGAGAATAAGCGTGAGCAGTTACCCTTAAACACCTAGCTATGCAAGCGGTTTTAGAAGTACTTTTTAACCATTTCTGCTGATGCAATTAAGAATGTCAGTCAGTTCCTCATAGTTTTCACCCATCTATGTCCTCCTTTGATCCATTTTCATTAAAACAATATTCCATCAGGAAAACAACACACCAAAATGCTCTAATCCAGGGATAACCACTATTAAGATTTGACATTTGTCTTCCAGATAAATACCCCTTTTTTTTTTTTTTTTTTTTTAAAGATAGAGTCTCGTGCTGCCACTCAGGCTGGAGTGCCATGGCGTAATCTTAGCTCACTGCGACCTCCGCCTTTTTTTGTATTTTCAGTATAGAGAGGTTATCGCCATATTGGCCAGGCTGGTCTTGAACTCCTGACCTCAAGTGATCCACCCACCTCAGCCTCTCAAAGTGCTGGGATTACAGGCATAAGCCACCATGCCTGGCCTATGCTTTTTTCTTTTTGTCATGTTTTATGTCAGTTTTATTCTATGGGGTAAAAAGAAATTAACCAAATATAAAAATACAAAAAAAGGCTGGGCACGGTGGCTCACGCCTGTAATCCCAACACTTTGGGAGGCCAAGGTGGGCACATCACCTGAAGTTGGAAGTTCGAGACCAGCCTAACCAACATAGGGAAACCGTCCCCACCAAAAACACAAAATTAGCCAGGCATGGTGGTGCATGCCTGTAATCCCAGCTACTTGGGAGGCTAAGGCAGGAAAACCGCTTGAACCTGGGAGACAGAGGTTGTGGTGAGCCGAGATAGCGCCACTGCACTCCAGCCTGGTCAACAAGAGCAAAACTCTGTCTCAAAAAAAAAAAAAAAAAGAGCCAGGCACAGTGGTGGTGTGCACCCATAGTCCCAGCTACTTGGGAGGCTGAGGCAGGAGGATCACTGGAACCCAGGAGGCAGAGGTTGCAGTGAGCTGAGATCTCACCACTGCATTCCAGGCTGGGTGACAGAGCGAGACTCCATCTACTAAAAATAAATAAATAAATAATAAATACATACACACACACACACACACACACACACTTAGCTGGGCATGGTAGTGCATGCCTATAGTCCTAGCTATGTAGGAAGCTGAGGCAGAAGGATCACTTGAGCCCAGGAGGTCAAGGCTGCAGTAAGCTATGATCTCACCACTGCACTCCAGCCTGGTCAACAAAGTAAGACTGTCTCAAAAAAAAAAGAAGAAAGAAACGGTAAAAACAGCTTAGAGACTTTTCTATCACTTAATAGTCATGTGCATTGTACCAGCAAATTTTTAACCCCTCTGAGTGTATCTGCAAAATGAAGTTAACTCTCTTACAATGCCTTACCTTTCACTAAAGATTTTTGTAATGATCAGGAGGAAATGAGAAAAAATGTTCTGGAAATTTTAAAGCCTTAAAAAAAAACCCAATTACACCTGTAATCTCAGTATTTTGGAAGGCTGAAGCAGGCAAATTGCTTGAGCCCAGGAGTTTGAGATCAGCCTGGGCAATATGTAAAACTGTGTCTACAAAAAATTAGCTGTGCATGGTGGACTGCACCTCAGTCCCAGCTACTCAGGAGGCTGAGGTGGGAGGATCGTCTGAGCCCAAGAGTTCAAGGCTGCAGTCAGCTGTGACCTTGCCACTGCACTCCAGCCCGGGAGACAGCTGAGACTGACTCTTTCTCTGTCTGTCTGTCTCTCTCTCTCTACATACACACACACACACACACACACACACACACACACACACGCACACACACACGAGATATATTCCATTGTCAGAGCAATGTCAAAACCAGTATTGAAAACATTCATGGCCGGGTGCGGTGGCTCACGCTTGTAATCCCAGCACTTTGGGAGGCCGAGGCGGGCAGATCACGAGGTCAGGAGATTGAGACCACGGTGAAACCCCGTCTCTACTAAAAATACAAAAAATTAGCCAGGCGTGGTGGCGGGCGCCTGTAGTCCCAGCTACTCGGAGAGGCTGAGGCAGGAGAATGGCGTGAACCCGGGAGGCGGAGCTTGCAGTGAGCCGAGATTGCGCCACTGCACTCCAGCCTGGGCGACAGAGCGAGACTCCGTCTCAAAAAAAAAAAAAAAAAGTAAACATTCATAAATTTTATTTTACACCTGATAATCATGTGGTATCCAATATGTAAGCTGGTCAAGGTATAAGGGAAAAAATAGTTCTGGTCCAGCAAATACACATTTTGAAACTTCTATGAAATTATTCTAACAAGTCCACGTAAATAGTTTTGTATAAAGCGACATTGTAAGAGAAAATAATAGAAGCAATCTATAGATCCATCATTAGGAGATTAAAGTACACTACATCTCTATACAAAACTGTGTAGCCACTAAAATTAATGGGTTACAAGTATTACCCTGAAAGATGACTCCAGATTATCAAGTAAGAAAGTTAAGACAGTATATTAAAACATGTTTCTATATATACAGAAAAATTGTTTTGCAGTTTTACTACTTTCATAATTTATGTGTTTTAATTTTCAATAAGCATGCATCATTTCTACTAAAGACACTCTAATTTTTTAAAGCACATCAACACAGAAGTATGGTATTACAGAAACAGTCATGGATTGTTTTCAATACATTCTTATTTTTTAACATCCACCTCAGCTCCAGCAATCTTTAATACATTCTTAGTAAATAATGCATGACTATACTTTTACATTTCAATTGTTATTTTCCAATAATGTACAAGTTTGGATAACAGTTTAACTTTCAAAAATTATTTTTTGGGGCTAGGCGCAGTGGCTCATGCCTGTAATCCCAGGACTTTGGGAGGCCAAGGCGGCTCAATCACCTGAGGTTAGGAGTTCAAGACCAGCCTGGCCAACATGGTTAAACCCCATCTCTACTAAAAAAAAAAAAAAAAATACAAAAATTAGCCAGGCGTAGTTGTGGGCACCTGTGGTCCCAGCTACTCAGGAGGCTGGGGCCGAAGAATCACTTAAACTGGGGAGGTGAAGGTTGCAGTCAGTCGAGGTCGCACCACTGCTCTCCAGTCTGGACAACAGAGCGAGACTCTGTCTCAAAAAAAAAATTGGGGGATATTTATATGTAAATAAGTATTATGCAACAACCCTACAAAAGCATAAGATGATGAGTGGGAGAATCTCAAAGATAAGTACCACATACTAATAGACAGCATTAGATGATGCAGGAGAAAAATGTCTTACCTATGCAGCATGTCCGGGGCCTGGTTCAGCAGTGTGTAATACTGTCTCACAAATTCCCGCCCGACCAGCAGGGGACTAGGCTTCTCCATCACCATTGCTTTGGTAAATTCAACCTGGGGGAAAAGAGTCAAATATGTCCAAACCTGAAGGATCAAACACAGAGGAAAAGACTGAATCATTTAGCTGAAACCAACTCAGACACAAGATCATTTCAGCAAGTCGTTTAAAACATGAACAAACATCATAAAAACAAACAGAGCCCATACAGACCAGTTGAGATTTTACACAAATGCATTGCAATCATATGAATACAAAAGGGGGAAATCATTATGAAGAATTCATCATTATCCCCAATATTCAAGACATAAGAACCTCAAAGTTATGTATTTCCAACATACCTCCCACCATAATTTTCTTGTTTTGTTTTTGAGACAGAGTCTCACTCTGTTGCCCAGGCTAGAGTGCAGTGGCGCGATCTCGGCTCACCACAACCTCCACCTCCCAGGTTCAAGCGATTCTCCTGACTCAGGCTCCCTAATAGCTGGGAATACAGGCACGCGCCACCATGCCCGGCTAATTTTTGTATTTTTAGTAGAGACAGGATTTCACTATGTTAGCCAGGCTGGTCTCAAACTCCTGACCTCATGATCTGCCCGCCTCAGCCTCCCAAAGTACTGGGATTACAGGCGTGAGCCACAGCATCTGGCAATTTTCTTAAGTTATTAAACCCAATTAAGAGTGTTCCAGTTGTAAAGTTACAAGCACATTCTTATTTGAGGCAATATTAGATTCAAAGGCAATAATCTTAAACAACATAGCTTTGACATCCAGGGACGAACTATCACATTTTCTGGCCCATCTAAATCAGATAAACTTTTAGTATAGCATCTTTTAAAAAGAAACTATAACACTAAAAATTCTAAATATGCTTACTACTTCATTCTATAATGTAATAAAAAAATTTTCAAAATAAAATGGGGAAAGTTAACAAACAAGACGTTTATACTCAAAATAATTCCTACCGTATCAAAATTGTGATAATGTAAAATTAACACCTTTGACTGCCAAGAAAGGCACCTGTCCCATAAGAAGTCCAATTACTGTCAGCTATTACCAAAAAACACTTTCTGAATAAAAAACCTGCAATGAGCTCATCCCAGCATTTCATTCACGGGGGAAGAGATAAAATTATCCCAAACTTAAACATACAGGCAAACAGAGAATATGTACAGATTTAATTACTACAGAAAAGAAAGAAAAATTTTAGCCGTTTTTTTTTAAACAGGGGTAGACAAAATAGATTGATTTTGGTTGATCCATTTCTAAACAAGCAATTTGTGAAGATATATTTAGTCTCATCTAGTTCCATCTTTGCATTATTCTTGAATATCTACCCCAATTAGTATTTATTTCACCAATGCCTGTTATTGTCCCCAAAACTACAGCCACTAAGATCAGTATGAAGAAGCTTCCCAGTCATACTAGGAGTATTTTGCCTTCAGGCATGTGTATTGAGGGTATCAGTAACAATCTAGATCCTAAGTCTGAGACTAATGTACTTTAAAAGTTGGCTGGTCACGGTGGCTCACGCCTGTAATCCCAGCACCTTGGGAGGCTGAGGCAGGTGGATCATTTCGTCATTAGTTTAACATTTTAAGAGTTTACATCATTTTGCAAATTAGGGTCTCAATTAGCATTTAATTTTCCAAACAGATTCTACTTTGAGTAGAGACTGTCAACTTCAGAAACATGCAACAGCTGTTAGTCAAACCACATGACTAAATATGTATTTCCTTTTAGCAAAAAAAATGAAAGTATATTGCTTCACTACTTAATAAAAATCTAAGTCCTAAATTAAAATAATCAAAGGCTTCACAAATTCAACATTAGTCGTGGTCAGATAAAACATATTGAATAAAGAATACAAGCTTTTTCCGAAATATTAAGTTTTTTAAGAGCAGAGACCATTTCTTACCCAACTTTTTGGTCCCAAAACTTAATGTCTGACACATAACAGACACAATTTTATTCAACCTTCTCACACAAAGGGAAGAGGTTACAATTTTATACTAGTAGAGTTGATTTCTGACCATCTAACTATCAAAACTGACTTAGCAGGTTTTCCAGCATTTAGATTAAGATAGCAGGCATAACACTGTTTAATTATTAAAAAATGTTTGAGATTAGTCTGGGCAATAACAAAGCAAGACCCTATTTCTGAAAAAATGAAGAAAAAAAAATTAGCTAAGTGTAGTGGCACATTCCTGAAAGTCTCAGCTACTCAGGTGGCTGGGGCAGGAGGAATGCTAGGGCCCAGAAGTTTGAGGCCGCAGTGAGCTATCATCATGCCACTGCACTTCGGCCTGGGTGCCAGAGCAAGACCCCATCTCAAAAAAAAAAAAAAGTATAAGAATAAATATAAATAAATAAAAGAATGTTGGCTGGCTGCGGTGGCTCACGCCTGTAATTCCGGCACTTTCGGAGGCCGAGGTGAGCGGATCACGGAATCAAGAGATCAAGACCATCCTGGCCAACATGTGAAGCCCCATTTCTACTAAATATACAAAAATTAGCTGGCCGTGGTGGCACGCGCCTGTAATCCCAGCTATTTGGGAGGCTGAGGCAGGAGAACTGCTTGAACCCGAGAGGCGGAGGGTGCAGTGAGCTGAGATCGCACTACTGCACTCCAGCCTGTGCGACAGAGCGTGACTCCATCTCCAAAAAAAAAGAATGCTTAGAAACTGATCAAAGACCACACACTGAAAGTTTAGTGAATAATTTTGTTATTCTCAGTTAAAAAAAAAAAATCTGGGCTGGCGCCTGTAATCCCAGCACTTTGGGAGGCCAACAGGGACAGATCACTTGAGGCCAGGAGTTTGAGATGAGCCTGGCCAACATGGTGAAACCCTGTCTCCCCTAAAAATACAAAAAATTAGCCAGGCATGGTGGCAAACTCAGGAGGCTGAAGCACGAGAATCACTTAACCTGGGAGGCAGAGGTTGCAGTGAGCCAAGATTACACCACTGCACTCCACCCTGGGTGACAGAGCAAGACTCTGCCTTACAAAAAAAAAAAAAAAAACTGTTTATTTGATCATTCACAGCAAAAAAAAAAAAAAAAAGAAAACGTAAATTTTGGCAATTTGAATCTATATAGTGTAATAAAGCCTAAAAAATTGTCATCTCTCTGAAATCTTCGTCTTTTCTGGCCCAAAAATAAAACACAAGCTATGAGAAATGTGAACACAATACCTCTTGAGAAAGAATTCTCTCTCACTCTTGTTCATCAACTCTCAATTCTATCAAATCTAAAAATAATTAAAGTAAGCAAATTTAAACAGATTAGTCACAGAAAGGCTGGGTGCGGTGGCTCACGCTTGTAACCCCAGCACTTTGGGAGGCCAAAGCAGGCAGGCAGATCACGAGGTGTCAGGAGTTTGACACCAGCCTGACTAACATGGCAAAACCCCGCCTCTAATAAAAATACAAAAAATTAGCCAAGCATGGTGGCGTGCGCCTGTAATCCCAGCTACTCAGGAGGCTGAGGCAGAAGAATCACTTGAACCTAGCAGACGGAGGTTGCAGTGAGCCGAGATCATGCCACTGCACTCCAGCCTGGGCAACAGAGAGAGACGCCATCTCAAAAAAAAAAAAAAAAAAAAGATTAGTCACAGAAAAGATAGTGTTTTGCCAGTTACTAATCCACTGTGAGAGATATTTTATGAAATCTGTGAATTACCTCTGGGGGGGGGAATAATTTTTTAAAAAAATGTATGCATTATCAATGAAAACACATGCTAATATCAGAGGGGAAAAAAAAGAAAATATATGCTAAAAATTTCCAAGATTCTCCCTCATTTATAAACACTCTCAGCACACTAAGTCCTTTTCTAAAGAGGTTTTGAAAATTTCTACAACTATGGACTTTGGCTATTCCTAATATAACAGCATACACCAATGGATGTTGAAACATAAATATTCTTAAGAATGATATACACTGATACCAGTAAGATCTAGAAAGATCATATTATTAAACATGACCTTGAGTTTACCAGTTCTAACTGAACCATCCGATTTTAAGACAAAGTTTAAGAGCTGTCAAAGGCTACCTTTAACATGAGTAAAATATGACAAATGAACTTTGAAACTGAGTGTTATCTTTAAATAGTGAATAAACATTTCAAAGACAACAAAAAGAAACCCCCAAAATTTATTTAACCAATTCTCACTAGGGAAAATTCTCCAACACCATTCACTTGCTGTGACCTTGAGCTAGTAACTTAATCTCTCTCACCTCAATTCTTCCATCTGTAAAATTAAAATCAGAATTATAATAATTAAGTGCCTAACAGTAAGCAGGAAATAAATGTTGGCTATTATTACTATCAGTATCAAAATTATTAACTATAATGAAGAAAACCATTTCTACATCCCACTCTCTTCTGTCACCTGGATGGATATTTTCCTTATTTTCCTAGAGATTAAAATGGAGAATTTCCTAAAGGAGTTTAAAAAAAAAATCCCAAGCATTTAACATAAAACTGTATCTACCTTTTGGGTGAACTACAGTTGATCCTTCAACAAGGTGAGAATTAGGGGCATGGATAGCCCAGAGTTGAAAATCTGTGTATAACTTGACTCCTCAAAATTTTAACTACTAATAGCACACTGGTGACCAGAAGCTTTACCAATAATATAACCAATCATTTAACTATTTGTAGGTTATATTATATACTGTATTCTTACAATAAAGCTAAAGAAAATAAGAAAATCATTTGCAAAATACATTTACAGTACTGTATATGTTTATGCTGTCTGTTTAAAAGACAAATCGTCTCTGAAATGACAGGTAACCACAGCTGCAGACCTCAACCTATGGTACAGATCAAGCAATTTAATATTTCCTTGTAATGTCATAACTTTTCTGTTTCTTGGGAGTGCTTTCAGCATCATTAGTGATACTTCGTATGGATCCCATGGTGTTATTCAAGGCTTTCAGTATTGTACTAAACATGATGAAAAATACTCAATGAAGAGAAATCACTTTTTACTGCATTCAGATTTACTGGAGAGAAGAACTGCTCACATAAAGATGATTAGCATCACACAGTGTTGTAAGCAGGTACTTGCAGCACAAGCACACTGCAATATTTACAGGAGGTGGCTAGGAAAAAAATTATAGTACAGTATATACTAAGGTTAATTTTATGCAGTTATAACTTAATACTGTATCTTTACATTTGTTTACATTTCTCTTGACTGTAAATGGTGCCCTGAATGGTCTCCAAGTGTTTGTGTGGGTTCATTTTGATAAATTTTAACTCTGTAATAGATCTGTAATAGACTTGTGTATATTTTACAGTAGTAAATAACAGTATCCACATATATTTTATGCATTCATGACATACCTTTTTCTTAATTTTTTTATTATTTCTAGGCTATTCAGTTTGTGAGCTTTTTCAAATTGTTACAAATCTCCAAAAAATATTTTTCCAATATATTCATCGAAAAAAATCTGCTCAAGTGGACCTGAGCAGTTCATACCCATGTTTGTTCATGGTTCAACTGTACTACATTAACTTTCAAATTTTCCACTTGATCCCAAGCTTCCAGATGGCAAAGCAACTTCAAAGAAACTCCCCATCAATAATTGTGCTGAAGTTAATAGAAAAATGTTAAGGGTCTAAAGAACTATGAGCATTATCAGCCGGGCGCAGTGGCTCACACCTGTAATCCCAGCACTTTAGGAGGCCAAGGCGGGCGATCATGAGGCCATCCTGGCTAACATGGTGAAACCCCGTCTCTACCAAAAATACAAAAAAAACTGGCCAGGCATGGTGGCGGCCATCCTGTAGTCCCAGCAACTCAGGAGGCTGAGGCAGGAGAACAGAGTGAACCCAGGAGGCGGAGCTCTTGCAATGCGCCAAGATCCCACCACTGCACTCCAGCCTAGGCGAATGAGAAAGACTCTATCTGCTGGCGGCGGAGGGGGAAAGAACTATGAGCATTACCTTCCAATTTTTAACAGACAGATGAGCAGGGAAACATGAAGGCAGACCATACTCCACCTGCGTTTTTAATGGCAAAGCTCACTCTAACAAAATAAAAAGTAGCCAAATGCCTTCATAGCCCATTTTCAGTGCCAGTTTTATAATAAGAAAATATAATATCATATAATAAAAGATTAGTATAACTGCATACAAATCACTAAAAGAGTAACCCAAGAGAAAAACAGGCAAATGAAATGGAGCAGCCAACTCTCAGGGAAGTACTAAATGGACAGCAAACAAAACAGAGTAAGTAACCAGGAAAATGCAATTAATAAAATCTCTCACTTCTCACGGGAGATAACCTTACAAGAGATGCACCAAAGTATTAAAACCTCAGTCAACACCAAACATTGGCAACCAAGTAAAAAAAGAGCCTACAGCACTGCTGAAGTTCTGAAGTCTCAACTGGTACAAGTACAGTGGAGAACAATTTTGCAGTTATCTAATAAAATCAAAAACACTCTGATGAAAATCTAGCAGTTCTCTTCTAGGTACATATACAAAAGAAACTCACCCAAGACAAAACAAACTCACACAAGACAAAACAAATAACTGCCACCTTATTTCTAAAGTACAACATTGGTAACAATCTACATGTCCATCAAATAAGGAATGGATATTAAGTTGTGGTTTATTCGCATTAGGGAAACCTCTATACCTAAAACAACCGTATGAGAGCACTTTTAAGATTGAAAACAATTACTATTAATTGTGTCAGGTTAACTGAAGTGAATCAGGACTGTCCCTGGCAAACCAAGACGTATGTCACCCTATTTATGCCTGCAAGAAAGTGAGCACATAACTCAAAAACATTATTAAAAAGAAAAATCAGTTGCCAAATATGTACTGTGTGATAACATTACATATATTTAAAAGTGTTTTTAGTATACACAAATACCAGATATCATACATACACACACAGGCTGGACATAAAGAGACAAATGGATCCACGAAACAGAATGGAGTTCACTAACATATCCACACGGACAACTATATTTCCAAGAAAAGTGCAAAGACAATTCTGTGGAAAAAGTATACTCTTTTCAACAACTGGTACTGAAACAATTAGATATCATACGGAAAAAACAAAAACAAAAACCAGAACCTCAATTCATGTCTCATACCACATACAAAATTTAACTCAAAATGCTTCAGTGTAATCAAAGTGTAAAACCCAAAACTAAACTTCTAAGGAAAACTTGCATGACACTAAGCAAAGATTTTAGACACACCAAAAGCAAATGAAAAAGAAAGCAAATTGATCAATCACTGCCCCAAAATTAAAGCCATCTGCTCTGCAAAGACACCATCAAAAGAATGAAAAGGCAAGCAGGCAAGCCGCAGATTAGGAGTAAATATTTGCAAAGCATTTATCTGATTGATTGATTGATTGATTTTTTTTTTTTTTTTTTAGAGGGAATCTTCCACTGTCGCCCAGGCTGGAGTGCAGTGGCGCTCACAGCAACCTCCACCTCCCAGGTTCAAGCAATTCTCATGCCTCAGTTTCTCAAGCTGCTGGGATTACAAGCACGCACCGCCACGCCCGACTAATTTTTGTATTTTTAGTAGAGATGAGGTTTCACCATGTTGCCCAGGCTGGTCTCGAACCCCTGGCCTCAAGTAATCGACCTGACTCGGCCTCCCAAAGTGCTGGGATTACAGGTGTGAGCCGCCACGCCCAACCCATATCTCTAATTTTTAAAATACCTCTATCCAGAATATATAAAGTACTCTCATGCCTGTAATCCCAGCACTTTGGGAGGCCGAGGAGGGCAGATCACCTGAAGTCAGTAGTTCAAGACTAGCCTGGTGTGTGGTGGTGTATGCCTGTAATCCCAGCTACTCAGGAGGCTGAGACAGGAGAATCCCTTGAACCTAGGAGGCAGAGGTTGCAGTGAGCAGAGATGGCGCCATTGCACTCCAGCCCGGGCAACAAGAGCGAAACTCTGTCTCAAAAAAAAAATTAATAATAATTAACCAATCCCATAAAATATGAGCAAAAGACTTAAAGATATCTCGCCAAAGAAATTATATGAATGCCAAATGAAAAATGCTGATCACTAGCAATTACAGAAATGCAAATTAAAACCTGTGAGGTACCACTAAACACCTGTCACTATGACTAAAATTAAAAGGACTGACCATACACACTGTTAGCCAACATACTGGCAGAACTGGAACCCTCCAAACATCGCTGGTGGCAATGTAAAATGGTACAACCACTTTGGAAAACAGGAAGTTTCTTTAAAAGTTAGGCATACATCTACTACATGATCTGAACATTCCCCTATTAAGCATTTACCCAAGAGAAATAAAGGCATATGCCCATACAAAGACTTGTACACAAAGTTCAGAAGCTTTATTTGTAACAGTCAAAAAGCTGGAAACATACAGCTTTTGTGCTTCAATGCCCACCAACAGGTAAACCAATAAATTGTGATATGCCTACACAACAGACTAGCACTGAGCAATTAAAAAAAGAACATAATGTATTTACAAAAAAATTCTAAAAAATGCAAAGTAATCTACAGTGATAAAAAGATCAAGGATTTCCTGCAGGGAGAAGGGTGGGAGGAACAAGCAAGAGGGAAAAGCGACATGAGAAAACTTTTGGGGGTAATGGATATGTTCACAATCTTGATTGTGGTGATGGTTTCGTGGGTATACCTTTTTTTAAGAGTCTCCTGTGTCACCCAGGCTGGAGTGCAGTAGCATGACCACAGGTCATTGCAGACTCAAACATCTGGGCTCAAGTAATCCTCTCTGCTGCCTCAGTCTTTTGAGAAGCTGGGATTACAAAAGGTGTCTGAAATTATCAGGCAATACATTTTAAAAACATGCAGTTTATTGTCAATTATACCTCAATAAAGCTATTTTTAAAAATTCCCCATCAATAAAACAGCCTGGAAAGATGTGAAAAAGATCCCTGGAAGGAAGGGAATGGAAACCCGTATAGAAAAAAAGGAGTCTTAAAGGGCAATGCAAAATGTCAAATGTTAATTCTGAGTACAATAGTATTTAAGTGGTCTTTTTACTTTAATAAAGTTGTCAAAAACACCAAGGAAAAACAGCAAGTGTTTGTGTGTACTAACTTGAGCATATATTAAATTTTTGTAAATTTTGTTTCAGGATTATGCTATGTATTCAAACATTTGATATCTGGTTCTCTAAATTGTAGGAATCTAGAAACAAAATCTTTTCCCAAAACTGGAGTAACTTGAATACAGAAGCCAATGTCTGTGCTTAGAGCAAGAGAAGTATCAACATCACTGGGCTTACTGTCAATCTATTTTTCCAAACTCTTCGCATTTACCACCTGTCACCTCCCTTCAAAATTCTTCCTGACGGCTCCTTGGAGAAATGGTTGATTCTGGACCTGAGACAGGCAAAATACAATATGAGCCTGAAATACCTGGTAAATCATTAAAGAAAAAACATGCTTTTAAAAAACAGAAAAGACAGGGAAGTGTCAAAAGGACAAAGGAGCCAAAAAAAAAAAAAAAAAAAAAAAAAAAAAGGCTGGAGCAACATGAACAACAAAATAATCTGTGGCCAGCACAGTGGCTCACACCTGTAATCCCAGCACTTTGAGAGGCCAAGACAAGAGGATTGCTTGAGCCCAGGAGTGTGAGACAGCCTGGATGATATTTTAGAAAAACATAAAATAAATAATAAAAATAAGTAAACATCAGCAAGAATAATTGTGGATTACAACCCAAAGAATAAAATTAATATCCATGGTCTATAGTGATATAAATGAAAAAAAAGAAAAAAAATTAAGAATACACAAATCTTCCTCACAGAAAATTTATACTGTAGAAGGAATGAGGGAAATAAAAAAAAAATCACCATTAGAACCCCACAGTAATAACAGCTGCAGACAAGATCCATTAAAATGCTAAAATTAAGGAGGGGAACTTTATTTGCATGGCATGGAAGCAACTCCCCCAAAATAATAACAGTAGCTTTAATATACATCCACAAATTCACATTCTCCTCCCTCTAGAAAGTAGAGCCTTAATTCCCCTCTCTCCTTGAGTGTGAGCTGGACTTGGTGACTAGCATCTAAGGAATAGTATGTAAAGGGGAAAAAATACTAACCTGACAGATACCACCTTAACCAAATCATCAGGTTAAATTCAACCAGTTATATATTATGGATCCCCAATATGATGTGATAAGGGTAATTTCTGTGGTATTCTTCCCCCAAAAATCCGTAACTTCAGTCTAATCATTAACATCAAATCCAAATGAGATCAAGTGTCATGGTCACGAAAGACAAAAGGAAAGACAGAAACTGACACAGACCAGGAGACTACATACAATGTGGCACCTTGGACTGGATCCTAGAACAGAAAAAGGACATTAGTAGAAAAACTAACGAAATCCAAATAAAGTCGTTCATTAACAGTATTTTATCGATATTAATTTCTCAGTTCTGTTAAATGTACTTTGATCACATAAAATGTTAACACCGGATAATGGGTATACAAGACCTCTCTATTGCAACTCTTCCACAAATCTTATTTTATCTCAAAAACACTGCTTTCCTGAAAGAAAAAAAACTTCAGGAATCAGAATACTTAACAACTATCTTTTATCTTAGTGTATCCCTTCCCCACTCCAAAGTTAAAACCTACTCAGGTTCATAATTAAAGAAAAATCTTCGTTCTTTCTCATCAAGTGAAAAGATATGTTACAGTTAATACTAATGCTCATCCGCAAAATTCTTAAACAGATATTAAGACAGGTGGATACACTCCAGGGAAATCTAGGCAACCTCAGTGCAGAAACAAGGGTGTAGTTAAGGCACAGCCTATGGCTTTGCATAAACAGCATATGGGAGAAGCCTGCAAGGGCAGGTAGGTGTCACATTCATACATTCCAGATTCAAAATCCCTCTAAGATTTTTTAATTAAGGAAATAAGCTGGCTATAGTACCCTATTAGGTACCACATGCTTTTCAAAATAGTTTTGACGATTCGGTTTCAGAGCTCCAATTCACTTTTTAGTAAAAGTATGGTAATACCAAACATGTGTGAAAGCACTTTCTAAATATGCAAAGGGTTACACAAATACATAATGATGCTTTATATAGCCAGTGAAGTTAATAGCCACCAAAGATTACATCCCTACAAAGTGGATGTGTATACCATCCAGGAAGCCAAATTTCTGTCAATCATCTTTAATCTTTACTTTTGATTAAATACCTAAGATACAACACACATACCAAAAACTTACTACATGACTGGCCACCTGACAGAAGAGGGACTCTATCACAATGTCGCCTAAAGACCTTATTTACTAAGCTACAGGCTGTGAGGGCAATTTTTTTGAAATTGCTTTCCACCTTGTAAGACAGAATATTAAGACACTATTCGTGTGTGTGAATTATTCCTACTCTTAACCCTATCACCTGGCTTGCAGTGTGGCCTTCCCAACTAAAGACAGACGGGATGTCCAAGAATACTTTAAAAAAAAAAAAAAAGTAAATAGCTGATTTCTGAGATATAAAATTATAAACCTAGTGTGCCACCACATTGTGATAACCAACTACATGTAAGATAACAGTTGCTGAATCTAAATTTAACTCCAGGGCTTGTACTGGAGTACTGGAAGGGCAGTACTGCACTACCAGAGATTTTTCCCACTTGCTTTTGACAAATCACTGGGGGGTGGGCGAGGCTTTCCTTTTTTTTTTTTTTTTTTTTTTTGACCCTACCTACTTCCACAATTATCCATTCTTCTTTGTAAAGTCAGTAATAGTTTCGTCCAAGGTAGCCAAAGCACAATATAATTAACAAACATACAATGCCTATTTAAATTCTGAAAGTAAAAAAAAAAAAAATCAATTTGCAAAATGTTAAAAGATCAAGTGGGCAGTTTTATCAGACGGACAAAAATAAAGAAAAAAATATAAAATTGGCTTTAGTCACAAATGTAAGCTTTATGAAATATAAAATTGGCTTTAGTCACAAATGTAAGCTTTATGTTAAATTTTATCTTTTTTTAACACTAGCCCCATCAGTCCTAAGGACGATATAAAATTCACAAACTTTTACAAAAACTTAAAACTGCCTTCTGCCGTTCACTTTCTATGCAAAATACTAGAACGAGTGGGAAAAATAGAAAAACCATTAAGTTACAAAAGAAAAACTGCTCTAAGTAGGTCACAAACAAACATTACCAAAATCTCCTAATGTTCCCCTGGTGGACTGTCAGCTCAGGAACAGCAAACTGAGTTAAACAAAGAACTGTCTACTTTTCTACCTGTAAGAGGTACAAAAGCTTAGACTTTTCTACCGGTAAGCAGCTCCAACAAAACTGACCTATGACTTGGTAGGGATGTAGGGCGGCCTTGCCAAGCCTTACATTACCACAATTTGCTTCAATTCACTTGTTTCTGATAAAGGAATGCACAAGTAATCAGAGAACCAGTTTGTGAAATAATCACGTAATTTTCATATTCCTGCCCAAGTGATAACCATTTGCCTGAGGCCAAGAACTGTATTTTTTTAATATTTTAAGTAGAAACAAAATTTTCCCTCAATGCGTAAGGTAATTTCATTCTATTTTGCCTCAAGCAGTAACAAAATTAGCTGGACTCAAGCTTAAACAGTTTAAATGTAGGTCATTCTAGTGTTTTTCCATTTGACAACTTAAATTGCTCATCTTTAACTCTTAAGTTAAAATGCTAATTCCAGTTAACCAGTCTGTAACGGCAGGTAACCGGAATTGCCACACCAGTAAAGTTCCAAGTGAATGTTACTTGGAACATTGTTTTATTATAATGCTGTTACAGAAACATGTTTATAGAAAATGCTTCTAGAACATGTTTATAGAAATGTTTATGTTTATAGAAGTGTTTCTATAACATAGGAAGATTTATTTCACTAAGCCAAGGAGTATGTTGGCTTTTAAAAAATCTAAAAGATGGTAACTCTACTAGAAAAATATAAGCTCTAGTCCCTGAAGAAAAGCATCTTGTTACTGCATATACACAGGAACCCAGCAGAGTAAATGCTAAATAAACGGAGTGTACACAAACTTTCATCCACAGATCTCGATTGTCACAGTTGTTTTTTCCAACACATCTCCAACACCAGTAATTCATCCAGCGTGACATGCTCCACAGAGGTCAAATGTATACTGTAACTGGGCGCCATCCTTTCTATTCCAATTCCGTATTTTAACCCACAGATGCTAGTGAGATCTTAAACTCGTCGCTTTGCACCTCATTTCCTTCAACCATAAAGTGAATCTTCTCAAGGTCTTTCTCCAAAAGTCTCCTCCAATTAAAAAAAAGTAGAGAAAAAAAAAATTCAACGTCTAAAACCGGAGCCTAACTTCCCGCTGGCGGGAATTTCCCATCAGCAATCTTGAGTTTCAAATCCGATGAGGAACACAGTCCATGTTCATTTGCACTTACTCATCGTTTTCCCTACTTTTTTCCAGAAGCTACGGTGGCGGCACATCTACCCAGGGCCTGTACAAATACACGTAGAAAGAAAGCCCAAACCCTTTTCCTTTGTCACAGTCCCACTTCCAACCCTTGTCTCTCTGGAAGCCCAGAACCAGCCCAAGTACAAATGCCGCTGCAGCCTTCTCGGCAGGTGGCCTTTTGAGGCTGACGCTGCCCCGAGGGAAGCGGGGGTCTCGGAGTCAGAAGGCCCGGCGTCAGCAAATCCCCGCCCTTCCCGTGCGTGCCTGTGACCCCGCTCTCCAGACCCGTGCCTTGGGCCGCTACGGAAGGAGAATGGCCGTACCCACCTCGCCAGCTCACTGCAAAAATCAAATGAAAGGCAGAAAAGTGGCTCCGCACAGTGCCGGGCACACAGCGAGGGCGTGGAAAGAACATTGCTTGTTACTACCACTCCGTGCACTCGCTGCTCCCTTTACTCCCAGCAAAACCGAAGGGACTTCTGCGACGCGCGGACCGCAAGACTCCAATCAGACTTTAGTGCTGCCCCCACCCCTAAACGAAAGCCTCCCTCTGGTCCGAACCGACTGGATCCCTTGGCCAGGGGAGGAAAAGATGCCGTGGGCGCGTGGCGGAGAGAGTGGCGGGCGGGAAACGCTGGGTGCGGGGCCCCTCGCCCCCGAGACCGCCCTGGGGCCCGGGCGGCGGCCGCGGCTCACTCCCGCCCCGCGAGGCCGTTGGACTCTGCACGCGCACGCGGCGGACACGGCCACGCGCCCCAGCCGGGAGGGGAGGGGGAGCGGGGAGCCGACGCGCGCCCGTCCGTCCGCCGCGCGCGCCTGCGGCCGTTGGGGTGGGGGTGGGGGACGCGCCTGGCGCGGCCTCCGCGAGCGCCACTCAGACTTCTCTCTCTCACAACTGCTGCGGCTCGGCTTAGTCCTCTGGCCTCCCTGCCCCGCCCACACCCCGGCGTACCTACGCGACTGAGCTGGAGAGGAACTAGCTCTGCTCCACAGTACCGAGGATGGCAGAAACCCCTCACGCAACTGCGTCCGCACACACGCGTGCTCCGCCGCCGGTCTATATAACTGCCACTCACCCTAACTTGTTGCGGCCAGGTCGGGCGACGGGATGGCCAATCCCGACCGCGTCCTCCGGGCTCTTCGAGCAGCAATTGGGCACTGACTCGGGGATGAAGGCGTGGCTCTTGATTGGCTTTGACTCTTGCCTATGAGACTGTGAGAATCTCGCTTCCCTAGTAACAGATCGGCACTAAGAGAGGCCAATAACCGAAAAGTACAATAGAAAGGCGGGCGAGCAGTTCTTTGACTGATACTCAAAGTAGCCAATAAATGTGTGGGGCTGCTCTTATTCGTTAACACGTCTTCCCCTGGGCGGAGATCCGTTTTCCATGCAGGAGCGGTTGCGCCACAAGGTGGGGCCCGTGTACTTTGGGGAAGTAAACCCCTAGCAACTAGGAGGCGGGCGCCCGAGAGGCCAAGACAGCCTGTGGCCAATCGCAACGCCGGAAGGAGCTGATAGACACGGAGGTTGCTCTGCTCGGAAGAGAGAGCCCCAGGGCCGCCGTGCCCTCTGGGCGGTTGTGAGGCTGTGCAGGCTGCGACTTCTGCCCTCTTTCTTTCCCTGATTTGTGGGATCCGGCCTCCGAGGCCCGTACCCCGCCTTTTCCGCAGATTGGTACCTGGCGAACCAAGTAGTAAAGTTTCCCGGGTTGTTTTCTTTTTATTACAACTTTTTTCTTACGTGCGGCGGCCAAGGGCCTTGCTGCTCTCACCATTACTCAGCACTGCTGCGGGGCAGGGGAAGGAGAGTCGTTCCTGCGCCGCCCGCGGGTTCCCGCCGGAAGGTCGCCGGTGGAAGCGCCTGAGAGTGCGCCCTTCCGCCAGGCGCTTCTGGGCGGGCGCTGCGAGGCGGCCGCGGGAGTGTGGCGAGGGTCCCTTTGTGGCGGCTGAGGCACGGTGGTCCGCGCGTGCTCCAGTGGAGTGTGGGCCCTCGCACCACGTCCCGAGCCGCGCCACTATTGTTCAGCCTCGAATTGCCGCGGGTGGGGGCTTATAATCGTCGCTACGCGTTTAAAAGGCAACTCGTCCCCTCCTCCTGGCGTTTCAGGCACTGGCGGGGCTACAATTCACGGCTGGCCGGCCCTATTTCTATGGAAATAGCTTTGGTTCCCAGCCGTCAGGCACAGACACGCCCCGGTTTGTTCTCGTTCCAGGCATGTGACCAGGCGGGAGGGTCTCCCGCGGAGTTTTGCTGAGAATTTTGGAAATGAAGCACGTGGAGCGCCTATGTCGGGGGAGAGAGGCTGAGCTGAAAGAGCACGGGCGCCTGCCTCAGCCTCTGGGGAGCCGGGCCTGCTTGCCTCCCTGCGCGGGGCTAGTCCGAGCCTGGAACTCGGGAGGCCCAGGAGCGAAGTGAAAGCCCCTTCTGGTCCCCCAGGACTCCACTCCCGCAGCAGCCCGGCTCCGTCGGCGTCAGTGGAGCCCCAGGCCTGGGTCCTAGATGAGCGAGACGCTGCCCCGGCTCGCGGTTGCCCGAGCGCTCCCAAAACCAGGGAACAGGCCCAGGAGAGAAGCCCCTGGAAGTTTCCTGGAGCAGGGCATCTCCAGGATCCTGTTAGCTCTGCAAAGGAATCTGGACTTTATTCTGAGGGCCTTGGAGAACCCCTGCAAAGTTTTTTAAACGGTGGACTAAGAGATTGGCATTTCACAACATGACTTTCCGAATTGAAACACTTTAATAAGAGAAGATTGACGAAACTTAACATTTACAAATTAGTAATTTCACCCAGGTGACCCGCGATGAGGGATATGGCTACCCTTCACTTTTGTGGGGAGTTTTAAGTGATACAGATCTTTTTGCCAAGCAATTTCTTTTTTTTTTGAGGCGGAGCCTCGCTCTGTTGCCCTGGCTGGAGTGCAATGACCTGATATCGGTGGGTGGATGACCTGAGGTCAGGAGTTTGCGCGACCAGCCTGAGCAACATGCGAAACCCCGTCTCTACAAAAAAAAATTCAAAAACTAGCCGGACGTGGTGGCACACGCCTGTAATCCCAGCACTTTGGGAGGCTGAGGTGGGAAAATCACTTGAACTCAGAAGGCAGAGGTTGCGGCGAGTGGAGATCTGCACTCCAGCTTGGGCACCAAAGTAAGACTCTCTCAAAAAAAAAAAAAAAAAAAAAAAGTCTTAAAAAAAAAAAAACACCTGCAAACAAAGAGTTACTAATAGTGATTGCAGAATTGTTTGTAGTAGAAAGAGGCAGAAAACAACCGAAATATCTGGCTGTATGATACTGGTTAGAGTACTACAAAACAGTATACTTACAGTAGACTATCATGCAGCCATACAGAAAATGGGATAGATCTACTTGTATAGTTATAGAGCAGTCGCCAAGAGGTATCAGTAAATGAAGGAAGCAAAGTGCAGAATAATGGGAAAAGTATTCCTGGGTTTGTGTAATAAAGGAAGAGGGATAGCATGGGGTGATTATGTCCATTAAGACATACGTATTGCTTTAGTTATCTGCACTACACATTTGTTCCCATATGTTTTTGCTGTTATACATGCGCAGGTTATGTCTGGAAGGAGTCACAAGAAAATGTTAATGAATATTAATGATTGCTAAGGGAGACGAACTTTGTCTAGGGCAGCAGAGTCTTAGTTTTCACTGTGTACCCTATAGTACTTTGTGGTTTGTTTTTTTTTTTTTTGAGACAAGGTCTCACTCTGTCACCCAGCAGGAGTTCAGTGGCACAATCATAGCTCACTGTGACCCCGAACTGCTGGGCTCAAGCAATTCTCTTGCTTCAGCCTCCCCAGTAGCTACAGGCATGCATCATTGTACATAGCTAAATTTTTTTTGTAGAGACAGGGTCTCAGTTTGTTGCCCAAGTTGATGTCAAACTCCTGGCCTCAAGTAGTGCTCCTTCCTCAGTCTCCCAAAGTGCTGGGATTACAGGTGTGAGCCACCATGCCTGGCTGTGTGATTTAAAAAAAAAAAAAAAAAGCCTGTATTATTATTTTAATTAGTGTTAGGTATAGATTTTAATAGTGATATGAGGGACTATAATATAGAAACTTTGATCTTTAAAACAAAAGGGATGTAATACATTAGCCCTTGTAGATAGGTATATGAGATGGGTGTTTTGCGGGGGGTTTTCTTGTTTTTGAGACAAGGTCTCACTCTGTCACCCAGGCTGAAGTGCACTAGCAAGATCACAGCTTACTTCAGTCTCAACCTCCTGGGTTCAAGTGATCCTCCTACCTCAGCTTCTCAAGTACCTGGGACCATAGGTATGTATCACCAAGCCCAGCTAATTTTTTTTTAATTTTTGTAGCTATAAGGTATCACTGTGTTGACCAGACTGGTCTTGAACTCCTGGGCTCAAGCAGTCCTCCCACCCCAGCCTCCCAAAGTGCTGGGATTACAGGCATGAGCCACTTCACCCAGCCTTACAAGAGGTTTTGAAAATGAGGCATCCATGTTTTAATTCACCTCCCCGAAAACTGCTAACCTCTTTGCCTTTTGCTTCTTACCATGCAAAGATCATACAAAGATCCAGGCCAAGTGTGGTGGCTCACGCCTGTAATCCCAACACTTTGCGAGGCTGACGCGGATGGATCACTTGAGGCCAGGAGTTCGAGACCAGCCTGCCCAACATGGTGAAACCCCACCTCTAGTAAGAATACAAAAATTAGCCAGGTGCCTGTAATCAGTTGCAGCTACTCGGGAGGCTGAGGCAGGAGAATCGCTAGAACCCAGGAGGCAGAGGTTACAGTGAGCCAAGATCACACCACTGCACTCCAGCCTGGGCAACAGAGCAAGACTCCACCTCAAAAAAATAAAATAAATAAAATAAAATAAAATAAAATAAAAATCATGCAAAGATCCAAAGAGGCCCTTTACTGGCTTAGAAAGACATGCCTAATTGCATTCCTCCATTCTTTGGCATTGTCTCTTGGCAAATACGTCACCTCCTCAGACTCTTGTGAAGCACTGACCATGCACCAGGTACCTTGCAAATATTCTTTCCAAGAACAATCTCATTTAATATTCACAACATTCCTATTTCCTATTTCTCAAGTACAAAAACAGGCTCAGAGAGGTAAACAATTTGCCCTTGGTCACATAGCTAGGGCTAGAAGCTAGGACTCTCCGACTTCAAGTCCATGTTCTTTTACCCACTCTCGATACTGCCCACAGAACGAAGATACAGTTATGAATACAGAAAAGGGGCATAGTCTTCTCAGAAACCCCGGAACGGCTGGGGCTTCTTCAATATCTCAGGCTTGACACCAGATAATGCTGCATAGACAAACTTCCAAGTGATTTGAGAGTTCTGAAGTCCATGGCAAATCTGGATCATCTGCAGCCAAAGCTCTTTGCAAAAGGTTCTTTGATGCACACTCTGGTACCACGTACTAGAAGTCCTCACTTCCTGTGGCTTAGAAGAGGAATAAATAACAGCATATATATCAAGCACCTATTATGTGACAGTTACAGTTTTTCAAGTCATCCTTACAAAAACTCTATGAAGTATTAACTCTTTTACAGATCTAGAAACTATGGCTCAGAAAGGCTAAATGACTGGCCCATAGCTGGAAAGGGGCAGAGCTCAGAATCAGACTCAGGTTTATAGCACTTGAAATTCAAAGGCCAATAAGGAAAAAAGAAACAAGAATAAAATATACGTTAGACCTCATCTAAGGCCAGGCCCAGTGGCTCAGGCCTGTAATCCCAGCACTTCGGGAGGCTGAGTTGGACAGATCACTTGAGGCCAGGAGTTCGACACCAGCCTGGCCAACATGGTAAAACCCCATCTGTACTAAAAATACAAAAAATAGCCGGGAGTGGTGATGCATGCCTGTAATCCCAGCTACTCAGGAGGCTGGGGCAGGAGAATCGCTTTAACCCAGGGGGTGAAGGTGGCAGTGAGCTGAGATTGTGCCACTGCGCTCCAGCCCTGGGTGACAGAGTGAATGAGACTCTGTCTAAAAAATAAAAAAAATAAAAAAAAACTACAAACAGCTCATTTCAACAGATAGGGAAACCAAAGCAAAAAGAAGTTAAATAATTGTTCAATCGTGACGTTGTGAAAAATGATACTTTGCCCTTTCCTCAGCTGCCATCAAGGTGCTTGGTCCTTCCGAGGAAGCTAAGCCTGCGTTGGGGTGAGGCTGTCACTTCATCCAGCGACTAGCACCCCCTCTGGCAATGCCAGCCCCACACTCGCCTGCGCCATGGCCTCCATCTCCGAGCTTGCCTGCGTCTACTTGGCCCTCATTCTGCACGATGATGAGGTGACCGTCATGGAGGTTAAGATCAATACCCTCATTAAAGCAGCCAGTGTAAATGTTGAACATTTTGGCCTGGCTTGTTTGCAAAGGCCCTGGCCAACGTCAACATTGGAAGCCTCATCTGCAATGTAGGGGCTGGTGGACCTGCTCTAGCAGCTGGTGCTGCACCAGCAGGAGGTCCTCCCCCTCCACTGCTGCTGCTTCGGCTGAGGAGAAGATAATGGAAGCAAAGAAAGAAGAATCTGAGGAGTCTGATGATGACATGGGCTTTGGTCTTTTTGACTAAACCTCTTTTATAATGTGTTCAATAAAAAGCTGAACTTTACTGCTGTTGATCTTGCCCATAGTTTGGGAATGTGCTCTGCAAAAATGGTCTCAGTTTTGTGATGTTGGCTTTTAACCTATTCTGCCATGTCACAGGCTGGATTTTGCCTGCCACCATTGCTTGATGTGCGATCTTAGACAATCCTGATGCTAACAAGAAGGCACCTCTGGTACAGTGTTGAAAGCTGCACTGGGGTGGCAGGAGGAAGGATCAGAGCAGATGCTTTGTCCAGGTTATAATATTTATATCAAGTTTATGATAAGTGATAAACTACATTCTTTATACTGATAGACTACACTGGGGGGGGGTGGAGGGTAATACAGACTTCAGCTTTAGAAGCCTCCTGGGTAATTAACCTATACAATCCTGCCTAAGAATTTTGACCTATGCTGAATGTTGACTGCTACATCCCAAGGTTGTAAAGCAACAAGACATAGCTGTGTAATGTCTCAACAAATGCTTGGGAGTTTTACAATAACACTGAAGGAGTGCAGAAACTAAACCATTAAGGTCCCCAGTTGCACAAAGTGGATAAAACAAGATTCAAACCTGTGTTCCAAAAACTAAGAGCTTTTATGTTTGCCAATTAATAATAGCATGAATGGAAATTTTGACTTTTCAGGCTTGGATTTATATAATAAACTGTGGGTATTGTGTGTTCAGAGTAGCTATTACGTGCCAGGCACTTGGCATATGAATGAGTCTTATCCTTACCTCCATCAGCATTTAATAGATAGACATTCAGTGATGAAAAAAAAAAAGTTGGCAAGGATGTGAGAAATAATTACTCTCATATACTGCTAGCACAAAATATAAATTAGCATAGGCTTTCTGAGGGCAGTTTGCTATCATCTAGTAAAATTTAAAATCCACACACCCTATGATGCAGAAATTCTACTTTTTGGTATCTACTTTGAAGAAACACTCCCACGTGTATACAGAGAGCACAAATGTTATTATAGCACTGTTTATAATATGGCAAAATAGTCTTTTTTATGGAATAGCTAAATTTAATATATCCATACTAGAAAAATTTTTGTAGCAATTTAAAAGATTGAGCTAGTTCATATATGTGCGTGTTTACATTCAAATATTTTAAAAATATTTATATAAAAAACACAAATTTCCAAAGCAGATTGATAATTTTAAAAAGTGTCTTGCAAATTATGTGGAGTATATCATATATGCTTTAAAAATACCAACAACTAGCCAGGTGCAGTGGCTCATGCCTGTAATCCCAGCACTTTGGGAGGCTGAGGCGGGTGGATCACAAGGTCAGGAGTTCAAGACCAGCCTGGCCAACATGGTGAAGCCCCATTTCTACTAAAAATACAAAAATTAGCTGGCCGTGGTGGTACATGCCTGTAATCCCAGCTACTCAGGAGGCTGAGGCAGGAGAATTGCTTGAACCCGGGAGGCAGAGGTTGCAGTGAGCCAAGATCACACCACTGCACTCCAGCTTGGGCAACAGAGCAAAACTCCATCTCAAAAAAAAAAAAATATATATATATATATATATATACACACCCCAACTATACATTCATGTATGTTTATTAATGTTTGTGAATGCATTAAAAAAGTCAGGATGGATATACAGCAATCTGATAGCAGTTGCTACTTCTGCAGAAGAGAATGATACAAGGGTTTTAAAGAGATTTTCATTTTATGTGTATTGTTTTGAAAGTTTTTTACATTAAGAAATTTCCCCCAGATGTGGTAGCTCACACCTGTAATCCCAGCACTTTGGGAGGCCAAAGTGGGTGGATCATTTGAGGTCAGGAGTTTGAGACCAGCCTGACCACCATGGTGAAACCCCATCTCTACTAAAAATACAAAAAAAAAATTAGCTGGGCCTGGTGATGCATGCCTGTAATCTCAGCTTCTCAGGACGCTGAGGCAGGAGAATAACTTGAACTCAGGAGATGGTGGTTGTAGTGAGCCAAGATCATGCCACTACACTCCAGCCTGGGTAACAGAGCAAAACTCCATCTCAAAAAAAAAAAAAAAAAAAGAAAGAAAGTTTTCATATGTTATTTTAAAAACTAACTTGTCATAACCCTAAGAATAGATTCTGGGTGCTTACTGTGCACTAGCCACCGAGCTGAATATTTTGAGTGTTGTCTTATTGCTCACCACAGCACGATGAGCTACGTCTAATTATTATCTTTATTTTACAAGAGAAGAGACAGGGTCAGAGAGATTAAATGCCTGAAACAGTGAGGAACTAAACGCAGGTTTGTCTGGGTTGTCTCATTAAACACATCTTTAGAAACCTAAAGCCCCAGGGGTACAGAGAACAAAGGAGGAAGAGGACAGCATGGCAAATGTTCCCCGACCATTGACTGCTATGTTGGGAGTCCACTAAAGAGTGCTGTGGACTATGATGGCTTCTAAGATGATCACTGTCCCCTCACATAGCAGAAGGGCAAAAAGGGCTTACGGTACTCCCTTCAACATCTTTTATAAATTCTCTAATCCCATCCATGAGGGTTCTTCCGTCATTACTTAATCACTTCCCAAAGGCCCCACTTCCTAATACTATCACACTGGCAATTAGGTTTCAACATATGAATTTTGGCAGGGCACTTTCAGATCAGTGCCATTCTATATGGTGACTCTCCCTCAAACCAGGTCCTTGAGCAAAAGCGATTTGCGCAGAGCCACTCCTTCAACTTCAACCTATTCAGCCAGTTACGGGCATATCACATGAGAAATAAATCTTTGTTGTTTTAAGCCATTGAGGCTTTGGGATTGTTTGTTACTACAATATTACTTGGCCTATCCTGTTAGTTATAGACATGTTTCCAGATCTTTCAGTTTTTCAGGAGATATTAAAACTCTAGGTTATGTGACTCAGTGTTCTTTTTTTTAAAACATTTACTAATAGTACAAAAACTTTTTGGTCTCATCTAAAAAATACAATGGAAATATTCTGAGGACTTTAGCTGAATAGGTTTCACCCTTTATTATTATTATTATTATTATTATTATTATTATTATTATTGAGACAGAGTCTCGCTCTGTCGCCCAGGCTTGAGTGCAGTGGCGCGATCTCGGCTCACTGCAACTTCCACCTCTGGGGTTCAAGCGATTCTCCTGCCTCAGCCTCCCGAGTAGCTGGGATTACAGGTGCCCACCGCAATGCCCAGCTACCTTTTGTACTTTTAGTAGAGACGGGGTTTTGCCATGTTGGCCAGGCTGGTCTTGAACTCCTGACCTCAAGTGATCCACCTGCCTCTGCCTCCCAAAGTACTGGGATTACAGGCGTGAGCCACCACACCTGGCCATCACCCTTTTTAAAAACGTCTTTAGGCCAGGTGTGATGGCTCACGCCTGTAATCCCAGCATTTTGAGAGGCTGAGGCAGGAGGATTGCTTATGAGAGCAACCTGGTCAACATGCCAAGACGCCATCTCTACAAAAATACAAAAAAAATTAGCTGGGTGTGCTGGCATGCACCTGTGGTCCCAGCTACTCAGGAGGCTGAGGTCGGGGGATCCCTTGAGCCCAGGAGGTCACAGCTGCAGTGTGTCATGTTCACGCTACTACACTCCAGCCTAGGTGACACAGCAAGACCCTGTCTCAAAAAATAAAAGTTAAAAACTATTTAGAATTTTTATATTTAAAAATGCTTTTCCTAGTCTTGTAATAAGAAAGCAACTAATTTTACATATCAGTCTAGAAATAAATAAATTTATTTATTTTTATTTTGAGACAGGTTCTTGCTCTGTCGCACAGACTGGAGTGTGGTGGCATGATCATGGCTCAGTGCAGCCTTGACCTCCTGGGCTCAAGTGATCTTCCCACCTCCGCCTCCCAAGTAGATGGGACTACAGGCGCACAACACCATGTCCAGCTAATTTTTAAATTTTTTGTAGAGACGAAGTCTCGCTGTGTTGCTGGGCTGGACTTGAAGCAATTCTCCTGCCTGGGACTCCCAAAGTGTTGGGATTACAGGCGTGAGCCACCATGCCCTATTTTTAATTGTAAAACATACAGAACGTAAAATTCCTCTTTCTAACCATTTTTAAGTGTATAATTCAGTGGCATTAAGTATATTCACAATGTTGTACAAGCATACTCAGAGTTCTTAACTGTTGTCAACTAATCAAAAAATATTTTGAATACTTTAGGAACTGAATAAAATGTGTCTGTAGACCCAGTTCTGCCAGCATGAGGCTCTGCAGGACACCATGCTGCCTCTCCCAAGCCTGCAGTCCATGGTCCCTCAGCTTCCACTTCATAGCCCTTCTCTTCTCATGCATGCCTTGGCTGCTCTGAGGGCCCTTTCAGCTCAGAATCTTTGGTCCCAGATAAAGGGTCCCTTGGTGGATGAAGCAGTGAGGCAAATAGTGTATACCTGTGTTATGATACAAAAAATAGACACTTGGTTTCCTGCGGTGGGGATAGCGGGGAGCAGGCAGCAGCTACAAAACCTTTCTTCACAAAGAATTAAACTCCCCAGCATCTGTCAAAGAAAGGGTCATCCCAGGAGGCTGGGTCTAGAGGTAGATTATGCCAGGAAGAACCTACCATCTATACATGCCTACAGTGTGTACATTCCTATCCTTGCAACAACACTGTCACCCAGAAAGCAGGGATTCTATATGCCCATTTCCCAAGCTCACTGGCTTAGTGATGGCTCATTGCCGGTGATCCCAGCACTTTGGGAGGCCAAAGTGGGCGGATCACAAGGCCAGGAGTTCGAGACCAGCCTGGCCAACATGGTGAAACCCTGTCTCTACTAAAAATACCAAAAATACAAAAATTAGCCAGGCGTGGTGGTGGGCGCCTATAATCCCGGCTACCCAGGAGGTGGACATTGCAGTGAGCCAAGATTGCGTCACTGCACTCCTGCCTGGGTGACAGAGCAAGACTCCATCTCAGAAAAAAAAAAAAAAAAAAAAAAAAAAGCAAAGAAAGAAAAGGATTGATAGGTACTATTATGGAATAATAATCTTTTTTTTTTTTTTTAAATACAGGGTCACATTCTGTCACCCAGGCTGGAGTGCAGTGGTGTACTTATGGCTCAATGCAGCCTTGACTTCCCGAGCTCAAGTGATGCTCCCACCTCAGTCTCCTGAGTAGCTGGGACCACAGGCATATGCCACCACACCCGGCTAATTTTTGTATTTTTTGTAGAGCCGGGGTTTCACCATGTTACTTAGTCTGGTCTCAAACTCCTGGCTCAAGTGATCTTCCCACTTAGGCCTCTCAAAGTAATGGGATTACAGGTATAAGCCACTGCATCTGGCCCAGGAATAATCTCTAAGATATTTTATAACGTGAGAAAAGCAGGATGCAAAACTATGTATAGTATGCCTTTTGTTTAAGAAGGAGAGGTCAGGGTAGGAGGGAGACCTACTTTTCACTGTATGCTACTTTGTTATTTGAAAATTAAACAGTAGGCACATTGGGATTCCACCAGCAAATCCTACACTTATCCAAGATAACTTCTAGTAACACTGGCTGTGGTTCATTTCATGCTTATTTTAATGTAAATACATGGAATGTATGTATATATTTATGCAGGAACTACAGTCTGGCATATTTTCTTCTCCTCTTTAATAGGTCTTTATTTGTGATCTTTAACAGATCTTTATAAAGCTGTCTTCTCTTTAAATTGCTGTCTCTAGGCTTAGTCATCCCCCCAACCCATACCCCTAATTCTCTAAAACATGCCGTGGGTGGTTCACCCTGTGCACTGTTGCCTTTGGGAAGGATTTCCTTCCCTCATGTCCACTCTCTGCCTTCCCTCATGGCAATCTAGCTATCCCTAGCCCCAGGGCACAGTTGCACCCAGGACTACCAAGATGCTAAGCCTTGCCCATACGGGACCTAATGTGCCAGTACCCTCTTTCCCTCTCCTCCTCGCCCCCTTCCCTTCCATCTTTAGGGAATTCCTGGCAGGTTGGGTAGGGGATGAATGGTTAAGGGGTATTTTGTGAGCAGCGGAAGACCCAGTGCCAGGGAGGCCAACAGAGGGCCTAGCAGTTAGAGAATACTTATATATTTTTGGTGCCTACCATGTGCCAAGCAATGTGCTAAGAAGTTTGCATACATTACATGTATTCCAACAATACTGCAAAGTAGGTTTCTTGGAGGGAACCATGTGTCCTTGTTTGCCTGAAACAGTCATGGCGTTTACCTGTTGTCCTGGCAAAATTATTAATAGCATCTCCTTTCTCTAGCAAAATGTTTAGATAAAAAATTGTATAGTGACCTTAACTGTCCCCATCTTATACGTGAGGATATTGAGGCTTAGAGAGGTAAGTTCATCTGCCCAGGGTCACACGGCTGGTAAATGATAGGGCTGAGATTAAAACTCTAGTCAGTATGGCTCTCTAGGGACTGAACTCTGACATGGACATGAATTGTGTCCCCCCAAATTCCTATGTTGACACCCTAACCCCCAATGCGACTGCATTTGGAGACAGAGCCTGTGATAGGGCGATAAAGGCTAACTGAGGTCCAGATTATTGCCTCCTCCCCAGGCTGCCTCTCTTCCACAACCGCCCCCACCCCACTCCAGTCAGGGCCCTTCCTCCTCTGCCACGACAGCTCTGCTAACCCTGCGCTGTCACTGCCTGCGTCCTTCGCAGGCTCCTGCTACATCTTTTCCACCGCTGCGTCCTCGTTGGCTGGCGCTCAATAAATATTGACTCGGTGAATAAATGAGTGAAACTGTCCTTTTAGGGATGGATGGATCTGTCCTGTTCAAGGCGGTGCCCTTCTCTGGTATTCCCTAACACAAGCTTGACCCGAAGTAGGCGTTCTGAAAAAGGCCGACAGTCGATGGAGGGCAACGCAGCGCCCCTCTCACCTCCTCTCTCCGTCCAGGCCGGGTGACCACGGGCCCTGCCCGCGGAAAGGAGGCGGCGCGGCCGGCAGAGACCAGGCCCGGAGGGGCGGGGCCTCCCTCGCGGCCCGGCCCGGAGTGGGAGGGGCCTCCGGGACGGGGCCTCTAGCGCGCACTCTCGGAAGTGCAGTCGAACCCGCCCTCCGAGCCCAGAGAGGCGCTGCTGCCACCGCCGCCACACCGCCGCTGCCTCAGTCATGCCGGTGAGTGGTTGCGCCGTCCCCGCCACGCAGACTTGCGGTCCCGGGTTGCTTCTCGGCTGCACAGCCGCTTGACCGGATGCCGATCTTGAAGGGCTCAGGCGGCGGCCGGAGCCGCTGTTGTCCCCCAGCTTACCCCACCCAGCCCCCAGCTTTTGCGACCCTTCGGAAAATGGGATCCGAAGGGAGTTTAATCTGGGAGCCAGGCTTCAAAACGTCGGAGCTGGAAGGCCTCCAGGGGCGACAAGCCCACACCTTCCCTGCGTACACGGAGAAACAGAACCAGAGAGGTGGCAGGGGGTGGGGGAGTTGGTGGCCAGCGGAAACTGAGACGCCTAGTCCCTGAGCCTTCCTCCTGGCTGCCCTGCCCGCGGAGGTGGCCTGAAGGAGGGCAGTGGGGAGGCTCTGGACAAGGGGGTGGACCCGGTTATGCCCTCACGGACCGGGCAGGTTTTCAGAGGTTCATGCTTTTCTTCATTTCCCTGCCCACTCTGGCCTGCTGTTCAGGTCAACTCTGGGCGACACTGAATGGAGACACTTTCTCAGCCTGAACCCATAAGCCCCAGAGAGGTTCAGGAACCCCCCGCAAAGTCACCAGTTGCTCAGTGGCAGAGTCTGGGAAGTTAGTCTTAGCCTGCCTTTGCAGATCACTCAGTCTTATCACATATATTGTTGCTCGTGGCCTCGTTTTTTATATAAAGAATTGAGGCCTTTGGCAGATAAAAATATAAAAAGCCCAGTAACTTATTCCAGGTCGTGTTGAAGTTGGCAGAGCCAGGAGTCAGCTCCTTATCCCTAGGCTCCCCGTCTCTCCAGGCCTGACCACATGGGAGGTGCCAGGCAAAAGCAGTCACACCGGCTTGGGAGGATGCTCTGATCTCAGTTGCATCTTGGTTAGGGTAATGTGGTGTTTAGCATTTTTTTCAGGGTGCCTAATTCATGGCTCTGGGCCAGGTGGATACCCAGAGGTATCCCACAGATGCCATGTCTTTGCATCCTGTCTTTAGGGAGCTGGCAGGTGAGCCTGAGGCCCCCTGGACAGAGCCACTAACATCTCAGGTGTCATTTCCCGTGGGTCTTGCCAGGTGCCTTAAGACAAATCCTCCAGCAACGAAGTATGGATAAGGAATCTGATACAATCAGCCCTACCAGTTGAGCAAGTCAGCCTGTGCAATGGTAGAAGACAGTATTAATCGCCCTGGGGCTTGGAGAGTGAAGGCCACCAGGATTTTTTGTGGGGGGTGTCAATGAGGAAAAGGCCAGCTTGATCATCACTGTATTCTGTATCTTCTTTCTGGGGATTTTGACAAAAGACCCTCTGGAGCAGATGATAGGAATGAGGAGGGCACTTGGCACCATGTACCACAAGATGAACAGCTGAAGGAAGGAGGGTGTTAGTCAAAGGACTTCCTCAAAACTGGAAAGGGAAGAAAAAATACATATATATATACACATACTGGAAGGGGAAGAGTGTGTTACCTGAGAGTTTTCTCAGACAAATGCCCGAGAGCACAGGGTTTGGAATCCCAGAAACCTCTGAAAATCTGTGCCCCAGCTTGCCAACTGGGTGACCTCAGGCAAGTTACTTTATCTCACCGCCTTGGTTTCCTCATCCGTAAGATAGGGACAAAAACTTTGATCTCACAGGACGGTTGTTAGTATTAATTGGAAGAATGCCAGTAAAATATGTCCCCTAGCCACTGTTACATCTAGTCCCCAAGAAATGGTAGCTCATGTGTAGACATAGGACAAGTGGGCTAGAGCTATAGGCAGGTGAGGCCGGGCATGGTGGCTCACGCCTGTAATCCCAGCACTTTGGGAGGCCCAGGCGGGCAGATCACTTTAATGCAGGAGCTTGAGACCAACTTTGGCAACATGATGAAACCCTGGCTCTACAAAAAAATTAGCGAGATGTGGTGGCCCATGCCTATAGTCCCAGCTCCTTGGGATGCTGAGGTGGGAGGATTGCTGGAGCCTGGGAGGTTGAGGTTGCAGTGAGCCATGATCGTGCCACTGCATTCCAGCCTGGGTGACAGAGTGAAAGTGAAACCCTGTCTCAAAAGAAAAAAAAAAAAAGGGAAGGAAGGAAGGAGAGAGAAAGAAAAGAAAGAAGAGAAGAGAAAACTATAGGCAGGCAGCTTTCAGTCCCATTTTAACAAGATCTCAGTGGTTAAGCATTGAGGTTTTAGAGACTGACTATGTTCAGTTCAGGCCCTACTCAGCCGAATCACCGTGAGTGTGTGAACCAACCCCTAAATCTCAGTTTCCTCATTTGTCAAGAAGGGATAATAATAGGCCGGGCACGGTGGCTAATGCCTGTAATCCCAGCACTTTGGGAGGCTGAGGCAGGCAGATCACGAAGTCAGGACTTCGAGACCAGCCTGGCCAACATGTTGAAACCCTGTCTCTACTAAAAATACAAAAAAATTAGCCGGGCATGGTGGCGGATGCCTGTAGTCCCAGCTACTCTGGAGGCTGAGGCAGGAGAATCACTTGAACCCAGGAGGCGGAGGTTGCAGTGAGTCGAGATCATGCCACTGCACTCCAGCCTGGGCGACACTGCGAGACTCAGTCTCAAAAAAAAAAGAATCCGGCAAGATTTCCCTGGAGCAAAGAAAGCCTAGGTTCATATTCCATACTCAGTAGTTATTTGCCACATGACTGCAGGCTACCTAGTGAACTCTTGGGAACTTCACTTTCCTCCTGAGTGAAATAAGATAAATAGCTCTCTTTCCAGGCTCAGTGAGGACTAACTAGATACTGTATAAAGATAATTTGACATATAATAGACAGTCAGTAGATTTAGCTCTTATGTTGATCTTGCAAACCCTTCAAATCTTTGGCTCAGTATGTAAGTACAAACCATTAATGAATTGATTTTCTGCTGGTTATCCTAGAGCAAGACTCAGCAAATTTTTACAAGGCCCAGATAGTAAACATTTTAGTCTTCACAAACCATAGGGTCTCTGGTACAACTACTCAACTCTGCCATTATAGTGCAGAAGTAAACAAATGAGTTTGGCTATGGTTTTTTGTTTTTGTTTCTTTTTCTTTTTTTTTTTGAGACGGACTCTCGCTCTCTCACCAGGCTGGAGTGCAATGGCATGGTCTTGGCTCACTGCAACCTCCGCCTACCGGGTCAAGCGATTCTCCTGCCTCAGCCTCCTGAGTAGCTGGGACTACAGGCGCACGCCACCACTACACCACAGCTAATTTTTGTATTTTTAGTAGAGATGGGGTTTCACCATGTTGGCCAGAATGGTCTCGATCTCTTGACCTCGTGATCCTCCCCCCTCGGCCTCCCAAAGTGCTGGGATTACAGGCATGAGCCACCACACCTGGCCCAATTTTGGCTATGTTTTAACAAAACTCTTTGTAAAACAGGTAGCTTGTAGTGTGCCAATCCATGTTCCAGAGCATCATCATTTTTTTTTCCAAAACAATTGTTTTCTTTTAAATTAAATGGAGCCATGATCTCACTGTATTGCCCAGGCTAGTCTCAAACTCCTGGGTTCAAGTGATCCTCCCATTTCGGCTTCCCAAAGTGTTGGGATTACAGGTGCGAGCCACTGCACCCAGCCTTTTAAAATTTTATTTATTTATTTATTTATTTATTTATTTATTTATTTATTTATTTTTGAAACAGTCCTGCTCTGTTGCCCAGGCTGGAGTGCAGTGGCACGATCTCGGCTCACTGCAACCTCCGCCTTCTGGGTTCAAGCGATTTTCCTGCCTCAGCCTCCCAAGTAGCTGGGATTACAGGCACCTGCCACCATGCCTGGCTAATTTTTTTTCTATTTTTAGTAGAGAAACAGGTTTTGCCATGTTGGCCAGACTGATCTCGAACTCCTGACCTCAGGTGATCCGCCTGTCTCAGCCTCCCAAAGTGTTGAGATTATAGGCATGAGCCACATTGCCCAGCCTAAAAAATTTTTTTAATAGAGGAGAGCATCATCTCAGACTGTAATGTGGGCAGGAATGACTTGGGTGTCTTGTTAAAATGAGGATTCTGATTCTGGACTTCTGGGAAGGGACTTGAGATTCTGCATTTCTGACAGGCTCTCAGGTGATGCTCATATTGTTGGGCTGAGGACCACATTTTAAAGACAAGATTTTGTAATACCTACTACAAATCCTTCTTTCCAGAATTTGTTATTGTTGCTGTCTTTGAATAGTTATGAAACAAGATGAAAAAATCAGAGATGTTTAGAAGAAAGGAAAGACTGACTATTTTCTTTAAGGCAGATTTTGCAGATTTGGCCTTAATAAAAGGAGTGGTACTAGGCACAAAGGTCAAGCAGTCTACACTGGAAAATCAAGCTGCTTAACTCTTGGTCTTGGTTTCCTCTGTAGAGCACAGTGACAATCCAGACTCAGTGGTGGTTAGAGATTTGGAAAGCGTTTGAGAAGCCACTTAGCCACTTTATTTTCAGGTTTGTAGTTTTGCCTCCCAGTCTCTCCCCAGTAGGTTAAAAATGGGGAGTGGCAGGGCCCGCTCCACATCCACAGAGTCAGTTGAGGCAGATGTCTGGGAGCTGCACTTTCCACAAGGTCCCCAGATTCTTCCTATGCACACTGAAGTTGAAAAAAATTGAGTTAGCTAATACCCTTTTGGTATAGATTAGGTAACTGGAGCCCTTCTGGAGCAGAGATTTTGCCTGTGGTTTTTTGTTTTGTTTTGTTTTGTTTTGTTTTTTTTTTGAGACAGAGTCTCGCTCTGTCACCCACGCTGGAGTGCAGTGGCGCGATCTCGGCTCACTGCAAGCTCCACCTCCCGGGTTCACGCCATTCTCCTGCCTCGGCCTCCCGAGTAGCTGGGACTACAGGCGCCCGCCACCACGCCCGGCTAATTTTTTGTATTTTTAGTAGAGACGGGGTTTCACCATGTTGGCCAGGATGGTCTCGATCTTCTGACCTCGTGATCCGCCCGCCTCGGCCTCCCAAAGTGCTGGGATTACAGGCGTGAGCCACCGCGCCCGGCCTTGCCTGTGGTTTTCTAGCAAGATATATCACTACGCCCAGGATTCCAATTGAGGTAATAGACTTGAAATATTTTGAAGTGCTCCATGAAAAATGTAGCCATTGATTTTTGAAGGGAAACAGGAGAGACAAATGGAAGAAATTAATAATCCAATAGCTAACCTTTTACCCAATGGAACCTAGTACTAGGCTCTAACTTCCTTAATGTATTAGTTATCTATTGCTCCTTAGTAATTATCCCAAAACTTTGTAGTATAAAACAACAAATATATTTATAGTAACTCACACAGTTTCTGAGTCAGGAATTTGGGAACAGCTTGGCCTAGTGGCTCCAGCTCAGAGGCTCTCATAAAGTTGCAGTGAGATGTTGGCTGGAGCTGCATTCATCTGAAGGCTTTACTGGAGCTGGAGAATCCACTTCCAAGATGGCTCACTCACATGCTTGTTAGCTGGAGGGTTCAGTCTCTCACTTTGTGGACCTCTCTTTATGGTTGCTTGAATATCTTTGTAATTTAGTAGCTGACTTCCTCTAGTGCAAGTGACCCCAGAAATGGAGCAAGACAGAAGTCACAGTGTCTTTTATGACATTGTGATAGCTTCAGAAGCCACATAACCTCACTTCAAGCCATATTCTATAAGACACACAGACCAACCTGAGATATTTGGAATGGGATTACTCAAGGGCATAAATACCAGAGGCAGAGATCATTGAGGCCATCTTGGATGCTGGCTGCCGCACTTAAAATCCTGTGTTCATCCCATTCACAAATCTAGAGAGGGACTCTTACCCTCAATTTTCAGATGTGTAAACTAAGGCATAGAGAAGTAACTTATTGATGATCATGCAACTAGTAGTGCCAGAGCTGGTATCTGAAGCCATATTTATCTGATTTCAGATGGTCTCATTTCCAGAGATTTTAAAATAAAGTATTGGTATAAGTAATCCTTGTGTGAAAGCAAAGCAAAAGACCCAGAAGTTCAAACCAGCCATGCCAATTATCCATTGACTCAAAAATATTTTTATTTTAAGCACCTACTCTGTCCAGGCATTGTTCCAAGTATTAGGAATCCAGTAGTGAACTGAACAAAACTTCTGTCTTCTGGGAGCTTACCTTCAGACCCTTGATCTGTTAGATATCCTAGAGACTGTAGAATGTAGAGCTTACATGAAGACTAGGAGCCGGGGATCCCTTCCTGCCTGGCCTCCAACCCACTGGGGAACCCAGGCAATCCTTTCTCTTCCCTGGACCCAGATGCTGCCTCCGAGAATGCGGCCCTTGGATGAAAGCAGAATCACCTGGGATAATGAGTGGACATAACAGATTCCCCAGCCCAGACCTGCTTACCAGAACCTGTAGTTTTTGCAAGCTGCAGGTGACTCTAATGCAGAAAAGAATTTTCTGGTTCATAAGTGGGCCCACCAGATCAGCATTGCTTACAGTATGGGGGCCCATCCCTGTCAGAGTTATTGGTGGCCCTGAGACAAAGCTCATAGCTCAAGAATCAGTGTGTTGAAGGTAGGACTGAGAAAAAGCATTTTAAACTAGATCTCCAGGTGATTCTATTCACTATATGCCAGACACTGCTAAAGGATTTATAGGGATGATTCCATTGAATACAACCTGTGAGGCAGAAACTCTTAGCTACTCTATAGTTGAAGAGACAGGCTCAGAAACAGGCTCCTGATGAGTCTGATGCCAACCAGGTCCTGCCCAGTCTCTCTGCCTTCTGTCTTAACCCTGAGTGGGCCTGTCTGCTGGCACTGTGTGGGGGTCACTCTACAGGGCTCGGGTCATGGTCCCCCTTTGTTTGTTTCAGAAGCACGAGTTCTCCGTGGACATGACCTGTGGAGGCTGTGCTGAAGCTGTCTCTCGGGTCCTCAATAAGCTTGGAGGTGAGTGAGTGGCCCTGAGTTGGGTGCACTTATGCCATGCTCAGATGCATGCAGATGTTGCAGGAGGGACTTAGGGTTAAGCTGATCATAACAGTAAAACTAAAATATATTGAGTACTTAGCATGTGCCAACTACTCTTGTTATTTTCTTAGTGGCTTATGTGGATCACATCCTTTAATCCTCACCACGGCCATTTCAGATAGTTTTTTTGACTAGCTCCATGTTAAACAGGAGACAGCTGAAGTTCAGAGACATTAAGTAACTTATCTGGGATCACATGGTCAGTAAATGGCAGAGCTGGGATTTAGCCAAATTAACTAGTACTGCCAGGAGTAGCTCTGGAGCCATGGCAGTACTAGTTAATATGTTGGTCATCTCCAGTGTGTACTGCATGACACATCTGAGTGTCATTTTCTGTTGAATTTTTTTTTTTTTTTGAGACAGAGTTTTGCTTTTCTTGCTCAGCTTGGAGTGCAATGGTGCAATCTCGGCTCATCGCAACCTCCGCCTCCCAGGTTCAAGCAATTCTCTTGCCTGAGCCTCCCAAGTAGCTGGGATTACAGGCATGCACCACCACGCCTGGCTTATTTTGTATTTTAGTACAGACGGAGTTTCTCCATGTCGGTCAGGCTGGTCTCGAACCCTTGACCTCAGGTGATCTGCCCACCTTGGCCTCCCAAAGTGCTGGGATTACAGGTGCGAGCCACTCTACCCAGCCTCTATTAAGATTTTTTAAATGGGGCTGGGCAGGGTGGCTCACACCTGTGATCCCAGCATTTTGGAAGGCTGAGGCGGGTGGATTGCCTGAGCTCAGGAGTTCCCGAGACCAGCCTGGGTAACATGGTAAAACCCCATCTCTACAAAAAATACCAAAAAAATTAGCCAGGCATGGTGTTACATGCCTGTACTCCCAGCTAATTTGGGGGGCTGAGGTGGGAAGATCGCTTGAGCCTGGGAGGTTGTGGCTGCAGTGAGCCTAGATCGTGCCACTGCACTGCAGTGGGGCAACAGAGCAAGACCCTGTCTCCAAAAAAAAAAAAAAAAAAAGAAAAAGAAAACAAGGAAAGATTTTAAAAAAAGGTAACAATTTTTAAAATTTTGTCTTTTTCTGTTTCTTTACTTCAAAAACATTTTTTTAAATTAATTTCGAATCACTCACATGCAGGTTTTTTTTTTTTTGAGATGAAGTCTCACTCTGTTTGTTGCCCAGGCTGGAGTGCAGTGGCATGATCTCAGCTTGTTGCAGCCTCTGCCTCCTGGGTTCAGGTGATTTCTGGTGAATTTTTGTACTTTTCATAGAGATGGGGTTTCACCATGTTGGCCAGGCTGGTCTTGAACTCTTGACCTCAAGTAATCCGCCTGCTTTGGCCTCCCAAAGTGCTAGGGTTACAGGCATGAGCCACCGCACCTGGCCACATGCAGATATTCTTAAAGCACCTCTTTTGAACAGTCTCATCCAGCCTTGTCATTTCACAGCTGGGGAAACTGAGGCCCAGAGAGGACTGGGCTCTGGTCCTGGGACTGAGTGAGGTAATAACTGAGTTGTGATCAGAGTTTTGGCAATGCCAGTGCTCAGTCAGCCTTCTAAGATTTTTTCTTTTTCTTCCACGTGAACTATCACACAATCTTCTAAAATTTTCTTTTTTAAAACCAAAATAATAATGACATTAAGTTTTCAAATGGCTTCCACATGGACGTGATCTCATTAGCAGTCCTCTGAGCTGTACTTTCCACCTTTGGAATGGGGATGTTGATGCCAGTGTCCAGGAGGTTAAGTGACTTGCCCAAAGTCCCGCAGAAAGTCAGTGGCTGGCCTCTAGCCCTGTAAGCTGGGATCTTAATCTGAAAGAAACTGAAACAGTGGAAAGAACCTAGCTGCTGACTTGTCATGTGACTGTGGGCCCTTCTTTCTTGGGCCTGGGTTTCCCCAGCTGTGGTATGGGAATGTATATCTTGTATGTCTGTATCAGCTTTTGCTGTTGATACTTTTTTTTTTTTGGAGATGGAGTTTTGCTCTTTCGCCCAGGCTGGAGTGGAGTAAAGTGGCATGATCTCTGCTCACTGCAACCTGCTGCACTCCGCCCCGGGTTCAAGCGATTCTCCTGCCTCAGCCTCCCGAGTAGCTGGGAATATAGGTGCCCGCCACCACGCCTGGCTAGTTTTTTTTTGTTTGTTTTTGTTTTTTTCTGAGACAGAGTTTCGCTCTTGTTGCCCAGGCTAGAGTGCAATGGCGTGATCTCAGTCCACCGCAACCTCCACCTCCCGGGTTCAAGTGATTCTCTTGCCTCGGCCTCCTGAGTAGCTGGGATTACAGGTGCCGGCCACCATGCCCGGCTAATTTTGTATTTTTAGTAGAGACGGGGTTTCTCCATCTTGCCAGGCTGGTCTCAAACTCCTGACCTTAGGTGACCCGCCCACCTTGGTCCCCCAAAGTGCTGGGATTACAGGCATGAGCCACCGCGCCCAGCCTGTTGATGCTTTAAAAATGAAACTGCACAGGAGCTCCTCAAATCAAAGCAGCAGGCTCTGGATGAAGTGGGGACGGGCCTAATTTCGTTTGACAGCTCAAGGACACCTACCCATCCCAGGAACTTCATCCAGGCTGGAGTGCAGTGGCGCGGTCTTGGCTCACTGCAGCCTCAACTTCCCACACTCAAGCCATCTTCCCACCTCAGCCTCCTGAGTAGCTGGGACTACAGGACCACACCCAGCTATTTTGTTTTTGTTTTCATTTTTGTTTTTTGTAGAGACAGGGTCTCGCTTTGTTACGCAGGCTGGGAAACCATATGTTTTGTTTTGTTTTGTTTGTTTGTTTGTTTGTTTTGAGAGGGAGTCTTACTCTGTCTCCCAGGCTGGAGTGCAGTGGTGTGATCTTGGCTCACTGCAACCTCTGCCTCCCAGGTTCAAGTGATTCTCCTGCCCCAGCCTCCCGAGAAGCTGGGATTACAGGCACATGCCACCACACTGAGCTAATTTTTGTATTTTTAGTAGAGATGGGGTTTCGCCATGTTAGCCAGGCTGGTCTTGAACTCCTGACCTCAAGTGATCCACTCACCTCACCCTCCCAAAGTGCTGGGATTACAGGCATGAGCCACCATGCCTGGCCAACCATATGATTTTTAAGGCCCCTTGCTGGAAGAATCTGCCTTTGAGCTTCGGCAGGTTTCTCCCCATCTTTTCCTACTGTCCCTACTTGGGTGGCCTCTTGAGAAGGGTCAGGAGGGTTTTTTGAGTTGCTTATGGCCCTAAAAGAACAGTGGTAGGGCTGAGGCATCACAGACTAATGGCATCCTTGAGCTGGAAAGGCCACAGGAGCTGGCCAGCCCTGACTCCTTCATGTACAGATGAGGTAGCTGAGGCCTGTGAGAAGCAGGACCCTCCTCCCACCGACTCCCCGCCCATGGTCACCCAGCAAGTCAATGGTGAGGCCGGGCCTAGAACCTATCAAGAGTTTTCCTTTCTTTTTGCGCTCTTTTGTCAGAATAAAACTCTGGGTCCTCCCATGTGCTGCTGGGGAGCTGTAAATTGGCATAGCCATTTAGAAGGGCGATTTTGCAATGTCTATTAAACATTCAAAATGTGCCAAATATCTGTTGCCCCACAATTTCCATTCTGTGAATTCATGGTATAACAATATTTTTATGGTGTTTTTAAGACAAGTTCAAATATGTTTATTATAACATTGTGATAGTGGTGAAAAATTAGAAGCATCCTCTGTAACCTTTAACAGTGGATTAATTAAGTGGATGTGTGGTATGTCCACACTGTGGAAGATTGTAGCTTTTAAAAAACGAATAGTTCCGGGCACTGTGGCTCACGCCTGTAGTCCCAACACTTTGGGAGGCCGAGGCAGGTGGATCACCTGAGGTCAGGAATTCGAGACCAACCTGGCCAACATGGCGAAACCCCATCTCTACTAAAAATACAAAAATTAGCTCAGTGCGGTGGCTCATGCCTGTAATCCCAGCTACTCAGGAGGCTGAGGCAGAAGAATCGCTTGAACCCAGGAGGCAGAGGCTACAGTGAGCTGAGATTGTGCCACTGCACTCCAGCCTGGGCGACAGAGCGAGACTGTGTCAAAAAAAAAAAAAAAAAAGAATGGGCCAGGTGCAGTGGCTCACACCTGTAGTCCCAGCACTTTGGGAAGCCAAGGCAGGCGGATCGCTTGAGCCCAGAAGTTCAAGACCAGCCTGGGCAATATGCGAAACCCTGTCTCTACATAAAATACAAAACTTAACCAGGCATAGTGGCATGTGCCTGTAGTCACAACAACATGGGAGGCTGAGACGGGAGGATCACCTGAGCCCGGGTATTCAAGGATATAGTGATTTGTGATTGTGCCACTGCACTCCAGCCTGTATAACACACGTGAGACCCTGTCTCTAAATAAATAAATAAATAGGCCGGGCGCGGTGGCTCACGCTTGTAATCCCAGCACTTTGGGAGGCTGAGGCGGGCGGATCACGAGGTCAGGAGATCGAGACCACGGTGAAACCCCGTCTCTACTAAAAATACAAAAAATTAACCGGGCGTGGTGGCGGACGCCTGTAGTCCCAGCTACTCGGAGAGGCTGAAGCAGGAGAATGGCGTGAACCCGGGAGGCTGAGCTTGCAGTGAGCCGAGATCGCGCCACTGCACTCCAGCCTGGGCGACAGAGCGAGACTCCATCTCAAAAAAAAAAAAAAAAGAAAACAAATGAACAATAAATAAATAAATAAATAAATAAAAATGAATAAATAAAGAGAAAAGTAAAATATTAGCAAGACCTGTTTATATAGTGTGATGCGATTTGGAGGAATTTTTTTTCATTTGTCTATCTGGGACAAAGTCTAGATAGAAGCCAGACTGTTCACAGTGATCTCTAGGGGTAGGACCAGTAGGGGGCCTTACTGCTTCTACTTTTATTTAGAAATGTTTGCTTTTTTGAAAAAAAAGTCTATATTACTTTTGCAATTAAAAAAAAAGGTGGCTAGGCACAGTGGCTCATGCCTATAATCCCAGCACTTTGGGAGGCCAAGGCGGGCAGATCACTTGAGATTAGGAGTTTGAGACCAGCCTGGGCAACATGACAAAACCCTGTCTCTACTAAAAATACAAAAATTAACCAGGTGTGGTGGCGTACACCTGTAATCCCAGCTGCTCCAGAAGCTGAGGCATGAGAATCACTTGAACCCAGGAGGTGGAGGTTGCAGCGAGCTGAGATCATGCCACTGCACTCCAGCCTGGGCAACAGAGTGAGTCTCTGTCTCAGAAAGCCCTAGTATAGAACAGAGATCAGCACATGGGCCAAATCCTGCTCACAGCTTGTTTTTGTATGTTCAGGAATAGAGTTATAAAAAAATACACAGAATATACAACAGAGTCTATATGTGGCCCACAATGCCTAAAACATTTACTTTCTGGCCCGTTACAGAAGAAGTTTGCCAATCCTTGCTCTAGAGGAAAGGGTAAGGGTGGTTGTGAATAGTAATTTAGAGCCTGAAGTCTTTCTTGCTGTAACTGGGAGGGTCTGTGCTTCCTCTCCCCTCTTCCTCTTCCTGCAGGAGTTAAGTATGACATTGACCTGCCCAACAAGAAGGTCTGCATTGAATCTGAGCACAGCGTGGACACTCTGCTTGCAACCCTGAAGAAAACAGGAAAGACCGTTTCCTACCTTGGCCTCGAGTAGCAGGGGCCTGGTCCCCACAGCCCACAGGATGGACCAAAGTGGGCAGGTGAGTAAGGCCCCAGCACTTGCTGAACAAACCTACAGCTCACACCTCTCATCAGAGTGAACACCTTGGCCTTTGAGAGCTTGAGTGGAGCGGGAGAGCCCTCTGGGTTCTTTTCAATCCATTGTCCACCTTCTTTGGAGTGGTTACAAATATTTTATTATTGTCTAATGCAAATCACAAGTTCAGGGAATTCTTACAGCCCCTGTGAGTGGACAGAGCACTGTGTAATGTCTCCCAGAGTCCTCTTTCGGACTTGAGGGTTGCAGTTCATGGTTAGCAGGGTTTAAGTTTACAGTATATGACCCTAAGCAGCGCACCTTTGACTTCTTTATTTGTTCATTTGTTTGAGACAGTGCTTCACTATGTGGCCCAGGCTGGAGGGTAGTAACTCTTCATAGGTGTGATCATAGTGCACTATAGCCTTTAACTCCTGGGCTCAAGTGATCCTCCTGCCTCAGCCTTCTAAGTAACTGGAACTATAGGCACATATCACCACACATGGCTCTGGCTTTGATAAACTGACTGTCTCATCAGAGTTGACACTTATGCCTTGGGCCTTGTTCTCCTGTGCCCAGACCAAGTGAGTTAATTCAGACTGTGCTGCTCTCTCCACTTGAAACTGTTGTCAGCTTCCTGAGCGTGCCCTCTGTCCAGACTGGTACAAAAACAATAGCATGTTTGAGCTAGATGTTCCCTTCACTTGTATGTAATCCAGTGATGCAGTAAGGGGCACTGTGCCAGCACTCGTCGCGCTGGAACCAGGCAGACCTTACTCATTGATCCAGCCACAGTCTCAGCAGGGCACTGCTGGCTGCCACTGCCCATGTAGTACATTTGACTGGTGAATTACAGTGATCGCCATTCCCTTAATGTGGTTTGGTGCCCTGACTGTGACTGAGAAAAATGAGGCCAAGAGAGGGGAAGTGATCCAACCAAAGTCCCACCCTGGTGAGTAGCAGAGGCAGGAAGAAAGTCAGATATCCTGAATCGGAGTTCTGTAACTGTTACTGGTGGCATTGTCCCTGTGAATGGGCCCACAGAGACCCCGCCGACAGAGGCTAGCCACAACTGACTGGTAGGTCCTCTTTGAGGATAGCCTCCTTCCCACAGGCATACATTTGGAACCTGAGCCATAGCGGTGTTCTATGTATGTGGTAACATCACATGCAAGTCACAAGATGTCAGATGCATCTGTTTTCGTCATGCACTTTCCATCCATAGATAGAACCCATATTCAGGAATGAACCCAGGATGAATAATGAGGAATCTAGGATTCTAATTCCAAATCTCATTTCACACTGACTTTGGGGACTTTTTACAATACAGAGATTTGGTCTTCCCATCGGTAAAATGGGGCTAAAACCTCCAACCTCCTTTCCTGCCTTGTGGGGACTGCTGTGCAATCTCTCCACATATGAAGGCTTATCCTCTAGGGAAGTAAAACATCAGCGGTTTCCAGCATGTTGAAGAACAGTGTTTCTTACATCATTCCTCCACCCCTAGGGTTTTGTAGGGAGGGTGAGTGGATGGGGCTTTGGACCCTCCATAGCTCCCAAACAGTCCTGTGTCATATTGGGCTTCCTGTAAGATTGTATTTTATAAAAATGCTCTGTAACAAGAAGGAATGGAGGCAGAGAAGGAAAAAAAAACTAGCTATATACATGGGGGACCCCTAATGTACACATCTTGGATTAGAAACTCCAGGCCTGGGCATATGAATTTTTTTAACTGAAAAAGTAATATCTGTTGGATGTAAACCATGTGTAGCTTAATGTGTTTTTCTCATAGAAAACATGTTTTCTTCATGTTATTTTATTGAGATGAAATTCACAAGACATAATAACTATTTCAACCCATTTATGCTGAATATTGCAAAGTTTTTTATGTGAAAAATCAAACCTTGGTGATGACCTTGAACAGTAGGATATAAATAACTCCTGCAAGCTTAGCGTTCCAATAATGGAACACTAGGCATAAATGGGTTAAAGTCTATCGTTTAGTGGCATTTGGTGCATTCACAATGTTGTATGACCACCATCTCTCTCTAGTTTCAAAATTTTTTTCATCATCTCAGAAACACACCCTACATCCATTAAGAAGTCACTCCCCACTACCCATCTCTCCATCCCCTGGCAGCCACTAATTTGCTTTCTGCTACTCTGCATTTGCCTACCCTGGACATGTCATATAAAAAGAATTACATTATATGTGACCTTTTTGTGTCTGCCTTTTTCCATGCAGCATAATGTTTTCAAGATTCATTCAAGTCATAGCATGTGTTGCAAATCATTCCTTCCTATGGCTTAATACTTTTCATGGTACTTTTAATCTGTTTCAGGTTTTTTATAATAGGAAGTTTCAAACATATGTAAGTAGAATAATAGAATGAATCACCAAGTACCCGTCACTCAGATCCAACAATTAGTATTTATTTCACCAAGGCCTGTTATCTTTTGATAAAAGTGCTCTGTGACAAGAAGGAACGAAGGAAGAGAAGGAAAAAAACTCTTCCGGAGCTATCTGTATCCATGTAGGGGAGCCCTAATGCACACATCTTGGATTAGAAACTCCACTGTCCTCATTGTTTCATCTGGGTGACAAAACACCCAGATTATTTTGAAGCAAATTCTAGACATCATGCCCACTCCCTCCTGCCCAGATTATTTTGAAGCAAATTCTAGGCATCATGCAATCCTATCTGTACATATTTCAGTAACCATGTATTGTTTGGAAAGGCTTCTGGAAATTCAGATGCACAGTACTCAGTAAGAATCACCCAATAAGCCAGCTTTAGTCCACATGCTCAGGCAGCATGTCTTTGAAGTCTGTTTTAAGAGGCTCCTCAGTGACCGATTTGAAGCCAGGCTTGGGAGCCTCAAAGATAGAGTGTTTATTGGTTTTGAAGTCACCTTGATCATCTGACTCTTGGCAGATTTATTTGCCATGATTTTGTTCATTGCCTTTCCAACATAAACTGTAACAGGATAGAGAGTGCTGTTGACTGGGTATCCTGGCAGCCCTGGAAATTCCCAAGAAGAGGGCTTTGGCAGTGATTGGCTTAGCAAGGTTAATGCGTTCCAGCCAACCTGAGTGTAAGAGACTTCATGGGAGCAGTGTGCAGGGCTGGACATTGGGGCTCTAGTCCTGCTCCTGCATCTGCACCCTGCGTTTTCCACCTCACCCTTGCCTTTTAGTGCAAGACTCTTAGTGCACCCGTGCGTCACCCGTCTCTTAGTGCATTTATTGCCTTTGCAATATCTCTATGTCCACACCAGATGGCGCCTTCGTTCCACCTAACTTTCCGTCTTTCCTAGGCTGCTGATCCTCCCCCTGGCTTCCAGACAGACCTGGGACTTGGCAGTCATGCTAGGCGATGGTGTTCCTGCGGAGACCCTCAGTTGTCCTATTCCTTCCTAGCTTCCCTGCAATAAAATCAAGCTGCTTTCGTTGGAGACGTTGTCTTGCCTGGTCTTGGTGTTGCTTGCTCACATGTATGTGGTTATGCTTACTTGGGTTGGAGTTTTGAGAGTTCCCACCTGGGAGTCAGACACTCTGTAGATTCTGATTCTTTGCTGTGTGATCTTTAGCAAATCACTTCCCCTCTCTGGGCCTCATTTTTTCCTCACCTATAAAGTGGAGGCATTGACTCAGAACAGTGATCCCCTTTCTTTTCACCAGTTTCGTAGACTCCATATTTTGAAAAACTTTTGTCTATCAAGTGAATTGCACAAAAGATTATCAAATGTTAAGGCAAGTGGAATAGTGGGAAGAGGCTGTGGAGACAAACTGCCTGGGATAGAGTTCAAGCTCCAGTACCTCCCATCTGGGCCACTTAACCTCTCAGTGTCCACAGACAAAATGTGATGATAGCATCTACTGCAAATGGTGGTTATGGGGATTAAATGAAATGAAACATGTAAATTAATTAGAGCAGTGATTGCTGGTTAAAAATCACTCAGAAAATATTAGTGATTCATTTTTGGCTTTTCGTTTGTTTGTTTTGAGATGGGGTTTCACTCTGTCACCCAGGCTGGAGTGCAGTGGCACAATCAGGGCTCACTGCAGCTTTGACCTCCCGGGCTCAAGCGATACTCCCACCTTAGCCTCCCAAGTAGCTGGCACTACAGGCACATGTCATCATGCCCAGTTAACTTTTTTTTTTTTTTTTTTTTTTTTTTCAGTTTTTTTCTAGAAATGGGGTTTTGCTATGTTGCCCAGGTTGGTCTTGAACTCCTGAGCTCAAGCAATCCTCCTGCCTTAGCCTCCCAAAGTGGCCTTGAACTCCTGCCCTCAGGTGATCCACCCGCCTCAGCCTCCCAAAGTGCTGGGATTACAGGCATGAGCCACTGCACCTGGCTGCCACTCCTTTTTAAAATATTTCATTAGTCAAAAATCTGTCAAAATGGCCATTTGAATTCTAGTCAGGCTGAGTCAGGCTGAGACTAGTCAGGTTGGAGTGCAGTGGCATGATCATAGCTCACTATAACCTCTAACTTCCGGGATCAAGTAATCCTCCTGCTTCAGCCTCCTGAGTAGATCTTATATACTCTTAAAAATTATTGAGGATCTCGGCCGGGTGCAGTGGCTCACTGTAATCCTAGCACTTTGGGAGGCTGAGGCGGGTAGATTACCTGAAGTCAAGAGTTTGGGACCAGCCTGGCCAACATGGTGAACCCCGTCTCTACTAAAAATACAAAAATTAGTCGGGCGTGTGGCACATGCCTGTAATCCCATGTACTCAGGAGGCTGAGGCAGGAGAATCGTTTGAACCCAGGGGGTGGAGGTTGCAGTGAGCCAAGATTGCACCACTTCACCGCAGCCTGGGCGAAAGAGTGAAACTCCGTCTCAAAAAAAAATTAAAAAAATTATTATCAAACAGTTTTGGTTATGTGGGTTATACTACATTAGAAATTAAAACAGGAATTTTTAAAACAAAAATACCCAGGCACACATCCCATTAGTCATTAGGACTAGATGAAGTCACTGCATTCATTTAGACTCTAGAAAACTTTACCGTACAATTGTTAAGGAGGAAAAGGCATCTTACAGAAGGTTTTAAATTTAACCTCGTGTGCCTTCTGAAAGGCTCTTGGGGGTCACATGTTGAGAATCATCACTTTAGCCATTTGTTGGGCACTTACTGGGGACCCAGGGCTGCGGGAGACTGGAATAAGACCTGGCTCTGCACTTGACCAACTCAGACATGGAAGCAGCCGCCTCATCTATCTGATGGGCAATTTCCTCATCTGCGCAATGCATGATGCCTGCACCTCGGGAACTGTGTAGCCAGAAATAACACTTTATTTCAACTCTAAACTGGTTGCAAGCATAATTTCCATCCCTTTCCATCCCTTTCCATCCCATTATGAAAGTACTAAACAAATCTCAGGGCCATTTCTGCCTTCATGGCCCCTCGGGGGTACAGGGACTCCTTCCCAGCCCACCAGGTAAATGTGTTTCTTGACCACCAGATGGCAGTGTCTCCTGGACTTGACCATCCACAGAGACGTTTAAGACAGTTTCTTTTTAAAAAAAGTTTCTCTGGGCTCTGAGAGAACAAACTTGAGGATTTTTTCCATTTTCAATTGCCCTAGGAGGTCTGGCTGGCCCACTGGGAACGCCCAAGAGTTGAGACACTGGTGTCTCTTAGAGTGCTTCTCAGAGGGGTTCATTTCCTTTGAGTTCTCTCTACACCACCACCCCTAGCTGAAATCCAAGTTTCCAGCTGAGGCACTTGCCTCTGTTCTTCCAAGGCCACAGAGGCATTAGGGAAGCTCCCACACCTGCCATCAGCCCAGCTGGCTGTCCACGGAGTGAATGAATCACACAGCGGAGCTCAGGCTTCTGCAGGAGTTGGGGTGGGGAGCAGATGTGACCACACATTTCTCTGGGGCTTCCCCGTGCACTTGGCCCCAGACCACCCTTGCAGGCTTTCTCACTCCTCGCTGCAGCCAGCCAGCCCGCTCCTCAGGTGCCTTGCTTTTGTTCATGCTGCCCCCTGTAAGTGGAATGATCTCCTCCACCAGCCTCCCTTGTCTCCATATACGAATTCCTTCCCCTCCCTTACATGCCACAGCCTCCATGAAACCTCTCCACAGCTGGAAGTAATTTATTTATCCTCTTGGCCCTCAAAGCATTTATCTCGCAAACTTCAGTGTTGTGGCAAAGCTTTCTGTCCACGTATCTTTCCTGGCCTCGAGGATCAGCCCAAGTATCTGTTCCCTCTGCACACAGAGCAAGCACTCAGGGGATATTTGATAGATGAGTAATGGCTACCATTTGGGGGATGCCTATTTAGTGTGACATGCCTTTGCATTTATCTCATTCCATCCTTACCTAGATTCCATAAGATAGTGAGCTAGGACAGACCCTCACACATGGTAGATGCTCAGTAGGTGTTGGCCCAGATAATTTGACAAAGGAAGAGATTGTCTCTTCTAATCTTTCTAGCAGGTTTATATTTTTGTCAAAGATTCCTGGCTGTGAGTACAACCTCCCCTAGGGTGTTCCCAGTAACCAGCCCTTGTTTCTGGGCTTGATGGGGTGAAGCTCCCACCAACTTTGCCTTAGTGACCTAGCCATTTGCCTGGTGGCCAGAGCCTGGGCTTGTCCAGTACCCACATTACCATGACTGGAGAGAAACCACCCTGGCCCTCAGTGCAGGGTGAAGCCTGCGGGCTGTATTTGGGGGAGGCTCCCTTCCTCACAGTGGTGTGAGCCACAGGGGGAGCTCTGGCCTGGCCTGGCTCCCCATCAGCGTGCTGACTGAGCTTAAGCAAATCTTTTGAATGTTGAAGGGGTGTGTGTGTGTGTTGTTGTTGTTGTTGTTTTTCTGAGACAGGATATCTGTTACTCAGGCTGGAGTGCAGTGGCACAATCTCCATTCACTGCAACCTCCACCTCCCGGGCTCAAGCAATCCTCCCACCTTAGCCTCCCAAGTAGCTGGGACCACAGGCACACACCACCATGCCCAACTAATTTATATATATATGTTTTTTAGAGACGAGGTTTCACCATGTTGCCCAGGCTGGTCTCGAACTCCTGGGCTCAAGCGATCTGCCCACCTCAGCCTCCCAGAGTGTTGGGATTACAGGCATGAGCCACCACACCCAGCCGAAGTTTTTTTTTAACTGCTTTTTTGAGGTATAATTTCATTCAATAAACTGCACATATTTAAAGTGTAAACTTTTTTTTTGCTATCTCCTACCTAAAGAATAAAGTGTATAATTAAGATACATATATATCTAACACACACACACACACACACACACACTCATGAAACCATCACCACAATCAAGACAGTGACGGTATTAATTACCTAAAAAGTTTCCTGGCACCTCTTGGTAATCCCTCCCACCCTCTGCTTGCCCCCAAGTAACCACTGATCTGTTTACTGTCACTATTGATTAGTTTGCATTTTCTGGAGTTTTATATAAATGCAATCACACAGTGTGCTCTCATTTTTGTCTAGCTTTTTCATTCAGCACAATTATTTTGAAATGTTATCTTTTCATCACTGAGTAGTAAGTATTCCGTTGAATGAATATACTAGAAGGTGTGATTCATTCCTCTGTTGAAGGACACTTGTTTCCAGTTTTTTAAACTGCTCTGGTGCTATCAAGCTTTCCAAGGGCCCTACAGGGCACAAGGGGAAGTCTCAGTGAGCTGGCCTCTTCCAAACCAACACACCCAAACCCAAACCAAGGCCGCTTAACTCAATTTTATTTGCATCTTTTATTTATTTATTTATTTTTATTTATTTATTTTTTTTGAGACGGAGTCTCGCTCTGTCGCCCAGGCTGGTGTGCAGTGGTGCCATTCTCCTGCCTCAGCCTCCGGAGTAGCTGGAACTACAGGCGCCCGCCACCACGCCCAGCTAATTTTTTGTATTTTTAGTAGACACGGAGATTCTCCGTGTTAGCCAGGATGGTCTCGATCTCCTGACCTCGTGATCCGCCTGCCTCGGCCTCCTGAAGTGCTGGGATTACAGGCATGAGCCACCGCGCCCGGCCCTTATTTGTATCTTTTAATTTATTTTTATTTTTCAGAGATGGGGCCTTGCTCTGTGGCCCAGGCTGGAATGCAGTGGTGCAATTATAGCTCACTGCAGCCTTGAACTCCTGGGTTCAAGTGATCATCCCGCCTTGGCCTCCCAAAGAGCTGGGATTACAGACGTGACCACTGTGCCTGGCCCAACTCACAATTTTATCTACTGGGCTTCCTCCTATAGCCCCAGTGGTACTAAGCCACGTTCTGGACTTCAGCAGATCCAGATTTAAATTCCTTCACCACTTAAAAACTGTGTGACCTTGGGAAAGTTCCTGATTCTTTTGTGCAACCCAGTTTCCTTATCTGGAAAATGGAGGTCATAACAATACTCTAACCATTGTGAGAATTAAAGATCTTCATGTGCCTCATTCTTGATAATGACATTCCACAAATAAAACTTTCTGTTTGGCCAAAAAGTTTCACAATTACACGACTTGAAGTTTGGAAACTGAAGTCTGAAAAATTTCAGATCTAGATTCTTTCAACCCTGGCAGATTAAGAAAAGTAAAATGGAACCTCAAGATTGTGACGTGTGGGAGGTGAATGGTTGTTCAGGTCACCGCCCTCTCCATGACGTTCGCCTTTAATTAGTGCCAGTCTCTAAAAGACCCAAGTCTGTAATTTCTTGGGAGTGCCCATCAGAGCTTCTTTTAGATTTCTATGTCTTTAAGGGCTGTGGCCACTTAGTTTAAGAAGACAAGTTTTCTAATCTGCTTCTTCGGAGAAGGAAAGTCTTCATGTGTCCCTAGGTAAATCTCATGACTACTGACTAGGGCCTTGCAATAAAATCAAAGCCTCTAAAAATAAGGATGTCACCTCCCATTGGTCTGTTTATCGTGGGCTCCAAGGATCTTAATCCTTTTAGAATCATAAATCCCCGGATGCCTAGAAGCAGGCTGTATGTTGGATAAGAATGCTGGCTCTGCAGATAAACAGACTGTTTACCAGATGTGTGAGCTTGAACAAGTAGCTTAACTGTCCAGGACAAATTAGCTGGGCATGGTGGTAGGTGCCTATAGTCTCAGCTGCTAGGGAGGCTGAGGCAGGAGGATCACTTGAGCACAGGAGGTCACGGCTGCAGTGAAGTATGATCACACCACTGCACTCCAGCCTGTGTGACAGAGCAAGACACCATCTCTGAAAAATAAATAAATAGAACTGTCCAGGACCTCGGTTTTCACACCTGTAAGGTGAGAGTAATACCTTCTTAGGGTGAAGTGAGATGACGCATGCACATAGAAGGAGCTCAGTTTCGCTATTGTTATTATCATTATTATCATTGTAGGATCTTAGGAACAGATGTCCCAATGCCCTCCTTCTGATGGGTGGTCTGTGAGCCTTCCTTCACCTGCACAGCAGCCCTGCCCCTGAAAGGGGGCACTGTGAGCTGCTGGCTCTACAGCTCTGCCAGGGGAAGTTCTGATGTTGAACCCACCCTTATTTATCTCCCTGGCAGTTCTCTGGACTGGGGCTGGGTTTGTCTTGATATGTGGGGCATCAGCCTATCCCTTCCCTATGGTGGTTCCTCAGAGGCAGGTCTTTCCCTTTGTCCTCCCTACTACTCCCTTTCTGCTCTACCTCCCAAGGCAGATCCCAAATTCTCTCCCTCAGCCATTCCTTGGAGACAGACTTTTGAATGAGCATGACCACCTGGTCACCAGTCCCTTTGTTGATGCCTTTTTGAGAGTGGAAGCTGAGAAAACATGGAAAAGCCAAACCATTCTGGGCCTCCGCTGATCCTATGCCAGCTCACAGGGTTCCTGACTCAGTGAGGAGAGAGCTTGCTGAGGGAAGTTACTGAAGGATGGCTGGAGGTGAAAGGTTAAGGCTGGGAGCACAGCCTGGAATCACACAGAGGGAACCCAGGTGGGCTACTCCCTCTGTTCTTATCTGGAGAATGTGGCTCTGGATGGTACCTACATTGGAAGTAACACAAATAAAGCACCCAGCATGGTAGGAGCTCAACAAAGCCTGTCTTCTCTGTTGTGTTTTTGTTTTGAGACAGGGTCCCACTCTGTCACCCAGGCTGCAGTGCAGTGGTGTGATCATGGCTCACTCATTACATCCTTTACCTCCTGGGCTCAAGTGATCTTCCTATCTCAACCTCCCAAATAGCTGGGACCATAGGTGCATGCCATCACACCTGGCTAATTTTAAATTTTTTTTATGGAGATGGGGTCTTACTTATGTTATCCGGGCTGGTCTCAAACTCCTGGGCTCAAGCAATCCTCCCACCTCAGCTTCTCAAAGTGCTAGGATTACAGGCGTCAGTCACCGCACCTGGCCTGGCTTCTCCATTTTACACCTTTGAGAACGTGTCCCTGGATCTTACAACTTTGTAAAAGGACTGAGCCTGCTAGGACAGGCTACTTCCAACATCAAGCCTGGCCCCTACGCTTTCCTCAGTCACTGCCCCTTCCAGAGTCCAATTTGGTGACAACCCTCACTGAAGCACTGGTTTGTGGGTATATGACTTCTCTTTTACCAAAACAGAAGCTGTGCCTCTCCCTATGTTCCTACTAATTAGAGAGGCCACTAAAGCCATTGAGATGGCAAGGAGGGCTGGAGGTGGAAGGTTAAGGCTAGAAGAACAGCCCAGAGTCTCCAAAAGCTCAAATTCACCACGCCCTACCACCCACTACCCTGACAGCTGAGAAACCCTCCTACTGCCACCTCAAGCCTCTGCCTCTGCCTCAGACCAAACCTCCAGAGATGTCAGGGGCCTTGGGAATTCCAGAGTGTTAGAACTGGACAGTCCTTTTGAAATCAAAAGTCCTACTGCCTCATTTTTTTGTTGTTATTAATGCAAATACCTAATTTACTATGATATTACAGGATAACTGTAAAAAATTAAAATAATTTTACTTGTGTGACACCCTCCCCCATAGTCTCCATATGACAAAGAAAATTCTCTCTTACAGTTTGGAGTATGTCCTTTGTAGGCTTCTGTAAATATATACAATATAAGTAAAGCTAAATGGTGATATATGGTTGTGTTTCATATAACTCAGTTTCCAGAGTTAGACTAGCTCCATATTTTATTAACAAGTTATGTAACCCATCTAGCCCATTGTTTCCTTAACAGTAAATTGAGGATAATAGCATTTACATCATAGGGTATTTCTCAGAATTAAATGAGATAATCCAGGGAAATCATTTTGCACGGAGGGTAGCATACTGTAAGCACTCAATAAGTGCTAACTAGCCGTTTTATTAGTATTGGTGTTTTATTACCCGCTTCTTTCACTAAGTGAATAGTTAATGGACACATTTTCATATTAAATTTTATTTCATTTCAGAGCAACATTGATCCCCTTTTTTTAAAAAATAACTTTTAATAATTTTTTTTTTTTTTTTTTTGTAGAGATGAGGGATCTCACCATGTTACCCAGGCCAGTCTTGAACTCCTGGGCTCAGGCAATTCTCCCACCGTGTCCTCCCAAAGTGCTGGGATTACAGGTGTGAGCCACTGCACTCAGCAAATTTTATTTTGGAATAATAATAGATTTACAGAAAACTTGGAAAGATAGTACAGAGTTTCCATAGATCCTTCACTTAGCTTCCTCTGATGTTAGTGTGTTGTATAACTATGCCATATTTGTCAAACCTAAGATCTAATTGGTACATTGGTACCAAAGCTCCTTGGCACATTATTTTTTGTTTTGTTTGAGATGGAGTCTCACTCTGTTGCCCAGGCTGGAATGCAGTAGAGTGATCTTGGCTCAACTGCAACCTCTGCCTCCCAGGTACAAGCAATTCTCCTGCCTCAGCCTGCCTGGCTAATTTTTTTTTTTTTAAGACGGAGTCTTGCTCTGTCACCAGGCTGCAGTGCAGTGGCACTATCTCGGCTCACTGCAACTTCTGCCTCCCTGGTTCAGGCTATTCTCCTGCCTTAGCCTCCCGAGTAGATGAGATTATAGGCACGCACCACCACGCTCAGCTAATTTTTGTATTTTTAGTAGAGACAGGGTTTCACCATATTGGCCAGGATGGTCTTGATCTCCTGACCTTGTGATCCGCCCACCTCGGCCTCCCAAAGTGCTGGGATTACAGGCATGAGCCACCGCACCCGACCTAATTTTTGTATTTTTAGTAGAGATGAGGCTTTGCCATGTTGGCCAGGCTGGAATCGAACTCCTGACCTCAGGTGATCCGCCCATCTCGGCCTCCTAAAGTGCTGGGATGACAGGCGTGAGCCACTGCTTGGCCGGTACAGTGTTAACTGGACTCCAGATGTTATTTGGATTTTACCAGCTTTCTCATAAGTGCTCTCTTTCTGGACACAGATCCAATCCAGGGTACCACATTGCCTTTAGTCATCAGGTCTCCTTCATCTCCTCTGATCTTTGAGAGTTTAGCAATCATTTCTTGTTTTTCATGACTTTAATAGTTATGAAGACTATTGGCCAAGTATTATATAGCCTGTCCCTCTAATTTGGTTTGTCTGGCATGTTGCTTATGATTAAACTGGAGTTGGGGGAGGAATATACACAGAGGTAAATTCTCCATCTTATTTCATTGTCTCAGGGGGCGCATAGATACCGACATGATCTATTGCTGATGATGTTAGGGTTCCTGGCAAACTCCTGGCCATGAGGTTCCTGGAAAACTCTCAAAGATCAGAGAAGATTAAGAAGACCTGATGACTAAACCCAATGTGGTACACTGGATTGGATCTGTGTCCAGAAACTTACCATTTTTCCCTTTTCACTCTCTATTCTCAGGAAGCAAGTCACTAAGTCCAGCCATATTCAAGGGTGTGTATGGAAATAAACACCACTCCCTGGAGGGAGAAATATGTTGTCTGGAATTCTAAGAAGATTTGTCCCTTCTTGTCCATTTAAGTGACTGGAAAGTATTTATTAGCTAAAAAAGTACCGATTTTAGTGGCTGGAAAGCATTCCACTGTGCAAATGCACCTTAATTTGTTTAGCTAATTTATACAGAGTGGTGCATGCATATAGTTCACCGGCACTACACGTCAATTCCAACCTCTTTCCTGTGTGCTTTCCCACATGTGAGGCTGGAAGGCCAAGCCCCACGTGAACCTAATTTCCTGGTAGTTAAGTTTCTCATTAAAAATTAGGTTTCACTGGCCGGGCGCAGTGGTTCACGCCTGTAATCCTAGCACTTTGGGAGGCCAAGGCAGGTGGATTGCCTGAGTTCAGGAGTTTGAGACTAGCCCGGGCAACACGGTGAAATCCTGTCTTTACTAAAATACAAAAAATTAGCTGGGCATGGGGGCATAAGCCTGTAATCCCAGCTACTCGGGAGGCTGAGACAGGAGAATCGCTTGAACCCAGGAGACAGAGATTGCAGTGAGCCGAGATCGCACCACTGCATTCCAGCCTGGGTGACAGAGTGGAACTCCATCTCAAAAAAAAAAAATAAATAAATAAATTAGGTTTCGTTGATTAGGTTCACTCCTGCTAGATTTGGAAGTGGAAATCAGGAAGAGCCATTGTCCCGCAGATTTTGGCTGTTCCAGCCCAGCATGGAGACATTGGTTATTTGGCAGCAGTGTTCCCGTGTCTAGTCACTAGTTTCGTAGGTGTTGAGAGGTGCTGGTGGCTGTGGCTTCCTGACTGCTTGGATCACAGCCATGGCAGTGCCTACTTGAACTTCATAGTCCAGCAGCCACCCTCTGCTTCCCTGCCCTCCTGATGGGGCAATGTGGCTGCCCCTCTGGTAGCCAGTTCACCTGCACTGCTCTGAGAGTCATAATGCTGGAAGCTCAGCCTCAGCCCCTTCCTCCAGCCCTTCCAGTCCTTTTGTAAGCACCTGAGGAAGTCCCTTTCTGAGCTCAGGTGGTGCCTGTGCCCCACAACTGAACTCAGCTTCCTCTGATGTTAATGTGTTGTATAACTATGCCATATTTGTCAAAACTAAGATCTAATTGGTACATTGGTACCAAAGCTCCTTGGCACATTGTTTTTTGTTTTGTTTGAGATGGAGTCTCACTCTGTATAGAATGATCTATTAATAGATGGATAGAATGATCTATTAATAGGTTGTTTCCAGAATTTATTAAAGTGTATATGGTCTGGTATCAGGTAACTCAGTATTTCCTAGGAATAAAATCCTACAAGTGGAACTGTTAGAGCCCTTTCACTGTGCATATGGCTAAAGTGAAGTAACAGAGAAGTGCAGGTACTTGTCTGAGTTCACACAGGGAAATGGGAGCAGCTTGGGGTGCTCTTTCCATTAATTGATGCTGCTTTGTCATGGTCATTAAACACCACAGGTCTGGAGTTTTTCAGGTGAAAAGGACCAACTCACACTTATTCAAATAACTTGTGACAGAGACTGCTAATTTTCTATTCAAAAGTCTTTTGGCCGGGCATGGTGGCTTATGCCTGTAATCCCAGCACTTTGGGAGGCCGAGGTGGGCGGATCACCTGAGGTCAGGAGTTCGAGACCAGCCTGACCAACATGGAGAAACCCCGTCTCTACTAAAAATACAAAATTAGCTGGGTGTGGTGGTGCATGCCTATAATCCCTGCTACTTGGGAGGTGAGGCAGGAGAATCGCTTGAACCTGGGAGGTGGAGGTTGTGGTGAGCCGAGATCGCGCCATTGCACTCCAGCCTGGGCAATAAGAGCGAGACTCCATCTCAAAAAAGAAGAAAGAAAGAAAGAAGAAGGAAGGAAGGAAAGAAAGAAAGAAAGAAAGAAAGAAAGAAAGAAAGAAAGAAAGAAAGAAAGAAAGAGGAAGGAAGGAAGGAAAGGAAGGAAGGAAGGAAGGAAGGAAGGAAGGAAGGAAGGAAAGAAAGAGGAAGGAAGGAAAGAAAGAAAGGAAGGAAGGAAGGAGGGAAGGAAGGAAGGAAGGGAGAGAGAGAGAGAGAGAGAGAAAGAAAGAAAGAAAGAAAGTAAGAAAGAAAGAGAAAGAAAGCCTTTCATCCCCCTTTCCTTAGTAATTTATGGCTGGGCACATTGCAACCTAAAATAAAGATGACATTCCCTAGGTTCCTTTGCTCCTAAGTGTGACGTATAACTAAGTTCTGGCTAATGAGATGCAAAGAAATTCCAGAAAGACTCCTTAAAATGAGCTGATGCAATTAGAAGGCCCTCACCATTCTTTATTCTTCCTCCTGCCTGAAAGAAGGATGTAATCTAGTAGCCATATCGGACCATGATGTCACCTTCCTTAGCACTTGTAGCCATGGGCTAAGGATAGTACCTGGGTCTCCAAAGATTATTATTATTATTATTAATTTATTATTTTTTAGAGATGGGGGTCTCACTCTGCTGCCCAGGCCAAAGTGCAGTGCTGAGGGCATAGCTCACTGCAACCTCAAACTCTTGGGCTCAAGCGATCCTCTTGCCTCAGCCTTTAGAGTAGCTGAGACTACAGGTACGCACCATGGCGCTTAGCTAGAAGATGATGGATTATATACATGAGTCTCAAACTATTTCCAGATTTTGTTTCTATGTGAGAATGAAATAATCTTCATTTTTGTTACAGCTACTGTTATTTTGAGCTTACTGGTATATACATACAGCTGAACCTAACACTAACTGATACATAAGCTTGTGCTTCCCTGATTTCTTCCACCCACCTGCCATATGCTTGCTTTCATTTGCCCGTAATACCAAGATACGCAGGCCTAAAGTCAAGACTTGGATCTGCAGCAGCTGTTTTCACAAGGTCCTGTTTTTTTGGGGGGTGTGTGTGTGTGTATGTGTGTGTGTGTGTTTATGTGTGTGTTTGTGTGTGTGATCTTGAGCCACTTTAACCCCCTGGGTCTCAGTTTCCACAACTTTAAAAGGAAGGGGCTAGGCTGGACATGATGGCTGATGCCTGTAATCCCAACACTTTAGGAGGCCAAGGCAGAAGGATTGCTTGAGGCCAGGAGTTCAAGACCAGCCTGGGCAGCATAGTGAGACCCCAACTCTAAAAAAATTTTAAAAATTAGCCAGGTGGTGGCACCTGCCTGTAGTCCTAGCTACTCAGGAGGCTGAGGTGAGAGGATTGCTTGAACACAGGAGACTGAGGCTGCAGGAAGCTATGATCACACCACTGCACTCAGCCTGGGTGACAGAGTGAGACCTTGTCTCAATAATAATAATAATAATAATAAAACGAATAAAAGGAAGGGGTTGGTCTAGGTCAAAGATTGGCACACGACAACCTGCAGGCCAAATCAAGCCACCATCTGTTTTTGTAAATAAAGTTTTATTGAAACATAGTCATATTCATTTATGTATTATCTATGGCTGCTTCCACACTATAACAGCTGAGTTGGAGAATGGCAATGAAGACCATATGGCCCACATAGCCTAGAATGTTTACTATTTTGCCCTTTTCAGAAGAAAATTGTCTATCCATTGTTGCAGGAAGTCACGGACCCCGAATGGAGAGACCAGCTGAAGCTGCAGCAGAACATAAATTGTGAAGATTTTTTTTTTTTTTTTTTTTTGAGACGGAGTCTCGCTCTGTCGCCCAGGCTGGAGTGCAGTGGCGCAATCTCGGCTCACTGCAAGCTCCGCCTCCCGGGTTCACGCCATTCTCCTGCCTCAGCCTCTCCGAGTAGCTGGTACTACAGGCGCCCGCCACCACACCCGGCTAATTTTTTGTATTTTTAGTAAAGACGGAGTTTCATCGTGGTCTCGATCTCCTGACCTCGTGATCCACCCGCCTCGGCCTCCCAAAGTGCTGGGATTACAAGCGTGAGCCACCGCGCCCAGCCGATTGTGAAGATTTAATGGACATTTATCAGTTCCCAAATTAATACTTTTATAATTTCTTATGCCTGTCTTTACTGCAGGCTCTGAACATAAATTGTGAAGATTTCATGGACATTTATCACTTCCCCAATCAATACTCTTATAATTTCTTATGCCTGTCTTTACTTTAATCTCGTAATCCCATCATCTCTGTAAGCTGAGGGTGTATGTCACGTCCAGACCCTGTGATGATTGCGTTAACTGTGTAAATTGTTAGTAAAATGTGTGTTTGAACAATATGAAATCAGTGCACCCTGAAAAAGAACAGAATAACAGCGATTTTCAGGGAACAAGGGAGATAACCATAAGGTCTGACTGCCTGCGGGGTCGAGCAGAGTAAAGCCATATTTTTCTTCTCGCAGAAAGCCTATAGATGGATGTGCAAGTAGGAGAAATATCGCTGAATTCCTTTCTCAGCAAGGAATGTTAATAATTGATAGCCCTGGGGAGGGAATGCATTCCTGGGGGTAGGTCTATGAACGGCCGCTCTGGGAATGTCTATCTTATGTGGTTGAGATAGGACTGAAGTATGCCCTGGTCTCCTGCAGTGCCCTCAGGCTTGCTAGGATTGGGAAATTCCAGCCTGGTGAATTCTAGTCAGACCAGTTGTCTGCTCTCGAACCCTGTTTCCTGTTAAGATGTTTATCAAGACAATGCGTGCACAGTGGGACATGGACTCTCATCAGTAATTAATTCTAATTTTGCCCTTGTCTTGTGATCTTTTATTGCCCTTTGAAGCATGTGATCCTTGTGACCTACTCCCTGTTCGTACATCCCCTCCCCTTCTAAAATCCCTAATAAAAACTTGCTGGTTTTGCGGCTTGGGGTCGCCATCACAGTCCTACCGATATGTGATGACACCCCCCCGGAGGCCCAGCTGTAAAATTTCTTTGTACTCTTTCTCTTTATTTCTCAGACCAGCTGACACTTAGGGAAAATATAAAGAACATACATTGAAATATTGGGGGCTGGTTCCCCCGATAATCCATGGTCTAGATCAGTGATTTCAAACTGTTCTCCAGAGACCTAAGGCTCTGTGAAGTTACCTCAGGGAAAAGGGAGGAACTGAGAGTGGGGCTCCAACCCCTGGCATTTTCCTACCAAGACTACACTTCTTATTTGTTGAAATCAACTAGTTGAGGCCAGGCACAGTGGCTCATGCCTATAATCCCAGCACTTTGGGAGGCCGAGGCGGCGGATCACCTGAGGTCAAGAATTTGAGACCAGCCTGGCCAACATGGTGAAACCCCATCTCTACTAAAAATACAAAAATTAGCTGGGCATGGTGGTGTGCACCTATAATCCCAGCTACTCCAGAGGCTGAGACAGGAGAATAGCTTGAATCCGGGAGACAGAGGATGCAGTGAGCCAAGATCACACCACTGCACTCCAGCCTGGGCAACAAAGAGTGAAACTCTGTCTCAAAAAAAAAAAAAAAAAAAGAAATTAACTAGCTGGATTTTATTTAAACATTTTATTATGGAAGTTTCCAAAAATATTTGAAAGTAAAGTGAATAATATCATGAACCCCATACACTCATCTCCCAGCTTCAAGAATTACCAAGTCCTAGCCGGTTTTGGTGCATCTTCCACTGCCTGCCCCCACCCCGCACAGGGTTATTCTGAAACAAACACCAGCATTATTTCATTTTATTATTGTATTTCTTGTTTCTTTTCTTTTTTTTTTTTTTTTTTTTTTTATGGAGTCTTGCTCTGTTGCTCAGGCTGGAGTGCAGTGGCGCAATCTTGGCTGACTGCAACCTCTGCCTTCCAGGTTCAAGCAATTCTCCTGCCTCAACCTCCTGAGTAGCTGAGGCTACCAGCGTGCACCACCACACCCGGCTAATTTTTTGTATGATTGTATTTCTTTTAAGGGATAGGATTAAAAAAAAAAACCTATCCATCGTGACACCTAAAAGTTAATACAAATTTTTTAATATCATAAAATATCCAGTGTTCAAATTTCCTCTATTGTTATTTATTTATTCTTTTCTTAAGCCCTTGGTTTGTTCAAATCAGAATGCAAACAAAGTCCATACATTGCATTTGGTTGATGTTTCTTAAGTCTTTTAGTCTGCAGCAACCCTACTCCTGCCCTGTTTTGTTTTTCTCCTTGCAAATTATCTGTTGAGGAAGTTGGGTCTTCTGTGCAGGAGGGTCTTCTGTAATTCCAGATTTTACGAGTGCACCCCATAGTGCAATGTGTTCCTTAGTCCTCTCAAGTTCCTGTAAAATGGTGGTTAGGTTTATACTTCATCAGAACCACCTTTGATTTTTTGCTGACAATCTTTCATAGATGGTGCTGTGAAATCCTCTTATATCATATCAGGCAGCACATAATATCTGCTTGTCTTTCTGTGTGTAATATCAAGATGGATGGATGGATTCAGATGTTGTCAGCCTAGTTCATCCATTATAAACTCCCCATCAGCTCTTCAACTCATGGTTTTAGCAGACATTGATGATTATTGTTGCACCCACTATTTTTTTAATCACAAAAGTCATACATGTAGGCCGAGCATGCTGGCTCACGCCTGTAATCACAGCACTTTGGGAGGCTGAGACGGGTGGATCACTTGAGGCCAGAAGTTTGAGACCAGCCTGGTCAACATGGTGAAAACCTATCTCTACTAAAACTACAAAAATTAGCTGGGTGTGGTGGCACACGCCTTGTAATCCCAGCTACTCGAGAGGCTAAGGCACAAGCATCTCTTGAACCTGGGGGGCAGAGGCTGCAGTGAGCCAAGACTGTACCATTGCACTCCAGCCTGGGTGACACAGTAAGCTTCTGTCTCAAAACAAAAAAAGGAAAAAGAAAAAGTCATACATAGAAAATTGTAAAAAAAAAAAAAACCCAAATATCCATCCAAAGGAGACTGAAAAGATAAAAGCAGTAATTATATCACACTATATTTATACATCAGGCAATACAGCAGTCAGAATTTAAAATCTAAATATATCATTCGGGGGAGGCATATATGTGTGTTAAAAGTACAAAAATATGTATAGGAATGATAAACTCCAAATGTATTGTTTACTTCTTTTTGTATGGGAGAATGAGGAATAGGACTGTGTTTCAATTATACATATGATTCAATTTTTTATATATATATATATATATATATACACATACACACACACACACACACATTTTGTTTATTAAGAGGTCTGTATGAACTATTTATTGCAAAATGTTAAGATTTGTCAAAGCCAGGAGGTGTTAACTTTGTTATCTCTACAGTTTCTTTGTATGTTTAACATATTTTATAATTTTTAAAAAAGGACTTGATATATAAACAGGGAAAATATTGCCAACTCAAAAAGATGCATAATAAAAAATACATTCTGTTCATTTCAGACCCATGGTTCTCCTCCTCAGAGACACTGATTATTACCCATTTCATATGCATCTTTCAGGAATTGTCTATGCAAATGAAAGACTTAATACCCAAAAGAGCTGCTCCTCTCAGAAGAACCACTTTAAAACATTTTTCATTTTTCGGGACTTGCTCCATTGCCTAGGTGCAGTGATACAATCATAGCTCACTGCAGCCTCAAACTCCTGGGCTCAAGCAATCCTCCCACCTCAGCCTCCTGCGTATTTGGGACTACAGGTACATACCATGCCCAGCTAATTCAGAAAAACCATGAGCCATCTTTACACACATAGACATCTGACTGCACCCACCCATGTGGAAGGCAGCCTGTAGACTGAGGCCTTCCATTTGGAGAGTCCACTTTGTGAGCTTTTATTTTGGAGACTCACTGGAAACCAGTCTTTGTTTTCCCTGTCAATGGACCTGAAGCTATCTGGTTAGTCTTGTCTTTTCTTTTCTTTTCTTGTTTGAGATGGAGTCTCGCTCTGTCACTCAGGCTGGAGTGCAGTGGTGCGATCTCGGCTCACTGCAACCTCTACCTCCTGGGTTCAAGCCTCCCAAATAGCTGGGATTTCAGGTGCCTGCCACCATGCTTGACTAATTTTTTTTTTTTTTTTTTTTGTAGTGACGGGGTTTCACCATGTTAGCCAGACTGGTCTCGAACTCTTGACCTCAGGTGATCTGCCCGCCTTGGCCTCCCAAAGTACTAGCATTACAGGCATGAGCCACCACGTCCGGCCTGGTTAGTCTTTTCTGACTGGTGATCTCATAGGCCTTGTCTGTTAAACTAGTGTCAGCTTTGGGGAGTGGCTGCTTATCTCTTCAAGTTTCCTCTCCAGGAGGAAGGGTTAGTAGGATCAATTTTCATATGCCAAACAATCTGTATTTAAGTCAGACCACCCCAAGTATATCCTCAAAGTTTGGTGAAAATCAGCCCAGCTATTTTCTTATGATGGAGTACACAAATAGACAAGTCACAAACTTCATTTTATTATGTGGACAAATTCCCCCCCGCTCTGACCTTTGGGAGTGGGGGAAAGAGAGAGAAAAGAACTTAAAAAATGAGAGCACACTCAGTTCACTGTTCTGTACTTGCCTTTTTCCCCTGCTTTTTACTGCACCTTGAGATAGTTTCATGTTTTGTATCAGTTCATATGGTTTTGCCCTCATATTTACAGTACAAATACTGGCCAGGTGTGGTAGCTCATGCCTGTAATCCCAGCACTTTGGGAGGCTGAGGCAGGCAGATCATGAGGTCAGGAGCTGGAGACCAGCCTGACCATCATGGTGAAACCCCATCTCTACTAAAAATATAAAAATTAGCTGGGCCTGGTGGCACACGCCTGTAATCCCAGCTACTCGGGAGGCTGAGGCAGAAGAATCGCCTGAACCCGGGAGACGGAGGTTGCAGTAAGCCAAGATCCCACCATTGCACTTCAGCCTGGGCAACAGAGTGTGACTCTGTTTCAAAAAAATTAAATAAAAATAAATAAATAAAGTACAAATACTGGTTGTTTTATTTGTGAATATATTGGCTTATTAACATGGGCTAAAATTAGTAATAATAATCTACCCATTCTTTCTAAAATAACGTGTTGACTTCTGTTAAGTGTAGGGTGACCAACTCATTCCTTTGCCTGGAATTTTCTGTTTTAGCACTTACAGTCCTATATCCCAGGAAACCCTTCAGTTCTAAGCAAACTGGGATATTTGGTCACCATATTAAGTTCCAAATAAACATCAGACAAGTTTGAATAGGAGGTGGCACATTTTAACAAAACAAGTAGTAATCTTGGTCTTCGCCCTAAAATGGAACTGTTAACCCAATACTGTCCATATAAAGATTTTCTCAGAACTTGTGCTATTATTATTGTTGGGAGATGCCTCATGCTTTTAGACAGCAGAATAGTATTCCAGTGTATGACTTCACCATCATCTTATTAAATCTGTTCCTTACTGATGGACTTTTCGTGTCTTTCCAGTGTTGTGCTACAATAAACAAGTCTGCCATAAATATCTTTATTCATCTGTTCTGTAAACTGGCAAATTCTGTGTAACAATTTGTTTTGAAAATAAGGTCTTCCTGCTAAAAACAAAACTCAAAAAGCCACAGGATTAAAGAGTCTGTCATCTTGGGCCTTCTGTGAGTCTCCTTTTCTTCAGGTGACTGACTGGGCTTCGCATGGGTGTAAAATGGGTTGGCAGCCAAGGCCCTGGGAAGAAAGCCCAGGCAAAGAGGAGAGGCTTTCTGGGGTGCATGAGGGAGAAAAACAGCCCACTGCTGTGGTTCCCAGCATGAGGGGGTTGTTTATCAAGGCGCTGGAAGAGGAGTTGGGCAGACTTTGAGAGGTCCAGTGTTGGCCAGGAGCAGCACTGAGAGACTGGAACCATTCAGCTGTGTTCTAAAAGGAGGAGAGAAAGGAAGGAAAAACAAGTCAAGACACACACTGGGTGGCTGCCGGCTGGCCAGGGCTCTTGGTACAATAAGTCTGGTGCCAGGCTGCGGGGCCCAGCCAGCTCTCCCTGGGGAACCCACCCCAGACTGGTTTAGATCATTTCTGCAGTGGCTTCTTGGGGCTATTAGAAATGGATTTTTACAGAGTTGGAAATAATGCAGTACTTTTCCAGAGGGATGGCTACCTGGGCCAGAAAGGTGATTTTCCAGCCATGTTGTCTATCCTATGTGTATTAATACATCCTTTATCCATCAAAGAGGCGGCTAGTATCATTTGCCAAACTGTTCGTGCAGAATGCTATTAGTGAAACATGAGGTCTCAAAGCCAAAAAAGTTTGAAAAATGCCAGGCCCATCAAAATCAAGCAAAATAATTTACTGTAGAAATTTGCAGATCCTTCAAAGTACTAATACTGTAATTGAGACTTTTCAAAAAGGAGATAAAGTATGAAGCTGTTTCCCAAACTTTTAGTCCTTGGAACTCCTTTTTCTCCCCCACAGAACACACAGTCACATCTCTGCTAATGTTGTCTGCTAATTCTAACCTATAGGAAAAGGAAGAAGCCAATAGGCCTGACCCAAAATCTTCCAAGAATCTCAGACAAATAAGGCTATGGAATCTGGCCAGTGAGCTATCTTGGACACTGCCATGTCCTACACAAAAGCATGACGGGCATCTGTCATAATATAAAATAACTGACTTTTGGCCAGGCGCGGTGGCTCATGCCTGTAATCCCAGAACTTTGGGAGGCCGAGGCAGGTGGATCACGAGGTCAGGAGTTCAAGACCAGCCTGGCCAATATGGCCAAACCCTATCTCCACTAAAAATACAAAAAAATTAGCCGGGCATGGTGGCAGGCGCTTATAGTCTCAGCTACTCAGAGGCTGAAGTGGAAGAATCGCTTGAACCTGGGAGGTGGAGGTTACAGTGAGCCGAGATTGTGCCACTGCACTCCAGCCTGGGCAGTAGTGCGAGACTCTGTCTTAAAAATAAATAAATAATTGACTTTCATGAGCATGAAGGATTCTCCAGAAATTGAGTTAGGCGCAGCTGCATGCCGGTCAGAACAGTCTAGCAAAGATGGCAAAGAGAGCTGGGGCTCGCCTGCATCTCTGCATTTCACACCTCTGATCTCGAGACTCAGCATCACCCTTGGCCACACTGATCTCCAAGGGCCTCTGTGTGTCAGGCTCAGTGCACACAGTACCTATGGGGGAGATGCCCTGGTGCAGGGTTCTGAGGAGGCCTGCAAAGATCACTTCATCCAATTGGCATCCCCACTGTGTCACTCTGTGTCTGACCCCATCTTTGCTGATGTGTTTGTGTTAAAATGCAAAGCAAAGCCATTTGGGAAGAACCATTGTCAGAATCCTTGGTAGCATCCTTCCCCTGAGATTTGGGTGCAAAGAGGCAGGTTTTGTGTTTGTTGAAGATAAAATGTCCTGTACTAGAGACTGTATTTGCAAGTCTTTCCCATCCTTGAGCCATTGCACAAGGCTGGTACCTTGTATCTAGGATTGCTTCCCCTGAAATGGATTGGAAAATAAAATGTTAAAAAGTCAGAGAGAACATGAGTTCTAGTCCACTCTACCTCTAATTTGCTGGTTGACATTAGAAAGTCCTTTTGCATATATACATACATCAAAACATCATGTTTTACACCATACGTATATACAATTTTTATTTGTCAGTTTTAAAACAAGAAAGTTCTTTCCCCTCTCTGACTTCATGTTCTTCCTCTGTAAAATGAAGGGGTCAGACTATTTCAGTTATTGGCCAACATTTTTATTAGAAGAAGCCTTCTGTCAAGCAAAGTCTGAAGGAGCATCTCAAATAAAACAGACAAAAGTAGTCTCTGACCAAAATGTTTTTAAGGAAATGTTATGTCATTACTGTATAACAGGATATGTTTACTCTACAAATTGGGACAGAGGTTGCTTTTAGAAACAAGGAGGTAGTTGTGATTGGGACAGGGCACACAGAGAGCTTCTGGGGTGGCTGCAAAATGTTATTTTTTGACCTGAGTGGTTTCCTTGACCTGAGTGGTTTTCCTTAGGGTTATTCAGTAAGCTATTTTTATATTTATATTACGAATGCATTATAAAGTCAATTACTGAGAACACAAATGTGTCCATTAGATTTAGCTGCAAAAGGCAGAAAACCCCAAACAGAAGTGGCCTCAATAAGACAGAATTGTATGTCTCTTTTATGTAAATGAAATCTGGAGGTGAGCAGTCCAGGGCACTCACTGTAAGAAAGTGAGTCAGCAAGGTAACTCAGTGATCATCAGGACCAAGCCTCCTTCTCTCTGTCAATTCAAAGTCCAAGATGACTGATTGAGTTCCACCATCATGTCCATATTAGAGCTAGCTAGAGGAGGGATGAGAAGAGCATTCCCATTCACTTGAAGAAAACTCCCAGAAGTCACACTCACAACCTTTGCTAACATCCCATTGACTAAGGCTTAAATGCACTGCCTTACCTATCTGCAAGGAAAGCTGGGAGATGTAGTTTAATCAGGGCACTATGGCCCCACTCAAGTGTAGTTTCTACAACAAACGAAAAAGGGACCACTAGCAGAATCTGCCAAAATGTATAAATGAATTTTTGTCTCTGATGTGTTCACATTTGGCAGATGACTGATTTAGGTGTCTTTGTTGTTTTTCAGCCACAATTTTTTTTTTTTTTTTTTATTATACTTTAGGGTTTCAGGGTACATGTGCACAATGTGCAGGTTTGTTACATATGTATCCATGTGCCATGTTGATTTCCTGCACCCATTAACTCGTCATTTAGCATTAGGTGTATCTCCTAATGCTGTCCCTCCCCCCTCCCCCCACCCCACAACAGTCCCCGGAGTGTGATGTTCCCCTTCCTGTGTCCATGAGTTCTCATTGTTCAATTCCCACCTATGAGTGAGAACATGCGGTGTTTGGTTTTTTGTCCTTGCGATAGTTTACTGAGAATGATGTTTTCCAGTTTCATCCATGTCCCTACAAAGGACACGAACTCATCATTTTTTATGGCTGCATAGTATTCCATGGTGTATATGTGCCACATTTTCTTAATCCAGTCTATCGTTGTTGGACATTTGGGTTGGTTCCAACTCTTTGCTATTGTGAATAGTGCTGCAATAAACATACGTGTGCATGTGTCTTTATAGCAGCATGATTTATAGTCCTTTGGGTATATACCCAGTAATGGGATGGCTGGGTCAAATGGTATTTCTAGTTCGAGATCCCTGAGGAATCGCCACACTGACTTCCACAATGGTTGAACTAGTTTACAGTCCCACCAACAGTGTAAAAGTGTTCCTATTTCTCCACATCCTCTCCAGCACCTATTGTTTCCTGATTTTTTAATGATGGCCATTCTAACTGGTGTGAGATGGTATCTCACTGTGGTTTTGATTTGCATTTCTCTGATGGCCAGTGATGATGAGCATTTCTTCATGTGTTTTTTGGCTGCATAAATGTCTTCTTTTGAGAAGTGTCTGTTCATGTCCTCTGCCCACTTTTTGATGGGGTTGTTTGTTTTTTTCTTGTAAATTTGTTTGAGTTCATTGTAGATTCTGGATATTAGCCCTTTGTCAGATGAGTAGGTTGCAAAAATGTTCTCCCATTCTGTAGGTTGCCTGTTCACTCTGATGATAGTTTCTTTTGCTGTGCAGAAGCTCTTTAGTTTAATGAGATCCCATTTGTCGATTTTTGCTTTTGTTGCCATTGCTTTTGGTGTTTTAGACATGAAGTCCTTGCCCATGCCTATGTCCTGAATGGTATTGCCTAGGTTTTCTTGTAGGATTTTAATGGTTTTAGGTCTAACATATAAGTCTTTAATCCATCTTGAATTAATTTTTGTATAAGGTGTAAGGAAGGGATCCAGTTTCAGCTTTCTACATATGGCTAGCCAGTTTTCCCAGCACCATTTATTAAATAGGGAATCCTTTCCCCATTTCTTGTTTTTGTCAGGTTTGTCAAAGATCAGATAGTTGTAGCTATGCGGCGTCATTTCTGAGGGCTCTGTTCTGTTCCATTGATCTATGTCTCTGTTGTGGTACCAGTACCATGCTGTTTTGGTTACCGTAGCCTTGTAGTATAGTTTAAAGTCAGGTAGCGTGATGCCTCCAGCTTTGTTCTTTTGGCTTAGGATTGACTTGGCGATGCGGGCTCTTTTTTGGTTCCATATGAACTTTAAAGTAGTTTTTTCCAATTCTGTGAAGAAAGTCATTGGTAGCTTGATGGGGATGGCATTGAATCTATAAATGACCTTGGGCAGTATGGCCATTTTCACGATATTGATTCTTCCAACCCATGAGCATGGAATGTTCTTCCATGTGTTTGTATCCTCTTTTATTTCATTGAGCAGTGGTTTGTAGTTCTCCTTGAAGAGGTCCTTCACATCCCTTGTAAGTTGGATTCCTAGGTATTTTATTCTCTTTGAAGCAATTGTGAATGGGAGTTCACTCATGATTTGGCTCTCTGTTTGTCTGTTATTGGTGTACAAGAATGCATGTGATTTTTGTACATTGATTTTGTATCCTGAGACTTTGCTGAAGTTGCTAATCAGCTTAAGGAGATTTTGGGCTGAGACGATGGGGTTTTCTAGATATACAATCATGTCATCTGCAAACAGGGACAATTTGACTTCCTCTTTTCCTAGTTGAATACCCTTTATTTCCTTCTCCTGCCTGATTGCTGTGGCCAGAACTTCCAGCACTATGTTGAAAAGGAGCGGTGAGAGAGGGCATCCCTGTCTTGTGCCAGTTTTCAGAGGGAATGCTTCCAGTTTTTGCCCATTCAGTATGATATTGGCTGTGGGTTTGTCATAGATAGCTCTTATTATTTTGAGATACGTCCCATCAATACCTAATTTATTGAGAGTTTTTAGCATGAAGGGTTGTTGAATTTTGTCAAAGGCCTTTTCTGCATCTATTGAGATAACCATGTGGTTTTTGTCTTTGGTTCTGTTTATATGCTGGATTACATTTATTGATTTGCGTATGTTGAACCAGCCTTGCATCCCAGGGATGAAGCCCGCTTGATCATGGTGGATAAGCTTTTTGATGTGCTGCTGGATTCGGTTTGCCAGTATTTTATTGAGGATTTTTGCATCAATGTTCATCAAGGATATTGGTCTGAAATTCTCTTTTTTGGTTATGTCTCTGCCAGGTTTTGGTATCAGGATGATGCTGGCTTCATAAAATGTGTTAGGGAGGATTCCCTCTTTTTCTATTGATTGGAATAGTTTCAGAAGGAATGGTACCAGTTCCTCCTTGTACCTCTGGTAGAATTCAGCTGTGAATCCATCAGGTCCTGGACTCTTTTTGGTTGGTAAGCTATTGATTATTGCCACAATTTCAGAACCTGTTATTGGTCTATTCAGAGATTCAACTTCTTCCTGGTTTAGTCTTGGGAGGGTGTATTTGTCGAGGAATTTATCCATTTCTTCTAGATTTTCTAGTTTATTTGCATAGAGGTGTTTGTAGTATTCTCTGATGGTAGATTGTATTTCTGTGGGATCGGTGGTGATATCCCCTTTTTCGTTTTTTATTGCATCTATTTGATTCTTCTCTCTTTTCTTCTTTGTTAGTCTTGCTAGCGGTCCATCAATTTTGTTGATCTTTTCAAAAAACCAGCTCCTGGATTCATTAATTTTTTGAAGGGTTTTTTGTGTCTCTATTTCCTTCAGTTCTGCTCTGATTTTAGTTATTTCTAGCCTTCTGCTAGCTTTTGAATGTGTTTGCTCTTGCTTTTCTAGTTCTTTTAATTGTGATGTTAGGGTGTCAATTTTGGATCTTTCCTGCTTTCTCTTGTGGGCATTTAGTGCTATAAATTTCCCTCTACACACTGCTTTGAATGTGTCCCAGAGATTCTGGTATGTTGTATCTTTGTTCTCGTTGGTTTCAAAGAACATCTTTATTTCTGCCTTCATTTCCTTATGTACCCAATAGTCATTCAGGAGCAGGTTGTTCAGTTTCCATGTAGTTGACCGGTTTTGAGTGAATTTCTTAATCCTGAGTTCTAGTTTGATTGCACTGTGGTCTGAGAGACAGTTTGTTATAATTTCTGTTCTTTTACATTTGTTTCAGCCACAATTTTAAATGCAGTTTCTGGTATACAAAATAAGGTGAATATTAATAGTTTGTGGAACTGCAGAAGTACAGAATGTGACTTAAAAACCCCTGAACTAGAAACTCCCTGAGAGCTTTTCCAGCTTTGACATTCCAGAATTCTGTGGAAGTCCTGCCCACATATATGAGCTTACAGAGGGTTTTCTCTCTGGAGATTGGCAGGGGTGTTCTTGTTACCTTCAGGACTGATAACTGTGCTCATTGTTTAAGTTAGCACAGCCCTAGCCAAGTATCATGAAAAGCGCTCTGTCATTCAGCAGTCTTCCCCCTTGGGCTGGGAGTTCCCCAGAGGTGATATAGTTTACTGAGGCATTGAAAACTCAGGCATCCAAGCAGTAACAGCTTCTTAGTGGGGAGTGGCTCAGACTTTCCCTCCACAGTTTCAGAGATTGTTGTAGTAGAAGAGTCTACCCTTGATTCAACCCTTTTCATTTTTCAGAGGAGGAAGCATGGATCCAGAGTGGCTGAGAGATTTACTTGACGTGACCAGCAACTTATAGTAGGACGGGGCCTAGTACTAACTTGTTCCGATACTTTCTTTTTTGTCATTTTACAGATGAAACTGCAACCTGGAAAGGTAGCTTGCCCAGAGCCACATTGTTACTCAGAATGGATCAGAGTTTGAATGCATACAATGCACAGCAGAGACTACACTTTAGCCTCTATGCTAAGAACTACTGCCTCCCATTGTGTGAGGACAGACTTTACTATGGGAGCAGGAACACTTCGTCACACCACTTAGATGTCACATCCCTTCAGATCACCCTTTGCTCCAATTCTGTACCGCTTCATCAACCTCTTGATGTCTAATTCAACACCTTGGCATAGGGAATAATATACCTCTAGGTGTAGAAACAAACTTTCTGCTAGTGCAAAAGCTCATCCTCCAGATGAGGGGGATGGGACATGTTGGTATTTTCCAGGAGCATCTTTCTTTGTGCAGCAATCCCCCAACACTGCAAACTGATCAGATGGAGCTTCAAAACCTGCAAAGGTTATGACCCTAGGTAGTGGGGACCACAACCTGTGGAGTCCTAATTAGGGAAAAGGAGTCAGGCTGGTGGGAGCAGGGGAAAGAAAAAAGAAAAAGCAGATAAGCTATACATCTGCCTTTCTTCATGGTCCAGGACACATAACCCTCCTGTGCAAATAACTCACAATCTTCCTGTGCCCAACTATCACCAGACATCTCGGCTGATAGAATAATGTACATTAGCTCACTGCAACCTTGGCGTTATCTGTACTGTACAAAGCCCTCTTCAGCACACAGCACAAGCACCATCCTAAAAAATCCCCAGCAAGCCTTTGTCTCCTTGCAGTCAGCTCCTCTCTTGCTGACTTGCCCATTGCACCCTTGCAACATACTTTCATACTTCCTCTAACAAATCTGCTTTGCTGACCTACAACTGTCTTGGTAAATTCTTTTTACCACCCTCATAGCACCGGCCCCAGATAGTCACTACCTGAGACACAACTTCCCTGAAAAGCAGTGCCATCTCTGGGAGCTGCCCTAGCAACCTACAACAAGTCTCTCTTTGCTGCAGCTTTCTAGGTTGTGCACAGTGGCATTACAGCAGCAAGGCCTTCCTGCCTGCTATCACTTATTTTCCCTAGGCGAAGGGGCTGGGGAAACATCCACTGGGCCTCATGGACAACAGGAAAGTCTGAGGATGAGAGGCACTTTGGAGAATCACTGGAGCAACTCTAGCAGTTCAGCTAGTTGGCTCTTCAGGATTCTCCTTGTCTTCCAGCACAGAAGGCTTTTAATCCAGCCAGAGGTGGAGGGAGGGTGGGATGAGCTAATGGGCCTGAGGGAAGACTTTGTATCTTAGAAGACAGTCCAGAAGGACCTAGAGACAGAGGGTGTTGTTTTTGTCCTTATTCCGACAACTCTTCTGAGAGGATAGTTGGGGCTGGAGGATGCTGTGCAGCCTGTTTAGAGGGCAGGGAAGTTGGAACAGTGTGAGGGAACCAGTAGAGATGACCTCCTGCCTCTGTAAAGAACATGACCCTGGGAAATCCCAAAGCTTCACATGGCCCAGTCTGTGAAGAGCCACACTGAAGAAAACAAAGTGTTACAGTTACAAATCATTCAAAAATGCTACAATCTTCATTTTTATATCTCTAAGAATATTAAAAGGGATCTAATTAATAATTCATAGAAAACTCCATTTCAGGCTGGGCGTAGTGGTTCACGCCTATAATCCTAGCACTTTGGGAGGCCAAGGCAGGAGGATTGCTTGAGCCCAGGAGTTAGAGACCAGCCTGGGCAACAGGCTCTATTAAAAAAATTTAAAAATTAGCTGGCATGGTGGTGCATACCTATAGTCCCAGCTACTAGGGGAAGCTGAGGTGGAAGAATCACTTGACCCTGGGAGGTTGAGGCTGCAGTGAGCCATGTTCGTGCCACTGCACTTCAGCCTGGGCAACAGAACGAGACCCCTGTCTCAAAAACAAAACAAAAAACTCCATTTTGACCAGACACTGGTTCATGCCCGTAATCTCAGCACTTTGGGAGGCCAAGGCAGGAGGATGGCTTGTGATCAGGAGTTCAAAACCAGCCCTGGCAAGATAGTGAGACCCTGTCTCTACAAAAAATTTAAAAACTAGCTGAGCATGGTGACCTGTGCCTGTAGTCCCACCTACTTGGGAGGCTGAGGTGGGACAATCACTTAAGCCCAGGAGTTCAAAGTTATAGTGAGCTATGATTGTGCCACTGCATTCCAGCCTGGGTGATAGAGCAAGACTGTCTCAAAAAACAAAAAAAACTGAGATCTTACTGACTCCAGAATTTGCTCATGCTCACATTGATCCTTAATCTTTCCCCCACTCGCCTCCCAGGCCCTCTCCAGGAAAGAGAAATCGTCTTGAAGAGGCCCAGCCCCCAGAAGAATGTAGTTCTTCACATGCCTCAAAAGAGTAAGGGCCAACTACAGTTTGCTAAAAGTTGGAGGAGCTTCCCCTACATAGTTTGGCCATAGAGTCATCAAAATTATTTTTGTGACCCAGACAGCAGCCCCAGACACTGCATCAGCTCCGTTCTGAAGCCAGAAGAAACTTTCTGCTCCCCGTAAGGCTCCTCTTCACCCCATTACATTCCTTTCCTCTCTCCACCTCCTGCTTTGATGTTCCCCCGCGGCCACACGTAAGGAATATCATCTTCTTTCTCTTAAAGGGACAATTATTGTTCACTTGTCTCATAGACGTGAGACATTTACCTGTTGAGTAAACAGGATGTCTCCTCCGAGTCAGAAATGGATTTCTTTTGTTGACAGTGATAGAAAACCCAACCCAAACCAGTAGCAGCAAAAAGGGGATGTGTTGGCTCATGGAAAGGAAAAGTCCAGGAGCAGGGCTGTATATTACACAGGATTGCACTCTGCTGTGTGTCACACAAACCTGATTGCCCCAGCTTTTATCCCACTTTGCAAGCAATCTGGCCATCTGAGGATGACGCTGGGTCCATGCCATCATCAGGCTGCAGTTCTTTCTGTCAGCCTTTTCTTGTGGATTCCATTCTCCTGTGGCTCCACTTTGTCTTACATATGCCATCCAAGAAGGAAGAAGAGGGACAAAAAGCAAAGTCTCCCTCTTTCACAAGCTTCCCCAGAAGCTCCATGCACTGATTTCTACTTACAAGTTCATTGGTGAGAAGCATGTCCCATGGCCTCCCTGCACTGCAAAGGAGTCTAGAAAGATTAGTATTTTGAGATGGACACAGAGCTCCCTAAGCCGAATTGAGGGTCTGTTGATTAGGCAGAAGAGGAGAGTGAACTAGTGTCCACTGAGCCCATAGGGGCTTGGACCAGTGTCCCATGAGTATCTTTCTGTGTCTCTATCTCTGTCTTTGTCTTTCTTTCTCTCTCTCTCTCTTAGTCTCTCTTTCTCTGTCTCTCTTTGTCTGACTGCCCTTTTCTGTCTGGTGCTGTTTCTCTCTCTGTTTCTCTGTCTCTTTCTCTCTCTCTTTTTCTGTTTCTCTGCTGTCTCTGTTTCTCTCTGTCTGTCTGTCTGTCTCTCCACTCTAGTCTCTTTCCTGGTGGCTTCATGTTTATGCAGCCTCCCCCTGTGGTCTCAGGGAGGCTCCTGCCACTCGGGATCTCACATGCATTCCTAGTCAAGCCCAGGAGAAGGCCAGATTCTCTGTTGCAGTCCTATATCCCATCTCCTGTCCGTCCCTGAAAGAGTTACTGTGGCCCTGGGGAATGGCATGGCGTAGCCTAGTCACATGCCCTTTTTCTAAGTGGGGCTAAGAGTGTAGAAGAGGGTATTGCCCAAGAGGAAAATCAAGGCACAGTTCCTGAGAAGGGGAAATGGATGCTGGTGGCCCCAAATCAAACCCAATAAATCATAAACAAACATCTACTGCAGAATCTTAGACATCATCCTATTAAGAGGTGTTTAAATAACTGAAAGTGTGTCAGAGCTTCCCTAAACATTTGGTTAAAATAATGTTTTTTGTTGTTGTTGTTGTTTTTTGAGATATAGTTTCACTCTTCTTGCCCAGGCTGGAATGCAATGACACGATCTCGGCCCACTGCAACCTCCACCTCCCCGGTTCCAGCGATTCTCCTGTCTCAGCCTCCCAAGTAGCTGGGATTACAGGTGCCTGCCACCATGCCCACCTAATGTTTTTGTATTTTTAGTAGAGAGGGGATTTCACCAGGTTGGCCAGGCTGGTCTTGAACACCCAACCTCAGGTCATCCACCCGCCTCGGCCTCCGGAAGTGCTGGGATTACAAGCGTGAGCCATTGTGCCCAGCCTTGTTTTTGTTTTGAGACGGGGTCTCACTCTGTTGCCCAGGCTGGAATGCAGTGGTGCAATCTCGGCTCACTGCAACCTCCACCTCCCACCCAGGCTGGAATGCAGTGGTGCAATCTCGGCTCACTGCAACCTCCACCTCCCGGGTTCAAGCGACTCTCCTGCCTCAGCTTTCCAAGTGGCTGGGACTGCAGGCGTGCACCACCATGCCTGGCTAATTTTTGTATTTTTAGTAGAGATGGGGTTTTACTGTGTTGGCCAGGATGGTCTTGATCTCCTGACCTCGTGATCCTCCCGCCTCGGCCTCCCAAAGTGCTGAGAATACAGACGTGAGCCACTGCTCCTAGACTTATTCTCTGTTTAATTGCCAATGCATTAAATATTGACGGATTAAAAACTACTAAATGAAAGTTTATTGGAATTAATAATAATTTTTAAGGAAATAAAGGGACCCTGAGACCAAAAGTTTAAGAACTACTGTTTTAGATATGAGGTTTGCTTGGAAATCTTAAATAAGGAGCAACAGACACACTTATAAATGTTACATATCAAATTTTAACATACTTGGTTAGACGAGGTGGCTCATGCTTGTAATCCCAGCACTTTGGGAGGCCAAGGCGGGAGAATTGCTTCGTGCCAGAAGTTCAAGACAAGTCTGGTCAAAATAGTGAGAGCCTGTCTCCATAAAAAATAAAAAATAGTAGGTGTGGTGACACAAGCCTGTAGTCCCAGCTACTCAAGAGGGTGAAGCAAGAGGATCACTTGAGCTCAGGAGTTCGAGGCTGCAGTGAGCTGTGATCACCACTGCACTCCAGCGTGGGCAACAGAGTGAGACTCTTAAAAAAAAAAATGTATCTGAAGGCTTCATCGGTTTAGCTTTTCTGTCAGTCAGGTTCAGCTGTAAGTGACAGACAACAAAACAGCAATGTCTTCAACAATACAGAAATTTGTTTTGGCGTCACACATATAAAATTTGGATGCAAATAATCAAGGGCTGAGATTGTGGTTCTGGGTTCATGAGAGACCTAGACTGATTATATTTTGTGGCTCTGCCACATTCAACATGGGGTTTAAACCTCATGTTCCAAATGGCTATTCAAATTCCAACCGTCTCAGTTGCATTCTGTCAGCAGGACATTTCCCGGAAATTGCATATAGCACTACTGCTTATATTCTTTTGGCCAGACTTAGTTAAATGACCATACCTAACTGCAAAGCAGATTGAGGAATGCTATTTTAGAATTATGTTTTTCATGTACCCAATTAAAAATCAGGATTTCTATTGCTGGGAAAGAAAGGTGTATAAAATGTGAGAGGTTAGGGGTCAACTACTCTGTCATCTTTGTGCTATCAGGTTAACATATGTTTGTGCAGATCTTGGAATAAAGCTTCTCTTTTATTCTCTGTTTAAATGCAACATGCTGTGTTGCAAGGTGAGCTATTTATAAACAGTGGCCATCTACAACTGCATATCTATAAGTTGGTATTTTCTCAGTATCATCTAATAAAATAATTGTTGTGCGATAAATTGGCTGCTGAGGCTGATTCAAGCTATAATTGTCATCCAAACTCTGGTTTCAATTCAAGTTTTTGTGATCATTCTTCTTATTGACTGGTTTTAAAAAATATATAAAATCACATGTTTTTGGCCAGGTGCAGTGGCTCACACCTGTAATCTAAGGATGTTGGGACCCCAAGGTGGGAGGATCACTTGAGGGGAGGAGTTTGAAACCAGGCTGGCCAACATGGTGAAACCCCGTCTCTACTAAAATATACAAAAATTAGCCAGGTATGGTAGCGCACCCCTGTAATCCCAGCTATTTGAGAGGCTGAGGCAGGAGAATCACTTGAACCTGGGAGGCAGAGTTTGCAGTGAGCAGAGATCACACCACTGCACTCCAGTCTGGGTGACAGAGTGAGACTCTCCCTCAAAAACAAAAACAAAAAACTAGAAAAGCAAGAGCAAACCAAATCCAAAATTAGTAGAAGAAGAGAAATAATAAAGATCAGAACATAAGTAAATAAAATTGAAATGAAGAAAACAATACAAACGATCAACAAAACAAAAAGCCGGCTTTTTGAAAAGATAAACAAAATTGATAAACCTTTAGTCAGACTAAGAAAAGAAAAGAGAAGACTCAAATAAATAAAATCAAAGATGAAAAAGGTTACATTACAACTATTACTACAGAAATTCAAGGGATCATTAGTGGTTTCTATGAGCAACAATTCACCAATAAATTGGAAAATCTAGAAGAAATGGATAAATTCATAGACACATACAACTTACCAAGATTGAACCATGAAGAAATCCAAAACCTGAATAGACCGATAACAAGTAACGAGATCAATGCCATAATAAAATGTCTCCCCATAAAGAAAAGCCCAAGATCTGAAGACTTCACTGCTGAATTCTACTGACCTTTAAAGAACTAACAACAATCCTACTCAAACTATTCCAAAAAATAGGGGAGGAGGGAATACTTCCAAACTCATTCTGAGGACAGTGTGATCCTAATAGCAAAACCAGACAAAGACATAGCAAAAAAGAAAAGTAGGGCCCAATATTCCTGATGAATATTAATGCAAAAATCCTCAACAAAATACTAGCGAACTAAATTCAACAACACATTAAAAAGATCATTCATTATGACCCAGTGAGATTTATCCCAGGGATGCAAGGATGGTTCAGTATATGCAAATCAATCAATGTGATACATTATATCAACAAAATGAAGGACAAAAACAATATAATCATTTTATAAGTTTCAACATTTCTTCGTGATAAACACCCTCAAAAAACTGGGTATAGAAGGAACAAACCTCAAAATTACAAAAGCCATATATGACAGACCCACAACTAATATACTGAATGGGGAAAAACTGAAAGCTTTTTCTGTAAGATTTGGGACACGACAAGGATGCCCACTGTCACTACTGTTATTCAACATAGTACTGGAAGTCCTAGCTAGAGCAATCAGACAAAAGAAAGAAAGGGTATCCAAATTGGAAAGGAAGAAGTCAAATTATCCTTGTTTGCAGATGATATGATCTTGTATTTGGAAAAACATAAAGACTCCACAAAAAAACTATTAAAGCTGATAAACAAATTCAATAAAGATGCAGGACACAAAATCAACATACAAAAGTCAGCAGCATTTCTATATGCCAGCAGTGAACAATCTGAAAAGAAATCAATAAAGTAATGACAGTTACAGTAGCTACAAATAAAATAAAATACCTAGGAATTAACCAATAAAGTGAAAAATCTGTACAATGAAAACTATAAAACACTGATCCAAGAAATTGAAGAGGACACCAAAAAAACTGAAAGATATTCCATGTTCATGGATTAGGAGAATCAATATTGTTAAGATGTCCATACTATGCAAAGCAATCTAGAGATTTAATGCAATTCCTATCAAAATACCAATGATATTCTTCACAGAAATAGAAAAAAAAGTCCTAAAATTTATATGCAACTACAAAAGACCCAGAAGAGCCAAAGCTATCCTAAGAAAAAGAACAAAACTGGAGCTCTACAGTATAATTATAGTATAACTATAACTCTATAGTATACTTCAAACTGACTTTAAATTATACTATAGAGCTATAGTTACCAAAATGGCATAGTAATGGCATCAAAATAGACATATAGACCAATGGAATAAAACGAAGAATCCAGAAATAAATCCATACATCTACAGCAAATTCATTTTCAACAAAGGTACCAAAAACATACATTGCAGAAAGGACAGTCTCTTCAATAAATGGTGTTGGGAAAACTGGATATCCATATGCAGAAAAATGAAACTAGACCCCTATCTCACACATTATACAAAAGTCAAATCTAAATAGATTAAACACTTAAATTTAAGACCTCAAACTATGAAACTACTACAAGAAAATATTGAGAGGCCAAGGCGGGCGGATCATGAGGTCAGGAGTTTGAGACCAGCCTGACCAACATGGTGAAACCCCATCTCTACTAAAAATACAAAAAAATTAGTTGGGCCTGGTGGCAGGTGCCTGTAACCACAGCTACTCAGGAGGCTGAGGCAGGAGAATCGCTTGAACATGGGAGGCGGAGGTTGTGGTGAGCCAAGATCATTCCACTGCACTCCAGCCTGGGCGACAGGGCGAGACTCTGTCTCAAAAAGACAAAAAATAAAAAATAAAAAAATAAAAGATCTGAATAGACATTTCTTAAAAGATGACATACAAATGGCAAACAGGTACATGAAAACGTGCTCAGCATCACTGCGCATCAGAGAAATGCAAATCAAAACCACAATGAGATACCATCTCACCCCAGTTAAAATGACTTTCATCCAAAAGACAGACGATAATAAATGCTGGTGAGGATATGGAGAAAGGGGAACCCTCATATAGTGTTGAAGGAAATGTAAATTAATACAACCACTATGGAGAACAGTTTGGAGGCTCCTCAAAAAATTAAAACTAGAACTACCATAAGATTCGGCAATCCTACTCCTAGGTATATACCCAAAAGAAAGGACATTAGTATATGGAGGAGATATCTGCACTCCCATGTTTACTGCAACACTATTCGCAATAGTCAAGGTTTGGAAGCAACCTAAGTGCCCATCAACAGACATGTGGATATTTAAAAGTGTGGTACATATACACAATGGAGTACTATTCATCTATAACAGAGAATGAGATCCTGTCATTTGCAGCAACACAGATGGAACTGAAGGTCATTATGTTATGTGAAATAAGCAAAGCACAGAAAGACAAACTTTGCATGTTGTTACTTATTTCTGGGAGCTAAAAATTAAAACAACTGAACTCACTGCGATAGAGAAGGATGGTTACCAGAAGCTGGGAAGGGTAGTGAGGGAATTAGGGGGAAGTGGAGATGGTTAATGGGTTTAAAAAAAAAAAAGTCAGAATGAATGAGTAAGGCATATCTGCTAGCACAACAAGGTGACTATAGTAAAAAATAATGTAATCGTACATTTGAAAATGGCTAAAAGAGTATAATTGGATTGTTGTAACACAAAGGATAAATGTTTAAGGTGACAGATACTCCAGGTACCCTGATGTGATTATTATGTATTGTGTACTTGTATCAAAATATTTCATGTAACCCATAAGTATATACACCTACTATGTACCCAAAAAATTGACAATTAAAAAAACCTCTCCTTTCTACTATTTTGCTGTCCTGGTGGTCTTTTGGATGGCAATATAAACATATATACACTTACATACATTTTAAGTAAATTTTAAAACACATAAAATAATATTTTAGAAAGCATATAAACATAACAAAATAAATTTAAATTGATAAAATATGACGACTTTTAAAAATGGGATTCTGTGTATCATTTCATTTGGAATTAGGGAACTATTATTAAAGAGTTTGATAGCTGTGATCTTCTTCAGGTCCCAGACTAATAGATGTGTTTTTTTGGATATCACTTTATTGTTAAACATTCTGAATTTGAATGTCTGTAGACAGGGCTGCTACTCTTCAGTTTACTACAGGCTCTACCTTACCCTTTTTGTTCTTTCCCTTTTATTGATACATAATAATTTCCATATTTGTGAGGTACATGTGAGTGTTTCTTACATGCAAAGAATGTGTAATGATCAACTCAGGGTAATTGGGGTCTCATCACCTTGTGTGTTTATCATTTTTATGTGTTGGTATTATTTCAAGTCCTTTCTTCTAGTTCCTTTGAAATATACATAACATCGTTGCCAAGTATAGAAGTATAGTCACCCTAGTCTGCTGTCAAACATTATAACTTGTCTCTTCCATCTAACTCTGTCTGCACCCAGAACCAATCTCAATTTATTCCCCACCCCCCACTACCCACCACCCCAACTCTTCCCAATCTCTGTTATCTGTCTTCCCCATCCTCTTGTGTTAAACTGGGTTACATTACCAAATCTTAATGAAGTGGCATCGTTTGTCTGGGGTAAACACCTGAGGTTCATCATCTCACGCCAAGGAAATTGAGTACATGGACACACAAGAAGTAGGTTTAGGAGCTGAGATGTAATAGGCAAAAGTAAGAGAAAGGAGAATAGCTCTCTATCCTGTGAAGGAGGGAGGTGCCCCAGTGGGACTTTAGCTGCGCGGAGTGCACCAGATTTTATAGACTGGCTTCAGGAGGCAGTGCCTGATTTACATATTGCCCACAGATTGGTTGGATTCGGTGTGACGTTTACATAGCGCCAGGAAGCTGTCCACCCACCCGACCCTAATCTTGCTTATTATGCAAATGAGCTTGCCACTTGGTGGCGCCATGTTGCCTGCTCCTTACCGCACACGTGGTTGGCAAGTAAAAGGAAAGATGGAGCTGTCATTTTGAACATGCCTAGTCCCCAGGTAGCCCTTTCCTGCTGGCACAACTGCTGGCATTCACTCGTGCAAGCTACTAGCTTGCCTTTGAATGTCTGCAGCTCGATTTTATAGGCTGCTGTTTGTTAGAAAAGAAAATGATTTGGGGGCTGCTTTTCTTTTTTTTTTTTTTTTCTTTTGAGACGGAGTCTCGCTCTGTCACCCAGGCTGGAGTGCAGTGGCGCGATCTCGGCTCACTGCAAGCTCCGCCTCCCGGGTTCACGCCATTCTCTCCTGCCTCAGCCTCTCCGAGTAGCTGGGACTACAGGCGCCCGCCACCACGCCCCGCTGATTTTTTGTATTTTTAGTAGAGACGGGGTTTCACCGTGGTCTCGATCTCCTGACCTCGTGATCCGCCCGCCTCGGCCTCCCAAAGTGCTGGGATTACAAGCGTGAGCCACCGCGCCCGGCCTGGGGGCTGCTTTTCATTAAAAGGATGAGGAGGACTTCCATACCCTCGCTATCTGCTTAAAATAATTTATTCTTAACTCCTATGTCATTAACATCTGCCTGATCCCTGGAGATAGCTGAAATTTCTATCAAATTATACAGAGAGGAAGAAAACTTGTCTAAAGCCCAACAAGTATTTGTTAACTTGAAAAAAACCAAGGTGGCTACGTGCTCTTGTAGGGAATAATCTCTAAAGTGAGAATCAAGTACAGGCTGATCATGGCGGAAGTTGAGGTCAGATGTTAGAGGGTCTTGGAGGTGAGCTGAGAATTCTGTCTTTGACCCCATAGGGAATGGGAAACCACTGAATGTTGAATTGTAAAGGATTTAGAATTGTTAGGGAGGTTCTAGGAAGTGCCTCTTTAAAACCAAAGGTAAAATAATTTGTTCTAGATGAGATTAGGAGAACTAGGGCAGGTTAAAACAAGGCAGGTAAGTATGCCCTATGGTTAGTATTAATGGAGAGAAGCACTGGGTGTGTCTGCCAAGGGAATTTGGGAAAGTCTTCAAGAAAAACTATGGGTTAGATCCATTCTAGCATGTTGGCTGTGTTTTTTGTTGTTGTTTGTTTTTTTAGTGGTCATTAGTATTCCAAAGAACATTCATAAACAAGAATTTAATTGGTTTCTTGGGAGCCCCAAGCAAGCCCCAAGCATGGGCCATTCAACCCAGAGAATGACTCATAGGCAATAAGCTAAATGACCAGGGACAAGGTTGGATTTGCTGGGTTCTATGGGGAGGAAAAAGCAGGAGCCACAGAGAATCAACAGGAAGGTCACACGCCAGGATGCCTGGGCAAGCCAGGAAGTTGCTTAATTGGGTTGAGTGAACAAGAGGTAATAAAATCACTGGTATTTATTGAGGCTTTTTTATGTGCCAGGCATTGTGCTAAACCTTTTATAGGAATTTCTCTTCCTGAATCTTCTCACTACTGTATAAGTATAGGCACCATCGTGCCTATTCTAAGAAGGAGAAAACTGGGATAGAGAAGTTAAAACCATTTGTTCTTTGAAATCATTCCTGTTGATGGGATGAATTGAAAAGTATACTTGGATTTTTAATGTTCTGTTTCCTCAGAGGAAATGAGAAAGTTTGGTATCTTTATTCTAGTACACACTTGCAGTGAGATAGTGAGATAAGAAAGGTAGTGGGCTGGTGCCGTTTGTCCCTTGGCATCCATTGATTCTTCCTCCAGTAACAGCACCTGGGTTTCCCTCTGCGGGACCACTCCTCCCACGCTCAGGGCCTGTGTTTGTCTCAAATGACTCTACCCCCAGCTTCAGGGATAAGAATGTCCTGCAGCCTGGACAGTTTGTGCATTGCATTCTCTGTCCCAGGGAGGCAACAGCTGTTCCTCCCAGCTGTTCTGAAACACAGATGGCCTGTGGAGGAAGAGTCAGGACAACTAAATAGGCACGAGATCTGGGAGAAAACAGCTCCGTATTTTTTCCAAAATGTGCTACTAGGCCAGTATCTATTTTTCTGAATAGCTAACATTCTCTTAGAAATGGTACATTTATTGTAATCCCAGCACTTTGGGAAGCTGAGGTGAGTGGATCACTTGAGGTCAGGGGTTCAAGACCATCCTGGCCAACATGGTGAAACCCTGTCTCTACTAAAAATACAAAAATTAGCTGGGTGTGGTGGCGCATGACTGTAGTCCCAGCTACTTGGGAGGCTGAGGCAGGAGAATCGCTTGAACCTGGGAGGCGAAGTTTGCAGTGAGCTGAGATCGTGCCACTGCACTCTAGCCTGGCAACAGAGTGAGACTCCATCTCAAAAAAAAAAAAAAAAAAAAAGAAAAAGAAATGGTACATTTATAGCTAGACCATAAGCTCCGTGTAGGCAGGGAGGTTGTCCAGCTGCATCCCAGCACCCAGTACAGTAAATGGTAGGTGTTTCATAAATGATTGTTGGATAATTGAATGAGTCGGACACTTATTCATTATTTACTGAATCACAGCTTCAGAGAGGGGGACCTAGAGGTCTTTTAGTCTAACTTCTCCCACTTTACAGAAGAAGGAACCAGGGCAACGTGACTCCTAGTGAGATCATAACTGAGTGAGAATTAAATTCCATGTCTCCCCTCCCCAATCCCTGGGTTTACTTTACAATACTAGGCTTCCCAAGGTAGAATGCCTGGCATATTTTTGTTGTGAAGATTATTTCAGCATTAAATAACACTGAATCCACATAGTGAGCAAATTGTTTCCTTTTAAAGTCTTTTTCTTTCTTTTTTTTTTTGTTTTTTTGAGACAGAGTCTCACTCTGTCGCCCAGGCTGGAGTGCAGTGGCACGATCTCTGCTCACTGCAACCTCCGCCTCCCAGGTTCAAGCAATTCTCTGCCACAGCCTCCCAAGTAGCTGGGATTACAGGTGCCCACCACCATGCCCAGCTAATTTTTGTATTTTTAGTAGAGACGGGGTTTCACCGTGTTGGCCAGGCTGGTCTTGAACTCCTGACCTTGTGATCCATGTCTCTGGGCCTCCCAAAGTGTTAGGATTACAGGCATGAGCCACTGCGCCTGGCCAAGTCTTTTTTTTTTTAGACAAGGTCTTGCTCTGTCACCCAGGCTGGAGTGCAGTGAATGGCTCATTGCAGCCTCCAACTCCTGAGCTTAAGGGATTCGCCTACCAAATCCTCTACAGTAGCTGGGACTACAGGTGCGCACCACCAGACTTCACTAATTTTCTTATTTTTTTGCAGAGACAGGGTATCACTGTGTTGCTCAGGCTGGTCTTGAACTCCTGAGATCAAGCAATCCTCCTGCCTTGGCCTCCCAAAGTGCTAGGATTAGACGGGTGAGCCACCATCCCTGGCCTGCACTTGCACTTGACTAGTCTTAAAAAAAAAAAAAAGAATAAAGAATAGTCTTTTCCAAAGCCTCTGATCATAACGAGGAGGAAGTCTTAGTTTGGAGCTAATAAGTTGCTAACACCTTTCTAGCACTTGCTAATCTTTCCTAGAGCCGTCACAACTAACAGCATTAATTTATTTTATTTTATTTATTTATTTTTTTTAGATGGAATCTTGTTCTTTTGCCCAGGCTGGAGTGCAGTGGGTGTGATCTCAGCTCACCGCAACCTCCACCTCCCAGATTCCAGGAATTCTCCTGTCTCAGCCTCCCGAGTAGCTGGGATTACAGTCACCCGTCACCACGCCCAGCTAATTTTTTGTATTTTTAGTAGAGATGGGGTTTTGCCATGTTGGCCAGGCTAGTCTCGAACTCCTGACCTCAAGTGATCTGCCCGCCTCAGCCTCCCAAAGTGCTAGGATTACAGGCATAAGCCACCATGACTGGCCCTAATAGCATTAATATAATTTGATATTGTTATATTGTTTTATGAATGTTTTCAAGCGCACCCCAAAGAGAATAACATAATTAAGCTTCCATGTACCATCACCTAGCTTGAATTACTATCAACCTTCTATCAGTTTATTTTACATACCCACCCCCATCACATACTTTTTCCCAGGAGTAATTCAAAACAAATCTCATATATTATATCATGATACCCATAAATATTTCAGTATCTATAGCTAACAGATAAGGTCTTCCTTTTCAACATAGCCACATCGCCCTCATCTCATCTAACAAAATTAAAGTAATTCCTTAATTAGCCATCTGTGGTGCTGCGCGCCTGTAGTCCTAGCTATGGAAGGCTGAGACAGGAGGATTGCTTGAGCCCAAGAGTTTGAGGTCAGCCTGGGCGACATTGCATGCAAGGTCTCTAAAAAAAATAGAGGAAAAAAGTAATCCCCTAATATCATTCAATACTCAGTCTCTGTTCAAATTTTCGGTTTTCTGAAAAATGCCTATTTAAACTTAGTTGCTTTGAATCAGGCTACAAAGAAGTTTGTGCTTTACACTTTATTCTTTTTTTTTTTTTTTTTTTTTGAGACAGAGTTTCACTCTTGTTGCCAGGGCTGGAGTGCAATGGCGCAATCTCGGCTCACTGCAACCTCTGCCTCCCGGGTTCAAGGGATTCTCCTGCCTCAGCCTCCCGAGTAGCTGGGATTATAGGTGCCAGCCACCATACACAGCTAATTTTTGTATTTTTTAGTACAGACGGGGTTTTACCATGTTGGTATGGCTGGTCTTGAACTCCTGACCTCAGGTGATCCAGCTGAAGTGCTCCCAAAGTGCTGGGATTACAGGCTTGAGCCACTGTGCCCAGCCTACACTTTATTCTTATGGCTCATTTAATCTATTAGAGTTCCTCCCTCCACTCCCCACCTTTTGTCATGCCATTCATTTATTGAAGAAATCATGTTATTTGCCTTGCAAAATTCACCATATTCTGGTTTGGCTGGTTTAATTCTTGTGTTTTTAGACATATTTCTCTATTCCTTTGTATTTCCCATAAACTGGTAGTTACACTCAGGTTAATTTCTTTTGCCATAAGTACTTCCTATGTCATGGTGTGCACATTTTATTACATCACACCGTGAAGAACGAGATGTCTCTTTGTCCCACTCTTAGTGATGTTAAGATTATTGAATTCGGGGCCGGGCGCGGTGGCTTACGCCTGTAATCCCAGCACTTTGGGAGGCCGAGGCGGGCGGATCACGAGGTCAGGAGATCAAGACCATCCTGGCTAACACGGTGAAACCCCGTCTCTACTAAAAATACAAAAAAAAAATTAGCCGGGCGAGGTGGCAGGCGCCTGTAGTCCCAGCTACTCGGGAGGCTGAGGCAGGAGAATGGCGTGAACCCCCGGGGGCGGAGCCTGCAATGAGCCGAGATCGTGCCACTGCACTCCAGCCTGGGTAAAAGAGCGAGACTCCGTCTCAAAAAAAAAAAAAGATTATTGAATTCGGATGTGAGGATGATCTGGCTATGATATGTGTCACCTCATTGACCACCAGGGTTGATTTGGCTACTCTGGCTGGCCAGGCAGGTGTCCCTGTCCTTCCTCACCGCTCCATGCACGTCTCCCTGAAGCTGAGTGCTAGGTCTGAGAGGATGACCATCCCAGACAGAGCAGGACTGGTCTTCAATCAAGGGTGTACAAACAGCTGCACTCCCCTGCTAGAACCTCCAAACAAGCTATCAAGATTATTGAACTGGTTCAAGTACTGTTGTCCTGGCCCATCCATTACATGGTTCCTTATTGACCTCTCATTCCTTAATCGTTACTTTGACCCATTACTATTAGGGGCTGCAAAATGTTGATCTTCAATTTCTAACAATGCTTCCTCAATGTTTTCAGGAAGAACTTCCCCTTGAGAAAGAAAAGTAGCTCAGAGCTCTCCAAAGAATGTGAAGTATGCAAAATTTATCAGGCCCCAAGAGACATGAGTATGAGACAGTCTTGACACCCACCCCCTTCCACTCCCATTTTCCAGGGACAATTGTTTAAAGGCATTTTTTTTCTTTCTTTCCTTCACCAAAGCTTCCAGACTAGTTGATAAATAACCTAAACTGTTACCATAAGTTGCACTATGTGACCTTTACCCATTATCTTTCTGTCTCTGGAATTTGTGGTGCAAAAGAACGTTGTATAGCCAATCAATAGCTTATGTTATTTTAATGTAAATTTAATTATATAAAACACTTAACAGTTCCAAAGTTAAAACTATATAACAAAGTAATCAGAGAACTCTAGCTTTTTATCAACAATAGTTTCTCTCTCCCTAAGGTAACCGTCTCTATTAATTTTTAGTTTTCCCTTTCAGTTGCTTCTTTTTGGGTATGTGAGCAAATGCACATGTACATGTTTTTATCTTTCTCTCCCTTGCAGTCTAAACATTGCTCTGCACTTTGTTTTTTATGGTTTGTTCACTTTTTACTAATATTCCCTGAAGCTCATTCTATAGCATTATATAAAAATTATTCATCCCTTTTTACATTTGGTTAGAATGTAATAGCATAATTGTATTATCACTGTCAATTACTTTCTCTTTATGACAAGTGTATCAGCCAAGTTACTGGCAGAAAACAGATGGCACTTTCAAAATGGGTAATCTGAGAATTTCATCAAGGGACTATTTATAAAGATGTGGGCCCTGTGTATGTAAATCACAAGGACAGTGCAGTCCTCTAGGGACAGCTGCAGCAAGGTGCCTGAGGGGTAAGGGAGAATGGGTACTAGAACCAGACAGAGGGCCAAGGAACAGGAGCTCAGCCCTTGGGTTGAAGAATACAGCCAGTCTGCTGTGATCCCCTAGGGAAGGGGATGGGGAAAGAAAGATTCTAACCTCACTCTTGTTTCTCCGTCTTCCCAGTCGCCTATGGATGTTCCCCACTGGCCAATCCCAGATGGAAACAGAGGCCACGGGAGCTCATGGGTGTGGGCCATAAGGTCAGCCCCTCTGGCCTAGAGGGCAGATGGAGAGGGGCAGAGAGTGGATCTGAGGGGATAGGTGGACACACCTGGCAAATTATACTCTTTTTTCAGTGTTATGATATAAGGTTTTCTTTAAGTTAAATTTATTTAGATTAAAAAAATAAGTTGAAATAAAGTAAATAATTCTGTAGGTGTTATGAGGATATGGCAACAAAGGTGAAGATGGTACCAGATGACTGAAGTCTCAGAAGTCCTGCTCTGGACCACTACTCCTTCTATTTTAGATATTGGCCTCCCCTCCCTCCTACCCCCTCCCTGGCTGCCTTTCCCGTGGCCCTTTGAGAGCCTCTGAGAAACATTACGGAAATGATATTTTTAATTGGAAAGTACAGGAGAGGCCCAGAAGAGTCCTTGGGTGAAGGGGTTGGCGAGCCTCTGAAATGGATCTATATACTCCTGGGCATCCCACGGCACTGGGCCCTACCCAGACCCACTCCCGTGGCTGCCCTCCCATGAGCACAAGGTGGCTTTCTTATTTTTTGGCCAGCTGAGCAGCTGAGGGAAGCTGGATGCTGCCTGCCTTTGGGGCCAAAACTCTGGGCTGGAAACTGAAAAGGACCTTACGGGGTAAAAAATCCCAGGCCTGGATTCAGTCCAAGCTGCACTTGGCCCTCACAAGCCAGTCATAGCCTGAGGGGCTAAGAATGATCTCAGAGAGTCAAGTGCAGTGGCTCACGCCTGTAATCCCAGCACTTTGGGAGGCTCAGGCAGGCAGATCACGAGGTAAGGAGTTCGAGCCCAGCCTGGCCAACATGGTGAAACCCTGTCTCTACCAAAAATACAAAAAAAAAATTAGCTGAGCATAGTGGCACTCCCCTGTAGTCCTGGCTACTCGGGAGGCTGAGGCAGGAGAATAGCTTGAACCTGGGAGGTGGAGGTTGCGGTGAGCCAAGATCGTGCCACTGGACTCCAGCCTGGGCGACAGAGCGAGACTCCATCTGAGAAAAAATAAAATTGTCTTGTGTGTGTATTTATGGGCCTGTTCTCTATTGCCTTCTCCCCAGAATGTAAGTGCCATGAAAGCAGGGACCTAGTCTGTCTTTGTCACCACTGTAGCCCTTGTGCCTCACACAATGCCTGCATTTGTTTCACAGTGATGATGTTTCCATTATCAATAACTCACCATATGAATTTTATATTTGTTTTACTATAATTTTAAAAATCAGCCTTAATAGTTACAAAAATTAGAAAGTTTAAGAAATAATGTTACAGTTAATTTTTAAGAATTTTACTGACTCCCACAGCTCTTGGATTACAGGTACCAGCCAGTGTACCTGTCCTTGCTTTCTTGATGTTTTCTCTGTCTAGTGGTTTTGCTTCCTTCACAGTCTCTCTTTGCCTTTCCCTCTATGCCTATTTTAAAAATGCAAAATGGGCTGGGCATGGTGGCTCACACCTGTAATCCCGGCACTTTGGGGGACGGAGATGGGAGGATTGCTTCAGCCCAGGAGTTAAACAGCAGCCTACACAACATAGTGAGACCCCCTCCCCCGCATCTCTATAAAAGTAAAAAAAATAGCTGGGCCTAGTGGCGTGCATCTGTAGTCCCAGTTACTCTGGAGGCTGAGGAAGGAGGATCTTTTGAGCCTGAGAAGTCAAGGCTGCAGTGAGCCATGATCGCACCACTGCTCTCTAGCCTGGGCGACAGAGTGAGACTCTGTCTCAAAAAGATAAAAATTAAAATAAAAAATAAAAGTATAAAATAACACATGATTATGTTCTCATAAGAAACTAAAGTGCCTGCACAGTGGCTCACGCCTATAATCCCAGCACTTTGGGAGGTCGCAGCAAGAGCATCACTTCAGCCCAGGAGTTCAAGACCAACCTGGGCAACATAGAGAAACTCTGTCTCTAAATAAAAATGAAAAGAAAAGAAAGAAATTCAAGATAGAAGTATAAATAAATAAATAAATAAATATAAAAGTCCCTCCCCTTCACCTCCATTTTCACTCCAATGTATCCCTTCCCCAGAGGCTAACATTACTTCTGGTGTTTTGTGCATGCATGGCTGCTCTTGATCTCTGCTGCTATCCTTTCTGTTTCTCTCTGTCTCTGACTCTGTGCATGGGTTCACTGGGTCTCAGTCCCTCTAACCTTTGTTTCTTCTGTTTCTCTGTGTGTCTCTTTCTCTGGCCTCTCTCAGTGTCCCTATGTCTCTTTCCCTTTCTATCTCTGCCTCTGCCTCTCACTCTCTCTCTTTCTTCATGTCTGTCTCATTCTATTTCTGCCTCTCTTATCAGAATACAGTTTTTAATAGTTAAAAACATGACTCATAAAAAATGAATAAAAATGAATAAAAAATGAGCACATGTTAATGATTTTTTTTAACCCATTAATGAGGGAATAAGCAGCATGGTAAAGTTGGTTCAGAGAGAATTCAAAAAGAGATTATACAGCTACTGCATTGAAAGAATGCTGGAAAAAGACTGCTGCATAATATACAAAACTGGTTAATGCCCTGCAAGGCAATTGCACTATCACCTCTGGGGTTCTTTTTTTTTTTTTTTTTCTAATGGACAGAAACTTGCAAGTTAACATGTAACTTCAAAGTCAGAGCCCTCATCAATAGTAAGTAGCATATCCCCTAGAGAAGATGATTCCTGGATGGACTTGTCAGACCATGTTCCAGTCTAACACTGAGAGGACATGCAGTCACCCTTTTGCTTTGTTGCTAAGTTTCAGGTAAGTTTTCTTTGCATTTGTTTCTGTGTCTGTCTCATCTCTCTGTCTCTCTGTCTCTCACCTCTGTCTCTCTCTCTTTTTTTTTTGAGACGGAGTCTCACTCTGTCGCCAGACTGGAGTGCAGTGGCGGGATGTCCACTCACTGCAACCTCCACATCCCGGGTTCAAGTGATTCTCCTGCCTCAGCCTCCCGAGTAGCTGGGGCTATAGGCACGCACCACCACGCCCAGCTAGATTTTTTTTTTTTGTATTTTTAGTAGAGATGGGATTTCACCATGTTGGCCAGGATAGTCTCGGTCTCTTGACCTCGTGATCTGCCCACCTCGGCCTCCCAAAGTGCGTGAGCCACTGCGCCTGGCCATTCTTTTTTTTTTTTTTTTTTTTTTTTGAGATGGAGTCTGGCTCTTTCACCCAGGCTGGAGTACAGTGGCGTGGTCTCGGCTCACTGAAACCTCCGGCCCTCAGGTTAAAGCGATTCTCATGCCTTAGCCTCTCGAGTTGCTGGGATTACAGGCGCGTGCCACCACACCCAGCTAATTTTTATATTTTTAGTAGAGACAGGGTTTCGACATGTTGGCCTGGCTTGTCTGAAACTCCTGACCTCAGGTGATCCACCCGCCTTGGCCTCCCCAAGTGCTAGGATTACAGGCATGAACCACCATGCCTGGCCTCTGTCTCTCTCTTAATCATGGCAGACTCCCCGTGTCTGACTCTCCCTTCCACTGTCTGACTCTGTCTGTCTTCCTTTGTCTCCTTTCTCTGTCTTGATTTAACAAATTTATTTTAATCACTTTCCCTTAGGGGTTGATCATGAGCCAGGACATGCATCAGGAGCTACAGGGAGAGGACAGAGCTGAATCCAACATGCCCTTGACACTCTTTGTTTCTTTGCAGAATTGAAAGGAAATCAAATGGAAGTTCTGAGTGCTGGGAGGAGAGGAGCTGAGGGTGTGGGGACGTGGCAGGGAAAGGGAGGGCCAGCAAGCTGCAGTGGGCTGGAGTGAGCTCCCAGCTTCGGCTGGCTGGGCGGAGATGATTTCACACCACAAAAATGTCTGAATCAGGAGAATAACCTAACTTGGGATGGGGCTGGGAAGCGAGCCTTTCAGTGGGAGATAGGGGAGCTGGAGAGCTCAGCGTTGGGCCAGATGGGGTGGCTGGCTATGATTTGTCCTGACCCTTGGGTCTCCCTCATTGTTCTGCGATCTTAGGAAAGAAACAATTCTTCTTCCATGCTGCAAGTGAAAGGGCAGAGTCCAGCCTCTAGAGAGATAGCAAGATAGACTTAGGGCTGCAACCCTGAAGAATCATGAAGTCTCTGTCAGCAAACTCAGGGATTTGAGTAAGGAATTCAGGGGAGGAAGAGAAGCAGGAGATAGAAAGAGGAGGAAAACACTGAATTTAACGGTCAAAAGGTCTTTAAGTTACATGGCCTAGTGAGTTTCAAGCATTTTATTAGCTGCAGAATCCTTGTTTACAATTAACATAGCAAAACAACAGCTGCCTCTAAGGGGTTCTCAGGAGGATCTGAACCCCATCATCCTGGTTCTCATCACCCACTGCCGGGAAACTATGACTTAACCCAATAGCCTCATTTTACAAATGAGCAAAATGGCTGGGCACAGTGGCTCACGTCTGTAATCCCAGCACTTTGGGAGGCTGGGGCAGGTGGATCACTTGAGGTCAGGAGTTCGAGACCAGTCTGGCCAACGTGGTGAAACCCCGTCTCTACTACAAATACAAAAATTAACTGGGCATGGTGGCGGGTGCCTGTAATCCCAGCTACCCGGGAAGCTGGACAGGATAATCGCTTGAACCCGGGAGGCAGAGGTTGCAGTGAGCCGAGATCATACCATTGCACTCCAGCCTGGGCAACCGAGTGAGACTCCATCTCAAAAAAAAAAAACAAAACAACAACAACAACAAAAAAAAAAAAACGAGCAAAGTAAGGCCCAGAATGAGAAAAGGATTTGCCCATATCACTTAATGATTGGGTGAGGAGCTCAGGTCTCTCGAATCCTTGTCCGGCGTCATTTTGTTTATTTATTTATCTATTTATTTATTTATTTATTTATTTATTTTTGAGACAGGGTCTTGCTGTGTTGCCCAGGCTGGAGTGCAGTGGCATGATCTCAGCTTACTGCAACCTCCACCTCCTGGGTTCAAGTGATTCTCATTCCTCAGCCTCTCAAGTAGCTGGGATTACAGGCATGCACCACCACATCTGGCTAATTTTGTATTTTTAGTAGAGAAGGGGTTTCACCATGTTGGCCAGGCTAGTCTTGAACTCCTGACCTCAGGTGATCCCTCTGCCTTGGCCTCCCAAAGTGCTGGGATTACAGGCATGAGCCACCGCGCCTGGCATTTTTTTTTCTTTCAAATAGGGTTTCACTTTGTTGCCCAGGCTAGAGTGCGGTGGCAGGATCACACCTCACTGCAGCCTTGACCTCCTTGGGCTCAAGTGATCCTGCCACCTCACTCTCCTGACTAGCTGGGATCTCAGGCCCACGCCACACCAGGCTAATTTTTGTATTTTTTTGTAGAGCCAGGCCTCCCTGTGTTGCCCAGGCTGGTCTTGAACTCCTGGGCTCAAGTGATCTGCCTGCCTTGGCCTCGCAAAGTGCTCGGATTACAGGCATGAGCCACAGCACCTGGCCTCTGGTTTTTCCTTTCGGGAAGATGCCGGGCTAATAGATGGAGTCTCTTCCTCTAGCTTCGGGGTGGACATAGGGACTACCAGCTGCCTGCCTGCCCAGAGTGACCAAACCAAAAGCTTCCAGCAAGCAGGCTTGAGTCTTCCGTGGCTTCTGCTTGGATCTTGGAACTCCCCCCCTTCCCACAGAGCCCTGGAGAGCTTGCCATGCTCTGGGTCTTTGGATATATCATCCCCTCTGTCCAGGGTTCATTTTTCTTCACCTGGAGAGCCAGTGGGCTGAAAAATAAATCGGTGCATTCCAAAGTTTTTTTTTTAATTCCTGAAACCACTTTTGGAAATTAAATCTTACAAGACTCTACTTTCAGGGATTATTTCTATAGTTCGTTACTAGAGAAGTTTCTCTGAAATATAAATTAAAATTTTATTAAAAATTAAAAAATAAAAACAAAGTACAAATAAAAATAAAAAATAAATGAAATTTTAGACAAAAGCCCAATACTTCAAACAGACAAAAGCAGTTCTGCTGTGGTTGAGGCAAGGACGGACGAGGGGTCTGAAGATCCGCCTCCTTGGCCTTCTTTCTGTCCTCTTAAGACTGCTGCATGGAACTCCCAGAGCTCCACAGAATGCAGTCGGAAACTGACATGGGAAATCTCGAAGAATCATGCCAAGAAGCTCCTGTCTGAGGAAAGGTACAAGAGCCAGGAGTGGGGTGAGATGACATGAAGCCGCAGTGCTGGATCAGCCTCAGATGACAGTGAGGGTCGCCTTGTCTCAGGCAGTGGAGAAGAGACAGGGGTGGGGGAAGGGGATGGGGCTGAGCTGCTTAGTCTAGATCGCCCTTCCTCGTCAGCCATCTGCCACAGCCCAGATACCCCAGAGGACGGAGTGTTCAGGCTGCCTCTCAGGCTGGCTGAGTCATGCAGCATAGGCTGCCACGTCTCTGGGCTGGCGGGGCCGTCATTATTCCTGGCCTCACTGCAGCTAAACTGAAGAAAGGTTTGGTTTGTGGGCCACGTCAAGGAACGTTTAAGAGCTGCCACGTTGTCAGGGCTGGGTTATTGGGCTTTTCCCCTCCTTCAGAGAAGATTTCCAGGCATGTGGGCTTTCAGAAGAAAACTGATGCCTGTGTGTGAGTGTTCCCTGGACCTGGACCAGCAGCGGCAATATTACAGACCCGGGGGTTGGGGCAGACTGAGCCAATCTGCTGCCGAGCTCCCCCGACCCTCCCCAGAGCAGCAGGGAGCCCTGCACTGTCAAAGTCATGGATACAGAGCCCAGGAAAAAGGCTGAAGGGCTATGAAACCAATAATACAAATCTTTAACCTTTGGAGAGTGATTGGCCACATCAACAGCTGAAGATGTTTTCTCAGTGTGGTTTAATAAAAAGAACAATAGGTCGAAGAGTTAGTTAGCTTGAGTCAAGCCCCAGCTCTGCTATTTACTGGCCGGGAGACCCAGGCCAGCTCACTTTACCTTTCTGAACCTCAGTTTCTTCTTCAAACGAGGGTGTTGGAGATAATACAAATTCCCCCAAAGAGTTTGTTAGGAAACGAAGTTCTGTGGAATGCATTAAAAATTCATGAAAAAGAGTACTCTGAGATAGCTTTAACCAAGTTCAACAGGTTTCTTTTCAGCAGACATTTTCAGAGCTTTTAAGGTTTAAAGGTGCCCCAGGAATATCCACAAGGAAGGTAGTGAGTGCTGCATTTCGCAAACGTACTTGAACCCAGGGTCCCCTTATCTTTCTGGAATATGTTATAGGACTAATATTTTGTGAAACACACTTTGGAAAATGTTGAATTAGATAATCTACTTATAAGATAGCTGACATTTATGAAGTGCTTCGTTCATGCAGCAGTGGGCCAAATGCGTCACATATATGATCTCATTTAATCCTCGCAAGCACCTCACACTTGAGGAAGCTGAGGCTGGAGGTTGATAACATGCCTCAAGTCTTCTAGAGTTAAATAACTTTGACCCAGGACCCAAGCCCAGAGATCTGACTCAAAAACTAGGCCTCCTAGCATCCTCCTATATTTACTGACTCCCTAAAATCTATGTTCACTTGAATCTTACACTGACTTTGTACCCAGGAGAGTGAAATATTTTAATCATGCTCATTTTACAGATAAGAACACTCAGGTTTGGAAAGGAAAAGTGAGCTGCTTAAGGTCAGAGTTTAAGCAGGGCCTCAGGGCACAGGTCCTACTAAGGGAAGAACCCAAATCAGAACTCAAATGAGTGCTTCTTTCTCCTTGGGTGATGCTATGGTTGGAACATGTACCCCTAAAAGCATGTGTTGAAAACTTAATCCTCAATACAGCAGTGTTGGGAGGTGGGGCCTATTGGGAGATGCTTATGTCATGAGGCCTCTGCCCTTACGAGTTGATTAACATCAATTAGGGTTTGAGGTTGCAAGTTCTATCTCTTGCTCTCTTTCTCGCCCTCTCTTTGCCCTTCCACCATGGCATGACACAGCATGAAGACCTTTGCCAGATGCTAGTCCTCAATCTTGGACTTCCCAGCTCCAGAATCATGAGCCATTACATTTCTGTTTATTATAAATCACCCAGTTCCAGGTATTTTGTTATAACAACACAAAAACAGACTAAGACCAGTGGGTTTGTGTCAACATGTCAGCATGAAAAGGTGCAGCCAACGCATTGTTAACATTTGTCACCTCAGTGGAGAGGGAGCCTCTGTGAGAAGGAGGTGCCTTGGCAAACTCTTACCGGGACCCTGGGTGGAGGCAGTGGGTGCAGTGGAAAGAGTCTTGACTGTTAAGAGTTTGGGAGCTTTCAATTTAACCCCACCATGGGCCAACTGTGTGACTTTGGGCAAGTCTGTCTGCCCAAGCCCAAAATGGGCTTAGTGAATCCTGACCTTTCTACTTTGTAGACTAAATGTGCCACTCAATAAGATTAGGGTGATAAAAGTCCTTTTTGGGCCAGACGCGGTAGCTCACGCCTGTAATTCCAGCACTTTGGGAGGCTGAGGTGGGCAGATCACTAGGTCAGGAGTTCGAGACCAGCCTGGCTAACTTGGTGAAACCCTGCCTCTACTAAAAAATACAAAAAATTAGCCAGGCGTGGTGGCACACGCCTGTAATCCTAGCTACTCAGGAGGCTGAGGCAGGAGAATTGCTTGAACCCAAGAGGCGGAGGATGCAGTGAGCCAAGATTGTGCAACTATACTCCAGCCTGGGTGACAGAACGAGACTCTGTCTCAGAAAAAAAAAAGTCCTTTGTGAGCTACAAAGAGCTAAAGGAGAAACCTTCAACTGCTCAGTGGGTGTATTGCAAGTAGGGGGGGTGCTGAGGTTAAATTTCATCTTCCTCTGTTTGGCCTTGGCCTGGTTGGTGGATGCTCTGCTTCGGGGACCCAGGACCAGATGACAATGGGTTCTTTGTGCCCTTCAGACAATGGGAAGGCCTGCCTGGGGAAAGATACGGTAACAAGGCAACAGGCTGAGTCAGCCTCCAGTGTGCTTGAACCTTCTTAGCTTGGCAGCCTTGACATTCAGCCAGCCACACAAAGGGTATATTTGAGAGTTCTGATACATAATCCCCATCCCAAAGAGGTCAGCCTGCCCAGTCCCTCCCTCCAGAGATTTGGATCAGGCCAGAGCTGGGCTTCAGCCTGGGAGAGAGAGGCCCCAGGCCTAGCTGTCCACACTGTAACCTTGGGCTCTTTAAACCCCAATATTCCCAGCCACACACGGAAAATCTAGGATTGAATAGGGCTAAAGGGCCCTATCAGTTCTAAGCTTTGAAAAAATAGGAGAGATCCAATCTGAGCTTGAAGGATGAATGGCTTTGGGTTTGGGGCCAGTGGAGGAAGGGAGGCAGCCATGGCCAGAAGGGCAGAATGGGCAGTTGAGTGCATGGGGAAGTCATGGAGAGAGGGCTCTGGAGTGGAGTTACCTGTGTGTATTCCTGGCTTCTCCACTGTGGGACCTTGACCAAGTGATTTAGTTCTCAGAACTTTTCTTTACTCATCTTTAAAATGTGAATGGTAATTGTACCCACCTATGGTAGACAAAATAATGGCCCCTCTAAAGATGGACATGCCCTAATCTTCAGAACCTATAAATAGGCTGTCTTACATGGCAAAGGGGGCTTTGCAGATTAATTTAAGGATTTAAAGGTGGGAAGATTATCTTAGATTATTTAGGTGGGCCCAATGTAATGACAAGTGTTCTTAAAAGTTGAAGGCCAGAGGGTCAAAGTCAGGAAAAGATGTTAAGGCAGAAGCAGAGTTGGAGTGATGTGCTTAGAAGACAGAGTGAGGGTTCACAAGCCAAGGAATGAGGGTGGCCTCTAGAAGCTGAAAAAGGTAAGAAAATAGGCAGGGCACAGTGGCTCACGCCTGTAATCCCAGCACTTTGGGAAGCCCAGGCAGGCGGATCACCTGAGGTCAGGAGTTCGAGACCAGCCTGACCAATATGGAGAAACCCCGTCTCTACTAAAAATACAAAATTAGCCAGATATGGTGGCACATGCCTGTAATCCCAGCTGCTCGTGAGGCTGAGGCAGGAGAATCGCTTGAACCCGGGAGATGGAGGTGGCGGTGAGGCGAGATTGCAACATTGCACTCCAGCCTGGGCAACAAGAGTGAAACTGTCTCAAAAAACAAAACAAAACAACAACAACAAAAAGGTAAGAAAACAGATTCTTTCCTTAACAGATTCATCCTTCCTCCAGAAGGAACCCAATGACACCTTGATTTTAGGACTTCTGACCTCCAAAACTGTAAGATAATAAATGTGTGTTGTTTTTAAGTCACCAAATTTGTGGTAATTTACTATAGTAATGATAAAAAACAAATATTCTGTGTAAGTGTTGTTGTGTTAAATGAGATAACGGACATGAAGTGTTTAGCCCGCCGTCTGCTTTGTAATATTGAATATGATTGTCTGTCTTCTCAGTTTAGTAACAATTGCTCCAATGAAACCTGGTCCCTCATGGGCCCTCAAGTTCTCCTATGTAAGTTTTGTTGAGTTTTTTTTAACCTGAAAGGCTCACTCAGGAGTTATGACCTGGAGATCTGAACTGCTGAGATCCTGATGCTGTTTTTAATGCATGGCCTTAGGAGATGTTTCTTTGTCCTGCTTTTATTTGTTTAACTTTATGCTTGGTTGCTTTCCTCCTTGCCAGAAGCCAAATCCACAGAGCCTTACTGATCTATTTCCAGAGTTCAGACCTCTTGCTCCCTGTACAAGTATTCCTGTCCCTGTGTAGGAATAGTTTACCTGGCCCCAGTCCAGCTCCCAGAGATGGTTCATCAGGTGGTCCATAGGCTGGTCTCAGAGCTAGTGACAGAGTCTCTGGAGTCAGCGAGCAGAAAGACAAACAGGTTCTTGATGTGGTTAAGAATCTGGTTTTTAGCTAGGGGTCAGGAGACCTGGTTTTGAGCTCCAGTTTCCCTGAGTGATAGAGGCCTCAGTTTCTCCATATCTACACTATAGATTCTAATCCCTACCCTAACTCTTTCACAGGACTGCTGTGGCATTCACTGAGATAGTGGACAAGAAAGTATGTTAAAATGGCTAAAAGGGTGTTAAAAGGGTAGGAATGAACAACAGGAAAATGGAGGAGAAAAGGATGAGGAAGAACAGGAGGAGAAGGGAAATCTCCCCCAGTAAGTAATTCTAGCCACACTTTCAGTTACTTGAAAAAGCCAAGCTCTCCTCACATCAGGGTTTTGGTGCTTGTTTTCCCCTGGAGTACTCTTCTCTCAGCCCTTCTCATTGAATCATCCTTCAACATCTTTCTTATCTTGCCTCCTCCAAGATGCCTATGCTAATGACCCTATCTAAAGTCATCCTCCATTGCTTTTTCATTTCATCTTCCTTATTTCTTCCATAGAACTGATCACAACCTGAAATGAGCTTACGGCCTGCCTTCACCTATTGGAATGTAAAGTGCAAGGGGGCAGAGCCTTGTCTGTCCTATTTATTGCTATATCCCCAGTGCCTGATGCAAAGCACAATAAAGATTGAATGAATGAACGAGGTAGCTGATGTACTGGGGGTGTAGGGAGCCTGGATGGCAGGCACATGTGGACATTTCCCAGGCAGTCCCTTGAGTTCTAAGGTTGTGGCTGGGGTGCTAGGTCAGGAGGGCAGGATCAGGGTGAAGTGAGAAGTGCCTAGAAGAGCACAGCTGGAGAGTGGTTGGAGAGGGCAGTGGGCAGGCAGCAGGGACCCCAATATACTGACTGATTGCTTTACAAGATGAAAAGCTGATTCAGCCTAATGTTGGATCAGCAACATTCTTGACTCAGGAGAGGGCTGTATGGTCTGAAGTCCACATATGTCAGAGCTGGAGAGGAATTGAGGGGGAAGTAGTGTGCAGTAGTCAAGCACTTGGGCTCTGGTGTCCCTTAAACCTGGATTTGAATCTCTGATTTACCATATACTTGATGCATAAGCTTGAGCAAATTATTGATATGAACTTCATTTTCCACGTTTATAAAATGGGAATAATAGCTGTTCCAGATTTATAAGAGTTAAATCAGACAATATACGCAAAGAGCTTAGCTGGTGCTTGGCACATAGTAGGTGTTTAATAAATGCTGGCTCTTATTACTACTATTCTGCTGTCCAACCTATTTTATAAATGAAAAGGTGTAGGGTCAGGTACAGTGGCTCATGCTTGTAATACTAGCACATTGGGAGGCCAAGGCAGGAGGATTGCTTGAGGCCAGGAGTTCAAGACCAGCCTGGGCAACCTAGCAAGACCTTGCCTCTATTAACACAATTAAAAAGAAAGAAAGAAAAGGTGTAGTTCAGAGAGGGGCAGGGATGAGCCCAAAGTCTCTCAGTGACTCCATAGCAGAGCAGGACTCACACCCAGGTCTATCATATCGGGCTGGATCGTGCTTCTCTCCCTTCCTATAAAGCCCTTGGCAGGTGGCAGGAAGACCAGCCTTAGTCTTAGTGGTCTTCCTTTCTAGGTCAGAGTCATCCTTGCTTCAGAGGCTCCTGCTGCCCCAGGATGCTTATTTTTTTTTTGTTTTTTGAGGCGGAGTTTCACTCTTGTTGCCCAGGCTGGAGTGCAATGGTGTGATCTCAGCTCACTGCAACCTCCACCTCCTGAGTTCAAGCAGTTCTGCCTCAGCTTCCCAAGTAGCTGGGATTACAGGCATGAGCCACCACGCCTGGCTAATTTTGTATTTTTAGTAGAGACGGGGTTTCACTATGTTGGTCAGGCTGGTCGCCGAACTCCTGACCTCAGGTGATCCACCCACCTCCGTCTCCCAAATGTTGGGATTACAGGTGTGAGCCACCGCACCCAGCCATATGCTCTTATCCTTAGATATAAAACCTACCAAGTTTTCCTTCTGGGAGTGATTCTGGCTCAGGGTGTCCCCACAGAGACCTGGAAGTGGCCCTCAGGAGGGATCTCTGTTCCAGAGCTTCAGCCCAGCCCCAACCAGACTTCCACCTCCTGAACTGAAAGCCACATGGGGACACCAGCCAAAAACTGGGAAGAGTTCCACTGGTTCATCCTCATCAGAATCATCATTTTAGTTTATGAATAAAAATACAAAGCTTCTGCTAATTTTAGTCCCCATAATGCCTGGGAGCTATAGCAACCAATCCTATAAAATATACATCTGTCCAGATGGCAAAACAGGTACCTGGAGAGCCCACCAGCACCATGTATTCAGCAGCCAAAAGCTCTTGGATTTTGAACCAGGGTGAGAGGCCTTGGGGGTCTTTATTTATTTATTTAGAGATGGAGTCTTGCTCTGTCTCCAAGGCTAGAGTGCAGTGGTGCCATCTTGGCTCACTGCAACCTCCGCTTCTTGGGTTCAAGCGATTCTCCTGCCTCAGCCTTCCATGTAGCTGGGATTACAGGCACGTGCCATGATGCCCAACTAACTTGTTTTGTATTTCTAGTAGGGACGGGGTTTTGCAATGTTGGCCAGGCTGGTGTCGAACTCCTGACCTCAGGTGATCTACCTGCCTCAGCCTCCCAAAGTGCTGGAATTACAGGCGTGAGCCACCATGCCTGGCATTATTATTATTATTGTTATTATTATTATTATTATTATTATTACAGACAGCATCTTGCTCCGTCACCGAGGCTAGTCTCAGGCTTCTGGCCTTAAGCAATCCTCCTGCTTCAGCCTCAGAGTAGCTGGGACTCCAGGAATATACTACTGCACCCGGCCCTTGGGGGTCATCTGGAGCAGATGCCTTCTTTGTTGTTTGTGGATTTTTCTGCAGAGAAAGTTCATGGCTTCCTTCAGGTTCTCAAAAGGACCAAACACCCTAACTTTTATATTCCACTTTAGTGGTCTGAGGGTCTCTTGGGTATGGGGCACTGTTCCAGGCTGCAACCCTAGTAAAAGACAACCCTCTCTTTTTTCAGATGGGCAAGCGGAAGTTCATTTATTTATTGAATAAAATTTTGCGAGCCAGCTTTGTGTGGGGCACTGGTCAACATGCTGGGCACAAAGCAGTAAACGGACATGTGAAGTCCCTGCTCTCACCAAGCTTCTGTCTAGTGGGGGAAACAAATGGTTTCTGAGAATGACAGGTGATGGAGAGGAAATAAAACAGTGTAAGGTGATGAACTGTGCCTGTGAGAGAGGCAAGTAGATTGAGTGGCCAGAGAGGGCCTCTCTAAGGAGGTGACGTTAGAATAGGCACAGGAAAATCAGGTGGAAGGGTGTCTCTGGCAGAGATAAGAGCAAGTGCAAAGATTCTGGGCATGGTGGCTCACACTTGTAATCCTAACACTTTGAGAGGCCAAGGTGGGCGGGTCACTTGTGGTCAGGAGTTCGAGACCAGTCTGGCCAACATGGTGAAACCCTGTTTCTACTAAAAATACAAAAATTAGCCTGGTGTGGTGGTGCGTGCCTGTAATCCCAGCTTCTTGAGAGGCTGAGGCAGCAGAATCACTTGAACCCAGGAGGTGGAGGTTGCAGTGAGTTGAGATTGCGCCACTGCCCTCTAGCCTGGGCAACAAAGTGAGAGTCTGTCTCAAAAAAAAAAAAAAAAAAAAAAAAATCCTGGGGTGGGAGAAGCTTTGGGGTAGTTGAAGGACTGGAAGGAAGTTGGCATGGCTGGAGCAGCGTGGGCACAGAGGACAGTGGTAGGAGGAGAGAATGGCAAGAGAGACAGGGGCCACAGCGGATGGAAGTGTATCATGAGGGTGTTCTCTGCCTTCTCCCTTTCCATGGTATTCAAACCCAACCTATGCTTCAAGGTCCACCTCTTTCAGGAATCCACCAATCTGAAGCCCTGGGATAAGCCTTAGAGTCTGTACCACTCATGTAAGTGGGTGTATGTGTAAGGCACAACCTTTCAGCAAGATCCAAAGCTCCTTGAATAGTGAGTTATCTCTATTGATTGATTGTTCACAGTCAGTTACAGATTGAATTCCTTGTTGTACTTTTTTTCCCTTCTCGGTTCTGCACTTAACTAGTCAAAAAATTAAAAAACAATTTAAGAAACCACAAAGCTAAGCTGGGTGCGGTGGCTCACGCCTGTAATCCTAGCACTTTGGGAAGCCAAGGCATTCGGATTGCCTGAGCTCAGGAGTTCGAGACCAGCCTGGGCAACATGTTGAAACCCCATTTCTACTAAAAATACAATAAATTAGCTGGGTGTTGTGGCATGTGCGCCTGTAATCCCAGCTACTCTGGAGGCTGAGGCACGATAATTGCTTGAACCCGGGAGGCAGAAGTTGCAGTGAGCCAAAATCATACCACTGCACTCCAGCCTGGGCAACAGAGTGAGTGAGACTCTGTCTCAAAAAAAAACCAGAAACCACAAAACTTTTTGAGGACGAGGACCAGGTATTTATTAATTCTCATACCTCCCAGAGTTTTAGGCACGAAATAAATATTCAACCAAGACCTGTTGCACTGAGCAGTTCATATACAACAGGAGTGACCCAAGTTGAAACATAGAATCAGCCCACTCATACCACTTTTTGCCAGGTGATCATAGGCAAGTTACTTAGCATCTATGTTTCCTTATTATTAAAATGGTCATAATTACAATGTCTAAGATAAGGGGTTGCTGTGAAGATTATTAAATCCTCAGTAAACTTTGGCTATTGTTACTCCTATGATTATCATCAATATCATCAATTACCTTATCTGTTCAATACTGGTGGCACAGGTCCACAAGCTAGATGTCTAATCCCTTATGTGTCTATCGGTGATACAAGTGGAGTTTGAGTGGGATTTTTTTTTAAGACCAGTTCCAAATCATCAAGGATGATACCACTAGTAGCAGCTTGTCTTGTCTGTACAGTGGTAAGTCCTGGCCTTGCCTTTGTGGCAAATACAACCCCCTTGAATTGCTTGGCCCTTCTCAGCATTGCCTAATATTAGGGAGGACTCCTGTAAAGCTCACTGTTTAGAAGATCAAGACACTTGGGCCTGGTTCTGCCCCTGGGGGCTATTGGGTAATTCCTTGCAGTCTCCAGGCCTCACTTGCCCTCTGAACAAGAAAGAGGCTGTTCTGGCTCATCCCTCCAGGCCTGTCCAGCCCTGGCACTCTGTGAGTCGGTTTAGGCAGCAGCCCCGGAACAGATGAGGCAGGCAGGGTTGGGACGTTTGGTCAGGACAGCCCACCGCAAAAAGAGGAGGAAAGAAATGAAAGACAGAGACAGCTTTGGCTATGGGAGAAGGAGGAGGCCGGGGGAAGGAGGAGACAGGAGGAGGAGGGACCACGGGGTGGAGGGGAGATAGACCCAGCCCAGAGCTCTGAGTGGTTTCCTGTTGCCTGTCTCTAAACCCCTCCACATTCCCGCAGACCTTCAGACTGCCCGGAGAGCGCGCGCTGCCTGCCGCCTGCCTGTCTGCCACTGAGGTATGTGTGACCCCCGCCCAGCCTTTCCCTTCTATAGTTGCACCAACCCCAACACCCTCGTTCACGCCGTCAGCTCGTGTGAAAGGGAGGGAAGCTCTGCTGAGGATGTGCCTCTCCTCCCGGCTTCATCACGGCTCCCCTTAAGAGCATGGTCCTCGGTCCTGTCTGCCTGTTGCTTTTCAGAAGGTGGACTCACTGTGTAACTTTGTCTTCCCTTATAGGTTTACAGAAAATAATCTCACTATGTCTTCGGGGGAGCATTTTCTCACTCTCTGTTTCTCTCTGTGTCTGTCTCTGGTTTCAGAGGCTGCCTGCCTGTCCTTTTTGCTCCCTTTGCAAATGTGGCAGCCTCCTCCTTTCCTGGGAATCTGATCCCATCACAGCTGCCACAGGGACCTGGACAGCAACCGGAGTCTGTCCTCCAGATCTCGGTCAGGGGCTCTGTTTTCCAAAAGGGACTTTGCACGAACAATCAGTTGATCTCTGAAAGGCAAAGGGGGAGGCTTCACCATTAATCCACACCTCTGGGAAGCCTTCTGTTTTCATCTAATTCTCCCCACTCCCAAACACCACGTTCCGTCCCCCCAGTACACAAATTTCAGTGCCATCCTGCCTGAAATGGCACCATCACAACCTCAGTCTTGGGCTAGGTGTTGTTCCTGTCCTGAGTTCCTTGGGATGGTAAACACAGGCAGTAGCCCTTAGTTTATCTAGGTCTGAAGAACCCAGACATCAGATATTGCCAACCAAGACATGGGTGTAATGGGAGGTGGAGTGTGCTGGGGGAGATGTTCTCAGAAGGGGGAAAGGGAGAAGGGAAGAGGGAGAGAATTCCAGGGTCCCCTTCCATACTCCACCCAAGACTGGTGTCCAGCCTGTCAGGGTGTCAGGTCTTCTTCAGACAAACCCACTACCTTTCTTCACCGCCACTGGCTCCACGAACTGGCTGTCAAGTGGACTTCCTTAGGGAAAGGGACTCCAAGGACTCCAAGGGAAAGGGGGCACTGGGATGAGTTATGTCTTCCAGGAATCCCAGTCTGCCCAAAAGGGAACAGAAAGGCATGCATTTTCCTCAGGAAAGGACAGCATTTTTTTCATTAGAGAAAATGTTTTCTCTAGTAATGTTTTAGAGTTAAATTTCTATACGCCCCAAGTGCTGGTGGTTTAGTGAGAAGCAAAGCAGAAGTAGGACACAGGCTTCGGGCATGCATTTTATGTGTGATCTTAGGTAAGTGTCTCCCCTGGATTTAGTGCCCCATCTGTAATGAAAGAAGGCTGAAACTGAAGGCTCTTCGGGGTGCTTTGTGTCCTCTAAAATATTCAAAGGAAGATTTCTTAACCAGGGTCTATGGAGTGGTCTTCGAATGGGCCTCAAGCCATCTGTAAGCCCCTAAAAATTGTATGCACTGTGTGTGTGTGTGTGTGTGAGAGAGAGAGCGAGAGAGAGAGAGAGAGAGAGAGAGAATGAATATGGGTGATCACAGCTTTCAGCTTTAAGATATTCTCAAATGGATTAGAGGGCATGACGTGGGGATGGAGTGAGGACTGGTAACAAATGTGTGTATTTGCTGGAGGATGAAGCCTTTTGAAAAGGGAGTGGTTGAGGAAAGAGTTAACTCGCAGCTATCAGCTGCCACATCGACAAAGCCTAGAGCAAAGAGGGGGAGGGAGGGAGGGGAGGAAGGGGGTTGCCTGGAGAAGGAATCAACTTTCGAAACTTTCTCCAAGTCCCACCCACCAGAAGGCTCTTCTCTGCCTGACTCACTCTCCGAGGAATGCGAGTTGCCACGGTAACCTTTTTTTCAGGGTCTCTGCCTGCTGGCTGGGAGGGGACGCTCGAAACCCTATAAGAACATCAGTCTGAACGTACCCCACCCCCAAATTCAAGGACTGCAGCAAATTCTAGGCCCTGCCCTTGTGATCTCTCAGGATTCCGGGGAAGCCTTGGGCCGTGATAATCTCCTTGCAAGGGTGTTTGAAGACCTGGGTTTTAGCTCTGACTGTGCCCTGAAGGTACCATTTGATCTTGAACTAATACTTCTTTCTGGGCCCCATTCCCTCTACAGTTAAAGAACAGTAACAGCAGCCACCTCTAGGGGGTAGATAGTGTGTAGAAGAAATGGGATAATGCGCAGGGAAGCACTTTGCGAATTGTGGCGTTCCCTCATAATGCAAAGGGTTTTTAGAACTGATGGATTAATGGCATCCAAAGACCTGGTGAAATCATTCTCAGCTTTTTTTTTTTTTTTTTTTTCCTGGCAGCTCCATCATCTTGGGGTTTGTATAGAACTTCCCTTTACTAGAAGTACTGACAGGAAAAATTTTAAAATCATAATATTGTTTATCTTCATTTTGATTTGGGGACCTTCTTGTGTATTTCCCAAGACTGTTGTGCCCTCTATGTAGGAAAAGCATTGGCTAAGAGTGAAAAAAAAAAAAAGTATGTTCTAACTCACAGTGCCTGACATTGGGAAAGACACTTCCTCTCTCGAGGCTGCAGTTTCCCAAACTGTTAAATAGAGTTTCTAAGCTAGATGATCTCCCAGGCATCCTTCTAACTCTGAAGTCCTGTAAACCTAAATCCCAGATACCGCTTTTATTCAAAGGAATAACTGGCCTGCATTTTTAACACCCCCTTACTGTACCCCCAGTTGAAAAGAAAACAAGAAAGGATGGGCTAGGGGATCTTGAGTTGTATAACCATCATGCTGTAATCCTTATCCATCTGTAGAGATTTGTCAACCAATGGTGTGGCTGGGGTTTGCTATTCATGAGAGCAGCTTTCCTTGGTGAAAACAAGCTATAAATAAGAAAGAATGGTGAAGGAAAGGAAAGAGCTGAGGGTGTGAGGTAAACAGTAGAATATTTGGCTTTTGAAGTCATTTATGTAGGTAGATAAATATGCAGAGATAAACAGGGACAGGTACAAACCCATAGGGATGAAGAGTATAAACATCGATTTCCATCAACAGGCACCCACTGGCTCAGCTAAAAGTAAGTGCCTCATTACAGGAGCAGACACAGAAAGTCATTCACTCACACACCTCTTCCTGGATGACACTGATTTACAGACAAGTTCCAGGAATATATCTTAATGAATGTGAAAATTCTGACCCTCGCCTATTACAGGCTGAAACAGACAGATGCTAAGTCAGGCTGTATGTAACTTACACAGACATGCCATCAGGTGTACAAACACACACCGCTACTTGCAGCCACACGTGGATGGATGTGCACAGTCAAACATAATATGGATCACGACAATGAGACAGACGTGTAACCTACATATATCACCAACCACCTCTATGTCTCAGAGAGAGAGAAACTGAGGCTCAGGAAGAGAAAATAACTCACTGGAGGTCACATAGCAAGCTGGCGTCTGAGCCAAACTTCTAGGTGTTTGGAGCCATTTAGATGTTCACTTTGCCTTCCCCCACCCATCCCCATTTGTTCAGTTTGGAAACACACTCATGCACACAAGCCCCATGGATACTAAGTGGTGAGCAGCACTTTGTCTCTCCCGTTGGCTGGCCTGCAATGCCTATTCCAGCCCACATGGCTTTGTCATTAGGCCCAAAGGCCCTGCATGATGTGCCTGTAGGCGGCTGCTCCCTTGCTTCTAGCTGGCTCCCTCCCAAACGTCAGTCTCAAAGGAGAGAAGGGAAAACCGGCCTTGAGCTTTCAGCAACCCTGAGGACCTTGTTTATACAGCACAGAACCTGATGCCTCCCTCCCTCCCTCCCTTCCAACCTCAATCCTGAACCCAGGGACAGCTGGGCTGTGCAGGGCCAGGGCCAGCAAGTAGTGACTTGACAGAATTATTTAGAAAAACAGCCTCTCCTCAGCTGGCAGCTTAGACAGGAAATCATCTCTGCTCTCACCCATCAAGCTATAGAGCTTTACATCTGGAAGGAAAACACGAACATAGACAACAATTGTTTTCAGAGCTGGTTTCTTTCAGAAACTTGGTATTAACTTCTCTCGTCTGGGGATCCCTCTGGGTCATCTTGTGTTAGTCATGGCATTAGGATTTCAGACCTATCAGATAAAAAAGCAAAGCAAAGTAAACATCTGGATGTTTTTGAACATCTGGAAGTTTGGCTCAGACGCCAGCTTGCCGTGTGACCTCCAGTGAGGTATTTTCCTTCTCTAAGCCTCAATTTCTCTACCTCTACAATAAGAGGCATCACACAGAGGTTTCATGTGGCCTGACAACATCACTAATTCATCGGTAGTGGCTGTCAGAAGAACTGTGTTCAGGATTCTGATGACTCTCTAGGCTTTAGGAGAAGAGGTCAAGCGATTGATTAGTAATGTCTGCCACATGTGCAGGAGGGGTAGGTGGAGGCCACGTATTTGTCACATATGCCACATATTTGCTATCTTTGGGATCTCGGAGGCCTTTCCAGATGCAACAGCCTGGACACTTTGATGTTATTTCTCATCCTTTCATTTGTGGTCACCACGATGCAGCAGCGGTCCCCTAGAGGGAGCCAAGGAGGAAGCCTGAAGCTCCACCCCAGCCTCTGCTTGTCACAGTGCAACGTGGCATCTCAGATGTCTTTATGGAATCTCAGGCTGATTCCGGCCCCAAACTCTGGAGCCACCTCTGAGTTGCCCCAGAAGCTCTCCAGTCCTAAGTTTTAGCTGCCACACCTTAAAAGTTTCCTTTAGCGTCTTCCCTTCCAGCAGGAAATAGAAGTGGAAGCAGAGAGACAAGGGGCAAGTGGAGAGAGGTAATGCTCTAAAAAGTTTCTGCCCAAGTTGTTCCGGAAAATCAGAGCTGAAAAGAACCTAAGGGACCACCTTGCCCAAGGGTTCCATATTGTGTTCGTAGGAGAAACTATAGATGTTCCAAGGTATCTTAGGGAATGTCCCCGTGTGTAGGACTCCCAGTCCTCAGCTCCACTCCATTTTTATCTGCTTTTCTTTTTTGTGGATTTTTTTGAGAGGGAGTTTCACTCTTGTTGCCCAGGCCAGAGTGCAATGGCACAATCTTGGCTCACTGCAACCTCCGCCTCCCGGGTTCAAGTGACTCTCCTGCCTCAGCCTCCCGAGTAGCTGGGATTATAGGTGCCTGCCACCACGCCCGGCTAATTTTTTGTGTTTTTAGTAGAGATGGGGTTTCATCATGTTGGCCAGGCTGGTCTCTAACTCCTGACTTCAGGTGATCCACCCGCGTCGGCCTCCCAAAGTGCTGGGATTGCAGGTGTGAGCCATCGCGCCCAGCCTGCTCTTGTTTTTTAATTTCACACTTATTGATTAACTAGATAATACCCATTCACATGTTTCAACACATGCTAAAAGATTTCAGCTGTTTGAAATATCGGACTCTGCAGAAGACTTCATTGAAATAAAGGATTTTCTGACTTACATAAGTTTGAGCACTGACCTTATCCAGACAAGCTGGGGGTGTTAGTTCTGGAGAGCAGAGGAGACTCCCCTAAGTTCGCACAGTCAGCTGCGAGACATGCTGACTTGCTCTCAGCTCTCCTGACTTCCACGTCATGAGGCCACCTCTGAGCTGCTGTGTCTACTCCCAGGGGTGTGAGCAGGAGTGCCATTGTAGCTGCATGTGGCCACCTCTCTGGCCTGCCTGGCTCGGTCCCCACGTCAGCAGACCCCAGGCTCCTTCCGAGTCCCAGCTCCCTGGAGGGCCTGGCTCCCGGCTTCCTTTATTAGCCTCTAGACTTGTTTTCCTCTCTTTGGGCTTGTTTACCAGCAACATGTGTTTTTGGAGCCCTTGTTCCAAGCCAAATAGTGAGAGTGAGATGCTTGGCTGGTATCAGCTGCCCAATTAAGAGGCCAGCCCTGGGCCTGGTCTTCATCACTGTATCCTCTGGAGGCCGGACTTACCCAGACCAACAGGGGCAATATGTCCTTTGTTCCACCCAAACACCCCTTTCTCCCTGGGCTTATAAAGCACTGGAATTTTGCACTGAATTCTTTCGGGGGCTGGAGATTCTGGGAGCCTCGCACTTGAAGATGCTCTTCCCAACGACGACATTGCTTACCTCTTTATTTGGATTCTCTTGTGTAAATCACCCATGAGCCTTTCAAGATTGGTATGTTATTGTTTCCATTTTACACATTGGGGAACAAATTGAGGCCCCAAGAGGTAAAGTTGATTTCTAAAGGTCATACAATTGCTAAGTGGTGAGCCAGGATTTGAACCTGTATATTCTGGCTCCAGAGCCTATGAGCTTACCTTTATGCTATACTGCCTCATAGTTTATTACCACTCTGTCTACCATGGTAGCCACTAGACACATATGGCTATTTAGATTTAAGTTGATTAAAATAGACGGGCATGGTGGCTCACGCCTATACTCCCACCTCTTTGGGAGGCCGAGGTGGGCGGATCGCTTGAAGTCAGGAGTTCAAGACCAGCCTGGGCAACATAGTGAAACCCCATCTCTACAAAAAAAAAAAAAAAAAATAGAAAAATTCGCTGGGTGTAGTCACATGTGCCTGTGATCTCAGCTACCCGGGAGGCTGAGGTGGGAGAATCACTTGAGCCCAAGAGGCAGAGGCTGCAGTGAGCTGAGATTGCGCCAACTGCACTCCAGTCTGGGTGACAAAGGGAGACCCTGTCTCGAAAAAAAAAAAAAAGATGTTTTCCACTATTCTCTATTGCGGTATTTCAACGAGGTATGGGTTAAGTAAGATTTTTTGGATTGGCCTCGGTCCTTTTGCATAAAATTTTTAAATAAAAAAATTGGTTAAAATGAAATACAATTTAAAACTCAGTTCTTCATTTCCACTGGCAACATTTCAAGCATTCAGTAACCACTTGTAACCAGTAGCTATCGTAGTGGATCACGTAGATATAGAATGTGTTCATCATCTTGGGAAGTTGTTGGGTTGCATTACTCTATAAGTTCTTTCCACCCAAATAAGATTTAATGATGGCAACTCAGTTTCTTTGCTTTACATCCTAAGTCTATCATTCTGAGACCCACAGTCCATGATTCTATGATTCTGAGGTATCCCCCCTGTTCTAACGTTCAGTGGCTTTTTAACGTCCAAGGAGAGCCCAAAGGAGGCCCTTTATGTTTTGAGGATCAAACCTGGGGGCTGGCTGTACTTTTCCATCCTCGGAGTCTTTCCAGAGAGAGAAGTGACCTCAGCTTCAGGTCCTGCTGGCGCCAAGGACGGGTTTTCAGCAGTCTCCAGAGCAAATAAAGGCAAAAGGAAGGGACTTGATGTACGGAACAGGAGGCAGTGGTGGCTGGGAGGGGGCTAAGACTGTCTGTATTCGATGGCCACCATGCCAAGGGAAATATGCCTTTTCTTCCTCCCCTGGCCCTGGGCATTTTCTTTCCCAGGAACTCAGGCCAGTTCAAGGCCCAACTGAGCCCCATTCAGGTGACCACCCGGGAGCGGGTAGCTGCCAAGGGAAATAGTGTGCAGAGGTAGAGACGTACCAGTAGTGGGGTAGGGTTGCACGGGTTCTCACCCTAGCCCTGCCACTCACTCACTCACTGCTATTAGCTGTTGGCAGGTTTCTCCTTTCCTCTAGGCCTTGGTCTTCTCATCCGTACGTACTATTGGGCAGAAAGATGTGACTTGAGCCCCCAGTGGGGTGCTGGATTATGAAAACACCCTGAAAATGATAAATGTATGCATCATCACAGACTAAAGAAATACAAAGGAGGGAGTTTTCATTTAATATTGGTCATTTATATGAAGGGAATTTAAATTTTCACCAAGCACGCTACACCTAGGTTTGATTGGCGAAGGATCACAGCTGTGAGTTCTGAATGCTGGGGTTTGACACTGTGTTCTGACCTTGCTGGGGTGACTGTTATACTCCATTAGCTTTGCAGAATGGACGCAGGGCTGTTTGGTCAGTGGTAGTTTAGAGAGCCTCAGAGAGGTATCTCATGGGGAAGCAGGGAGTATGGCTGTGCATCTGGAATAGTTCAGCTGCTTCCCTTCCCTCCCATCTCATCATCTGGGGGAAAAGCGCTCTTGGACTGGTGGTTAGCACCGGGTACTGGGCAGGACCCAGATTTTGTGTTTGTTTTTACAGTTTTCTTCCAAAACTTTGAAGGTGTATTCCAAGATTTTGCATTCTGTTCTTAACAGTCTCTCTGCATTTCTCCCCTACTCCCACCTGTCTGAGCATAATTCCTATTAGGCTCACCCCAACTCCAAGAGTGAGAACGCTTGCCTATTTGGAGAGGGCCTGAATTGTTGCATGACTTTGGACAAGTGCTTCCTCCCTCTCAACCTCAGACTCCCCATTAGGACAGTGGGACTAAGAACCCTTCCACGCCTCTCTGCCTACTTCCCAGCATTGTCAGAAGGCTCTGGGAGACAGTGTTATGTGACAGTGCTTTAGAAACTATGAAGCAGCACTATAAGACTTAGAGTTATTTTTCTCTTCTGGCTGCAACAGCAGGGATAGGGGTGGCAGGGAGAGTGAGTGTGCAGCTGGAAAAGGAATTCAGGAAGATGGGGAGGCAGGACAGACGGAAGAGCCGCCCAGCGAAACCTTCCCCTGGTCACAGAGGGAAGCGTGGTTATTCTGCTCATAATCTGAAGCTTACTACATTTCCAGTCCTAGCTGGGCTATTTCTTCAATAACATGACTTCCCTGTCATTGTAGCTCAGACAGGGTGACTTTTTGTTTTGATTTGTTTCAGCTGCCATTTCACTTTGATCCTTCAACCTCAAACTATCTTAGACAAGTCCTTCCTTGATGTTTTCTTTTCTGTTCCATTTGTCCCAAGCCACACGCAGGAGTTATTTATCTTGCGTCTTCCAAAAGGGGAAGCAAGAAGGGAGATTTTTCCACTTAAGCCTGGGGAACAAGTGAACAACTGTGTGAGGGGAGGAACATTCCGCAAGCTGCCTCAAAAGGGAAGACTAGACTCCTGTGGAAGTTGGGGTCATTGTGAAGCAATACCAAACCCCCAGGTCCTTTACATTTCTGTTAGTTTTATTTCATTCACTCTATGCAGTAGGGGGTGAGGTTTTGTGTCTCTTTAAGCCCAAGAAAGGACCATTATGAAGTCAGCTCTTCCTCTGCCTGTTTCTGCTTCCCAAATGCTATAGTACAAGTGAAGACAAATGATCCCAGAGGAGACTATATGTGTCAAGACCAGAATGTGCTTGGGGTGTCTTAAGAGCATTTTAAGGACCGAGGCTGCCATCTCAAAGTTCACCTAGTCTACCCCTTTCAATTGATAGATGGGGGAACCAAGGTCTAGAGAGACCAAAAGACTTGATACTACTGTGGTAGAACAAGACCCCCTGGCATTTAATTTCAAGCTGAGTGTTTTTCTCCATGATGCCAGGTTACCTCCCACCACCATTTGGTCAGTTGAGAAGTCTTGGAAGAAATAAGGGATGATGAGCCTGACAGAGACATTTTGGGAGAAAAAAGAGGGAAGACATGGCCACTGTTGCTCCTGATGGAAGGTTATTTGTGGGTAGAGAGAGCAGGTTTGTTCTTTGTGGCTGCAGGGGAGGTGGGGTAGACAGATCAGAAAGTTTGAGGGAGGCACATTTAGATCAGTAAAAGAAATAACTTTCTAAAGTCACTTGAGAATGAAAAGCCATTTAGTTAGTGCAAGAAATGAAATGTCTCCACCACAGAGCCTCTGTTAGGAATAACATTTTGGTTTTGAACCCTCAGAGGAGATATTGCTCCAACATCCCTTATAGTCATGAGAGTATTAGAGTCTAGAGCTTGGCATTTAGAGAATGAGGCCTTAACAGTTACCAGAACGGAGGTATTTTCTAGATCTCAGCTAATATCCCCTCTGCAACACATGGAAGCATCTGGATGGTTTCCTTACAGGACCTAAAGAAGTGCCGTCCCTTCTGGGTAGAATGGAGAAAAATGTGGCCACCCTCAAGTTTCCATGGGTTACATTCCAAGACTATTGTTCTTTGTTTTAGAATGTGGATCTCATTGTCTCAAATTGGCAAGAAATTGTGCCTATTAACTTCTCCCATTGCAGAGGGAGTAGGAAGGAGGGGGAGGAGGCGACAGAGGAGGAGGAGGCGACAGAGATTGGGTTTAGGGAAAAAAATAATTTTAGAATATCAGGGATTGAAGGGACCTTGAAGATGATCTGGTTTGGCATTGCCCAAACTTAACTAATTAGCCCATCACCTTAGTTGAATCACTTTGCAAAAACTTTAATAAATATATTACAAAAGCAGATTTTATATCATTACCATACATGGAAAACTCTGTGTACCTTTGTCGTAAATAGAAGGAAATTGTAAAAACAAACACTTAAAAAAAACAAAACAACTTTATTCAGTTCCAGCTGGATATAATTTCCTGTGGGAGCTCTGAGCTGGAGGCTTGTTCTCTCTTTGTTAAAAAAGGAGATAGATGAGTATAAAGGAGGTGTTCAAGACATCTTAGCACCAAACTCAGACTTTCTTCTCATATAAGCAGAAATGAAAGAATATTAAATGGAACCAACCTCCTCTCATGTTTTTCACTATCATTTAACTTGTACCGTCTAACATTATCTTGCACGTATCAGGAATTCAGAAGGAAATCTCCATAAGGAAGTCTTACCCTCACTGAACTCTCAATCTCTCCTCCCCATAGGGTTCCCAGCACCATGAGGACCTGGATCTTCTTTCTCCTTTGCCTGGCTGGGAGGGCCTTGGCAGCCCCTGTAAGTATCTAAATATCATATCCTCTTGTTTTCATTCCTACCACTAACTCCAGGGGTTCTGAGCCTGCCAGCCCTGGATGCTGAAAAGGAACAGGGACTTCCCTATTTCAAGTTAGATGTCTTTTTTTTTTTTTTTAAAGATTTTGTTTTTCTTAAGTTAATAAGCTCAGGAGAAAAACTGGGATGAGGACCATTGGGTGGAGGTTTCAGAGAAAAGAGAGTTCCATGTAATGTTAGATAAACTTCTTAGTAGTCATAGCCTCCCAGCAATGAACTAGGATTGCTTTAGAAGGAAATGACCTCTTTGTCATATGAGGAATTCAAGTAGGCAGGAGACAGGATGTGGGGGATTGCTGGTAGGGATGGTATTAGAAGAGATTCAAGCTATAGAGAGAGGAATGTGTTGGCTTCTGAAACAGTGAGGGTTGTTTGGTTGTAATCAACAGTTCAATCTGACTAAATTGGGGGAGGAGGGGAAGACACAGAGGTCGATTATAATGTTAAAGGCCTTGGGGAGGACTGGAAAAGGGCAGCTCTAGGCTTTGAGAGTTAAGAACTAATGGACAGTCTCTGAGATGTTGCTATCTGAATGAATCAACTCCAGCAATTTTCACATCTTGAGAGAATGTGCCAAGCTGAGCCTGGGTCCTGAGCCAGCTTCTTGGCCAGGGGAGAATGGGGCTCCTTGATTGACAGACAGTTCCTCCAAGCACTGCATGCAGAGGACAGGAGTAGTTATCCACAGCTCATCTGGAAGCCTTCACCAGGAGAGGAGGAAGAAACAGGGCAGGCAAAAAGTGCAATTTCTTTCAACCTGTGATCCCCTCATCCTCTTTTCACTAAGAAGTGGGAGTGATGGCAAACCCTGGCAATCTTGATCAGGCTGGTAGATGGAGGCAAAAGTTTCTCAAAGTTGGCATTAAGTTTTGAAGCAGCCCCAGCCAGTTAAGGGCCTCAAAGTTGTGTGTTTTCTTGCTTCCTCTTACTCCAAGTTGAAATGGCAAGAAAAATTGCCTAATAATAATAATAATAATATCACATTATTATGACTGTGAGGAAGATGATGACATCTGTTAAAATTCACAGTGTCATCCCCTCTGGATGTCAATTTTCATATCTGTAAAGTGAGGGAATTGGTCTGGATCAGTGATTTTCAGACTTTATAAGAATTCAAAGCAGCAGAAATACTTTTCCAAACTAAATCTTAGGTAGACACCTAGGATATAAAATATATAAAATGGGAGCTGCTTGAGTGTTCCACGGTGCTCAGATGACTGGCTTCTTCTTTGTTCTGTCCCTCACCATGGCAGTCTGTGAGGCACAACTTTGGGGATCTCCAGTAAGCTGCTCTCCAAGCTCCCCTAGCCTGTATCCCAGGCCACAGGCACTTTGGAGGTGAAGCTGGCCTTATTCCTGACCCCTCTGAGCGCTACTTTCTCTTTCCAACAGCAGCAAGAAGCCCTGCCTGATGAGACAGAGGTGGTGGAAGAAACTGTGGCAGAGGTGACTGAGGTATGTGGGCAGTGACCACAGCCCCTTAGCCCCTCTCTACCCATATCTGTGCCCTGAGAAATTAGGGCGGATGCTGTGGGTCTCAACGCTAGAGTGGGGCATTCGTCTCCGTGTACACACACAGCATAGATGCAAACCCTGAGTATCTCCCACATCCTGACACTCTCCTGAATGCTTCCCCAACCTTCAACGGAACCCTACGTTTGGGGACCCAGGACCTTAAAATTTTTGTTTTTTAAGCTGTGCAACAATTGTTCTTCCATGATTACCCACAGTTTTTGCAAACATAAAATAGAGGAGGCCGGGTGCGGTGGCTCACGCCTGTAATCCCAGCACTTTGGGAGGCCGAGGCAGGCGAATCACGAGGTCAGGAGTTCGAGACCAGTGTGGCCAACATGGTGAAACCCTGTCTCTACTAAAAATACAAAAAATTAGCTGGGCGTGGTGGCAGGCGCCTGTAATCCCAGCTACTCGGGAGGCTGAGGTAGGAGAATCGCTTGAACCCGGGAGGCAGAGGTCGCAGTTAGCCAAGATCTCACCACTGTACTCTACCCTGGGCGACAGCGTGAGACTCCATCTCAAAAAACAAACAAACAAACAAAACACACACACACACACACACACACACACACACACACACACAGAGGAAAGGGGAGATGCTTGGGTGTGGCTGGCAGGGGTGGAGGCTTGACACCCTCTTGTGAACATAGATCTCAGTCAATTTAGAAAGTTTATTTTGCCAAGGTTAAGGATGTGCCTGTGACACAGCCTCAGGAAGTTCTGAGACATGTATCCAAGGTGGGCGGGAGTACAGTTTGCTTTTAGACATTTTAGGGAGACATGAGACATCAATCAACATGTCTAAATTGTACATTGGTTGAGTTCGCTAAGGCAAGACAAATTGAGAAGTGGGGGCTTCCAGGTTAGAAGGAGATAAGAGACAAATGGTTGCATTCCTTTGAGTCTTTGATCAGCCTTCCCCTGAATACACAATTTAATCTGGCTCAGTGAATCTGCATTTTTACATAAACAATAGGGGAGAGGAAGCAATCAGATAAGCATTTGTCTCAGGTGAGCCTCAGAGGGATGACTGCATAGAATAGGAGGCGAGTTTGTCCTATGGAGTTCCCAGCTTGACTTTTCCCCTTAGCTTAGTGATTTTGGGGTCCAAGATATATTTTCCTTTCACACTCTCTTTCCCTAACACCCCTGGTGACCTCTAAGGCAGCTCAACAGAATCCCAGGCATACTGCAAAACACAGCAGGCTTACAGATTAAATCTGGATTCCCAACCCTGCATTTGTGCTTTCTGTGACCTGGAACCCTTCAGCTACCCTTATGGGTCTGGGATGGGAGTGGGGACCATTTTACCCATTCTTCTCCCTCAATTCCAGGTATCTGTGGGAGCTAATCCTGTCCAGGTGGAAGTAGGAGAATTTGATGACGGTGCAGAGGAAACCGAAGAGGAGGTGGTGGCGGAAAGTACGTCCCTTCCCTGTGATTTGGCACATCCAAGCTGCCCTTGGCTGCCTGGGCCTGGGGCATGAGGACAGCCCACATGAGGCTCCTTCCAGCAGAAATGCAGGGTGGGGTCCTCAGTGGGCTATGGAGGAAACACGGCTTTGACTTAACAACTGGGAAACTGTGGCACTCAGTCCCCTGGGATCCGGGCAAGATCGGTTTCCCGGCCATCCATGTGTGTGGTAGGAAGGAGAGTTCTCCAGCTGGAAATGGGCTTCTCCCCTCATAGCTCTTTGCCCTGAGTCCAAAGCTGAGTTCCCCAGTCCCACAGAGGTTGCTGATCACATCTGGTCGCCGAAATCCCCCATTGCTTCTGTATCAGCCCGTGCCCCACAGAGGAGTAGATCTGAGAGAAGAGATCAGGAACTTGCACACTCATAAGCTCATTGTATTTCACACAGCCCAAGGAAACGAGGTCCTGAGGAAATGCAACCTGACATAATCCGTACCATGCTATCCATGCATTAGTGCCATGGGAGAGAAATGACCTAGGGGCTCTGGCTGCAGCCCTAGGTGCAAGGCATTTGTACCCAAGGGGTTAAGAGCAAGGACTTTGGAAGCAGTCCAACCAAGCTTTGAACCTAGGCTTCTCCATGCCAGCTTGCTTAGCATCTCGGAGCCTCAGCTTTTCATCTTTCCTATGGGGCTGATGAAGATGGCAGACCCTCGTCCCAGGGCTGCCGGGAAGTTTTCAGACAAGCTGAGTAGGCATCCACTAAAGGATTATTAAAACACCAAAAATAAAGCATTGCGAGGAAAAGGCCACATTAAGCTCTCATCCTGAGGGGACAGCTAATGGTATTTGATCTAGCTGGGCACAGGGTTTTTGTTGAACAGAGGGACGTCTACTGAGTCATGTTCCTTCCCGCCTCCACGCCCACCTCATCCGGTGTTTACCAGGCTCTATTGTCCAGCATGGACCTTGAGGCTCTTCTCCCTTTTCCTTTACAGCCACTTAAGTCTGTTTTGTTGGGCCTCACAGCTCCCTGGCTCAGTGTCAACAGCTGACTTTCTAAGCCATTCTAGAAAGCTTATTCTGGAATCCAGAAATGCCTCACTGTGCTTGTTCAATGGAGACCCAGGAACACAATGGTTGCTTCAATCTTTGGGAAAGCCATATGGTATCTAGTGTTTCTGGGTCCCAGACTGAGCCTCCAGCCCCCCAAAAGTGCCTGACCTCTATCTCGAGCTAAACCTCTAATCCCCAGGCTGAACCAGCTGCTGCCCTAAATGTTGACTGCGAGGCTCAGTGCAAGAGCAGGCAGGACTCAGGGCTGTCCAAAGCCCAGAGTGGGGGCCACAGCCAAGGCCTGTCAGCCCTGAGATCTGTCCAGGTAGGATGGGGGTGGATGTGCTAGTCCAGGTGATGCGAACTCCCTTGTCTTTCTGCCCTACAGACCCCTGCCAGAATCACCACTGCAAACACGGCAAGGTGTGCGAGCTGGATGAGAACAACACCCCCATGTGCGTGTGCCAGGACCCCACCAGCTGCCCGGCCCCCATTGGCGAGTTTGAGAAGGTGAGGGCTGAGAGACAGGGGCAAGGGGTAGGGATTGGGCACTTCGGAATACAGGATGTCTGCTCAGGAAACTGTTGGCTTGGTGGTTCTATGGGGCAGTGCCAGTCTCAGAAGTCCCCTTGCTAGACCTAGTCCCAGCAGGAAAGAGGGGATGAGTCAGAGTGCTGTGCCTGGCACTGGATCTTTTCAGCAACCACCAAGACTTTAAACAGCACTATCAGGTTCCAAGCCCTGTGCCAGACTCTTAGAGCTAAGAGTATAAGAGCATCAGCAAAGAATCAGGTCCAAAAATAAGGGTTCTGGGACCAAACTGAAGGTTGACTTCAGATCTCATCTCCATCACTTGTTAGCCGTGAGATTTCAGCTAAGTTGCCGAACCTTTTCAGGTCTCAGTTTTCTCACGTCAAAAGAGAGGATAAAAATAGTCCTTAACTCACAGAACTATTGTGGAGATGTGTCAGAAAATGTTTGGTACATAACAAGTATCCAATAAATGCTACTTAATTTTAAATTATCTCTCAAATATGTCCCTTCTCTCCAATAGGATCCATCCATCCGTCCAAGTAAATATTTTTTGAGTGCCTGCTCCTGCCCACCATCATGCTAGTAGCAGTCTAGCTCATGGCAGCAAATCTGGGGCCAGCATTGTTCCTACAGCCTCCCATCTGGCTTCTCCATCTTCAGTTTCTCCAGAGACTACACAGCCTCTGGGCTCCGTATTTTAATATCATTGTTAACATTTTCCTCCTCCTCACCCCTCCCCACTCCCAATGCCCAGTCACCAGTGCCCATCAGTTCTCCCTCTGCAGTGACATATAAGCTATACTAAGTAAGTACAGACAGGATGTTCAACACAGGCTCCCCTCCTCCTAACACAGCTACTTAGGCCACTGCCCTTGTCCAGCCCTCAACATCTCTGCTTGGCCACCCCTATGTTCAGAGATTGACTAGGACTCCATTGGCTCAGCATACAGTTGTACTCACAGCTAAAGTTTAGTACAACGACATATTCAGGATATACAGCTGGATCGTAAGGGAAAAAGACGCTAGCAGAGTCTGGAGGAATCTGGGTGGAGACTGACTTACTCCCATGAGGGGTCATCAGAGTGTATTCTTACCCCAGCTACAAAGATGCAGCCACATGTGACTGATGTTTCTGTCCAGGGAAGCTCATTAGAGACTCAGCACCCAAAGTTTTAATTGGAGGCTGGTCACGTAGGTACCCTTTGCCTAGCGTGCACCAGAATTTCACACTTCCAGAAGGAAAGCAGATGTTCAGCATAAACCAGATGGTTTGTACAAACAGTCCAGGCATAGTGATCCACTCTTATCAGTTAGGGAAAGATTTACAACAGTGCGGGGAACTGTTTCCCAGCTAAGTTCCCAGATACCAGCCACACGCTGACCTTACAAGCAGGCCTTTCTAAGGATAACAATTCCAGGCCTGCTATGTTAACTCTTCTTTGAACACTCTTGTTTCTCTCCCATTCCCGTCTTTAACTTTCTCTTCAAATATCTTCCAGGATTTTTTTTTCCTGTATCTCAGACCTGACTCAGTCATGCCTCTGCTCAGAGACCATGGTTGGCTCTCAGCCTGGGCTGAGCATTGACCTGGGGACCCAAAGAGTGGATTTGTGTCCCAGCCCTACCACTAACTCACTGTATGACCTCGGGCTAATGACATTCACTGCTTAACTCTCAGTGTCCCCATCTCTGAAATGGACAAGGATAGCGGTATCAGCGAAGGGCTTTGGGAATGAAGGAGGGGTTACTCTGTGCTTTGCCAACAGGTGTGCAGCAATGACAACAAGACCTTCGACTCTTCTTGCCACTTCTTTGCCACAAAGTGCACCCTGGAGGGCACCAAGAAGGGCCACAAGCTCCACCTGGACTACATCGGGCCTTGCAAATGTGAGTGTCCTTAGGCCCTTCCAGACTCCCGTCTTGGGGAGGGAGATCTGAGCTGGCACTGAAGCTGGCTCTGCCACCCCCATGCTGGGTGATCTTGGGCAAATCTCTTTCCCTTTCTGAGTCTCAGCATCCCCATTTATAAAATGAGGTAATTGTCTATGAGTTGGCTCCTCTCAACTCTGAGTTCAGGGCACTTTCTGGGGAAGGACTGAGGGACTATGGAAGGTCAACATCAGGGAAGATTTCTGGAGTCTCTTATTAGCATCTGAGACAACCGCATTTCATTTCTCTAATGAGGAAGAAGTTCTTCTCTCAGGCTAAGTTGAATCTTTCTTGCTTCAACACTGTAAAGCAAAAATGATGTTTGACCTGGGCCTACAAAATATTTTGAAAATATCTGAATTTGAATGCTTTAAAATAAGGGCATGCCTGTTGGTTTGCTTTGGGCCCTGTTACTTCGTACTGTCATATCTTCACCCTTTTACTCTATTACATTCCTATCTGCCCTCCGAAAAGAGGGGATAAGCACCCTCTTCCGGAAACCTGGGAGTCAGTTGTCTGGGGAGAGATGCCAGGGTGTGGCCTGATCTTTGGTTAGTGACCCCAGCTGCAAACTCAGTGGGGCCAAGTGCCTTGTTCAGTATCCTCCCTCTCATGGGAGACCCCCAAGACCATACCTGCTCCCCCTCCAAGGCAACATCCACACTGTGGGTCTTGTGTATTCTGGCACCCGATGGCAATGAGGAGAGCCACTCACCTGCCTCAGGTGTACAGGGTGCAGAAAAGTATGTAGGGGCGGGAAACAAAGTTCTCCTCGTGGGACCCCAGGTATGAAATTGAGAAGGTACAGAATAGAAAAGGAGGGTTGGGGGAAGAAACATGGGTAGGAAGTCCCTGGGCAGCGAGACTAGAGTGCCTGTCTTAAGGAGCCTTTACGAAGTGGCTTTGCTTTCCCTGGGGCATGTTGTCCACTCACTCCAACTCCTAAGGTTTTTATCACCAGATGTTCTCTCCCAGTCCCCAGCTGATGATGAAGGTAGCCTCACAGGGGGGACTTTCCCTGGTTCAATGATGAGGGAAGAACAGACCCCTGAGCCCCCAGGTGACCACACTGTCCTGGATGCTGGATGAGCTCTGACAATGTGGCCTTGAGCAAGTCCCTTCTCTCCATGCTGACCTCTAATAAGTCCAGTACAAAGTGTGAACTTGGGTCAGGCGCAGTGGCTCACGCCTGTAATCCCAGCACTTTGGGAGGCCAAGTAGGGAGGATAACTTGAGCTCAGGAGTTCGAGACCAGTCTGGGCAATGCGGCAAAACCTTGTCTCTGGAAAACATACAAAAATTAGCTGGGTATGGTGGCACGTGCCTGTAGTCCCAGCTACTCAGGAGGCTGAGGAGGGAGGATTGGTTGAGCCCAGGAGGCTGAGGCTGCAGTTAGCCGTGATTGTGCCACTGCACTCCAGCCTAGGCAACAGAGTGAGACCCTGTCTAAAAAAAAAAGAGGAAGAAAAAAAGAAAGAAAAAAGAAAATAAAACAAAAAGATAAGTGTGGACTTGGATGAAATCTGCAGGTCCGACATTTGGGATTCTAAGTTCCAAAGACCAGGTTAGAATCATTTCTAACAAGGTTCTGGTGGTTACACATTCCTGAGTCCTCTACTCCGCACTCCCTGCCAAGCTGGGCCTGTGGATAGATGTGATCCCTCAGCCTCCCAGCTTCAAACACCTGCCAATGGTTGACGTGAACAACATGGGCTCAGTCTCAGCTAGGATCACACCCAAAGCCCAGCACCCAGTAAGGTGCAGGAGCCATCAGGAGCCATCCATTTCCCTGAGCAGAGCAGATCAGGCTGAGGAAAGCAGCAGCTATGCCTTTGCACAATGCATTTCTAGAGCATTCTTCCCACACATAATCTCCTCTGCTCATTGTCCTGTGAAGAAACTGTGGCCTAGAGAGGTTGAGCCACTGTGCCAAGGCCACCAATGCCCTGGGGTGGGCAGCACGGCCCAGGCAGCTCGTTGGCTCTCGGCAGGGAGATTCAGGGTCTGTGCTGACCACCCTTGTGTTTGGAACCTAGACATCCCCCCTTGCCTGGACTCTGAGCTAACCGAATTCCCCCTGCGCATGCGGGACTGGCTCAAGAACGTCCTGGTCACCCTGTATGAGAGGGATGAGGACAACAATCTTCTGACTGAGAAGCAGAAGCTGCGGGTAAGTGGTCTCTCTGGCCCTGCTGGCCCCTTGCTGGCGAAGATCCAGTCCCGTTTCTAGAACTGGGCCCCCAACTGCAGGGCGGCATCCTGCTCTGGAGCGTGCATTTAGCCCTGAGCGCCAGGGCACATACTCCTCTTCCCGCCTTTGGAGGCTGGTGGTGCACATTAATATCTTAGAGGCTCTGAGAAGTCCTGCAGCAGAGACCTGCTCCCTTTGTTTAACCTAATGTTAAACAAGAGACACAAACAGCTCTTTTTCCTTTTTCTTTTGGAGTCTGTGGATCTTAAACTTTAATGAGCATATTACCTACCCCAAGAAGCTGATGAAATGCAGATTCCTTGGCCCCACCTCAGGCCACTGAAACAGTGTCTCTAGAAAGCAAGGCCCAGGAAGCTGCATTCTAAATACTCCCCAGGTGATTTATGTTTATTTTATTTTTTTTGAGGCAAAGTCTCACTCTGTTGCCAGACTGGAGTGCAGTGGTGCGATCTCAGTTCACTGCAACCTCCACCTCCCGGGTTCAAGTGATTCCCCTGCCTCAGCCTCCTGAGTAGCTGGGACTACAGGCATGCCACCACGCCTGGCTAATTTTTGTATTTTTAGTAGAGACGGAGTTTCACTATGTTGGCCAGGCTGGTCTCAAAACTCCTGGCCTCAGGTGATCTGCCTGCCTCAGACTCCCAAAGTGCTGGGATTACAGGCATGAGAGTGTGCCTGGCCTTCTGCAGGTGATTTTGATGTGAGTAGCTATATGGAGAATTCTTTGAGGTCATCCCAGGCTTCTGTTTTTGTGAATGAGATGCTGATACCCATCTATGACACCTCCTTCCCCTCGCTGTGAGCTTTGGTCTGGCTAGTCTCTGCCTGCTCTGGCCTTCTGGCAGGGGTGGGAGGGCCCGACTGGTCCAGACAATCTCCATGGACCTCTTGTCACACACAGTCTCTACTCCCTCAGGTGAAGAAGATCCATGAGAATGAGAAGCGCCTGGAGGCAGGAGACCACCCCGTGGAGCTGCTGGCCCGGGACTTCGAGAAGAACTACAACATGTACATCTTTCCTGTGCACTGGCAGTTCGGCCAGCTGGACCAGCACCCCATTGATGGGTAAGACCCCAGACCCTAGAGTGAACAGAGCTCAAGGCTGGCAGGTGCACTAGCTATGGCCACAAAGCCTCTCAGTAGCCTACACAGCCTCTCAGCAGCATTCACAGTTTGCCTGGGGATTGGAGCAGAAGGATGAGGCACCTGGAGAAAAGATGTGGATCTGGGAGAAAGAAACCAATAAGACACTCTCATGCTGAGATGAAAGTCAGTAGGAGTTCAAAATAGCTCCATAATCCTGCAAGTACTAGGCATGGATATCTGCATAATGAAGTAGTGTGAGTTAAGAAGGAGTACCAGGCTCCAAGGGGTGGCAGGGGACAAGGTGGGGTCAGCCACACGCTCCCTGTCCTTCAGCAGAACATCCAGGGGCAGAGCAGCCACCTGGCACCGTCTAAGCCCCCTCCTAAGGCCCAGCCCCAACAGGGCCCAACTGATCCTGGAAGTTATCCAAAAAAGCCCGTCTATTTTGCAAGCCCCCAGTTTGAGGGCTCTTGTCCCTTGTCCAAATGAGTTATGAGGCCCTGTGCAACTGCACTGCCGAACAGGCAGGCAGCTGGCCAGTTAGCAAATGCTTATTGAGTGTGCATTTTGTGCCCTGCACTATTCTAGGCAGGGGATTGAACAGCAGTCAGAGCTGGCATGGTCCTTGCCCTCATGGACTCATACTGTTCATAACCCTGTCACTACCTTCTGACCTTCTCTTGTGGTGATGAAGTGAGAGCCCCTGCTCAGCCTCAGATGGAGCAAGCCACACTTGCACCTTCCCAGAGTGGTTTCTTCTTTGTCCTTGGGTTGTGGAAGCAGAGCATCACACAGAGGGGAAAGGAAGGGCTGCCAGGGAACCTCCTCTCTAGGATGTTCACCCCTCGCTCTTTGTCCAGCCTGTGTGCCTGGAGTCTGCCAACCCTGCCAGTGATCCTGAGGGCTGGGGTCTCCTGAGTTCTGGGAATCTCCCGGCCACTTCTCTCCCAGGCTCTTGCCATGGCTGGGATCCAGCTGAGTCACTCATTATGGCAGGGAGGGGAAAAGTCAAATGGGAACATCTGGAGCTCAGGCAAAGCAACTGGATCCCACTGCAACAGAGGGCCTGGAGGGAGGCTTCCAGATGGGGTGCAAGGACGGCACATCTGGGAAAGGGGTCCAGCCTGGGCAAGGGGATCTGCTTCCTCCTCCTCCCATCCCAGGGCTGTAGGTGACCTTGCCTGCATCCCTGCCCCTCCCTGGGCCTCAGTTTTCCACCAGTACAATGAAGGGGAGGAGAATGTTCCTATCAGTTCAAACATTGTGTGATTTCTTTGGAGAGCTGGGTGGGGCTGGGAGGTCTAGAGGTTAAGAAGACAACTGGAGTCACATTGTTCCCTGGAGATCCTTGGCGGGGAGAGTGTTTTAGGGACAAGTAGTTGGGGGCTCTGGGGAACAAAGAAAAAAATTATACACATGCTCTGGAGTCTAAGGCTAGCAGGGAGAATAGGGAGGGAGGACAGTCGGAGAGACTTTCAAAGGGCCTCCCTCTCAGACATTACCGGATACACAAGCAAAGCTCTATGAAGATAGAGCTCCTGTTGACCCTCACTGCCAATCCCAGTCCCTTTCCACATTCCTCCCCAGAAGGCAGCATTGTCACCAGATTGGTGTGTCATTTTTAGACCCTTTACTAGGCATTTATAGATGTATAAATGTGTGTCCTTAGACAATATACAGTGTTGTGTCATGCTAGATTTTTATCTACCCATAGCAGAAGTGCTGAATTTTGATTTTAAGTTTCTGTGTCCCCAGTTCTCAGCCAATTAGGAAACAATCAAATACACCAAACAGACCTTTGTTTTTGAGCCCCCGAAACCTTAGAGCTGGAAGGGCCATTAGTAATTATGGCCAACTCCTCCTCTTTGCTGGAAGGAGAACTGAGGTTCCAAATGACGCACTGCTGTTCTCTGAGTCTCAGAGCAGTCAGTGGCAGAGCTAGGGGTAGACCTGGGATTCTGGCTTTTTGTCCTGCTTTGAATATCCTTTCCTCCATGCTCTGGGTCAGGCTAACTCCCCGGTTGCCTCCCAAGGCTGGGTGTGGAGCTTTTCCATGCCTCAGGCCCTCCCTGCCTCCTTCCCTGCAGGTACCTCTCCCACACCGAGCTGGCCCCACTGCGTGCTCCCCTCATCCCCATGGAGCATTGCACCACGCGCTTTTTCGAGACCTGTGACCTGGACAATGACAAGTACATCGCCCTGGATGAGTGGGCCGGCTGCTTCGGCATCAAGCAGAGTGAGTATCTGAACAAAGAAGCAAGGGGCATGGGCAGAAGCACTGCTCCCAGGGTGCTGGGTTGTCATCCCCCCACTCTCCGCCCTCTTGGTCTGTCTGTTGTCTGTCCTCTCTGCCTGTCTCTGCTCTCTCTGCCTATTTGACTCCTGTCTCTTGGGCATCTTCCTGATCCTTCTCTGTCCATCCGACTGTCCCTCTGTCTTTCCCTCCCTCAAGCGTTAGCACTCACCCTGTGCTAAACACTATTTTGGGAACTGGCAGGCACAAAGAGAGGAAACAGGAAGTGTAACTTGGCAGTGTGTGTAAGAGACAGGGACAGGCCAGAGACAGGGAGAGCGAGGTTCCTCCGGCACTGACTTCCTGGGTGACCTTGGACGGCCACCTAGACCCCTGCCCCTGGGGATGGGTGGGAGTCCACCGACTCCTTGGGAAGTGCGTCATCATCGACACAGCCTTATTTTTAACCCTGCTGTTTTCTTGCTTTGCAGAGGATATCGACAAGGATCTTGTGATCTAAATCCACTCCTTCCGCAGTACCGGATTCTCTCTCTTTAACCCTCCCCTTCGTGTTTCCCCCAATGTTTAAAATGTTTGGATGGTTTGTTGTTCTGCCTGGGGACAAGGTGCTAACATAGATTTAAGTGAATACATTAACGGTGCTAAAAATGAAAATTCTAACCTAAGACATGACATTCTTAGCTGTAACTTAACTATTAAGGCCTTTTCCACATGCGTTAATAGTCGCATTTTTCTCTTGCCATTTGTAGCTTTGCCCATTGTCTTATTGGCACATGGGTGGACACAGATCTGCTGGGCTCTGCCTTAAACACACATTGCAGCTTCAACTTTTCTCTTTAGTGTTCTGTTTGAAACTAATACTCACCGAGTCAGACTTTGTGTTCATTTCATTTCAGGGTCTTGGCTGCCTGTGGGCTTCCCCAGGTGGCCTGGAGGTGGGCAAAGGGAAGTAACAGATACACGATGTTGTCAAGGATGGTCTTGGGACTAGAGGCTCAGTGGTGGGAGAGATCCCTGCAGAACCCACCAACCAGAATGTAGTTTGCCTGAGGCTGTAACTGAGAGAAAGATTCTGGGGCTGTGTTATGAAAATATAGACATTCTCACATAAGCCCAGTTCATCACCATTTCCTCCTTTACCTTTCAGTGCAGTTTCTTTTCACATTAGGCTATTGGTTCAAACTTTTGGGATCACGGACTGTCAGTTCTCTGGGAAGTGGTCAGCACATCCTGCAGGGCTTCTCCCCCTCTGTCTTTTGGAGCATCAGGGCTCTTCTCAGGGGTTCTGGGGACTGCCAGGCTGTTTCAGCCAGGAAGGCCAAAATCAAGAGTGAGATGCAGAAAGTTGTAAAATAGAAAAAGTGGAGTTGGTGAATCGGTTGTTCTTTCCTCACATTTGGATGACTGTCATAAGGTTTTTAGCATGTTCCTCCTTTTCTTCACCCTCCCTTTTTTTCTTCTATTAATCAAGAGATACTTCAAAGTTAATGGGATGGTCAGATCTCACAGGCTGAGAACTCGTTCACCTCCAAGCATTTCATGAAAAAGCTGCTTCTTATTAATCATACAGACTCTCACCATGATGTGAAGAGTTTCACAAATCTTTCAAAATAAAAAGTAATGACTTAGAAACTGCCTTCCTGGGTGATTTGCATGTGTCTTAGTCTTAGTCACCTTATTATCCTGACACACAAACACATGAGCATACATGTCTACACACGACTACAAAAATGCAAACCTTTGCAAACATATTATTATGCTTTTGCACACACACCTGTACACACACACCGGCATGTTTATACACAGGGAGTGTATGGTTCCTATAAGCACTAAGTTAGCTGTTTTCATTTAATGACCTGTGGTTTAACCCTTTTGATCACTACCACCATTATCAGCACCAGACTGAGCAGCTATGTCCTTTTATTAATCATGGTCGTTCGTTCATTCATTCACAAAATATTTATGATGTATTTACTGTGTACCAGGTCCCATGCCAAGCACCGGGAACACAATTATGGCAAAGTAGACAAAGCATTTGTTCATTTGGAGCTTAGAGTCCAGGAGGAATACATTAAATAATGACACAACCAAATATAAATTGCAAGATGTCACAGGTGCGATGAAGGGAGAGTAGGAGAGACCATGAGTATGTGTAACAGGAGGACACAGCATTATTCTAGTGCTGTACTGTTCCGTACGGCAGCCACTACCCACATGTAACTTTTTAAGATTTAAATTTAAATTAATTAACATTCAAAATGCAGCTCCCCAATCACACTAGCAACATTTCAAGTGCTTGAGAGCCATGCATGATTAGTGGTTACCCTATTGAATAGGTCAGAAGTAGAATATTTTCATCATCACAGAAAGTTCTATTGGACAGTGCTCTTCTAGATCATCATAAGACTACAGAGCACTTTTCAAAGCTCATGCATGTTCATCATGTTAGTGTCATATTATGAGCTGGTGTTTTGAGACTCCCCTTAGAGATAGAGAAACAGACCCAAGAAATGTGCTCAATTGCAATGGGCCACATACCTAGATCTCCAGATGTCATTTCCCCTCTCTTATTTTAAGTTATGTTAAGATTACTAAAATAATAAAAGCTCCTAAAAAAATCAAACTGTATTCTGGTGTGCTCTTCTACACAATGGGAGGGAGAGCAGTAGGAGAGATTGGCCCATTTGGTGCTGGCCATTTGAGGAATGCAAGCCCAGCACTAGTCTCATAATCTCTAGGAATCTGTAGCGAGAGGAATTGAAGTAAATTTCAGCATTGGCTCATTCAGTCATTCGGCGACATTCATCAGGTACCTGCAATGTGTTAGGGAATCTTAGGAGTAGGCAGCGTGCGTGATCTTTGCTCCCCTGGAGCTTTCTAACATTCTAGCAGGCAGACCATACATAAATTTGCGATAGTGTTTCTGATAAAAACGTGCTGCAAAGGAAATAAAGCAGAGAACTATCATGGAAAATGACTTGGACTGGGTGCTCCTTCAGGTAGGTGGGAGATGTAACATTTGCCCTGTGGACTGAATGATGCAGTCTGTCCCTTGGTCATCTCAGGGCAGATCATACATGGAATACATGTTACTATCACAGTAGCTCTGCCACCAACTTACTGACGTTCAGGGAGCTTGGGTGACTTGGTCATGTGATGAGGCACTGAAAAAAGGGGAGAACTGGAACCTGGAGCTTCCTCCCTCATATCTGGATGTTTCCCTATAGGGAGCTCCACAGTTTTCAAAAACAAGTCAGCATCAAAGAGCCATGATGTATGAATCAGCTCAGGGCTCTGGGAGGACAGGGTAGGGCTGCATGCCCTACTGGCTTCAGCAAAATTAATCAGCTGACTTAACAGGGACCCTCAGAATCCAGAACCCTTAAGGGCAGAGCTTCTATATCCTCCTATCTGTCCTTCTCCCCACTTCAAATCAAATTTTTTTAAAAAACAAAAATTTTAACATTTAAAATAAATTGTATCATTACCTTAGATGAAAAATTAGTATCATTTACCATAGAGATAAACCTTAAAGATAAGTATGGTAAAAATACACATACAATGAAAAAACAATGTTATGCAGTTATAAATGTGCCTTATGCTTCTTTTTTCTTAGACGGAGTCTCACTCTGTCACCAGGCTGGAGTGCAGTGGCGTGATCTTGGCTCACTGCAACCTCCGCCTCCTGGGTTCAAGCGATTCTCCTGCCTCAGGTGTGCGCCACCAGGCCCAGCTAAGTTTTGTATTTTTAGTAAGAGACGGGGTTTCACATTGTTGGCCAGGATTGTCTTGATCTCTTGACCTCATGATCTACCCGCCTCGGCCTCTCAAAATGCTGGGATTACAGGCGTGAGCCACTGTGCCTGGCCTTGCCTCATGCTTCTTAAAGAATGCTCTGTTTCTTGTTTCAAGAAGAAATCTTAGAGATGTTCTCCTTGATAGAAAGACCAAAGGATAATTGAACTGTAATTAACTCATTGTTAATGCCAAATTCGTAACTCTCCTAAAATCATCTCCTAAACTGAAGTGGTGAGCATCCCTTCCTTTAGGCACTGACTCCTCATGGGAAGGTGTGGGTCCTTTGGAGATAATCCTGGCCCCCTGTACCATTCACTGAGGAGGAGTTGGCCAGGCTCTTGATGAAATTGGAGGCACCCAGGTCAAAGGGGCCAGAGAATGGAAGTAGCCCTCCCTTCCACTCCTGCTGCAGAACTGGATGGAGTCTCATTAGTCCAATGACCCAACACTCTGAACTTGTTTCCTCATCAGTAAAAATCCTGACGATAATGATCCTTGCCTCATAGGTTGTTGTGTCCTAGCATAGAGAAAGCCAATAAATAATCATTATAGTCACCGTAATAATTATCATCATCATGGTCAACTACCACTCCCAACTTAAATGTGAGGGGTCTGCTCTTTCCTCACTGCCTAGACTGGTCCTTTATCCATGAGTCATAATGTTTCCTTCTTCCAGACCACACTCCCTCGGTGAAGTGACGCAGGGCTGTCTCACTCCTGTTAGGCTCTGCTGGGCTGGCTGGGGTCTGCATTGGTTTTGGCTACAGGACTGCAATGGTTAAGCACTTCCAGCTGGAAACAGAAAAATAAAGGTACTCTAAAGATGCAAAGGAGTCCTGGACAGGGTGATAGGAATCTAATTTCCAGGACAGATGTGTGAACCTGGAAAAGTGCCTATCCCTCTAGGGGTTCAGTCTTCTCTTCTAAGTATTGGCAGACGGGGTGCTGGCTGAGAAGGTCCTATCTTCAGAGACTCTGATCTCCCCTTCTCTCCTTCTGAATAGGCTGTCCTAGTGAGAGGTGACAGCATGCTGGCAGTCCTCACAGCCCTCGCTTGCTCTCGGTGCCTCCTCTGCCTGGGCTCCCACTTTGGCGGCACTTGAGGAGCCCATCGGCCCACCGCTGCATTGTGGGAGCCCCTTTCTGGGCTGGCCAAGGCGGGAGCCGGCTCCCTCAGCTTGCAGGGAGGTGTGGAGAGAGAGGCGCGAGCGGGAACCGGGGCTGCGCTCGGCGCTTGCGGGCCAGCTGGAGTTCCGGGTGGGCGTGGCCTTGGGGGACCGCACTCAGAGCAGCCGGCCAGCCCTGCCGGCCCCCGGGCAATGAGGGACTTAGCATCCGGGCCAGCGGCTGCGGAGGGGGTACTGGGTCCCCCAGCAGTACCAGCCCACCGGCGCTGCGCTCGATTTCTCGCCAGGCCTTAGCTGCCTTCCCACGGGGCAGGCCTCGGACCTGCAGCCGGCCATGCCTGAGCCTCCCACCCACTCCATGGGCTCCTGTGCGGCCCGAGCCTCTCTGACGAGCGCCACCCCCTGCTCCACGGCGCCCAGTCCCATCGACCACCCAAGGGCTGAGGAGTGCGAGCGCAACCGGCAGGCAGCTCCACCTGCAGCCCGGGTGCAGGATCTACTGGGTGAAGCCAGCTGGGCTCCTGAGTCTGGTGGAGATGTGGAGAACCTTTACGTCTAGCTCAGGGATTGTAAATACACCAATCAGCACCCTGTGTCTAGCTCAGGTTCTGTGAATGCACCAATTGACACTCTGTATCGAGCTGCTCTGGTGGGGCCTTGGAGAACCTTTATGTCTAGCTCAAGGATTGTAAATGCACCAATCAGCACCCTGTCAAAACAGACCACTCGGCTCTACCAATCAGCAGGACGTGGGTGGGGCCAGATAAGAGAATAAAAGCAGGCTGCCCGAGCCAGCAGTAGCAACCCGCTCGGGTCCCTTTCCACACTGTGGAAGGTTTGTTCTTTTGCTCTTTGCAATAAATCTTGCTACTGTTCACTCTTTGGGCTCATGCTGCTTTTATGAGCTGTAACACTCACCGCAAAGGTCTGCAGCTTCACTCCTGAAGCCAACTAGACCACGAGCCCACCGGGAGGAATGAACAACTCCAGACGTGCCGCCTTAAGAGCTATAACACTCACTGCAAAGGTCTGCAGCTTCACTCCTGAGCCAGCGAGACCACGAACCCACCAGAAGGAAGAAACTCCGAACACATCCCAACGTCAGAAGGAACGAACAACTCCGGACGCGCCACCTTAAGAGCTGTAACACTCGCTGCAAGGGTTCGCGGCTTCATTCTTGAAGTCAGTGAGACCAAGAACCCACTGATTCCGCACACACTAGGGATGGGCAAACCTGGACTCTCCCAGTTTTTACAACCTGGTTTCCAGATGGCCCCCCAGAGCCAGCGGGACCCGGCTGCCCCCTGGCTGAGCCATTAGCAGGTGAGTTGGCTGAGGAGGGTTAGGGCTCCCCCTGCTGGGGCTGAGAAGAAAAGCTCCTAGACCTGTGCAATGCATCTTAACATCCAAACTATCATGACCCACAGAGGCCATCTAGTCCAGCCCTCTCATTTCGCAGATGGGGAAACAGGTTCAGAGGTTCAGAGACGCGGAAGATACTCCCTCAAGAAGGATTGTCAGATAAAACAAAAGACTCCTAGTTAAATTTGAGTTTCAAATAAATAGCAAATCATTTTTTAGTACACATATGTCCCATGCAACATTTAGGACATACTTCTACTAAAAAAATACTTGTTGGAAATCTGAAATTTGAATTTAAGCAGGCATCCTATTTCTTTGCTAGATCTGCCAACCGTACCTCCAAGTCCACTCACTGAATTAACGTCTGAGCTCAGACTGCATCCTGGACATAGGTCAGGGCTTCTCCATCATGCCTGACCAGTATCTTTCGGTTGCAGCCCTGCCCAGTACTCAGCAGGGGCATGGGAAAGGCTTGTTGACATCCTTCTGGGAGACAGCAAGTGGAAGGACATCTGAATCCTCACTTTGATGATCACCAGGAGTGTTTCATACAGGAGGTGGGTCTTCCTCTGCCCCAAACTCTGCTACCATTAAAAATCCACCAGCAAGGTTTTAATGATAGAGATTCCTAACATCCCTGCCCAGTCTGGTTTACTAGGTTAGGGAGGGTCCTGGACATCTGTATTTTAAAAAAATTCCCCAGGGGATTCTCATGCATAGCAAAGACCCCCTGAATTAGCTATAAGGAAGAACTACTTGGATGAGAAGATTGAAAATGGCACTATCAGTAATTGTCAATATTCACTATGTATAAAAACCACTGGCCAGGTGCAGTGGCTTATGCCTGTAATCCCTGAACTTTGGGAGGCTGAGGCAGGTGGATCACCTGAGGTCAGGAGTTTGAGACCAACCTGGCCAACATGGTGTAACCCCATCTCTACTAAAAATACAAAACATTAGCTGAGTGTGGTGGCACGTGTCTGTAATCCCAGCTACTCAGGAGGCTGAGGCAGGAGAATCTTTTGAACCCAGGAGGTGGAGGTTGTAGTGAGCCGAGATCACACCACTAACTCCAGCCTGGGCAATAAGAACAAAACTCTGTCTCAAAAAAAACCCAAAAAAACAAAAAAACAACTTTGTGGGTAAGGGAAGGGGAATGAGGAAGGAATGTAAAATCTGCAAAAATGCATATTCCCAGTTCTACTTCCAGGAATTCTGATTGAGTAGGTCCAGATTGGGACCTTTTGATAAGCACACATATGTATTTGTAATGTGTTTTGTTTCTTAAAAAATGAAAATAAAACAGAAGCAAATATGGACAAATGGTAAGGGTCTTAGAAGCAGAAATTAAGTACATGAGTGATCAGTATTCTATTCACTATGATTCCAATATTTCACTAAAAACACTTTTAAAACTTAGGTAGAGTTTAGGGGATTGTAATTCAGATGGTCAGAAAGCCATACCTTAAGAAATACTGGCTTGGAGGTAAGAGAGTGAAGAGAGTCACCCACTGCCAAACGCTTATTAGGTGCCCCCCATACCCAAGAGCTGGGAGAGTTGAGGAAGTTTCTGGGAGGAGATGGGCAGGACCTGGTCTTGAAGAGTGGGTGAGATTCAGAGAAGTAGAGGAAATTATGACCACCAGGAAGCAAGCAATCTGTGCAAACAGGAAAATAAGTGCCAGGAGACTCAGGTTGTATCTTGGTCACAGCTGGTGCCCTCCTTGTAAATGACCTCTGGAGTCTGCTATCACTACACCCTCAGTCAGTACACTGCAGGCATACTGGCCTCCCTTCTGTTCCTGAAACAGGCCAAAGTCTGTCCTGCCTCCAGGCCTTTGCACTTGCTGTCCCCTCTGGAACTGCACTGTTTCCCCAGCTTTAGTCTTGCCTTTTCTGCACCCTCAGCTTCTCAGTTCAGATGCCTCCTTCTCAGAAAGGCTTTGCTGCCTGCCCCCTCTCACTCCCATCTCTCCTTCATATCAGTGACCACAAGCTGTAATTATTATCTTGTTTATTTGCTTTCATTCCCGACCACCTTTCACCCCCTCCCAGTCTGCCCCACCAAACTACAAAATGTAAGTTCCATGAGGACAGAGACCTGGTGTCTTCTGCTCATTGCTGTGTCTCCAGGTCTGAGCACTTGATACATACTAAATACTCAGCAAGATGTGTTAAGAAAATGAATTAACTAATGAGAGGTTGGCAAGGCCAGAGTAGAAAGAGCCCTGGAACCTAGGGACAGGACAGATGGACACTAGAGTCTGAGAAACCGAAAAGCTTTCAGAAGAACCCTGATGGGGCACAAGAATGGGCATCAGTTTTCTGAATCCGAGAGCACATGAATTTCTGTTCTCATTAGATCAGAGGTCCCAGAGTTATTAGACTCCGTATCTCCTTTTAATAATAAATGGAGACATAGATAATGCAATAGACCTCAAGTCGTAGAGCCATTCGTTGTGATCCTTGATTCATGACTCACTGTCATTGGTTGGTCTCTACATGACTCTCTTTTGCTTTTATCTATCAGTCGATCAATCAGTCTACCTACTATTTATCTATCAATTGTCTATTTACCTATCAATCATCTATATCTATCATCTATCAATTATCTATATTTATCATCTATATATCTATCAATCTATCATCTAGCCATTATCCATCTATCATCTATCTGTCTATCTGTCTATCTATCTATCGTCTGTCTGTCTGTCTGTCTGTCTATCTATCTATCTATCTATCTATCTATCTATCATCTATCTATCATCTTTCAAATAATATATTGAACGCCCATGAGCCTGCCTCCCCACCTGAGAACTGGAACTGTGGCGACACCTATGTTTGTTCTCTATCCTGTCCTCTCTGTGTCTACCACGTGAACTGACCACTCTCCTGAATTTTGTGTTTATCCTTCCCTTGCGGTTTGTTTGTTTTTTTGATGGAGTTTCGCTCTTGTTGCCCAGGCTGGAGTGCAATGGCACAATCTTGGCTCACCACAACCTCCACCTCCTGGGTTCAAGCGATTCTCTCACCTCAGCCTCTCAAGTAGCTGGGATTACAGGCACGTGCCACCATGCTCAGCTAATTTAGTATTTTTAGTAGAGATGGGGTTTCTTCGTGTTGGTCAGGCTGGTCTCGAACTCCTGACCTCAGGTGATCCACCTGCCTCGGCCTCCCAAAGTGCTGGGATTACAGGCATGAACCACTGCGCCCAGCCTATCCTTCCCTTATGTTTAAAAATTAATATCATTCCTACATTGTCTAGTGATTAGGAAAAAATAATAAATAAATGTCACAGCAACATAAGCAAAAACACACCCACACATACACCCATATATATCTAAGCAATATCATGTATCATTTTAGATAATTTTAAAATTTATAACAAATGCTTTGTTTTTACATTGATAAAACAATTATAAATAATGTCCTGAGCCCTGCCCTTTTCACTTAACGTTGCATTATGAGTTCAGGCTTAGCCATATTGCTGTATATAGCACATTGCATTCATCTGCACTGCTGTATAAGATTTTGTTCTGTGTTTGTACCACAATTTATTTATTCTCCTATTTATGAGTGGTTGGGTTTTCTTCTATCATGAATAACTGCTACACATGCATTACGAGTTTCTCTGGGGCCTATCTCCTAAGTAAATATATACCTAAGAGTGGAAGGAATTGTGGGGTTGTAGGCGTGTCAGTCAGGGTCTAATCAGAAAAAAGAGAAACCACTCTATGGATTTTCAGATACTTTTAATTATGAAATAGTCATTCACAAGAAGTTGTAAAAATAGTACAGAAAAGTACATGTACATTTCCCCCAATTTCTCCTGATAATAACATGTTAGATAGCTATAATACAGTATTGAAACCAGGTCATTGGTATTGGCACAATCCACAGACCTTATTCAGATTTCACCAGGGTTACATGCATTTGTTTGAGTATGTACATAGTTCTATGCACACATAAGACTTTATTACATGTAGATTTGTATAACCACCACCACAATCAAGATACAGAACAAAGATCCCTCTGGCTGCCCCTTTTTAGGTACACTGATTTCTTTCTCCAACACCAACCCTGTCTTTAACCCTTGGCAACCACTAATATGTTCTTCACCTCAATAGTTTTGTCATTTCTAGAAGGTTATGTAAGTGGAATCATATAGTATGTAACAATGTGAGACTGGCTTTTTTAGTTGGTAAAATTCTCTCGTGGTCCAAGAAAGTTGTTGCATGTATCAATAGTTTTTTTCCTTTTTATTGCTGAGTAGTATGGTAATCAATAGCTGAGAAGCCTCACAGGAGGCAATGAGGCAACCCATAAATTAATAATAGCAGGATGCTGTTACTACCCCTCCCTAGGACTAGAGAAACAAAGGGTTAGTGTCACCAGAGCCCAGGGCCAGGGTCACCTGGTAGAAGTTAGAATCGTGGCTGGCTTTCTTGTGGGAACTGGACCCATGGGAGAGCTGTGGCCACCACAGGGGATGCTACCTGAGAGGAGTAGGGGAGGGTGCTGGTTGAGAAACACCTTGGCTTCTCCCTTCTTTCCACCTTCCATTCTCTCTCTTTTATGGACTGAGCCCAGTTGGAGGCATGATGACACGGCTGCCGAGAGCCTGCTGGAAAACTGAGCACATAAGGGTATAGCAAAGAGTGGATCTGAGGGCAAACAGACCCAGGACCTGCACAGCAGCCTATGTGAGTGTTTGATTTTACAAGATAATGCCACACTTTTTCTAAGTGAGTGTCCTATGTCCTAATGCATACCCTCATAAGCGATATGTAAGAGATCCCATGGATCCGTATGTTCTCCAATACTTGGATTGTCTAGCTATTAAAATTTTGCCATTTTAGTGGACATAAAAACTTACCTTATTGGGTCTTGATTTACATTTCACATGAGGTTGAACATCTCCATATGTTTGCTGGCCATGAACATTTCTTCTTTTATAGAATGCCTTTTCTTTTGTCTATTACCTTGTTTTTTTTTTCTTCTTTCTTGTTGATTTGTAAGACTTCTTTATATATTCTTGGTAATAAACCTTTGCCAGTTGTAAATGTTGCAAATATCTCCTCCAGGCATGCAGATTTTCTTTCCACTTTAAGTGAATACAAATATTTCATACTACTCTGCAATAAAATTCATAGACAAGATAAATTAAATTTAACACATCAGTATGATACCTTAACTGTAAAATGAAAGGAGAAATGCAAGTAGTTATCATAAAACATAACTTTGGCCAGGCGTGGTGGCTCACAGTTGTGATCCCACCACTTTGGGAGGCTGAAGCGGGCAGATCACCCGAGGTCAGGGGTTCGAGACAATCCTGGCCAACATGGTGAAACCCCATCTCTACTAAAAATACAAAAAATTAGCTGGGTGTGATGGCAGGGGCCTGTAATCCCAGCTACTCGGGACGCTAAGGCAGGAGAATCGCTTGAAACCAGGAGGCAGAGGTTGCAGTGAGCCAAGATCGTGCCACTGCACTCCAGCCTGGGAGACAGAGCAAGACTTCATCTAAAAATAAAAATAAAAATAAAACAAAACTTTTCAGTACGTAAATGCTGAGGCATGACTTCTTTAGAAGATATAATGAAATTATCAGATGTGTATGCCTACTTAGAAGAATAAAGCTTAGATTTAAGATTATAGATGGAGCAGAAGTCATACCCATCTAGGAAGTACAGACAAAAAAAGAACAGAGGTATGGATTAAGGTAAAGAACAGACACGACTTATTCATGTATACTAACAGAGGAAGGATAACAAGGTTAACTGAGAAGGGAATGGCATACCAAAAGAAATTACAAAGTGTGGAAGAAGGGAAGATGAGGAGAGATGTGAGTCTTGCAAATGAGTTGGGCCTTGTGTATAAGTGTAGGGTCAAAATCTTGAGCTTTAGTGACACTTGAGGACGTGCAGCTACTCATACTATGGTGGAGGCCCGTAGCAACTCCCCACATGTCCAAGATATATTTGGCCTCTGATTCTTCAAAAGACTTGGAGACCATATCCTTTAGGAGGTGATGAGGACCACGAGATGATTGAGGAAAAAAAAAAAAAAGAAAAATTACGCTATAAGGGGCATAAAGAATTTATGTGGTAGATATCTGGGGACAGTATCAGTCAGGCTGAAAAAAAACCAGGCAACCAAAAGATACATAAATAAGAATAGTATTTTTTTACAATATAGCTTTCTTATTATTGTGCTACCAAAAATTTAAAAACATAAAACATGGCAATAATATATATTTTAAACAGCCTTTATAAGTGAAATAAAATGTCTGTATTTCATATATCTTTGTGCTAATTTATTAATATTTTGTTCTCCATCTGTTAAAAGAAGTCTCAGATCTCCTTCATTACATATTTGCAAAGAGTTATGGCTACAAATGCAGATGGACACAAGTGGGTTGAAAAGGTGATTCCCACACAAGTGGCACAGGTGACATGATTTTGTGAGATGGTGAACAACTCTTGCTCTGGACCAAGCTAAGTTCAAGCATCCCTTGATTTACAGGGTCTTTGTAATTCAACATATCTTAAATGCAAAACAACAACAACAACAAAAACAAGTCAAGTGTGGTGGCGCCGGCCTGTAGTCCCAGGTGCATGGGAGGCTGAGGTGGGTGGATCTCTTGGAGTTGGAGGCTGCTGTGAGCTATTATCATGCCACTGCACTCCAGCCTGTGCAACAGAGACCATCTCTAAACACAGCAAAACAACACAAAACAGCACAAACCCAAACCACTTTGTTGATGTTTGTAAAGGGGAGTTAGTTCCAAGCTCACATCATCTGTTTATTGGAAAGCCATGCAGGAGGTGAGACAATTCTTCACTGTGCACAACTGTCTCATCCACTGCAGGATGTCGAGCTTCTCCAGCCCCTGCCCCAACAACGGCCAGTTAGAACACTTTATTGGAAGCTTACCGAGCGCTACCGGCAGAGACCAGCAGGGGGAACCCTGGCTCAAGGAATGAAAACTCCTAAGCAGCGTGCTCTCCAGCCTGGAGGAGCAGCAGCCTCAGCTAAAAGCATTGAAGGAGTGAGCTTCACTTCACTACCCACGCCCACGCCACCACTATGCAGGCGGGGAAACTGAGTCTCAAGAAAGAGAAGGAATTTGTCATTTGCTCAATATCTACTTTTAGTGGCACAGCCAGAAAAGGAATCCAATCGGCAGAAGCCCAAAAACCTAGAATGTCATCATCCCTGAGCACTGACAGTTTCATAGCCCCAGCTCTCAGCCATTGGACAGATGGACAGGAGGCAGAGCCCTCTCTGCCCTAAGTGTGGCTGTTGAGCTTAGAAGAGAAGGCAGTGTGCAAAAGTCAAAAGAGACAAGTCAGGAGACCTGGTCTGGTTCCAGTCCCAAAAATAACTGGATGACTACATGATCCCAGCCAAGCAACTTCCATCTCAATTTTCTTTTTGCAATGAAAGTAATACACATGTGATAAAAATCTACCAAACAAAAACTTCAAACTGTGCATAAGGGTGTAAAATGAAGTAAATTAACTATGAATATTTCTTGCATATCTTTCTGGAAATATATATATTAAACTATAAAAATAAAATAATATATAAGCATATGCACATACTTTTTGTTGCATCAGTGGGATAACACAATACATTTTATATGTTTTTATTTATTTGTTTGTTTTTTCTGAGAGATGGTCTCACTCTTTCACGCAGGCTGGAGTGCAGTGGTACAAACCCGGGCTCACTGAATCCTTCACCTCCTGGGCTCAAGTGATCCTCCTGGCTCAGCCTCCTGAGTAGCTGAGACTACAGGTGTGTGCCACCACACCCAACTAATTTTTTTTTTTGTAGAGATGGGATCTCACTATGTTGCCCACTCTGGTCTTGAACTCCTAGGCTCAAGGAATCCACCCGCCTTGGCCCCACAAAATGCTGGGATTACAGGAGTGAGCTACCTTGCCCAGCCACACTTTGTTTTTAATTTTAAATTTCACTCATAGGCCGGGCACGGTGGCTCACGCATGTAATCCCAGCATGTTGGGAGGCCAAGGTGGGTGGATCACTTGAGGTCAGGAGTTGAAGACTAGCCCAGCCAATATGGTGAAACCCCTATCTCCACTAAAAATACAAAAATTAGGCTGGGCATGGCGGCTCACACCTGTAATCCTAGCACTTTGGGAGGCCAAGTGGGGGTGGATCACCTGAGTTCAGGAGTTGGAGATCAGCTTGGCCAACATGGTGAAACCCCGTCTCTATTAAAAATACAAAAAATTAGCTGAGCGTGATGGCAGGTGCCTATAATCTCAGCTACTCGGGAGGCTGAGGCAGAAGTATCACTTGAACCAGGGAGGGGGAGGTTGCAGTGAGCTGAGATCGTGCCATTGCACTCCAGCCTGGGCAACAAGAGCAAAACTCCATCTCAAAAAAAATATATACAAAAATTAGATGGGCATGGTGGCAGGCACCTGTAATCCCAACCACTTGGGAGGCTGAGGCAGGAGAATCGCTTGAACCTGGGAGGCGGAGGTTGCAGTGAGCCAAGATCACGCCACTGCACTCCAGCCTGGGCGATAGAGCGAGATTCCGTCTCAATCAATCAATCAATCAATCAATCAATATCACTCATAATTTTTCCATAATAATGAGATATATTTGCCTCCTTCCTTCTGGTGGCTGCATGGTATTTTGTAATACCAATGTAGCAGTTTAATGCTGCACTTACTGATAAGCACACCCTGTACTGTCTCTTGAGGTGTCTTGCACTGACAAAGCACACTACAGAGGACAACCTGGTACATACATCTCTGTACATATGTACAAGAATTTCTGTGGGATGAAGTTCCAGAAGCGGAATTGCTGGGCCAAAGAATGTATGTGTGTCTAAAACATTGACAAATATTGCCAAAATTTCCTTCGAAATGCATCACTTTAAACTTCTTCTGGCACAGAAGAAGGCCATCTTGTCTCCTGGTCAGCATTGGGAAGTACTCATCTTGGGGACCTTGGTCTTTTCATCCATGAAATAAGAGGCTTCGCTGGGCGCAGTGGCTCAGGTCTGTTATTCCAGAAATTTGGGAGGCTGAGGTGGGAAGATTGCTTGAGCCCAGGAGTTTGAGACCAACCTGGGCAATATACTAAGACACTGTCTCTACAAAAAATTAAAAAAAATTAACTGAGCATGGTGGCGTGCACCTGAAGTCCCACATGCGTGGGAGGCTGAGCTGGGAGGATTGCTTGCGCCTCGCAGGAGGAGGCTGCAGTGAGCCAAGATTGTGCCACCACAGTCCAGCTTGGGCAACAGAGTGAGACCCTGTCTCAAATAAATAAATAAATAAGAAATAAGAGGGTTAGATTGGATGATACTGAAGCTTCCTTACATCTGTAACTTTACATCTGCAACTCTTTCCACTAAGTTGTCCAGCTTGAGGAGTAGAATGGGGCCATGAACTTAAGTAGTTCATTTCTTCTCTTCTCCCCTTCCTTCCCTTCCACATTCTTCTTTCTCCCTGTCTAGTCCTACGAGAGTGGAAAAGGCATGCGGCCACCCTCCTCAGGCCAGGAAACCTGGTTCTAGAGGCAGCCCTGGATCCGAACCAATGTGGGAACCTACCTAAGTCCTTCCCTCCCACCCTATCTGTTTTCCCACCTGGTTTAGCAACTGCCTTCCCTCCTAGGGCTCCAACTTCATAAGATGTTGAGATAACATCTTATGAAGTCTTTTGCCAAAAGCATGCCTTTTTCTGCCCCTGGAAGGAATTAGTTTCACTTGTTCTGAAGAAGAGTCTCTGCAGGTACTTGTTACTCCTGCCAAGAAACCTGAGAGGCCCCAAATTCCTCAGCGCCTGGATCCCAGATTCGCTTAATCTGACGCTGCTCGCTTCCAAGGGGCGCTGAGATGATGGAGTTACAAGCTGCTTAAAGGCTTACAGAGTGTCAGCTTGAAGGGAGGAGAGAGTGGGTGAGCGTCTGCCTCCACTTGGCTTGGCCTCTCGGATGAAAGAGCTTGGGAGAAGGGAGTGTTTACAGAGATCAGTAGAGACACCCTGGAGGGAACAGCGCTCCCACTGGGCTTCTCCAAGAAGATTTAGGATTGACATTATCAAAGCCCCTAGGGAAGACTCCACCCCAAAGTCTCTTAACACCGGATTCTCAGATCCTGAAAGCACATAGGGCTTGGGAAGAACTATAGGGACTGCTCCACCTTGCACAGCTCTGGAGGGCTTCATTTACATTGATTACAAAGTGAATGGTGCACCAAAGAGGCACAAAGTGGGCCAGGTCTGGTGGCTCACGCCTGTAATCTCAGCACTTTGGGAGGCTGAGGCGGGCGGATCACCTGACGTCAGGAGTTTGAGACCAGCCAACATGGGGAAACCCTGTCTCTACTAAAAATACAAAAATTAGCTGGGTGTGGTGGCTCAGGCTTGTAATCCCAGCTACTAGGGAGCCTGAGGCAGGAGAATTGCTTGAACCTGGGGGGCAGAGGTTGCAGTGAGCTGAGATCGCACCACTTCCCACCAGCCTGGGTGAAAGACAAAAACTCCGTCTCAAAAAAAAAAAAAAAAGAGGTACAAAGTGGTGCTGGTGACAATATTACAGCAGCTAGCATGATCATTTAAAAATGTTCAATTGACAAAAACAAAACAAAAACCACCAATGACTTTTTGTTACACTCAAAACAAAATCCCTAAAGCTCTTCATGATTCAACCCTATTTTTCTCTCAAATCTCATATCCTGCAGTAGCTAAGTTCCAGACACATTGACCTTATTTCTGGTCTTCAAATGTACCCAGTGGCCTAGCTGGTTCCTGCCTCAGGGCCTTTGCGCAAGCTGCCTTTAGCTCTTCCCAAGGCTGGCTTCTTCTTGTTAGGAAGTGTTCTCCTAAAACACCACTTTCTCAGGGAGGGAGCCTCTAACCAGTCAGTCTAGAATGGTCGGTCGGTGTCTCCAAGGTTTCTCTGTAAAATGGAAGTGGTAATCCTCATCTTACCTTTCTCCCTGGGCTCTTTCTATTCATTCCCACCTTACAGTTTAAGTTCTATCTGCAAGGAACTTGTGCACCCCCCTTTTCTCTCCTTTTTTTTTTTTTTTTTTTTTTTTTGAGACGGAGTCTCCTTCATGTTATGGTCCAGGCTGGAGTGCAGTGGCGCCATCTTGGCTCACTGCAACCGCTGCCTCCCAGGTTTAAGTCATTCTCCTACCTCAGCTTTTCGAGTAGCTGGGATTACAGGCGACCCTCCCCCCCACCACCCCCAGCTAATTTTTAGATAATTTTAGTAGAGACGGGATTTCAACATGTTGGCCAAGCTGGTCTCAAACTCCTGACCTCAAGTGATCCGCCCGCCTTGGCCTCCCAAAGTGCTGGGATTACAGGCCTGAGTCACCGCCCCAGGCCATTGTGCATCTTTTGAATACATTGTTCGTTTCCCTAGCACATTATTTCCAAACCACTTACTTCCCTCATGCTTGTATCCACAGAACCAGCACCATGCCTAGCACTTCAGAGATGCTCAAAAATATTTGTTGAACACTGAATCAAGTCAGAGCAGTCTGGACACCCTGCAAACTGTAAAGTGCCCTACCTCCATGAAAGCCACCCCAAATAGCAGAGAAACAGAGTGTGAGTCAGGAGGAACCTCATGTCTCCTAGCTTCATGGGTAGTTCTTAAAAAATAGAGAACTGCCTCATAAATTGTGAGCCCGGTGGCAATAACTCAATGAAACCCTGTCACACAAGAAAACTGAGGTTCTCCCAAAAGGGAAGATGACACGGCACATGAGTCGTGGAGTTGATTAAGAAGTCAGTTCTCACCCCTGCTAGGCCAGTGCACCCCAGTGTCTGCTGAATAGAAAATGAATAGAGGGCCAGGCACTTAAAGCCTGTAATCCCAGCACTTTAGGAATCCAGGGCGGGCAGATTGCTTGAGCCTAAGAGTTTGAGACTGCCTGGGCAACTAGTGAGACCCTATCTCCAAAAAAAAAAAAAAAAATAGCCAAGCTTGGTGGCACACACCTATTGTCCCAGCTACTCTGGAGGCAGAGGTGGGAGGATTGCTTGAGCCAGGGAGACAGAGGTTGCAGTGAGCTGTGATGGTGCCACTGCACTCCAGCCTAAGTGACAGAAGGAAATCCTGACTCAAAAAAAAGAAAGAAAGAAAAAGGAAAGAAAATCTTACATACCTTGGGTGATAATGTACAGAAAAACATAAGATTTACCGTAAGAGCAGAGGAGATAACCTACTTCCATCTGTCCCTCAGAAGCTGCCACATGCCTGTAATTTCCAGCCATTATCCTTTCATGAGTCCTGGGTGTGCTGTCCACAGAGGACCCCTATGAAAAAGAACTTTAGCAATATCTCATCCCTTAGAAGAGGTTGTTTCTCCAAGAAGCCATCTGAAAAAGTAAAGAATGGGGTCCTGAAGGGGAAGGGAGTTCCGGGCGATGGTGGTGTTTGTTATAAAGGGGGAAGTTTAGGGGTCTGGGCTCGTGGGTAGGAGAGTGGGAGGGAGGTGCGGCATCCATGCCAACCTCTGCCAATCTCATTTTGCCCCAGGCTGCCCTCAAACTTGAACCACAGAGAACTGTTCAAATGCCAACTAACAAACACAAGCAGCAACAGAGAGCTGTGTGTGCTGGGGATAACCAGTCCCACGGGTTTGGGTGTAGCGGTGGTTTGGGTGTAGAAGGAAGCAATGCTTGGGTTTTGGAACAGATAGCTTTTAGGAAGCTGAGGAGGAGAGACAGGGCCACCCCCTACCTCCCTGTGCCACCCTGCCCACCACTCCTGCATCCAGGGCTCATTAGCCACAGGAATACTTGGCGTCAGAGGCACCTCCAGGGGGGTTAGACCACACAATGTGAGCCACCGTCCTTTCATCTTGCCTGCCTGAAGTGGGGGTGGGGTGGACCCAGGGGGCTGCCTCTAGTGCTTGGACAGCTGGGATGGGCAGAAAATGAGCAAGTTCAGCAAGACTCTGATATTCTAGCTAACACACTCAGAGCTGTCCACACCCTGCTCCCTGCGGTCAACAACTGAAAATACCTACAAGAAACCCAATGCAACAAATAATGGCACCAGTAGAACAGGACCAGATAGTCCCTGGTTCTGTTGGCAAGGTTTGTTCCATTCATCCTCTGCTGCTTCAGGGATGGAAATGAAGCCCAAGAACTGTTGCCGGAGCTTAGTTTGAAGGGTGCTAAATAGGCCTCCAAAGCGCATGTAATTTTGCCTTCCTCTCTCCTTATTCAAAGCCTGTCTGCTTGTAAAGGCTCAGCTAAAGTCCTTTCTGGTCCACAGCAAATTTCTCCCCTCTGAGCTCCGGTGGTTGTTTTCCTCACCTGCGTGTTACATAGGCCACCCTATGTCACCACTGATTATGACATGTCTCCCCAACTCGTCCTCAAGCTCCTTGAAGTCAAGGGGATCACGATGCCTTCTTTTATACCCTGGCACAGTGCGGAGCACACAGTAGGAGGCCCTGATCCAAGTCTGGAGCTGGATGGAAACTAAGTCACTGTAATTGTTCACTCCCTTCTTGTTATAGATGAAGAATCCAAGACCCAGAGAGCACCAGGGGCTTGCACAAGGGAGAGCTCAGCAGGGCTGGAGGTACTTGCTGAACAAAGGTTGAAGGATAATGGCATTCCAGCGTGGTATGTCCACACTGGCAGGCATGGACACAGGAATTTCAATTGATGAGTCTGATATGTCCTTAAACTTTCAGATAAGTTGCTTTTTAAGAAATCAGCTGGCTAGGTGCGGTGGCTCATGCCTGTAATCCCAACACTTTGGGGAGGTTGAGGCGAGTGGATCACCTGAGTTCGGGAGTTCGAGACCAGACTGACCAACATGGAGAAACCCCTTCTCTACTAAAAATACAAAATTAGCCAGGCTTGGTGGCACATGCCTGTAATCCCAGCTACTCAGAAGGCTGAGGCAGGAGAATCGCTTGAACCCAGGAGGCAGAGGTTGCAGTGAGCCGAATGGCGCCATTGCACTCCAGCCTGGGTGACAAGAGTGAAACTCCGTCTCAAAAAATAAATAAATAAATAAATCAAATCTTGTTTTAGCTGTTGGGGGTATTGTGGTTAAAGTAATTATATAGCACATCTTTTCTTAAAAGTGAATGATCTGTCAGGATTCTCTGGTTGTGAGCATCAGAAATTGACTTCAAGTCATTTAGCAGAAAAAAATAATTACTGAAAGGATGTGGGGTTGCTTGCAAAACGGAAGGAAGAATTGAGACACTAGGCTTGGAAATGGCTAGGAGCTGGGCAACTCTGGAGATCCAGGTAGAGAAAGCCCTCAATAGGGTCAACAAAGACACAGGTGGGATCAACTTCAGTCATCTTCTCCCTTTGTACCTTTGTAAGGTTCAAAGCCCTTAGATAGAAAGGCCCAGCTTGCGTCATGGACCCACCTCTTGACCAGAACTGGCAACGTACCTTGACTGACAATTCTACCAAGATCACAGGCACTGGGAAGACAGGCAGTTCATCAAAGGGAAATCAAGGTGCTATTACCAGAGTGGGGGGAAGGTGGGGAACAATACACACCTGCTGGTCCCACACTTTAGTTTATTGGTTTAGAACAGGGATTAGAAAATTGCAGCCTATTACCTATTTTTACAGATTTTTGCAAAAGTTTTATTGGAATACTGCTACACCCATTTGGTTGCTTTCACACTACAATGGCAGAGTTGAGAAGCTACGACAGAGACTATGGTGGGCAAATCCTGTAGGAACAGAGAGTAAATATCTAATCTTTTAGGGAAAAGTTTGCTGACCCCTGGTTTAGAATGCTGTGCCACCTCCATTAGTCCCTCGTGGACTGATCTTGAATAAGTCTCTTTATTCATTTTTTAATTTTAATTTTATTCACATCCATGCATGCCTAGATGGGGTCTTTATTCAGAAGATTTTATTTACTCATTTGTAAAATGGTGAGTGTGAGCTGTGCATTCTTCCCAGCTTTCCAGCTAACTTAATTTAGCCCAGTTGTTCTATAATTAAGCTAGTACAAGTAGTTTTTTATAAAATAGTCTTTATACCCATTAGGATAGCTATTATTGGGTGTCAGGAAAGAAAGTAACAAGTATTAACAAGGATGTGAAAACATTGGACCCTTTGTGCATTGTTAATAGGAATGTAAAATGATGCAGCCACTATGAAAAACAGCATGGCAGTTCCTCAAAAAATTTAACATGGAATTACCATATGATCCTGCAATTCCACTTCTGGGTACATACACATCTGAAAGAGATATTTGTACACTCATGTTCATAGGATCACTATTTACAATAGCCAAAATGTGGAAGCAGCTGTCTCTACTGGAAGGTGAATGGATAAATGAAATGTGTTACACATATACAATGGAATATTATTCTGCCTTAAAAAGGAAGAAAATTCTGACACATGCTACTATATGGATGGACCTTGAAGACATTAGGCTAAGTGAAGAAGTCAGTCACAAAAAGACAAATACTGTATGACTCCACTTCTATGAGGTGCCTAGAGAAGTTGAATTCATGGATATAGAAAGAAGAATGGTGGTTACCAGGGGCTAGGAAGAGGGGGCAAAAGAGAGTTGCTTAATGGTTATAGAGTTTCAGTTCCACAAAGTGACAAAGTTCTAGACATCTGTTTTACAACAACTATTGAACTGAAAAAACTTTTAATTGTGGTAAAATATACAAAAAATGCTATGTATATTTTACCACAATTTAAAAAAATGTTTAAGTCTTTTTTTTAAGAGATGGAGTCTTGCTATGTTGCCCAGGCTAGAGTCCAGTGGCTATTTGCAGGCATGATCATAACATACTACATTCTTGAACTCCTGGGCTCAAGCAATCCTCCTGCCTCAGCCTCCCAAGTAGCTGGAACTACAGGCATGCACCCTTTTGTCTGGCTTGGAAAAGCCTTTAAAGCTATTATGTGAATTATCAAATTACGGAACCTCCATGAGGTCAGGGAGTTTTGTCTGTTTGTGCACTGCTGTATTTCCAGCCCCTAGACTGATGCCTGGCAATGGAGTAGGTGCTCATTACATTTAAGTAGTAAGTGAATCCTGGCCACTTTGCAATGATGTTTCACAACTCTTGTGTGAGGGTGACATCGTACTCACTGTTTGAAGGTCAAGCCAAACCCCAGAGGGACCTTATGGGATTTGCCTGTTCCCCTACTTCCTGCCACCAGCTGAAGTGCCCCAGCTCATGCCAGGGCAGAGGAGCCAACAGTGCATAGGCTGTGACAACTGAGAACCAGTCAACACCAGACCTCACCGGCATTCTTACAGATAACAAACAAATAGCCATGTCGTAAAACACTCTTAGTTAATGATATAATTTGGCTCTGTGTCCCCACCCAAATCTCATGTCAAATTTTAATCCCCAGTGTTGAAACAGGGGCCTGGTGGGAAGTGATTGAATCATGGGGGCAGTCTTCCCCCTTGCTGTTCTTGTGATAGAGATCTGGTTGTTTGAAAGTATGCAGCACCTACCCCTTTACCCCTTCTCTCTCCTGCTGGCCATGTGAATATGTGTCTGCTTCTCTTTTGCCTTCTGCCATGATTGTAAGTTTCCTGAGGCCTCCCCAGAAGCAGAAGCCTGTACAACCCACAGAACTGTGAGCCAATTAAATCTTTTTTCTTTATAAATTACCCAGTCTCAGGTATGTCTTTATAGCAGTGTGAAAATGGACTAATACAGTTAATTTGCTCTGTCAGACACAAATACATCAAATGAGATCTGAAATTAAGACAAAAACTAACAAACAAACAAACAAAAAACTATGTTCAAGAGGCACAATTTTTTTTTTTTTTTTCTGAGACAGAGTCTCACTCTGTTGGCCAGGCTAGAGTGCAGTGGCCTGATCTCTGCTCACTGCAAACTCTGCCTCCCAGGTTCAAGCAATTCTCCTGTCTCAGCCTCCTGAGTAGCTGGGATTACAGGTGTGTACCACCACATCCGGCTAATTTTTTGTATTTTTAATGGAGATGGGGTTTCACCATGTTGGCCAGACTGGTCTTGAACTCCTGACCTCATGTGATCTGCCCGCCCAAAGTGCTGGGATTACAGGCATGAGCCACTACACCCAGTCACAATACTTCTTATTTCTGTTATAATAACTCTGTTTTGACTACATTGGGTCCATTTCCTTCTCTTTTACAAGACACTCAAATCTGGGGTGAGGGGAGCTGTGATTTTCCTTTGTCCTTTATTCTGCATTCTTGCATAATAGTGGGAGCTCCTCAAATGACAGTACTTTAGAGCTAGAAGAGCTCTTTTTTAAAACTTTCACTCTGGGAAATTTCAAACATATGCAAAGGTAGACAAGATGGCATAAGGAATCCACATGCCCAGCTCCTAGCTTCAGCAATGATCAATTCACATCAAATTTTGTTTCACCTCTGCTCATCCCCCTCCAATCTTTTTTATTCTTCTAATTCAGAAACACAAGTAGACCTCCTATCTTTTTTAAAAAAAATAGTTAATGTAAACTTTTTAATTGAAGAAAAATATACATACAGAAAAATGCACAAATCATAAGTGTACAACTCAATGAATTTTCACAAACTGAGCACATCAGTGTAACACACACCCAGTTTAAGAAATACAACATAACCAGCTCTCCAGAACTCCTCTCAGGTCTCCTGGAAGGGCTCTTACTAATTAATTTCTGGTCCAATATTTTCATTTTGCAATGGAGAAAACTAAGGCCCAATGGGGAAAATAACTGTCCCAAGAGGACAAAGTTCAAGGCCCTACTGCTACTTTAGAAGCAGACCTGGAAGTGCAATGACTCCCCCACAGAACATATCCTTCTGAAAGGCACTTGAAGTCAAGGTACAAGCTAGCCCTGCCACTTGCTGGGACGGTTCCTACATCCTGGCCATTCCCAAGGTTCTGTATGGACCTTGCCCTTGAGCACACACTCCTGAGAAGCCTCACATGATTGTGCTAGAAGGGCCCTTAGAGATCTGATCATCTTACGGTTTAAAAAAAAAATAGAAAAAGAAAAAACCCCATAAAACATTATTCTTAAAATTCCCTAAATTAGTAGTTTGTTATTGCAAAAAAAAAAAAAAAAGCTAAAAATAGGGAAGCATACTAAGTAAATGTAGAGTATTCCCTTGCCTGGATTTGACTTAGTCAAGGGCACAAGCGGCTACGTGGTAGATGGGCTTTACCTGTGTGTATGTGTGTAGAAGTGTGTGTGTATTTTTTTTTTAAACAGCTGGAAGACAGAGCTGCTTCATTTCCTGTTCTCATCCTTGGCTTTCTCTCATAGTCACTGTTTTGCTGCCAAAGGCTGCAGGAAAAGGAAACAGGAAAGGGGTAGGGTGATTGCCCCTGGTTTTAGGTACCACAAGAGCCCAGCCTTCTTGTTAACTTTCAGTGTGGTGCCTTGGTGTGTGATAGAAACACAGAGCAACAAGTGCATTCTCAGAAGGTTAGAGGGGGATGCGACCTTAGTGTTCAACCAAGCAATCCTTTGTGTGGATGAAGATGGGGAAAACCAAGGCAGCTATGGAATTTCCTGGGATCTCTCCCACAAGAGCTCAGATTAAACCCAAGTGTCCTTCCCCCAGTGCTGTGCTCTTTGTACCATCCTCCCCTAGACTACTTGAGTTCCAGGTTAATCCCAAGTTTTCTACTTACATCTGTTGTTCCTCAAACATAGCCGAAAACATAGCCGTGTTTGTTGTGCTATAGGTGTCAATTTGGAGTTTTTGAAATGGGCTCATTGTGGCAATAACTTAGAGAATCTGCCCTTGAGGAGCTAAGTCTGGCTAAGACAATCATGACTAGTAAGCATGTGCAGTAGTCAGAATTTGTTGGGTTGCAAGTGACAGAAATTGAAATCAAATTAACTTAAGCACAAAGGGAATTCATTGGCTCATGTAATCAACAACTTGCAACTCCAGGCATGGCTGGATCAAGGGTCCTATCATTTCCATCTCTTAGCTGTGTTCTCTCTACATGTTTGCCTGTCTCCTGCTGCTTCTGAGCTCCTCCACATGGATGAGTGTGATGAGCTGAATAATGGCCCCCAAAGATGTCCATGTCCTAATCCCCAACCTGTGAATATGTTACCTTATGAGGCAAAAGTGATTCTGCATATGTGACCAAGTTAAGTATGAAATGAGATGATAAAATTATCTATGGGTGGGCCCAATGTAATCACCAGGGTCCTTATAAGATGGGGGCAGAGGGTCAGAGTAGAAGGAGATGTGATGATAGAAGCAGATGTGAGGGCTGGGCGCAGTGGCTCACACTTGTAATCCCAGCACTTTGGGAGGCTGAGGCGGGCGGATCACCTGAGATCAGGAGTTTGAGACCAGCCTGGCCAACATGGCAAAGCCCTTTCTCTACTAAAAATATGAAAAATTAGCCAGGCATGGTGGTAGGTGCCTGAAATCCCAGTTACTAGGGAGGCTGAGGCAGGAGAATTGCTTGAACCCAGGAGGTGGAGGTTGCAGTGAGCCAAGATTGTGCCACTGCACACTCCAGCCTGGGCAACAAGAGCAAAATGCCATCTCAAAAAAAAAAAAAAAAAAAAAAAAAAAAAAAAAAAAAAAAAAAAAAAAGAAGCAGAGGTGAGAAAGAGAGAGGGAGAGAGATGGAGTGGAGACAGAAGCCATGAACTGAAGACTGTAGAGAGCCTAGAAGCTGAAAAAAAAAATCAAGAAAATAGATTCTCCCCTAGAGCTTCCAGAAGGAACATAACCCTACCAACACCTTTTTTTTTTTTTTTTTTTTAGGACTTCTACCTCCAGAACTATAAGACAATATATTTATGTTGTTTAAATCCACTGAATTTGTGGTAACTCAATACTGCAGCAATAGGAAACTAATATAAGGACCTTACCACTCCAGGTTTACATCTTCTCATTTACTAATCTAGTAGTCCATGGGGGTAGAGGATGTTTCTTTCTCTCTAAGTCCCCACAGGATTTCCAAAGAAAGATTCTCTTTGGACACAGCCGGTTCAAGGAACTGTCTCTTGTGGTACAGATCACTGGTGCCAAAATGGGAGGAAGAGAGCCAGTCCAGCCCAGGTTACATGCCTGCAGTGGCGGTTTGGGTGGAGACAATGCGATTGATGGGCCCCTCAGAATCACTTGGAATTAGGAGGAGAAGACCTGCTGGACAAATGGAAACAGCCCATATGCCCGGCAGCAGCAATATTCCAAGAGCAATGTAAGGAGCTGAAACTAAGGGCTGCATTAGGAGGTGCTGACGGCAGGAGAGAGGTGTGCAAACCAGAGGAGAAGTTGGCAGAATTGCCTGAAAGTTCTAGGTCCTTCAGAACCATGTGAGAATTTCTATTGCGACATTGCAGAGTTGTCAGTGTGCATACTGCTAGAGAAGACTTGATGGGGCGTGCGTGTGTGTGTGCATGTGTGGGTGGGTGTGCACAGGAGGTAGCAGAGTGCAGTGAAGCTCAGGAATTATATTTTTATTTTTAGAGACAGAGTCTTGCTCTGTTGCCCAGGCTGGAATGCAGTGGCTTTTCACAGGTAGTCATAGCTCACTATAGTCTTGAACTCCTGGGGTCAAGGGATCCTCTCGCCTTAGCATTCTGAGTAACTGGGACTACAGGTGCGCACCGTCATGCCTGGCTCATCAGGAGTTTAGAACATGAAAAATCTGGCTTCTGTATTTCAGTTCTGCCACTTACTAGCTGAACAATCTTGGGTAAGTTTCTTCATCTCACCCAAGACTCAGACTCCTCATCTGTAAAATGGGGCCAATTGAAAACACTATGTCATGGGACCGTTGTGAAAATTAAATGAGATCAGGCATGTAAAGTGTCTAGCATGGTGTCTAGAACACAGTAAAGACCACATTAATGGTAGCTATCATTATGGTTATTTTGATTAAGGAGAAAAATCTCATAAAATATTTTTGAGGGTGTGATTTGCTTTGTGTGCTCCCGGAAGGCAGAGCCAAGGTCAAAGGGTGGAAGTCATAGTTCAACATAAAGAAAAAGCTTTCTCTAGAGCTATTTGAAGACAGAACAGGCTGCCTGGGGGAGTGGTGAGCACCCAACCCTGGAGGTTCTCAGTAGAGGTGGAGGGCCACTTAGAGGAGAAGCCATGGAGAGAACAGACATTAAATTGGAGATTGGAGTGATTACCTTTGCAGTTTCCTTCTGGCTCTGAGAATCTGTGGTTTTCTTCCCTCGGTAGGAGACTTCCGCATGTAAGTTGAGCAGCTGTGATTTCAGTCACTCTCCAGGCTCTATCAAGTCCACATGCATTTGGGTTCTGACATGCCCTGCCTGGGATATCTTCCAGGTTTTAAGCTGCCAGCCCCAGAGCATGACTCTGTCCCTAACTTGTTCTACCAGAGCTTAGAGAGCAGAGGAGGAGTTGGTTTGTGCTCAGTAACCACCTCAGGAATCCCATCTCAGAGAAAGGCTTGGGAAAACAGCCTCGCCAGGTCCTGGCAATCCCGTTAGATTGCTGCAAACAACAGCAGTTAGCATTTCTTGACCACTTTCTAAATGTGCGGCATTGTGCGAAGCTCTGGTGCCAGCTAGAATTCAGTTCAACTGCATGGCAGAAGAGCCAAATCACCCTAACTTACACAGAAGGTTTGCTTTTCTCGTGTATAAGAGAAGTTTGGATGTAAGTAGTTGTGATTTGCTGTGATGATTTCATGCAATTATCAGAGACCCAACTCCTTTTATGCAGTTCTCTTTAGAGCAGCAGTTCCCCAAAGGGTCTCTGGTCAGGTAAGCTTGAGACACATTACATACTATAACCCCCTTTTAGAGATTCACAAATCGGCTCTGATGTGCTCTGGACCCTACTTTGTTGCCCTGGAGTGATTTACTGAGATATATAGTGATATTTACTGAGATATATATATATTTGCTTTTTCACCCAGTTTAACTTGCTAGAAAAAAATTTAAGTACAAAGAAGAAAAAAAGAATAAAAATATATTGTCTTTATCTTTTCACCCAAGATAACTTTCATTAGGATTTTGGTGTGTTCATCCAGACTAGATATACAAAAACTATGAACATAAATATTTACAAAAATGAGATAATTCTCACATGCTCTTCTATAGTCTGTTTATTGCACTTAGCAAGACATCATTGACATGTTTCCATGTTAAGAAATATAGTCACAGCATCAAATTAATTTATTTAATTATTCAACAGTATTTATTTGGTGTCTACCAAGTGGCAGGCAGGAACTACTGCAGACAGGTGGAAAAAACTAGAAGCTGTCCCGTCCCTTCCTCTGGAGCTCACAGCCTTTCTCCACCGCACCATGTTCCACCTTGGGATTGTTGACTACACACACGTATAGCTTTCATTGTTTACTGAGATATATATAGAGTGAAGGGAAGACATTTTTCAGGCACAGAGGTTAAATGTTTGCATGTGTATGCCTCCATGTACCACCTCTCGGATACAGCAAATTTCCAGCACTCCAGAAAGTACCTTCTTGCCCCTTCCCAGACATGAATCCCTCACAGTTGAAACATATTTGGGGGTGTGTGGATTTTTCATGGGAGTGGGTTTTGTCTCTGGAACTAGACAGAATGTGAGATCCTTGACCTCGTCAGTGTCCTGCACCCCTCTTGATCCTAGAGGCCAGGGAAGGCTGGTGGGCGTTACTGAGGGCTGGTGAGTGTGCCCTCTGTACTTTTCATTCACCTATCCACCTGGCATAGTCTCAGGGGTACTCCTGCGCTCTCAGGTCAGGCTCGAGTGCTCCTCACAGCGGCACCCCCCATTCTGTCTTGCCTGGGTACGCTGGAGTGGGGAGGGCAGTGGACAGGAGCACTCAGAGGATGGGAGGGTAGAAGAAGGATTACAGGCCTTGTTCATGTTTCCCCCAGAGGCAAGCAGCTTCCTGGGCACAGGAGTCATGAGTGCAAAAAATCGCCAGTTCTGAGGTGGGGTGGGAGATAGTCAATTATTGGGACAATGGAGGAAATTTGAATATGGACTGTGGATTAAATGGTAGATTGTATCAACGTTAAATTTCCTGATTTTGATCGTTGTACTGTGATTGTGTAAGGGAATGTTCTTGCTTTGGGAAACACACCCTGAAGCTTTGAGAGATGCTATCTTTTACTTACTTCCAAATAGTTCATGCCTGTGCATGTGTGCGTGTGTGTGTGTGTTTGTGTGTGTGTGTCTGTAGGAAAGAGAATGGTAAATAAAATAGGGCAAAATATAAACAAATGGTGAATCTGGGTCAAGGATTTGTGGGAGTTTTCTGTACTTTTTTATTTTTAAAAATAAATTTGAAGTTATGGTAAGATACAAAGTCACAGACTACGATGGCATGTGAGACCTTCCTGGGTTTTGGATGTGTCCACTCTATTTCTGGTGAGCTGCATGATCTTAGGCAGCTGCTTTTCTCTTTGGTCCTAATAGGTCTAGAGTTGGTTCCTTCTGGTGGGTTCGTGGTCTCACTGACTTCAAGAATGAAGCCACGGACCTTTGGGATGAGTGTTACAGCTCTTAAAGGTGGCATGGACCCAAAAAGTGAGCAGCAGCAAGATTTATTGTAAAGAGTAAAAGAACAAAGCTTCTACAGCGTGGAAGGGGACCCCCAGCGGGTTGCCACTGCTGGCTGAGGCGGTGGCCAGCTTTTATTCCCTTATTTGTCCCTGCCCATGTCCTGCTGATTGGTCCATTTTACAGAGTGCTGATTGGTCCATTTTACAAACCTCAAGCTAGCTACAGAGCACTGATTGGTGCGTTCCTATAGAGCACTGATTGGTGCATTTTACAAACCTCTAGTTAGCTGCAGAGCACCGATTGGTATGTTTTTACAGAGCACAGATTGGTGCATTTTACAAAACTCTTGTAAGACAGAAAAGTTCTCCAAGTCCTCACTGGACCCAGGAAGTCCAGCTGGCTTCACCTCTCACTAAGACTTTACTATGTAGGGCAGGCAAGTGGACACCACATGATCTTTATAAGACTGATCAGCTCTGACTTTCTGGAATTCTAAGGCTGTGGGCTTTTGGAATGACAGAATTACACAGGTGACCCATTGGGTGACTGAAGTGTAGGGTCCCTCTATGTTCCCATATTTATCAAATTAGCTGGAGTATGGGGTTTGCTTCCTGCTGGGGAGGAGAGACGATTTTTCAGTGGCTGCCTTTCTAACAAATAAAAAAAATTCTTCTTTCTTCCCTCCTTCCTTCTCTTTCTTCTTTCCTTCATAACAATAAAAGTTGTGGCCAAATTACCATTACACTGTACTTTAAAAAGAACTAGGACATTTTTAAGAAGTGTGGAAAATAGAAAATAAAAAGCAAATGGCAAAGGCATCTATAATCTCACCACCCTAATGATGGCATCCATTTGACAGGTACAGTTTGTTAGAACAAGAAGGAATCCATACTTACTGTACAGCTGGGGAAATTGAGGCCCAGAGAGAGTGAGTAACTTGTTCAATACCACACAGAAAGTTGGTGGCAGAGTCAGGACTAGAGATTATGTGTTTTGAGTTTCAGACTAACCTAACATTGGTTTTTATTTTATTTTATTTTATTTTGAGATGGAGTCTCACTGTGTTGCCCAGGCTGGAGTGCAATGACACAGTTTTGGCTCACTGCAACCTCTGCCTCCCAGGTTCAAGCAATTCTCCTGCCTTAGCCTCCCGAGTAGCAGGGGCTACAGGCGTGCGCCACCACACCTGGCTAATTTTTGTATTTATAGTAGAGACGGGGTTTCACCATGTTGGCCAGGCTGGTCTTGAACTCCTGACCTTGTGATCTGCCCACCTTGGCCTCCCAAAGTGCTGGGATTACAGGCATGAGCCACCTCACCAAGCTGTTTTTTAATATATAATGTTATTTTTTCTAGTTATGTAAAAAACACATAAAATTTGAAAATACGTAAAACTCTGAGGAGCCATATCTAGTGGATTTTGCTTGCTGGTTTCCACACTCTAACAATCTCCAGAGTTCAGATGGGGCTCTCCTCTCTCTCTGGGGTACACACCTGGCCCTTCCTTCCACTCCAGCAGCCTGGACAGGGCAGGACGGGGCAGAGGTTAACTCCATTCCTCTGCAAGATGCTTCCGGGTGACAGCTGGAAACACTCGGGCCCTGAGTAGTCTTCCCTGCTGGCTTCTTCTCATCCTTCCATGGAAAATTGAGCTGGGGCTAGTGCAACAACCAGGTGACGTATATGCCACCCACAGAGCCTGACTCCAGGGGCCAGGAAGATAAACCATACATGTATTATCCTACCTGAAATTTAATAATCACAGCTTCATTCCAATAACTGAAACTTTGGCCAGATTCCTCGGGTTGCCATGTCCACCTCTAGAAGAATGGGTTCATCAGAAGTTTGGGGTCATTCTGTTTGTGGGAAGAGAGGTGTCCTGCTCTCCTTTTTCGCACACCCCAGAACCCCTTTAGAGCTTTTGGCAAATAGTGAATTCTGCTCTGGGGCCATCCCTGGTTGGCTTTATTGTGATCTTGAGGTAGGTCAAGGTAAGAATGCCCAGAAGCAGATACATTTAAGTTGTTTTACAAAACAAAACAAAAATCCTCGTGGATCTAAAGTTTCCTGAGCTGCAGTTTTGGCGTAGGCACCCTGCTAAGTGCCTGACATGCATAAGCTCTTTTAATGCTCACTATTGCCCTAGGAGGGATATTTTTTCTTTTCCCTGGTTCATTCATGGAAAGCCTGGCTAGAGGGGTGAGATTCTACATGGCTGCAAAACGGAGTAGGGATGGGTCAGAGACACAAATCCAGGTCTCACCGTGGGAGGACGGAATCACGGTTGCTTTGGGGGTTTGGCCATCCTCCAGCCCCTAGACCTTCTCTACCACCGTCTTTGGCACTGGACAAAGGCCCTGGCCCCCTACCTCCTACCAAAGCCCCTCGTTTTGCTCAGACTGCTATAAATTGACACTTGGAGTGGCCTGCAGAGGTGATCCACACTAACCTTCGTCCTCCTTTCGGCACAGCCAAGGAAATTGCGATTAGAAGCAGGGTCGCTGGGTTGCACAAGCCTGGGCACATTGTTTGTCTCCCGTGTGAATGGGACTTCCTGAAGTTGTGAAACGCAGGGGCTGCGAGAGACGCACAGGGACTAGTCCAAATCCCAGGGTCCGTGGAAGAGCCGGGACTTTAACCCAAAGCTAAGGCACTTCCTGGCAACTGGGGCAGTGCTGCTGAGGGTGCTCTGGGGAACGCGGGGCGGGGTGGGGGGTAAGTCTGGCCTCATGGGTCTATGCCCAGCAGGCAGGTCTGGAAGGCTTGCTGTCCAATCCAGCCATTTCTGAGGGGGAAGCCTTCCCTGCAGGAGGATCCACAGCTTCCCACATCTCACCCTGATCCTGAGCAGCTCTTCAGGAGAGCCCGGCAGAGAGCAAGTGGTGAGACCTCCTCCCCGAGCCGGCCCTGGCCCGGTGCCCGCCCTTCCACACGCCGCCAGCGAGCACAGGGCAGAACAGGTCACTCCTTTCTTACAAAACCTTCTGTGGCGCCTCGTTGCCTGCAGGATGGAGGAGTCCAGACACTTTGCTCAATTTTCAAGGCCTGCCACAACCTGGCTCAAACCTGCCTTTCCAGCGGCAGCGGGCCACAGCTCTCTTACCGCTCCGTCGACCCCAGACCATTGCCCGTGACTGCCTGATGCCTTGAGCTTTGCTGCCCTGTGCCTGAGCTCAGGCCGTTCTCACCTACCCAACCACCTTCCTCCTCTCTAACCTCTTGATCTCACCCTACTGAAACCTTACCTACTCTTTAAGTCTCGGTCCAAATAGATTTTCTCTAAGAAGTGTTAACTTACCAGAATCAGAATTATCTTTCCTCTGGATGCTGAAAATATTCAACTGTCCATTATCCGTCCATGCATCCATGTCTCCTTCCTTCCCTCCATCTCTCCCACTGTGTCCTTGGTTTAAGAATTAAGTGAGGAACACTGCATGGTCTCTGCCCTCCATTAGCTGTCAGTGAGAGAGGCAGACACCTAAGCAAGGAACACGGTAAGTGCTGCCCTGGGGGAAGGGAGGTCAGCAAAAGCCTCATAGGGAGCCCAGACAGTTAATTCCCCTTCAACAAGTGAAGGAGACCTGCATGGACTCAGCTCCGCACTACATTTGGAATCAAGAGAATAGCTGGTGCTGACAGGCAAGTGGTCCAGCGCAGTTCGTCACCAGTACTGTTGTTGTGTGTCCTTAATAACTCCCCATATTAACATTTACTTTAGGCATGCTTTCTTTTTTTGTTTGTTTTGGTTTGGTTTTTGAGACAGTCTCGCTTTGTCGCCCAGGCTGGAGTGCAGTGGTACGATCTCGGCTCACAGCAACCTTCGCCTCCCAGGTTCAAGTGATTCTCCTGCCTCAGCCTCCTAAGTAGCTGGGATTACAGGTGCGCACCACCATGCCCAGCTAATGTTTGTATTTTTAGTAGACATGGGGTTTTGCCATGTTGGTCAGGCTGGTCTCGAACTTCTGACCATAGGTGATCTGCCAGCCTCGGCCTCCCAAAGTGCTGAGATTACAGGCATGCGCCACAGGGCCCGGCATACTTTATGCATGCTTTCTGTGTTCTCATTTGTGTCCCACGATAACTCTGCTATTTATAGATGAAGACACTAAGGGTCAGGGAGGGGAAGTGACTTGCTCACATAACCCAGCTAGTACAAAGCAGAGCTGAGACTAGAACCCAGATCCCCTGATTTCGAATCCACTGGCCTCTCCTTTATATCTCAGTTGCCTTCTTATATCCACTGCTTCCCTGTTACCTCAACAGCTGCTGAAAGAACCTCCTCCCCACTGAATTTAACTTTGGGATGGATATTTCTTCTCACTCCAATCAAAATTGGCCAGTTCCTGTCCCATTCCATCCCTGCTAGGGAGACAGAAGGAAATCACGACAATTTCCCAAGGTAAGTAGGTCTTTTTTTTTTTGAGACGAAGTTTCGCTCTTGTTGCCCAGGCTGCAGTGCAATGGTGCAATCTCTGCTCACCACAACCTCTGCTTTCTGGGTTCAAACAATTCTTCTGCCTCAGCCTCCCGAGTAGCTAGGATTACAGGCATGTGCCACTGCTCCCAGCCTGTAAGTAGGTCGTTAAAAAATATTATCTGCCCTTGTGTCCATTCTCTTCAGAATTCCTTATGGGGCCTGGTGCAGTGGCTCACGCCTGTAATCCCAGTACTTTGGGAGGCCAAGATGGGCAGACCCCCTGAGGTCAGGAATTTGAGACCAGCCTGGCCAACATGGTGAAATGCCATCTCTACTTAAAATACAAAAAAAGGAGCCCTGTGTGGTGGTGCGTGCCTGTAGTCCCAGCTACTCAGGAGGCTGAGGCATGAGAATCACTTGGATCCGGGAGGTGGAGGTTGCAGTGAGCCAAGATCATGCCACTGCATTCCACCCTGGGTGACAGAGTGAGAGTCCATCTCAAAAAAACAAAAAACAAAAAAACAAAAACAAAACAAAACAAACAAAAAAACAAACAAACTTCCTTACTCGAGCAGTTTAAGTTAGCCCCTCCCCATCCCTGGGCTGCAATTTGTCCATCTGGCCTAGCTGACTTACAGAGTTCCTTCCAGGGGTGGCCACTGGTCAGCATTGCCCTTCCTCCTTCCCTCTCTTCCTTCCTAAGTTTTCAGGTGCTCAGCATGTACCAGATGCTATGCCAGAAACTGGGCAATCAGCTGACATGATGGTCCCTGCCTTTACACACACACAGGACAACAGCCTTTCCCCTCTATCCTATTGAGAAGGGTTCTCTTCTAGTGAGAACTTGCAGCTACAGACCCCAGCAATTGTACATCCTTTCTAGGGATTCTCTTCCTGGTTGGTCATGCTTCAGCAATGCGACCTTGGCCAAGCCACATAACCCCTTTGGGCCTCTATTTTCTTATTTATAAAGGGGAAAACCATCACTTCTTTCAAAGAGAGTTGGTAGGATGAAATGAACTCACACATATAAAGTAATATAGTGATTTACAGCTTGGGCTCTGGAGTCACACATATGTTGGTTCAAATCCCAGCTCTTCCACTCACTAGCTCTGTACTCAAGGAAAGTCACTTAGCCTCTCTGTGCCTCTGTTTCCATGTCAACAAAATGGGACTAACAATAGTAATCAACTCTAGGGGTTGTTGAGGAGATTAAAGGAGACGATGCATGTAAGAATTCAGCCCAATGTCTGGCATTTTATAAGCCCTCAGGCTGGTCCTCCTCTCCCTTCTTCTTTCTTCTTCTTTTGAATTGTACTGTATTTATCATTTGAGTAGGTAATTCATGCAAAAGGTACCAAAGCACATACGAGAGGCCCTCCTCACATCCGTTTGCACAGTCAACTCTAGGAAATCTCTGTGTTGCCAATTCTTTGAATTGTCTTTCAGTGTGTGTGTGTTTGCATATAAACAAATTTGTTTACATATTTTCTCTTTTTTTTATACAAATGGTAGTTTCCTATATTTAGTGTTTTACACTTTGCTTTCTGCTACTTAATACTCCATTGTAGAGACCATTTCATAGTATATATAAAAAGCTTTCCTACTCTTTTTCTATAAAAAGTTGTTGCATTACATGAACACTCCATGGTTTATTTAACCAGCCTAGGGCTGGTTTAGGCTGTTTCCAATCTTTTCTTTTCTAATTTTTATTGAGGTAGGGTCTGGCTATGTTGCCTGGGTTGGTCTTGAACTCCTGGGCTCAAGTGATCCTCCTGCCTTGGCCTCCCAAAGTGCGGGGATTATAGGCATGAACCATTGCGCTGGGCCCCAATCTTTTCTAATTACAAAGAGTATGGTAGTGAATGTGCTGTTCTTTTGCATTCCTTTCAGCCTCTCTCAGCCCATGATCACTCGCTGACCCCTGTGGAAGGGAGACAGGGCCCACAGACACAGGCAGCAGTGACTAGTGGGCAGAAGTGTGGGTCCTGGGGCAGTCCTGGGCTGCCACCTGCTGCTATGCAACTTGGGGGAGATTCTTATGCTCTCTAAGGCAATAGCACCTGGGAATTTGCATTTCTAACACATTTCCAAGTGATGCTCATGTTGCTAGTCCGAGAATGCACTTTGATAACCACTGCTCTAAGCCACCCAAAGGGGTAATTTGATGATTCCCATCTCACAGGCTTATTGTCGGGTTAAGGTGTGTAGCCCCTTAGCACTGTGCTAGTATCAGACTAAGAACTTAATCATACATGTCAGTGCATATTACTATATCCACCCCTCACCACAAAGAGAAAAGTGAACCAATGCAGAGATGATGAACAGTGATGCTCAGAGCCTTAATCTGTTCTCCAGAGGTTCTGGGTGTGGTGGAGCTCCTCCCCACAAATCTCCTTTAAGCCCCAAGTCTTGGAATGGCTGGGGAACTCTGCTGAGCTGTCTGCAATCAGAAATCTTCATTTTTCTGGCAACTGGAATGTAGAAAAATTCAGAGTAGAAGCCCAACCAGAGTTCCAGCAATGACCACAGGGATGGATGCTTCTGTGAGCACCGTCCTGTGCCAGCTTGTTCCTGGGGGAAGCACATTGCACAAGAGGACAGAGACAGCAGGCTGGTCCCACCCCAGCTCTCACCCCTGCGGCCTTCAAAGGGTCCCTTCCATTTTCACAGCCTTTGTAATTTGCTCTCATTAACCTTGCTTTGTTCTGGGGTTGAGGGGCTGGTGGAGAACCCCTAGTCAGCCACAGCAGGCCTGATCATGCCCCCACAGCCCTCTCCTTCCTGCCCTGGGAGGGGAATCCTGGAGTGAAGGCTGCTGCTTTGCTCCCTTCCCACGCCATCCTCTCTGCAGGGAGCCAGGGACCAGGGGAGCCTGCCATGGCGGAAGCGTGTGAGTCTGTTAGAAGAGGGGCAGTTTGTTCATCTGTGAGTCTGTTAGAAGAGGGGCACTTGTTGCAGTGCCAAAATCCCTGGGCTGGAAGCAAGACTGGGCTGGGCTCTAACTTGTTGGGTGACCTTGGGCAAGGCCTTTTCTCCCTCTGAGCCTCAGCATTTCTTTTTGTAAAATACGGTGTGCTCCAGCTCTGTGCCTGGTGCCCCAGTCGGTGTCTGGTGCCACAATTAAGAAATCAGCAGCATTTTTTTTTTTTTTTTTGAGATGGAGTCTTGCTGTCGCCCAGGCTGGAGTGCAGTGGCGCGATCCCAGCTCACTGCAGGCTCCGCCCCCCGGGGTTCACGCCATTCTCTTGCCTCAGCCTCCCGCGTAGCTGGGACTGCAGGCATTTTCTCTTGCTCACCTGTGCCCAGCCCCAGAGATGCTGAACTTCTAGCACCTGCACTCAGGCCTACTCTTCTGCCTGGCACCTGAACCTGCCACCATTTCATCCCAGCCTCCTTCCACTTTCTCCAGCTTGTCTTCCACGCCCCAGGCCTTCCAAGGATGACCCACCTCCATGCTGCACTGTGTTACTCGCTGGCTGTGGGACTTCAGGAGTCATTCAAGCACTGTGTAAAATGGAAATGACATGACAGCAGATAATGAGCGTTCAGTGAGACGACATATGCAGAATGCTTAGCACCATGCCAGGCCCACGGTAAGCTGTCAGTAACCATGAGCCATTCTTGTCCTTATCATTGTTGTTATTATTTCTAAAACTAAGCAGAACCAGCACTCTGGATAGACAAGCACCCTAACTTTTGGTTGATTTTCTGTTTTAACATTTTACCATTCTCTCCTCCTTTCTGCACTATCTCAAACACCTAATTATCTACAGAAAACATTCAGCTGTCTGTTGTTTGCTTTCTTTTCATCAGTGAAAACACATGGTTTTATTTCTTCCTTCTTTCCTAAAACAGACATCTAAATATTGATAGAGTTTCTACCACATCCCTGACATGACAGCCATTGAAACCAAAAAGACTGAGAGGGTCCCAGGACTAAGGAGGGGAAGGCAGTGAGTGATCACATAAGTTAGTATGTAATTACAACTTAGAAGTGTGTTCTAGATGGCATGACAGAGGGAGGAGAGGGCTTGGATGTCTTAAGCTACAGTCTTCTGTAGACCTCATTTGGCCCCTGAGACTGCACATGAGGTATGTTTCACAACAGGACAAAATCAATGCTCCAGGACCTCTATCCCTAGTGTGCTCAGATGAGTTTGGATGCAGAAGGTAGGGTGGGGTGGGGAGGTGCAGAGGGCCATTCTCAGCTACAGCAGCTACACACAGGCCCTGTTGAGTGACTTTGATGAGTCACATGGCCTCTCCGATCTGTTTAGCTTATTTAATAGGGGCAAAAAAAAAAAAAAAAATGCCTTTTCCCTGTCCTAGGAAAGGCTGGAAAGCCTTCTCGCTGAGAGAATTGTTCACATGTGCCTGCACTTATTCCTGAAAGATTCCTGCATGCCTTCCCCATTCTCTGCTTTGGGGGAACAATGAACCCATGGACTTGGCTCTTGAGCGGTTCATAATACCAGCCAGCATTTACCGAGCTGTTACTATGTGTCAGGCACTTTACCCATATTAAGTCATTTTATTGTCACAAGAGCCTTATGAGGACAGTTATTACTATCTATATTTTATAGGCAAGAAAATTGAGGCATGAAGAGGTTTAACAATATGCCCAAAGTCCCCAACAATTTGGCTTCCACCGTTATACTAAGGTTTTCACGGAGTGGTCTGGGGACCCCTGTCGGGATGGTCTCATAACCCTTGTACGTGGTCCATGAGGTCAAAATATTTTTCATGATAGTTACCAAGAACACATTTACCTTATTGCTCTCATGCTCTCCCAAGTGCTCAGTGGCATTTTCCAGAAGCTGCATCCTTATGATATCGTAACAAGCAGCTAGGAGAATCCAGGTGTCTGTTTAAGACGTTTGCAAACATGTAAAACAACGCCACACTTACGATTTTTTTTACTTCAAAAGTATTGTTCAGGACATGGTGGTGTGCACCTGTAGCCCCATCCACTCGAGAGGCTGAGGTGTGAGGATGGCTCAGGCCCAGGAGGTCAAGGCTGCAGTGAGCTATGATTGTGCCACCACACTCCAGCCTGGGTGACAGAGTCAGACTCTGTCTCCAAAAAGAAAAAGAAAATATTATGATTATGTGAAACATGAAGTGGGCTTATTGTTATTTTTAAATAAATTACCACATAAATATTTATTATCTATTGTTTATTATTTATTTTTATTTCAATAACTTTGGGGTAACAAGGGTTTTTGGTTACATGGATGAACTGTATAGTGATGATATCTGAGACTTTAGTGCACCGTCACCCAAGCAGTGTACAATTGTTCCCAGTATGTAAACTACCATGTAAATATTTAAAACAGTCTTCTCAGTTTTTTTTTTTCCTTTCGAGATGGATTTTCGCACTTGTTGCCCAGGCTGGAGTGCAATGGCACGATCTCGGCTCACTGCACCCTCTACCTCCCAGGTTCAGGCGATTCTCCTGCCTCAGCCTCCCAAGTAGCTGGGACTACAGGCATGTACCACCATGCTCAGCCAATTTTGTATTTTTAGTAAAGATGGGGTTTCGCCATGTTGGCCAGGTTGGTCTCAAAGTCCTGACCTCAGGTGATCTGCCCCCCCGCCTCCCAAAGTGCTGGGATTATAGGTGTGAACCACCGCACCCGGCCATCTTCTCAGTTTCAATTCCTGATAAAGACAAAGTGTAAAGGCGTCCTGAGATCGAGTGGCTTGAGAACTGCCACATAAGCCTAAAGGGAAACACTCCCCGCTCTTTGGCACATGGGAGCTAATGCTCCAGGAGAAGCCCACTTGAGGTGTGGTCCCAGCGTTGCCTGCCAGTCTCATTAACATGATGAAGTCATAGATTTCTGGATTGTGCTGCACAGAGCTGCCCGTGTCAGCACCAGCTCCCTCGAAAATCAGTGCTGGTGATTCAGAGCATCTGTCTTTGTGACTTGCAATATGGGACTTAAATTTTGAATCTATCTCTGTGCTTCCCTTTCTACAGCTTCCTGAGAGCTATGGCAGGCCTCTCTTGGTCAGCAGCCCCTCCAGTGTCTAAGATGATTCCCTTGCAATTTGAGACGCACTCCCACCTGAGCCCTGCAAAGTAAATTTTGTTTCCTACATAGTGTATACTTTATACAAAATGTTTGCAAACATTCCTTCCAAATTTGGTGACAGCCCATCAAATCACTCTCAGTTGATGTTGTGGCCACTAGAAACTAAGTAGTGAAAATGATAACAATAGCATCGGGAATTCAGTAGGTGCCGATGGCAGGAGTCAGATATACCACACATTTGCAAAATCTGTTATATGTGTCCCTTGCAGGGGAATCTTGTTTTCCGGATGGCATTTTAAATTTAATCTTTCATATTAACTTTTAGATTGTCCTCTTTATCTGGAGCTCCACAGGAAGCTTCTTGGAGGAATTCTAAAGGACATATATTCTAGAAGGATTTTATTCCAGAAATATTAAATTATGATCAGACACAGGGAGGATTCTAGCTTTTCAGTGTTTCTGTAAAGGTTTCTTCGAAAGACGCGCAAGCTACGTTTTTCTGCTGTATTGGTTAAATTACTACAGGTGCTGGGTGTGCTGATTTTCCACACCAGCTCCCCACAGAGCGTTCTGTATCACGCTTGGCAACTGTTCTTGTGCTTGGCTCCATTTTGAACTTTGTAACCCATTCAGAGGCTTGCCTGAGAGCGGATCTTGTTTTGGAAGCTCACAATGGCATGGTGTCAAAAGGAATGAGCCTCTGATCTGACCTGAAAGGATAGTGCAGACAATAGATTTCTGCCTCTGAATCGGAATATTCCTATGTGATCCTGGCTGAACTGTTAGACATTCTAGAGCTTCGGTCCTCAGCAGTCAATAGAAAAAGAAATCTATCCTTCTTACCCTTACAGTATTGTTCTGAGGATCAAATGAGGTAAAATACTTTGAAAAACAGAAAGCACTTGTCATCGCTGGAGGCTTTAGAGCATGCTGTTCTCCCTGCTTGGAACCTGCCCTCAACCTTCCCTATAGCTGTATAATCCCAAATCATCCTATGATACTGCTAACTCTGCTCCAGTCACACTGGTCTACCCCTGCAAACAGAAATCTCAGGGCCTTTGTACTAGCCATTCCCTTTGCATGAGATGCCCTTCCCCAGCGACTGCATGGCTGGCTCCCTGACTTCCTTCAGAGAGGTTTCTGTTCAAGTGTCACTTTATCAAAAAACCTTTATTTTAAAAAAAGGTTTTATTTTTAGACAGGGCCTCACTCTGTTGCCCAGGGTGGAGTGCAATGGTGTGATCATAGCTCACTGCAGCCTTGACCCTCCTGGGCTCAAGCAATCCTCCTGCCTCAGCCTCCCACATAGCTAGGAGATAGGTATGCACCACCATGCCCAGCTAACATATATATATAATATATATACATATTTTAGACGGAGTCTTACTCTGTTACCTACGCTGGAGTGCAGTGGCGAGATCTCAGCTCACTGCAGCCTCTGTGTCCCAGGTTCAAGTGATTCTCCTGCCTCAGCCCCCTGAGTAGCTGGGACTATAGGTATCTGCCACCACGCATGGCTAATTTTTTTTTTTTTTTTTTTTTTGTATTTTTAGTAGAGATGTGGTTTCACCATGTTGGCCAGGCTGGTCTTGAGCTTCTGACCTCAAGTAATCTGCCCGCCTCGGGCTCCCAAAGTGCTAGGATTACAGGTGGGAGCCACCGTACCCAGCCTTAAAAAGCATATATTTTTTGTACAGATGAGGTTGTGCTGTATTGCCCAGGAGGTCTCAAACTCCTGGGCTCAAGTGACCCTCTTGCTTCAGCTTCCCCAAATGCTGAGATTACAGGCAGGAGCCAGTGCACTCACCCAAAAACGCCTTCTCTAGACTCACTATGTGAATTAGCACCCATGCCCTGGGAGCTCTCTATCCCTCTTACCCAGCATCAGTGTTCTTGATAGCATGTATTACCACCTGATGCATCATATTGATTTACCTGATTGTTTGACGTTAAAATGTCAGTTCCATAAGAGCTGCTTTGTTTTGCTGTAATCTCAGTGCTTAGAACTTGGCACACACACGCCCCTCCACCAAAAAAAAAGGGAGGAGACAAGAAAAAAATAATCAGCAGACAGCGATAGCAGAGTATGGGACAGGGTGGGCTGGGTGAAAGAGATTTCAGGGGGCCAACCATACAAAACAAAGGACAGGAGACCCCATGTTCCCTGCTGCCCATCCTCATCTCCTGGCTTAGATGCATTAGAGCAAAGCCTCAGTGTAATTATGGGCATTTGGATTGTTTACTCCTCGTTAACCACCCTCTTTGCTCACTTAATTGGTCCAAAGCCTGTGGCATGAGTAACTAACTGTGCAGCGATTTGGCACGTGGTCAGCCAGCAGCGGCAGCCGTAATTGCACAGCAAGTACTGCACTCATACTAACTGGGCGGGTCCTGTGCAGTTCTCACACGGTAATGGAGCTCAGACAGGCGGCTGCCGCTGCCTGCAGCACCTTTGATGTCCTGGCAAACACACCCATGGGACTTGCTCAACCCCAGGATCTTCACTCTTGGCTTCTTATGGGTTCCCAACTAGTCTCCCAGGTCCCATGCTGTCTGAACATCTTACACAAGTGGGCAGAGAAATTCACACCCCTGGTTTAGAGGGAACTAAATCCAAGTTGCAAATACATGGCCTGGCTTCTGCCTGCCTGGCCACCTCCCCTCACACCTCTCCTCCTCGGATTGCTCTGGTACACTCACCTCCTGCCTGCTTTCCCATAAAGGTTGTGCCTCAGGCCCTTTGCACTAGCTCTTCCCCCCATATCTTCACACGGATACCTCCTTCTTCTCCTGCATGTATCAGCTTATATGAATACATGAAGGAATTGTATGGCTGTGGGCAAGTCCCAGGCCCTCTTGGAATCTCCATTTACCCCTCTGACAAGTGAGTAGATGGATTCAATCTCCATGCTCTTTTCACATGGGTATTTTATGTCTGAGCATTGTGCTAGTCAATGAATGAGGCCACAAAGATGTTTGGAGACTCTACTATGCACTGAGCTCTGGGTGCTAAAGTAGAAAGTGGTAAGGAAATAAAAGAGAAACACGACCCTCAAGGGGCATGGCGGGAGGAGACTGACAGGCAGTAAACATACACACAAAGAAATAAGATGATTTCTGTTATTGATAAGTGCTCTGAACATAGAAATAAGGGAATATGATGGGCAATGAGTGATGCAGGGGTTTGGTTAGTGTGGTCAAGGAGGACCTCTTCGAGGAAGTGACTTTTGAGCTGAGATCTGAAGGATGGGAAGCTGGGGGCAAACATTCCAAGGAGGAGCAACAATTTCAGAGGCTCAGGGAAACGAACAAGTGCATCATGTTCTTGGAGTGGAAAGAAGTCATGTGCATAAGGGGCAATGTGGAGGGGAAGGACGTCCCGTGGGCAGCAGACAGATGGCGAAAGTCTCGTCCGGGGGCCATGGTAGAGAGTGTGCATTTCCCACTAAGGGCCATGGGAAGTCCATGGAGAGTTTTAGCAAGAGAGTGACTTACTATCTTAGAGCAAATCACTCTGGCTGCTCCTTGGAGAAGAGACTACAAGAACAGTCATCCAGGAAAGAAAAAGTGGTGACTGGGTGTAGGGCAAGGGGCTGAAAGAAGTGGTGAAATTCAGGGCATGTGTTTCGGAGGTAGAGCTGTGAGCACTCACTGATGGGTGAGATGCACTTGTGAGGGATGGAGAGACATGTGGGATGCAGTTGGTACCTGTCTAGTAAATTATAAACATGGCCCGGGGATCCTGTGGGGCTCTGGTTTGCCAAAGAGCTCAACTTTGGGATTCAAGCACATCTGAAATAATAGGATGATCTCTGTATTTATCACCTGTCACTGCCCTTGAGGGGAGGAACCGTGTGGATTTTGTCACTTTAAGTGCCTAACACAATCCCAGGCAGAGTGGCACTCAGTCACTAAATTGTCCCTGAAGCTTGTGTCTCTCTCAGGGACCTCACAGGAAGGATGGGAGGCTGTTTCAAGAAGGCATTCCTGGGTTCACAAGCCACATGCTCTCTGATAGTCCCATCAGTCCTACAAGTAACCAAGCCCAGTAGGTGAGACAGCTTTGCCCTATTACCCACTGCTGTCCCGGGTCACCCAGAGCCCTCTTCCTGGGCCTCTGCCCCCTCACTGGCTGCAGGAGCCCAGGCTCCCAATTTGATGCACTCTGACCACTTTCTCAGGTCAAAAATATGTTCATTGCTTAAAATTCACCAATAGACTGGATCTGTTCCCCCAACCTCCTCCACCGCCCCCCACCTCTGCTTCTTTCTCTGTGGGTCACGCTGCGTTCACAAAGACCTTTGGAGACCAGGAGCCTGTTGCACATGAAGGGTGGAGTGTCAGTTGTATGTGGGAAATGTTAGGGGCAAGGGTGCATTGCCAGGAGGTGGTGTTTATCCAGACTTCTCTCTGCCAAGGGGCTTCCCACTTTGTCTATGATTAGGACTGGTGCAGGAAAAAAGACACTTCTTGTTCAGAAGGTCTCCCTAGAATTTCCCCAGAGGGAAGGTTGCTGTCCCAGGAAGCTTCTCAGGGAAGGGACTCCAGCCTTTGCATTCTTGGCCCCGCCTGACATGCAGGCTTCACCCTGTTTCAGGGCTGATGAGAAAGCACGGCCCCAGGCACTGGGACTTCATATTAAATTTTTAATAGCCATGGTGGGTTTGATCCCACACTCCCGAGAGAATTAGTCACTACAGGTTCAAGTGAGGAATTTATGGACAGGCCTCAACAATCTGCTTCTAATTCGGGGATGGAAACTTTGATTTAAGAATCCCAAAAGGCAATATAGTATGCACAGAGGAAGGAGCGCAAGGTGGGGAGGCCTTGATTCCGGTCATTGAACACACTTTATTCATCTCTGTGTCTGGCACTGTCCTAGTGGAGGCTCCTTCCTGTGAGTCAAAAGCTATGTTACCTTGGGCAAGTTCCTCCCCATCTCTAGGCTTCAGCTTCCTGACTGGCAGAAGGATGGAATGCAGCTCCCTTCTGGCTTTTGTTGGGGGTGGGGTGAGGGGGCTTTGATGCCATAAGTCTGGGTCTATGAAGGACAAATGGCATCTCCAGCTGTGGCTGCTCCCAGGGAGGGCTCCCCTATGGAAAGTTGGCTTTGGTGGCACAGCAGTTCCTGGAAGCCCGTGCATGCCTGAGATGCATTCGTTACCCCCTGTCTGGAAACCCTGCCTGCCCTCCTGCTGCTGGGGAGGCATGGAAGGGGTTAAAGTTGCTGAGCAAGGAAGGAATAGACTCACTCCTTCCCCTCCCTTGTCAGGTCCTCTCCCCCTTTTGTTCTCAGGGATTTGCTCAGCTTGCTGGGGTTAGGTAAGCCTCCACTCTGGGCTGGGAGCCGCCACTCTGCTGTGTGGAGAGAACAGAACTGCAGCAACTTGCCCTGGCTCTTCCCCCAGGCAAGAAATCTGAAGCTACCACAAGGGGTGGGGAAATCTTGGAACCTGAGACAGTGGCCAAGCTGGAGCTAGAAGTGTCTTTAGGTATCACTGAGCCCAACTAACTCCTTTTGCAGATGGGGAAACTGAGGCCCAGAAAAGAAACATTTGTTGGGGTCGCAGCTAGTTAGATGGACTCAAATGCAGGTTTTCTCAATTTCTGGGCCTGCTCTCCTCACAGGGTATAAAGCTCTAACACGACAATGGAGGTAAAGCGTGGAACCAGTGGTCTCTTGGGGGTCCCTCAGGCTACTTTGTCACATGGCTCCATGGCTCCTGGACAATACATGGGTTGACCAGTTGTCAGTCATCTCAGGATGTGGTGTCGGGGAAACACCAGGATCCTGGAGGCGTGGGGACTCTTTCTGACTACCTGTGAGCTGAATGACCCTGGGCACATCATTTCACCTCTCTGAGACAGTTTTGCCACTGCAAAATGGGGCCAGAATCCCTGCTTTCCCTAATTCACAGGTGTCTGTGTGGAATAATGTACTTTGAAGACTGCAAAGCTCTACATGTGCTCTGCATCCATTCCCCCTCCCTCTGGTTCTGCCCCTGATTTTCAGGAGGGGTTCAGTCTACTCTAGTCTTCAAGCTTAATCAGTGGTTGGGGGCAATGGACCCAACCTATGCTCCAGAGTTGGGTGTGAGACTTGGCTTTGCCAATCAGAGCATGAGTTCCCTGTGGTCACTGTGATTGGCTCAGGGTTGGGCTTGTGTCCCAATCACAGACAATCAATATTCATCCTGGGACTTTTGCTTGTAGTGACAGAGAGAAATGACTCACTCTTTTCTCAGCTGAACAATAGCCTCTGAGAATGTGAACTTAGAGTTCCCAGGGACCACCAGGTGAGGAGAAACTACCTGATAATTAAGTAAATGCAAAGGAAAATAGCCAAAAAGCAGAGAAAGGCGATCTCTTGACAACGCTGTTTGCAAATTTGGCCTCATACTTAGACCTAAACGACAAACCCTCCCTGGATATGAGTCAATTCATTTCTTTTATTGTCTCCTTTTCTTCTTTGGTCCCTTTTTCTTTCTATCCATTTCTTTATTTTTGCTTAAGCAAGTCTGATTTGGGTTTCTGTCATTTGCAATCAAATTCCTTATTAAGACAAAAAGAAAAATAATAATTACTGGGCAAACAGTGTTAGTTACTGACCCAATAGCCATTTCTCCTTCTCACTAAAAAAACCCCGGATGGGAAATGAGAGCAGGGAGAGACAATGTGTTAAGTCCAGGAGAGATGGAATGCTGGTGTAAGTTAATCATGACATCCCTGTTTCTTGTTTTTCATGCTTCTTTGCAGCTGGTGGTGTGGCCAAGTATGGCCACAGTTCTAGACCGTGAAACATAGGGGCAATCAGCTGGGAAAGAAAACATAAGGGGCTTCTGGGAATGTAGACATAGCCAGCATCACCCCATCTCCTTTTCCCTGCCTTGAAAGTGAGTGTAATGTCTGGAGCTTCAGCAGCAATATTGTGTTTATGAGGCAGAAGCCAAAAGAACTGCAGTGACACCAGCCCTAATATCACTGAGCCACTGAACAAATGCCAACAGCTGTCTGCCTGTGTGTTTCTTGCAATATAATACAAACAAAAACTTATTTGTTTAAGCCACTGTTAGTGGATTTTCTATTACTTGCAGGCAGCTCAAAGCATTCTTTGAAAATGAGTCAAGTACTTATCTTGCAATGTCATTGATCCAAAACTCAGACAAAAAAAATAGCTAAGAATAAAACAAATATTTACTGAGTAGCTAAGATTACAATCCAGTGTGCTAAGTGCTTTAGTTGCATGTAACTTTACATTGAGCTGCAATGACCTTATGAGGCAGATACTACTATTAGTCCCATTTTATAGATTGGAAAACTCAGTCATAGAAATATCTTGCTCAGGGTCATACAGCTAATAAGTGCTGAAGAGAGAAAGGCTTCTGACTAGCCGCAATGGTTTCTACTATGTACTTGACTCATAGGAGAGTCCCTTGCTCAGATATTACACATCCATTTTATACCCAATGCAGACATGTAGTTATCTAATAGATTCACTGTCATAAAGAAGAAAGAGAGAGAAGGGCCCCTGGAATAATTGACAGCTGACAGTGTCAATGAGAGAAGACTAAACACAAAAAAGAAAAGCCTTGCCTTTCAGTGAGAGGCAAATAGCCTAAAATATCTTTGCAGCCCTTGAGGACACCTCTGCTTTAAAACTTAATTCAAACGTTAATGTTTTTGTGATGGTCCTGAGTCATCAAGGAAAGATGAAATTATGCTTCGCTTCTTGTTTGAAAAGGCAGGGAAGCACCTAGTAGAGCTAGAGAAGGTTCCCACCTGAAATGGTTACAACGAAAGAAAAGTTTAATGCATTGACCAACACTGCCTCTTCTCTGACCCCCTCCGCAACCCAGCTCTCTGGAAAAAGAAGCTTACAGAATCCTTCCTTCTTCCACAGGCCCAGAAGGCCAGGGTGTTAGAAGACTGCATTCATTTTTCATCACCATTTCCCCAAGATGTTCCCTTCCCAAGACTGTAAATGTCCTCCAGCCTGTTTTTAGCAAAGGTGATCTGAATTATGATGCCTGGGGGTTACCAACAGGCACTCACAGCAATAGCATGAAGCCCTAATGAACAAGGCCTGGTTAAGACCTCCGCTTGCTGCCTGGCTGGGATCATAAGTAGGTGGAGAGGGAGCTGAGAGGGAGGATTATATTGATCCAATGTCTAGATGGGCAGGGGCCACTGAATAAAGAACTCGAAGGTAAAAACCACACCATGCTGAGTCTGAGTGTGCCTTTGATATCCAGAAGTCCAATCTGCTCTTTTGTCAGATAGGGAAACTGAGGCCCAGAGAGGGAAAGGACTTACCCAAGATCATAGAGCCAGGTTATGGCAGAGCCCAGAGCTTTTGTGTCTTGACTTCTGACCAGGGCAGAGGGGGACATTGAGCAAAAGCCCCTGAGGGTCAGGAAGATCACTTCAGACTTGTGTCCTGGAGCTAGGAAGGAATCAACTTGAATGAAGCTCTTCTCTCTGCTGGGCCTTTCCTTTGGGACTCCTGGAGCTTCCAGGGAACTGGTTCAGGTGGGGGCCTTTCTGATATATTCATTCAATAAATATATATCGAATGTCTGCTATGTTACCACCATAGTGAGAAAGTAAGAAGTGGTGACTGTTCCCCACAGGGTCAACAGTCAAATGTAGTGGTTAAGATTATAGGCACTGGGCCGGGTGTGGTGACTCACACCTGTAATCCCAGCACTTTGGGAGGCTGAGGCAAGCAGATCACTTGAAGTCCGGAGTTCGAGACCAGCCTGGCCAATGTGGCGAAATCCCGTCTCTACTAAAAATACAAAAAAAATTAGCTGAGCATGGTGGTGCATGCCTGTATTCCCAGCTACTCTGGAGGCTGAGACAGGAGAATCACTTGAACCTGGGAGGCAGAAGTTGCAGTGACAGTAAACCAGGGGTAGTGGCAGGCACCTGTAATCCCAGCTACTTATGAGGCTGAGGTAGGAGAATTACTTGAAACCGGGAGGGGGAAGTTGCAGTGAGCCAATATTACAACACTGCACTCCAGCCTGGGCAACAGAGCAAGACTCCGTCTCAACAACAACAACAACAACAAAAGATTATAGGTGCTGGAATCATTTGGCCCGGGGCCAAACATGGCGACACCCTGAGCTACACAGGCAAGGACATCCATACAGACCCATAGGCAGAACGATGTGCATGTTCACACACAGTGACACAGGTACTGTACACACAGGCACAAACACATAGACACATGTATAAATGTGTCCACATCAGATACACATATACATATCACACACAGACACAGGCATATATATGTACACAACGTGTGTATATACACATGCATATGTGCACACACACGGAACCTTCTTATATTCTCCCCCCATAAGCAAATTGCAGTCTCAGCAATGCTAGAAATGACATCTACATATTCTCCTGGAAAAAGAGACTTCCTAAATGCTGCCTGATTCATGACCAGGGGTGCCTGAGTCTCTCCCCCTACATCCCCCGCTGCCCTACTCATTTGGTGAGGAGAAGCCAGAACCCAGGATCTGAGCCACTCCTGCCTGATTCATTCCTCTCTGGGGCCACAGAGTTTCCTCTTCCCTGCTTGGAGCAGCCTCCCAGGCTCAACACCTTGAGTTCTGCCCCTGACTCATTCTGCTTCAGCACAGCACTTAGACCTATGGTTTGCACAAGTCAGGGCATGACCCAAGGTGGGGATGGGGTGATGGTGGTGGTGGGAGCGGGGAGGTCACTGTCAGGTAATCAGGCAAGGGCTCTGGAAAAGGTTAGGGTGTGGCTGTGTGGCTGTGTGGCTGTGCAGGGGCACAAGGAATGTGTACTAGTCAGCCCCGCTGGAAAGCCGGCTCATGAGGCAGAGAGGGGACCCAGCTGGAACCCTGGCACTGTCTGCATTTAGAACTCCCTCACACTGGAGCTACTAGGTCCTGCCCTGCTCTTCCTGCAGTTACATTGTCGCTATGGGGTGAGGAGTCTGTGGAGCCAAGGGGAAGGCTTACCCTAAGCCTGTGACCCACTCCCTCACCACTTCCAGGTCACATTCTGAGCACCCAAGCCGTCGGTTTCCACCTCAGTAGCCCCCAGCTTACTTTCTAGGCCTCTGCCAGGGGTCTTTCCTTCAAGGGCAGGCTGTACACCTCTAAGGGTGGCCTGAGGGATGGCCAAGTTGTTGTTTGCTGGGAAGGCATTAGGGTGGTGAGGATGGAGCGTGGTCACATGGGGTGAGATGTCTAAGCACCTGCGTATAACCATTTCCCTTGTAGGAAGAGGAGTCAAGAGAAGGCAGGTGGGCTGGAGCCACAGGGCCCTTCATTTGTACTCTTGCTTCGTGCCCTGTAGTATTACGGAGAGACCTGCCTGAAGTCAGTCAGTCCAAGTGCAGAGATGTGGAGGCCTCCCGAAAGGTGTTTGTTGGCCAAGCTGAATTTTTATTGCAATGATAAATGCATGAGACTGCATGCAAGAGAAACTGGATTCTGGCCAAGTTCTGACAGATAGTCCCACTGGATAGGAACGTCGGCCCTGGGGTCAACTACCCGGGTTTCAAAGCTCTGGGACGTTCTAGCTGTGTGACCTCACGCACGATCACCTCGGTGAGCCTCACTTTTTTCATGTGAAACATGAGATCAATAATTGTCTCTCCCTCATGTTGGATGGAAAAATGCTTAGCACAGTGGTTGGTACCTAGTAAGTGCTTAATTAGAGTGATTCTATGTGACACCAGCTGCTGTCTCTTGAGAGGAGGGATGATACTACATTCATGGTTTTTTTTTTTTTTTAGACGGATCTCTCTGTCCCCAATCTCGGCTCACTGCAAGCTCCGCCTTCCAGGTAAATTCAGTGGTTTTTAACATTTCTTCAGACACTCTCCGTCTGGGATTAGGTCTGAGGGAGAAGCATCACGGTGCCCAGAAAGCCCCCCGGGCAGAGCGCAGCACACGAGCTGAGGATTCTCCCAGCATCGGGACTCTGGCTTTGCAGATAGTCTGGACCTGGAAATCCTCATCATAGGGTTTGGAGAGGAAAACAGTTCTCAGAGTACTGTAATAATGCCTGGGGGTTATAAGGCTCCAGGGCCTTTGCATATGCTGGTCCCTTTGCAGGGAACACCCGTTGTCTCCCACTTCTTAGCAGTGAGCTGCCACTTATGTTTCAGATCTGAAACCTCACTTCCTCAGGAAAGCTCAGAGTTTCTGTTACAGGTTCTTTTTCTCTGTATCCATTCCCATCTACACCACACATCAAGCTGGGGGAGTATTTGATGACACTCCTCCAAGAGGTCTTTCTTTCAGCTCCATCCAGGTTTAGTGCCCTTCTGAGGTGCTCCCAACGAACCCTGCATTGTGCATTTCACATGCTTTAAAACTCTGGTCAGCTCCAACTCAACTTCGCTCAGGGTCATACAGCCAACGCATACTGAACACAAAAAGGCTTCTGAGTAGCTGCAATGGGTTCTACCATGTATTTTACTCATAAGGAGCATTTGTTGCCCAGAGATGATATATTCCTTTTTTTTTTCTTTTTTTTTTTTGGAGACGGAGTCTTGCTTGATGCCCAAGCTGCAGTACAGTGGTGCGATCTTGGCTTGCTGAAACCTCCGCCTCCCGGGTTCAAGCGATTCGCCTGCCTCAGCTTCCCGAGTAGCTGGGATTACAGATACATTCATTTTGTACCTAATGCAGACAGGTAGTTATCTAACAGATTCACTGTTTTAAAGAAGACAGAGAGAGAAGGGCCCCTGGAATAATTGACAGCTGACAGTGTCAATGAGAGTGATACCTTCAACCAACTCCCATGGTTCCAGAAGCCACCGCCTTTTTCTCCATTGTCCAGCAGCCTCCGCGGAGAACCCCATGGAGCAAGTGCAAGAGGAAATGTGGCAGTTTAGGGGAATAGAGGGAGGCTTCCTTGACGCAGTAGCATCTGAGTCTGGCCTTGAAGCCTGTCTGGGTGTGATTTAGCCGGGCTGAGACTGTGTGAGTGGATTAGAGAAGAGCGGGAGAAGGCAGGAGAGGCATTTCAGGCAGAGAAAATCATCAGCAAAAGCTCAGGCAAAGAATCATCAGCAAAAGCAGCCGAGATGTCACGCATCCTGGAGGCCCCAGATCAAATAGCTTCCTCCGTTGCATGTTCCCAGAGTGCTCCCTACTCGCCTGTCATGAAGTGCACTGCACCTGTCACCCGGGTCAGGGTGTGCTCAGTACGGGTCTCTCACCAGAAAAGAAACTTCTAAGGCATGAACTTACTTGCCTTAACCACAGTTCTGTCTCTAGGATTGAAAGAATTATTAACTACTCGTCTACCCTTTCCGCTATGCCACACAAACATACACCACCAAAACACCCCCATCCCACACACACCACACACCCACACCCACACCACACCAGATCAAACCACACACACATACACAACATACCATACCCCTCCCCACACACACACACCACAACACCACACATACACCACACAACACCACCACACACCACATAACCACACCGACCACATCCACATACATCCCACACACCACACACACCACACACACAGACCACACACCACCCACACACAACACCAAAGACCACACACAATCAAACCACATACCACACACACACCACACCACCACAAACCCACACCACACACACCACACATACACCATACACACCACACACACAACTCCCACACACACCTCACCACACACACCACACCACACACATACACCACACACACCACAACACCACACACCACACACACACAACACACACACTACCCACACACACACCACACATACCACACATACACCATACACACCACACACACTACTCCCACACACACCACACACACACACACCCCACAGACACCACACATGCACCAAACACACACATACACACACACACACCACACATAGACTCTCACAAACCTGTGTTTGTCCTCAGTGCCTAGAATGGTGTCTGGCAAGAGGTAAAATTCTCAATTACCACTGTGAAATGAATGTGTGAATAAGTGACTCTCCTTTATTAGAGGTGAAGCCCTGGGACGCCAGGGCTCATGTCTTAAGCAATGTTGTTTTCCATCTCCTCGCAAAAATGGGGTAAAGTGAGGCCCTGGGAGAAATGTCCCTGTTATAGGAGCAGATCTCCTGGCTTCCACTCGGGCAGTGGAGCAGGGCCTCTGCCTCCTCACTCTTCAGCTCTTTACCACCTGCCCCATTCTCCCATCTGGCCTCCACCTTTCTTTCCAAACTTAATTTCCACAACTTCCCCTCAACCGTGGATATCGTAACTCCCATGGATTCCTGAAGCCACCCCTTTTTCTCCATTGTCCAACAGCCACTCTGGAGAACCCTTGGAATAAAGAAATAAGGGCCAGAGGTTCAGTAGGATAGGAGGAAGCTTCGTTGAGACAGCGGCATTCGAGCTTGGCCTTGTAAATTGGGTTACAATTTAGCCAGACTGAGACTGCAGGGGTGGCACAGAAAGGAGCAAGGAAGAAAGGCATTTCAGGCAGACAGGACCGTCGGCAACAGCTCCAAGGGTAACCAGTGGAAATTCTGAGTACTGTGGCTACTTCCCCTAAGAACGCTATAGGATCCAGTGTTATGGAGGTAGCAGAAGGATTGGTGGGGACTGGAAGGGATTCCTGACCTGGCCTCATTTTAGAGAACGGAAGTCACGGTATCATCAGCAATAGCAAAACTGAGATGTGGCCTTTCCTATTAAAGAAACTCACTGTTAACCTTATGCAGGATCTTGCCTTTCCTGGACCTCCTCATCTACAAAATAAATGTTCTGAATGAGGCGATCCCACTAATCTTTCCAGCTCTGAAGTCCTGTGACTAAAACTAGTTTCCCCTTAGCTTCTCACTCTGGTTTTGGGTCAGATCCAGGACTTGTGACCAGATATAAGGTCAGTCTTGCTGATTTCAAGACAAAAGAGAGCTCTGTCTGTGCCGCCGGTGCCGGTTCCCATGCCCAGGGCTTTGCTTATGTGGTTGGTGCATCTGGCTGTCACCCGTGTCTATGGTGTCACCTGCTCCTACTAGCCTTTCATCTTCTGGGCTACTGGAGCATCCCCGGAGCTTGGTCAGGGGGAAGCTGTCACAGAAGGTCAAGGTGTGGAGGTGAGTGAAGGAGGCTGTGGGGACCTGGCAGGGCACTGTGGACACCCTGATGACACTTGGCTCAATGGTCCGGCTTCAGCCTTCCTTTCCTATGCCCACATATGTTTCTTGCAGCCAGTAGATTTTGGAATGAGTCAGACCTGGCTTGGAATTCCCTCCTTACCATTTACAAGCTGTGGGCATTTGGCCTAGTTATTTTACTTTTCTGAATCTCAGCTTCTCTACAAATTGGGATGATATTAACTATGCATTTGTTTATTAGCTGAATTTGGCCATCCATTCGTCCACATATACATTCTTAAAGAAGTGTTTATAGAATACCTACTATGTGCACACGCAATGCAAAGGATTCAGTGGTCAAGCTGACATGGCCACAGCTCTCGTGACACAATGTAATGGGATTGTTGGCTGGCATGTCCAACACCATAGCCACTGACCACCCGTGGCCATTGAGCATTTGAAATCTGGCTAGTATGACTAAGGAACTGAATTTTGAATTTCACTTAATTTTAACTAATCTAAATTTAAATTTAAAAACTCGGTTCACTTTTAAGTATGCTTGACATAACTTGGGAAGGTGAAGCTACTTTTTCAACTATAAATTGCATGAAATCTAAATACAAGTCAAATATCACCAACAAAAATTTAGCATTTGAGGCAAGGTGTGCTAGAAGTATCTGAAAACATAGTGGACCTTAAAGAGATTGCAAGAAAAAAATGAATGAAAAGTATCTTACAAAAATGTTTAAATATTGATTACATGTTGAAATGATAACATTGGGAACATATTGGTTAAATAGAAATATATTACCAAAATGAAATTTCACCTCTTTCTTTTTGCTTTTTAAATGTGGCTCCTGGAAATGTAAACTCATGTATGCAGCTCACATGCTTTTTCTGTTGGACAGTGCTGTGTTAGGCAATTAAACAGGCAATTACAATGTAAACTCATAAAATTATGGTAAGCATCAAATGAGATACTGCCAGTAAAATGCTTAGTTCAGGGCAAGTACTTTGTCAATATTAGATACAGCTAAGCATCAGACACTGGACTGTACCCCAAATTACTCCTTTCCCTGTCTCGGAGCTGAGCTCTAGTTCCCATTGCTGAGGGTGACTTCTTTCCTAGGAGTCTCCTGGGTCTTTCTCACCCCATCACACCATCCTTTAGACACTCTGACGTGTGTCTATTACAGTGTGGGCCCAGGTGGGCCCTTCAAAGCCCCACTTGAAACCATCTCTGCCTTCCACCTTCCTCCTGCTCAGCAGTGCAGCTTTCTGCCCCACCTCAAAATCTGACCCATTCACCAGGACGTTCTAATTCACTTTTGGATTTCACAGATTGATACTATTCCCCACAATGGGGAGGGGGCAATACAGCATTGCTTTTGCTTCTTTTTTCTTTGCCAAGCAAGGTCTTTTAAAAAAAAATCTCATTATCATCTTCTATCACTTTATTTTATGAGAAGAAACACTTTTAAAAATGAGACACTTTTTTTTTTTTTGCAGAATTTGACAAACTAATTAAAAATTTATATGAAAATACAAAGGACTCAGAAAAGCCAAAACAATCTTGAAAGAGCAGGACAAAGTTGGAGAACATGTACTTCCCCACTTTAAAACTTACTGCACGGTGGCTCACGCTTGTAATCCCAGCACTTTGGGAGGCCGAGGCGGGCGGATCACGAGGTCAGGAGATCGAGACCACAGTGAAACCCCGTCTCTACTAAAAATACAAAAAATTAGCCGGGCGTGGTGGCGGGCGCCTGTAGTCCCAGCTACTCGGAGAGGCTGAGGCAGGAGAATGGCGTGAACCTGGGAGGTGGAGCTTGCAGTGAGCCAAGACTGCGCCACTGCACTCCAGCCTGGGCGACAGAGTCTCGCTCTGACAAAAAAAAAAAAAAAAAAAAAAAAAACTTACTGCAAAGCTACAGTAATCTAGACAGTGTGATACTGACATAAGGATAGGCATATGGGTCACTGGGATACAATTGAGAGTTCAGAAATAAACCCTTATATTTATGGTCAATTGATTTTGACAAGGATGCCAAGACAATTCAATGGGGGAAAATAGTCTTCTTAATAAACAGAGCTGGGACAATTGTATATGCAGCTATGAAGGAATGAATTTGGACCCCTATATCACTCCATTCACAAAATTAGCTAAAAAATTGGTCATAGACCTAAATTAGTTATAAACTTTTATAAGAAAATGTAGGGGTAAATCTTTGCAACCTTGAGCTAGGCAATACTCTTGCTATCTCACCTAGGCTGGACTGCACTGGTGCAATCTTGGTTCACTGCAACCTCTGCCTCCCGGGTTCAAGGGATTCTCCCACCTCAGCCTCCAGAGTAGCTGAGATAACAGGAGTGTGCTACAACCCCTGGCTAATTTTGTATTTTTGGTGGAGATGGGGTTTCACCATGTTGGCCAGGCTGGTCTCAAACTGCTGACCTTAAGTGATCCGCCCACCTCGGCCTCCTGAAGTGCTGGGATTACAGGCGTGAGCCACTGTGCCTAGTCAGTGATTTCTTAACATATGATATCTAAAGCATAAGGACTAAAAGAAATGGACAAATTGGGCATCACCAAAATGAAAAGCTTTTGTGTTTCAAATGATACCATCAAGCAAGTGAAAGGAACAACCTGCAGAATGGGAGAAAATATCTGCAAATTGTATAACTGATAAGGGACTTGTATCCAGAGTATATAAAGGACTCTTAAAACTCAACAATATACAGACAACACACTTAAGAAAATAGGCAAATGATTTAAACATGTATTTCTGCAAATATTACAAATGACTAATAAATACATGAAAAAATACTCAACATCCTTAGTCATTAGAGAAATACAAAGGGAGACATCACCTCACACCCACAAAAATGGCTATGATAAAAAGGACAGATAATAACAAGTGTTGACAAGGACAGAGAGAAACTGGAACTCTCATATGCTCCTGGTGGGAACATAAAACGGTACAGCCACTTTGGGAAACAGTTCGTCAGTTCTTCAAAAGTTTAAAGATAGAGTTATGATATGACCCAGCCATTCTACTCCTGCATACCTACCCAAGACAAATAAAAACATAGATCCACAAAAAAAGAAAAACTGACACACAAATGTTATTAACTGCGTTATTCCTAATAGCTAAAAAGTAGCAAAAACCCAGATGTCCATCATCTGATGAATGCATAAACAAAATGGGATATACCCACACCATGACATTTTATTTAGCCATTAAAAAAGGAATGAAGAGGCTGGGCATGGTGCCTCAGGCCTGTAATCCCAGCACTTTGGGAGGCTGAGGTTGGTGGATCACCTGAGGTCAGGAGTTCAAGACCAGCTTGGGCAACATGGTTAAACCTCGTCTCTACTAAAAATACAAAATTATCCAGGCATGGTGGCATACGCCTGTAGTCCCAGTACTTGGGAGGCTGAGGCAGGAGAATTGCTTGAACCCAGGAGGCAAAGGTTGTAGCGAGCCAAGATTGTGCCATTGTACTCCAGCCTGGGCAACAAGAGCGAAACTGAAAAAAAAAAAAAAAAAGGAATGAAGTACTGATACATATGACAACAGAGATGAATCTCACAAACATTGAGCTCAGTGAAAGAAGCCAGTCACAAAAGAACAGATGTAGTATGATTCCATTTATGTGAAGTGTCCAGAATAGGCAAATCTATAGAGATAGAAAGTAGATTAGTAGTTGCCTAGGGCTGGAAGTGAGGAATGGGGACTGGGGAGTGGCTGATAATGGGAATGAGGTTTCTTTCTGGGGTGGGAAAATGTCCTAAAATTAGATTACAGAGATGGTTGCATGACTCTGTAGGTAAAGTTAAAACCATTGACTAGCATACTTTAAACGGATAGATTTTATGGCGTGTGAATTATATCTCAATAAAGCTGTTAAACATAAAAGTGGGCCCTAGGACTAACCTAGGCCCTAACCAACTAACCCAGTAGACTGGTTAAGAATGCAGGGCTCTGGTGTCCCAAGGTCTTCAATGAGTCCCAGCCCTGCCACTTTTTTTCTCTTCTTCTTTCCCTGAGAGACAGATTCAAGTTGCCCCGAATATATGCTCCATTTTTTTTGTTTGTTTTGTTCTTGAGAAAGGGTCTCGCTATGTTGCCCTGTCTGGCCTCAAACTCCTGGGCTCAAGAAATCCTCCTGCCTCAGCCACCATGTCCAGCTGGCCATGTTCAGCTGGGGCTGGAAGATCTTTAGGGATCATCTACTCCAGTCTTTCACCAACACATTTTAGGACTATGTAGAATCGGTCTTCACATGAAATTAAAATAGTGATAATCATATCATAATAATAGCTAATGATTGTTGAGCCTTTACCGTGAGCCAAGTACTATGCTCAGCATCTCATGTGCATTGTGTCCTTCAGTAACTCTCAAGGCACTCAAGGCCACAGTGTTAGTAAGCAGCAGGGCCCTCAAGAGACTGTCAGTGTCATATAAAACATCAGTACTCTTAATCAAAGAATGGTTAAAAGTGAAGATTTGGAGCTTGACTGCAAGCGTTTGCGCCCTAGTTCTGACTCTAGACAAGTTATTTAACCTCTTAGAGCCTTGGTTTCCTCATTTTTAAAGTGGAGATACAGGCTGGGTGCAGTTGCTCACACCTGTAATCCCAGCGCTGGGGGAGGCCGAGGTGGGAGGATCGCTTGAGCCCAGGAGTTCAAGACCAGCCTGGGAAACTTAGCAAGATCCCATCTCAAAAAATGAAAAATAAATAAAGTGGAGACACAAATACTATGTAGTATTATTGCACTAAGCTGTGTTATTGCATGTAATTCACCCAACAACGTGTGAGGGCTCAGTGTTTATTTTCATTATCACTCTATGTATTACCTCCTTGTGAGGAAGCCCGGAGCATGAAACAGATTCAAGTAGTGTCCTTCTGGTTGAAAAGAGTTGAGGCCCCAGTTCTATCTGTCCTGTCTATCTTCTGCTGCCCCTTCCTTCAAGGAACCATCAAAAACAAACAAACAAACAAACAAACAAACAAATGAACACCCTTCTTTGGGACCCTATGGCTTCTTGAAACATAGTTTGAATTCACTGTTCTTAGCCCATTCTCCCTCATTCATTGAAGAGAGGGAAATATACTGCTTAAGGTCACACAGTCAGTCAGAGGCAGAGACAGGACTAGAACTCTGGCTCCCTGAGTCCTGACTCGGTTGTTTCTGCCACAGTTGGGGTCTCCAGGTCTCCCTGCTGCCTCGCAGGAGATTGTGCTGCTGCCAGAACTCCCAGATTCTGCTCCCTCCCTTCTCCCAGTCTCAGGGATAATCCTTTAATGAATTAAGTGGAGCAATTATGGGGGGTTATGGGGAGGCTTTGGTACTTTGTGGTAACTAACTGGTATCTTGCAGAGTCTCATTTACTGTCAGTTGTGTACTTAGGGATAAACCCTCTTACTTTCCAAATCTTCACCAGAATTTCCTCCCACAACTCTGCCCTTCAAGTTAGCAGTCCCTACCAGGCAAAGGGGATAAAGTGTGAACATGAACTTTCTCTTTTTGCCTCCTCTCCAGAGCGTCCATTAGTATAGCAGATGGACACAAAACAAGCAAAAACCAAGGCAAAACCCAAAAAGATAAATATTGTCAAGCTATCTACCAGTTTGCAAATCTCTTTGCCCAGGTTGGAGTAAGAGGTTGGGTCTTGGAGGTAGCACAGAACAAGGTTCTCCTGTCTGGAATGTCACCTTGCTGATCTTCAAGGCTGGCTCCTTATCCCTCCAGGTCCCCTCCAGGGTCACCTGTTTGGAGTGGCCTTCCCTGACCACCACACTAGAGCAGTCTCCAAGCCTCTCTAGCCCTTTCTCTGCATTAATTTCTTTAGAGCATATAGCTCTCTAAAATCATCTGATTGATGTATTTGCTGATGTGTTTGTTTTTCATCTTTCCCTTGGCCCCCTCCCCCACAGAAGCTCTGGTAGTGAGAAGCATGTCTGTCTTGCTCATGACTCAATGGCCAGCACCAGAGCAGTGCTTGGCATCGGGTAGGGGCTAGGTAATATCTGTTGAATGAGTGAGTGATGGAAGGAATGGGAAGGTAAACTGCAAAGAAATGGGAATTGGGAAAGGAATCTAGTTCCAGATCTGTCACTAACTTGCAGTATGACCTTGGGCAAGATTCTCACCCTCTCTGGTTAACCTCATTTTCTTTTCTTCAATTACAAGATTAAAGGCTTAGAGTTAGCATCTCTTTCAGCTGTGTGCATAGATCTCATTAGAGTTAGCATCTCTTTCAGCTGTGTGCTCAGAGCTCGTTAGAATTAGTTATCTCTTTCAGCTATGCGCTCAGAGCTCCTTAAGATGATTTTCACATTGAAATATAATTCTCTCTTTTAGATATTTGTCTTACCCATTAAGCTATATGTTCCTTGGGGGTAGAGACTATGTCCTAAACCCCAGCCTAGCCTAGCACAGTGCTGGACACACAGGGAAGCTAAGGGTATATTGGACGAGTGAGTGAATGGATGAATCAAAGACTCTCTGGAGTTTCTTCCAAGTCTGGTGATTTAGGGTCCTAAGGTTCCTGAAAGCAGGGACATTAAAAGAGGAAGCAGGTGTTCAAGTGTTTGCCTCCTTTGGCATTTACACGTGGACACTAAATCAGAATCTTTCATCTGACTTCCATACCCATTTCCAGAGTTCAGGCTGTTCTTGCCACCCCTGCCTCCCACTCCCAATCTCCAAGGCAGAGAACACTCTGCCACACCACAGGTGACACCATGGAGGCAGTGGTGCACAGGTGGCCTGTGACACAATGTCATTAAAGAGCAAAAGATAGGGCAAATTATTGTATTATCCAAACAGTAAAGTGCAGAAAGGTAACATAACAACAATCCTGTGGAATAAGGGATGGGGGGAACTAGAGCAGAGGTCAGCACACCTTTTCTTTAATAAGCCAGATGGCAAATATTTCAGGCTTAACTGTCTCAGTTGGGACTCCTCTGTGGCCATAGATAATAAATAAATCCATATCCAAATGTGTGCCAATAGAGCCTCATTTATGGACACCGAAATGTAAATTTCATATCATTTTCATGTATCCCAAAATATTATACTTGTTTTGACTTTTTTTCAACCATGGAGAAATGTACATTTTTTCTTAGCTCATGGTTCTGTACAAAACGGGTGGCTGGCTGGATTTGGCCACAGGGGCACAGTTTGCTGACCTCTGAGGTGGAAGGGAAAGAATAGTGTTGAGGGGGGCCTACCTGGGAGGCTTTCTGGAGGAGGGACAGAGATCAGGGAGGAATCTGGCTAGGGGAGCAGGGAAGGTTTGAGTCAGATGTGAGCTAGTGGGCTCACACACTCAACCACCAACAGGGGCCAGGCAGGTCAAGGGGGTGAGTGAGGCAGGCTGGGTGGGGAGCTGAATGCTTGGGTTCCATCTAAAGTCAGCAGCATCTGAGTCCAGCCCTTTGCTGCCAAGATGCCCATTTTATGGATTATCCAACATTTCAAAAGAAGCCCAGATTTTTGTGTGAAAACTCTCAAATTTAAAATGTTGGCAATGAATAATTTTTTTTTCAATTAAAAAAATAGAGTGAGTCAAATAGAATAGGAGGAGGTCAATTATGGTTCATGGAGCATTAGTTTGTGACTCTCAGCTTTAGGTGTTTGTGGAGATGGTTCAAATTTAAGTGACAGGAAAGCTTCTCAAACTAGGAAGTGTGCCTGCCCAGGGAGGTGAGGATTGAGGAGAAGGGATATGGGGACTGAAATTCACTGGAGAAGCAAGACTTGTAGTCCAGGAGAGTCCATTTTACTTGAACATTTAAGAGGAAATTATTGTTAAGGCAAGAACAACCGTGTTTGAATGAATTTTACAGTTCATTCAAACACGATTGTGCTTGCCTTAACAATAATTTCCTCTTTTTAAAAAATTTTGGTATGATATACAGTAGAGCACACTATTTTTTTTTTTTTTTTTTTTTTTTTGAGATAGGGTCTCATTCTGTCACCCAGGATGGAGTGCAGTGGCGCGATCTTGGCTCACTGCAAACCTCCATCCTCCAGGCTCAAGCGATGCTCCCTCCTCGGCCTCTTGAATAGCTGGGACCACAGGCATACACCACCATGCCCAGCTAATTTTTTGTATTTTTAGTAGAGACAGGGTCTTACTATGTTGCCCAGGCTGGTCTCAAACTCCTGAGCTCAAGTGATCTGCCCACCTCGACCTCCCAAATTGCTGGGATTATAGGCATGACACTGCACCCGGCCAAGCTCCCTAATCTTAATAGCACAGTTGAATGAATTTTGACACACATTTGCATTCATGTCCCCTTCCAATTGATATACATCTCTACCTTTCAAGGTAACCACTATTCTTTCTGCTGTCACCTGAATCAGTTTTATCTGTTCTTGAACTTCACATTCATGGAATTATACAGCATATGCTATTTTGAGTCTGGCTTCCTTTTCTCAAGATTTCATCTGAGATTCCTCCATATCATCATGTATAGCAGTAGCTTGCTATTTTTCATGGTTCTGTAGTATTGCTCAATTTACCTACTCTACCGTTAAAGGACATTTGGGTTGTGTCCAGTTGTTGGATTTTATGAATAGCAATGCTATGAACATTCCTATGCATGTCTTTTTGTGGACATAGGCACTTTTCCCTTGGGTATCTCCTCAAGAGTGGACTTGCTGGCTGTATGGCTTATGTGCATGTCAAAGGAAATGCTGTGGCTGTTGTCTGTGGTTTCAGGCTCCGCTCCCAGCCCCCAGAAAACCAAGTCCACTCTCTTGCAATTAAATACCCTTGGTGGGAAGTTTGGGGCACACTGATGTAAGGACAAGGGTAAGGAATGAAGATCCAGAAGACAGAGCTCAACATATGCTACCGTTGTTAGTACTGTTTTGTAGATAAACACACTGAGGTTCAGAGAAGGAAGCTGATTTGTCCCAATCAAGTAGCTATTGAGAAGAGACCCTGGATTTAGTCCAGATTCATCCAACTCCAGAGTCATGTTATTAACTACTCTACACTAAAGCCTCAGGGAGTGGGCACTTGTATTTTCACCTGTCTGGCATCCATTCTGCTCCTTCTGCTAACAGTCGCCAGTCATCCTTTGGGGAGGCACCAGCTGCCACCTGATGCAGTCTCAGTGGGCTGTCACTTCAGGTGCCTTCTAAGTTGGATCAGGACCAGCACTATGGTGGGGCAAGTATGGTGCCCAAAGCACCTGTGGAGCAAAATATAAGAGGGCACTCATTTTCAGGGTCAGCAAATGCCTGGTCAGCCTGACTCTCCTCACAGCCCTGCATGGGACCCAAGCTTAAGCAGCCTAACCCCTCTTTCACAAATCTGGATCTTGAGAGGACCAACTCCGGTGCATCTTTCTGGTGGTGATGGGTGATCACCTGAGCAGATTGCACATGTGTTGTTCCTGGTTCTTTCCTAACTATGAGCCCTATGCTGTCTTTTATTCTCCATGTCACCCATGGCTGTTCATTAAATCTCCCTTTTGCTTAAGTTAGGTGGGGTTGGTTTTGGTGGCTTTTAGAGAACCTAACAGAATATGTGCTTTGGAGCATGTTGTCATGTTGCTAAGCACTCTTCCCTTGGGTATATCCTCAAGAGTGGACTTGTTGGCTGTATGGCTTATGGCTTTACATGTGTATGGAGTGGGCTTGGGTGCCTGGGGGCTGGGTGCATTGTTTCCATCTGGGAAATGGGGATTCTATGCTTGGGACTTCAGCTGGAAAACACAGCAAGCCCCTAGGCAAGGATCCTCAGCTCCACAATGGCATCAGCTGGGGAGTTTTAACAATCTGATGCCCAGGCTTGTATCTTATCCCAATTAATTCAGAATCTCGGGGGGTGGGCCCAGGTATCAGTAATTTCTAAAGCTCCACAGATGATTCCAATGAGCACCAAGGGATGAGAACAACTGCTCTGAACTACTGGGGGATTTCTGTGGGTAATTAGCAGCTCGACTTCACCGACATAGCCCACACCTTCGTGCCTGGGACTTCAGCATAGGCATTAAGTGGCCTCCATCTGGGCAGCAGCCAGATGGGAGGAAAACAAGAACCACTTATCTCCATTAGGCCTCCTTTATCCCCAGGTTCTGCGAGGATCCCCACAGAAGCCTGGTGAAAGCTGGAGGGCTTAGCTCAAAATCCTCAGGCAATTTGAGTGGCTTGTGTCTGGGAGCTGCTGAGGAGTCTGAAATCTTAGGGCCAAGGGCTATGGAGAGGTCATTGAAGTTATTTTCTTGCCCCTGGGCAAGAGGCACTGACAGGGGCCTTGCAATAGTGAGGTGGAGAGCTGGGTTCAAATGTCAACCTTGCCAGATGCCAACCAGTAAATGTGGGCAAGCAACATCAGCTGCAAAACAAACAGATGTTTATGGAACAATCACTGTGTGCAAAGCACCAAGCCAGACAGCCTCAATCTGGGCACATCAAAGTACTCTGATTTAGGGGACTGAGGTAGAACCCCAGAATTTGCCTTTGTCAGTAGGCATCTGTCTTAGTCTGTTCCTGCTCCTATGACAAAATACCTGAGACTGGGTAATTTATAAAGAACAGAAATTATTTCTCACAGTTCTGGAGACTGGGAAGTCTAAGATGAAGGTGGCAGGCAAGTTCAGGGTCTGGCAAGGTGTCTGCTTCTGAGATGACAACTTGTTGTTGCATCCTCCGGAGAGGATGAATGCTGTGTCCCCACATAGCAGAAGAGATGGAAGGGAAAAAGGGCCTAGCTATTTCCCTACAGCCCTTTCACAAGGGCACTAATCCCATTCATGAGGGTGGAATCTTCTTGGCCTAATCAACTCCTAAAGGCCCCATCTCTTAGTACAGTTGCATGGAGGATTAAGTTTCAACAAGAATTTCGGAGAGGACACAAACATTTAAATGATAGCAGCATCCAAGTGATTCCAATATAGGTGGGCTCTAGATATGAACCCTGAAGCTGGTTTATCAAGGTGATTCTAAAGAAGGAAGCCAGCGTTGAGCATCACAGCAGAAGGTGTGGTATCAGGGAGGAACGGCATGGTTTGAATGGCAAGATAAAGTGAGTAAGCCAGATGCTGACTTCAAGCAGCCCCAAAATATTAGGCCCTCAGCTTTCTCAACTGTTATTTGATGGAGTAGGACCTACTATTGTATAATATAAATTCCAGCTCCTACATCCTATTCCTCTAAAAGTCACACTTCATATTACCAGCTCTGAATTCCTTGCATTGTCCTGTTGGTGTGTATCTAGGACTGAGATGTTGTTTAAGTGTGTTTATAACCACTGTCCTGTGACAATGGCATACAGCTTTGTGCAGAACTCCCTACCATCTGCTATTTCAGGTGATTCTCATAATTTCCTGGGGTGGCAGGCTGGACTGGTTATCTCTGTTTTTCAGCACAAAATCCATATTATCACATGGCCAGTAAGAGTCAGTAAGCAGAAGGGCCAAATTCAGACTTGGATGTCTGGGCCAAAACCAGATAAACCTGGACCAAGATTATCTGTCTCTTTGTTTGCCCAGCAATTTGTTCATCATCCATCCATCCATCCATCCATCCATCCATCCATCCATCAGTCCATCCATCCTTGTGTCCATGAATCCGCACATCTGCTTATATCTGTCATCTATTTAATACATTCATCTATTTCTGTGTATTCATTTATTATGACTTGGTCTCTATAAAAATCTGCCTATTCAATTTGGCAAACATTTACCCAGAGCCTGCCATGTGCCATGCACTCTTTCTACTTGTACCTCCTGGCCCCACGCTCCATCTAGCTCATCTTTCCTGACTACTCCAGCCCCCACTGAATGCTTTCTCCTCTGGCCTTTTTGCAAGACCCTTAGTCTATGTGACTACGGTCTCTGCTGTCTCCTGGGCCGCGTTCTTCTTTGATTGATTGTGAGTGGACCCTTTGTCCTTCCTTGACTGCCATGATCTGGCTCCATTCCTGCCCTCTGTCAGACTCCAGGGAAATACTCACTGGGTGGATGACTGGACCCCCAACTAGACTGTTTGCAACTCAAGGGCAAGGACAATATGTTTTCAAGAGTTTCATTCCTTCCTCAGTTTCCAGTCTAGGGCTACACAAAATGGCAAGCATTTTGCTCACAATAGAGGGCTTAAATTCACAGTCCTTAGGAGGTGGAAGGAACTTTACAACTTTTATTCTTTCAACAAATCTTGCATACATATGTTTGCTAGATGCTCTTGCTAGGCACAGAGATTAGTGAAAACAACATTTTACAGAGGAAGGTGGGAAACCCAGAAAAGGACAGCCTGATGACAGTGAGGAGAATACCACCTCTCTGCACCCAGATAGTTCCTAAGCCCTCACAGAGCCAGATGGTGTGTGCCTGAAGATCCCCAGAGAGGAGGTATTGGGAAACCACGGCTGCCTCACCAAGTCAAACCAGTCAGGCCCCATGAAGAGCCACAGAAAGCCAGTTTCCGGGTGGCAGAGAGAGCCTGAGTCAGCTCTCACCTGCATGGATCACATCAGGATGACCAGGGGCTGGCAAGGGATGGAAAGAGTGGCCCTGAGAGTGCTAAAAGAAGGTAAGTGGAGGTGCCCCAGCTGGATCTTGGGGAACCATACCTTTGACAGGGGATATCTGAGCCATGAAGTCCATGTGCAAGTGCCGAGGATACTCCAATCAAGCCAGGCTTTCCCTCGCTCTTGGGAAATAGCTTGCTGATTTTGCCCTCTGTAAGTTAAAAGCAGAGACTCCAAAGATGTCAGTTTATCAAGCACAGCGGTTCTTAAACTTGAATGAGCCCCAGAATAACCTGGGAAGCTCAAAGCATGGGTAGATCTCTGTGTACTCCATGATAGAGACCTTAAGACACACTGTAGAGTAAAATAAAAAGTTGCAAAATGACACGTAAGATGTGATTCAGCAACCCCTCCTTGCCACAACCAACCCATTTCCGTATATTTCCCCCTGGTATATTTATATATGAATGTAAATATTTAGAAAGATTACATACCAAAATGATTATATTGGCTGTCTTTAGAAAGGGTATTGGTAGTGACGGCAGAGAGGGCTTTAGCCTTAAATGTAATGTTTCATTATTTTGATTAGGAAAAGGTATCATGTATTATTTGTGTAAATACATTTTTTTAAAGTTCAGATTTCTTCAAAATTTTTCACCTATTTTGTCTGGTTGGAGGTCCAAGAATCTGCATCATAGCAAAGTTTCTGTGTGCTTCTTTGGAGTGCTTCTGTGGAGATGATCACTTTAAGAAAAGCTGGTCTAGTCCAACCTCTTATCGTAAAAGAGAGCAATTTGAGGGTCAGAGAGGGTAAGGAACTTGCCCAAGACCACACAGCATAGTGTGGTGAATAAGATGGAGTTTGATCCTAGGATATTTTACTCCAAGATGGTGTGTTCTCTTGCATACAATGACAAGAAAGGAAGCTCACTAGGAGAGGTGGGTGGTGGATGTCCACAACCAGAGTGTGAGGGGTCCAGGGCTCTGTGCACTGCTGAGTTAGTCCAGTTAGCAGTTTCTGGCTGGGGGAACAGGGATAATGATGGGGCAGGAAGGGTGAAGAAGGGGAAGGCAAACATTGCTCATCTTCTCAACTTTTCTTTGAGCTGCTCTGTTCCCAGACCTCCTCCTGAGGCTCCTTCCTGTTTCCAGCAGGGGCAGTGGCTCAGAGAGAACCACACAGACTCTACCCTGACAGCCTCGTTGCTGGGTGACGTGGGGCAATCTCCTTCCCTCTCCTAACCTCAGCTTCTTCATCCATACAGTGGATTGAATCAGTCTCCCAAACCTGGTTCAGCATCCTCTTGGAGGCTCAATTAAAAATACAACATATTTCAAAATGACATGTTGTACACCATAAATGTATACTTTTTGTCAATCAAAAAAGTAATAAAACTCAGAATCCTGGGCCCCTTCATAATGCGCGTGGGGCCTGGAATGTGCATTTTTCAACATCTCCAAGTCTCCCACCTCCACGGATGATTCCTACAAACTCTGAAGTTAGAGAACCACTGGGCTACTGAGTCTCTTTTCCCTGAGCAATCCTCCCTGCACTGTGGGCCTTGGGTAGGACTGAGGCCTGGCCTGTGAGGAGAGTTTGGAGTGGCCCAGTAATCCTCACTCCCCAGGAGACCCCTGCCTCTCTTCTTGCTGTCTCTGTCTAGGTTGGGGCTCCCCATGGTCTCTCCCCTCAGGGCCAGCCCCTTCCTAGCCTGGGCAGAATGTCTGGAATGTGGCTGCCCAGGGAGACAGGGCCAGTCCAGCTGTCAGAGCTGCCTCAGGAATTTAGGCAGCAGACAGCAGACTCCTGCCCATGAGGGCCCCTGCTCTACCGGCCTTGAGGTGACCTGCGGAAGCCAAGCCCCCACCAAGGGAGGGCTGTAGGGCTCTGAACAGGCTGGGATGTCTTGTTAGGCCTCAGTTTCTTCACATAAATTCATGTCCTACTCCTCTACACAGGTGGTATTTTGGCACCTGCAAAGCAATTTTGCATCTATAAATCCTCTGCCCCATCACATATCATCAGTACTGTGCAAAGAGCTATGGGAAATCTACAGATAAATTAGACACCAAATGGATCCAGGAAGCTTCCACTTTTTGGCTCTAGGCATAGTGCTTAATGTATTACCACCAATTCATCACCTTATGTAATCCTCATGATAACCTATGCAAGATAAGAACTGTTATCATCTCTATTTGGCAGATGAGGAAACTCCTCAGAGAGTTTTAATTGCTTATCCAAGGCCACACAGCTGCAGAGCTGGGTTTGAATCCAGATCTGCCCAACTTCAAGTTCAAACTTTACCCTGTGCTCCACTTCCCTGACAAGCGCAGCAAGGGAGTGAGGACTACACAGGAATATCTTGTCCTGATTTCACTGTGAGGCCTGAACAGAGAAATCTGTGCTCCACGATGGCAGGAAACCTCTAGTAATTCATAGAGATGGTCCTGAGCAGACGATCTTATGATGAACCTGGTAGGTGTGAGTGAAAGACAGTCTAGGCAGAGAGACAGCATAGGCATTAGAGGGTGATAGGCTGTAGCTGGGGACCCACAGGCTAGCTGATTTGCAGAACTAGCTACATAATTTGAAGGGCTCAATGCAGAATGAAAATGTGGGGAACCTTACTCAAAAGTGATTGAGATTTGCAAGACAGAGACAGCAGAGTAGGAATCAAGTGTGGGTCCACCTACCGGTGCAAGTGGCATGTCCATGAATCCAAATCCTGTGATTTGGTTGGACTATAGCCTAACAGTAGCTAAGAACATATATCTTGAAGCCAGATAGACTTAGTTCAAATCCTAGCTCTACCATTTAAAGGTATGATAAACTTAGACAAGTCACTTAACTCTCTCGGACTCTGAGTTCCATCCTCTGCAAAATGAGAATGATAATAATAGTATTATTATTTTCAATGGCAAAAACTGCAATTACTTTTGCACCAATCTAAGGCCTCATAGGGAAGATCAATTTCAGGATTAAATGAGATGATGCTTAGCTTAGTACATAATAAATTCGAACAAATATTGTCATTATTACTGCAAATATTGTTACTGTTATTATTACTATGCAATGGTGAAAAATGGGAGATGATGCTGGAAATACAGTTCATGGTTATGAAGAAAGGGACAAGGAGGGGGTACTGGTTCCCTGGGCCATGGCCACATCAGAGCTGCAAGTCTCAGGGCAGGTAAGGGTGGGGATAACATCAGAGGTTCTGTTTCAAGTCTTCAGAGTGGCGTCCCACTGGGGAGACCTAACCAAGGCCATCGAACCAGCCAGCCCAGCTCCAGTGCACTCATCCTGGAGCCCCACCCACCAGCAGCAGCCTGGGCCAGGCCGACTGAGGACTGGGCTGGCAGCAGATGAGCTCATGCCCACAGACCTGGCCAACAAGGCCGGACGCTTCTACTGGTAGGAGCCTGTCAGAACTGCCGGCTGGGGGTCAGGATGAGCTGGAGAGCCCGGTGGTGCCCAGATGCCTATGGCCAGCAGGTCTGCTGAGTGTTTGATTACATTCCCGGGCACCCCAGGCAATGCCAGGGCTGGCCGTTCCCACTCCTGCTGAGTTCCGTCTGTCAGCCACAGAGCTGCCATCCCAAGCCCGGCCCCCACGGCCCACCTACCTTCCACCTTCTGCTTCTCCTTTTCGGCAGCAGCCCTGGCTGCAGAGCCAGGTGGCCTCATCCCCCGATGACTTCATCCTCCTTAAAGGCATCATGTCCCTTTGACAGTCAGGCCTCTAGAGGCTTTTCTGCCCAAAGACCAGGCTTCAGGGTCTCTGCTTTGTTCCTGTCTCCCAGCTCCATTCTCATCCTGCTCTATGACCTTCCCCAAGGAGAATGCAGTGTAAAGGAAGGGGCCTCAACCTGGAAGAACAGTTTGCACTTCATAGTCACTGAACGTGTCGCAATGTAACCAGTCCATCAGCCAACTGTCCCCAGTGGGCTGAATCCTCCCTTGAGACTGGTCTTCTAAGGTGGACGACACTCACTTGGCACCTGCCTTGTGTATGCTACGCATGCGGTGCAGTCATGCAGCGGTTCCCTCAACTAGGGTGACCAGCCATTCTGGTTTTCTTGGGACTGTCACAGTTATTGAAAGTTCTGCATCCTGGGAAACCCCTCAGTCCCAGGCCAACTGGGACAGTTGGTCAGCCAACCCTGTACATGCATCCGTGACATGCCTCCTCTGATGATTTGTGTTTGGTTTTCACTGAACAAATCTGAGCATTTAGCCTGCCCCAGAAGGAGTCAAGGGGGTTCAATCTTAAAAATTAAAATAATACGGTCTATGCTTCCAGACTTTATGGGCACCCTGAAATCTGCTGCCTGGTCAGAGTGCCCTCTGCTCCATCCCCTCATTTACGTCATTGCTCATTAGGTGAGTGTGGCCGTATTGCTCTAGAAAGAAAAGCCCAGGAGGGAGGGAGAAAGAGCTCACCCAGTTCATAGGGAAGAAGACAGCTTTCCCCAGGAAAATAGGGGAAATGGACAGGACTCGTCTAGTTCTTTCTTTAGAAGCCTACAACACCCCTGTAAAAACTTTAGAACTCTAGAATGTTAGAGGTGGATGTTAAAGATCAGAGTTCAATACCTCCTTTATTGAAAGAGGGACGCTGAGGTCCAGGAAGGGGCTTCAGAATCAGTTATGAATACTGATGCCTGGGTCCCACCCACAGGGAGTCTGATGTAATTGGTTTGGGTCTGGGGCCTGGGCTTCCCAGGTGATGCCAATGTGCAGCCTTGATTAAGAACCACTGAGTTAGACATAGACCCATCCCTGAGGAACTTCCAATAGAGTAGGGAGGGAGTTAAAGTGAAGACAGGCACACACAACGCCAGGGTCACACAGGGGTTGTGAGGAGAGGGGAAACCCAGGCAGTGCACAAAATGCTGGGTTAAGGGATTCAGACAGACCGGGGCTTGGATCTTAGCTTAGTCTAGACCAATGACCTTCGCCAAGTAATTAAAGCTTTTCTGAGCTTCAGTTTCTTCATCTGAAACACAGAGAATGATAATAGCACCTAATCCATTGTGGTGGTATTCAGAGAAATTAGATAATTCATGCAGAGTGCTGACAAAAAGATGAGCTGTTGTTATTATTATTATTATTATTATTTGAGACGGAGTCTTGCTCTGTCGCCAGGCTAGAGTGCAGTGGCGTGATCTTGGCTCACTGTAACCTCCACACTCTGGGTTCAAGCGATTCTCCTGCTTAGCCTCTTGAGTAGCTGGGATTACAGGCACACGGTACCACACCCAGCTAATTTTCTGTATTTTTAGTAGAGACAGGATTCCACCATGTTGGCCAGGATGGTCTCGATCTCCTGACCTCGTGATCCACCCGCCTCAGCCTCTCAAAGTGCTGGGATTACAGGTGTGAGCCACTGCGCCCAGCCTATGATGATTATTATTATTACTTCTTGGTCAGGTCAGCGGCTTGGTCAGGATGTGCTCACAAAGGGGAGTCGAATATGAGCTATACCAAGACACAGAGGTACAATTTCAGCAGGAAGAGAGAGAATTTTAGATATCAGGGAATGAGAAGTTTCTGAGCATGCTTGGAGGGCACTAGAGTCAATTTCCCTGTTGTACAGGAGACTGGAGGCTTGAAGACCCACCAGAAAGGTCCTGGGGCCAGCAGGGAGAAGGACCAGGAGTGGGTCAAGAGAGTGGTAAGGGAGCTGGGGAGAAGGGGATGGATACCAGCAGCCTTATGAGGCTCCGAAATCCATCCTGATACCCATCTCCCCCTCCTGCAATAGGCTGCAGACAGTCCCTGCACTGGACAGGCTGGAGCCCAGCCTTGGCCCCAGTGAGGGCCCCCGAGGGAAGACAGTCGCCTGCCACTCTGCACATGACTAATCAAAGGGCCCGTGGGGCTGCCCCACCACCATTCCTCTGGTTAATGCCTAATTGGACCAAACTTGGAGGCTTGGGTGGCAATCAGCCAAGTGGATAATTGCCCAGGTTAGCCTTGATCACAGGCTCCCTGGGAGTCGATCACAGTAGCTCCCCTCACGCTGCAACTCCTTGGGCCTCTCATCTCGGGTGGAGGCAGCTTGTAGGAGGGAAGCCTCAGAGAATCCTACTGGTGGGGAATCCCTCTGGACATCTTGAGCAACACACCATAGCAGCCTGCTTGATGCCTGTGGTCATCCTGGATGCTGGTGACAGGTCCCTGAAGGCACAACTCACAGTGGCTGCAGCAGCTGCATAAACATCTCACTGGGAGCCAGGAAACAGCAAAAAGCCTCATTGCTCCTGTATAAGCAACAAGACCAGAACCTTCATGGTTTCACTAATCCATAGGGTCCAGCCTAAACTTCTAGACACCTAAGTCCTAGCCATAGAACCAGGCCTCAGTTTTGTCACATGGCAGGGGAAACAGATCTGTTCTGAGTGGTCCCAGCACAGCTGTGACCCCATTTAACAAATGCGGAGACAGAGACTTAGCAAATTTAAGTCATTTGCCTTGGGACACATAGCTAATAATAATAAAAGCATTAACAATGATATGAATAATTCTTATTTATTAACCAGGTGGAAGAGTTGCTGCTCAGCTGAACATCAACTAGAATTGCTAAGAGTTCAAACTGATTGCTGGGAGAGGTGATAAGCTCCTTGTAATTAGAGGTATGCAAGCAAAGACTCACTTATTTGCCAGGAATGTTGCAGAGGGGCTTCAAGACCTGGGGGGAGGGAGGGGACTGGACAGAATGATTGCAGAGTTGCTTTCAGCTTTGTGGGGCAGGAGCCACTTCGTTTACCTCTGTGGCCCCAGGGCCTAGTATGGTGTCTGGGAAAAGGTAGACATGGGCCTCACCTGTGCGTCAACACGCAAAACAAGCAAACAAATGTGTTCTATAACTAAAAACGTGGTAGCAGGGGAGAGGAGTGCTAATTCTTGTCTAACTCTTCTCCCTTTCCCTTAAAACACTGGTTCTCAACACAGGGTGCATAGTGGAATCATATGGGGAGCCGGAACAGAGAGGCACCTCATAAAATGCATCAAAGCCGAGGCGTCCTGCACCACAGTGAGCCATTACTCACCATGCTTTGTGATGCACACATAATCGGTCTCATGAATCTGTACAACCTTATGAAGCAGGTATTCTTGTTACCCCCATTTTATAGATGGGGGAGCTCAAACTTAGAGAGGTTAAGTCAGGTATGGGGAAGTCACAGCTGAAAACAATAAGAATAAGAATTACCTTTTATGGGGGACTTTCTCAGCTAAGTCCTTACTGGTTTCTTAGCAACCTTTATCTCATTTAATTCTCATAACAACCTTATGAGGTAGGAGCTATTATTATCCCCATCTTTTCAAAAAAGGAAACTGAGGCTCAGACTAAGTAACTCACCCAAGCTTACTGAACTAGTAGGTGGCAGTGCCAGGGTTTCGAACCAGATCTGTCCTGCTCCAAAGCCTTGGGGAAGGGGGTGCTGTGGTTGTCAATCTCAGATCCGAAGCATGGAGGAGTGGAGAGAACACTGTTCTGAGAGCCAAGTGACCTTTTCTAGTTCTCTCGTGGTCTCTGTGTGAATGTGTGACCTGGGGCAACACTACCTGTCCAGGGCCTCAGTTTATCCCTCAGTGAAACCAAGAAGGGAGCTGGAGATGGGCCTGATTTCTCAGCTCCTTTCATTTTCCATGACTCGATTCCCCACCGTGAGTTCTGGGCCACAAACCAGTTGGCTTCCTCCCTCCCTCTTCGTGAGACAGAGAGCTGGCAGGAGGGGATGATCCGCCTCAATTCTCCCACCTCCTTTTTCCTCCTCCTTCTCCTGGGCTGGGACACACCTACTCCAACTTTCTCAGCAGCCTCTCCGGCTGCTGCGGCTGCGGGCTGCGCGCCTTCCTGCTCCGAGTCTCTGCACCTCCCTCCGGAGCCTGTCAGCCTGGCCCTCGTGAGAGGGGCGCCAGCCCAGCAGCCCGCTCTGGGGCACCCTCCCCTACCTGAAGGGCACAGGTAAGAATTGCTGGAGGAGGGGAAGATGCGGGAGGGGGGCAGCAAAGTTAATCCATTCTTGAGTCTGGTTCCAAAGCAGGCTGGAAGGTAGAGAAGGAACCAGGAGATGGCTGGAACAGGCACAGAGAGGGAAGACAGGGACATCTGGGCCTGGATCATCTAGGTACACTGAAAGAAGCCAGTGAGGTAGCCAGTCCGCGGCTGGGGATCGGGGCCCAGCAATGGGCAAGGCTGAGACTGTGATCTTGTGGAGGAGGAAGGTCACATTTGCGCACGTGGAAAGTTGGATTCTTGTCCTGCAAGAATCAAATCCCCCACTTGAGCTTTCTGGAGATGAGCCTTTAAGAGGACATGGAGGAGATTTCCTCTGTTGTTTTAGGGGGAAGTGCCAGGGCCAGGAATTGAGAGTTGCTGGCTTCTTGTGTGTGTCCAGGTGGGCACAGGAACCTTATCACAGACAAAGCTACCTGGCAGCTAAGGGAGAGTCAGATAGTCTGGTCAGCCCTGGTTCTCCTGTGGCTGCTGAGATTAGGACCTCAGCTTCCCTGACTGTAGAATGGGGGCATGCATAGTCTCTAAGGGCTGTGGAAGACCGTGAGTCTGAGTGGCACCAAGACAGCACTGGAGTTGTTGGGGTGGGAACAGCCCTGTTCCCCTGTCTTGGGGAAAGCAGAAATCTGATGCATATCTCTGGAGGCAGGAGAGCCAGAGTGGAACGCCGAGCAGAGCCACTGGGCTAGAGTTCAGTTCTCAGAGCGGGTGCAGTGCCATTTGCCCCAGCATGGGGAGCAGTGAGGCAGAGCAGAAGTTTGCCAAGGGCTCAGAAATGCTGCCTCTGTGCCCAGCCTCAATCTGGAGCTGGTGCCTGGACTCCAGGGAGAGGAGGAGGTGGAGAAGCAGGCTGGGAAGTAGGTGCTTCTAGTCCTTCAGCCCTGCTTTACAGGCGGGAGCAGAGACTGGACAGGTGAAGATGCTTTGCTTGCAGGACCCTACTAAGAGTTATCACAGCTTATGCTCGTTGAATGCTTCCTGTGCTCTGAGGAATATGCTGAGCATGCAAGGTCTTTTGAAATTTTTGAGTTTTCAAATCCAGGCAGCATGGCAGAGTGGGAAGAGAATTTCATTAATCAATGTCTCTGTGACTCACAGGCTGTGTGGCCTAGGACAGTTTCTTACCTCTCTGGGCCTATGTCTGAACGTATAAAATAAAGGCAGTTGGGTGTTTGTTAAGATCCTCTCCTCCCTTTATTTATTTATTAAATATTTATTTATTTTGAGACAGGGTTTCTGTCACCCAGGCTGGAGTGCAGTGGCATTATCATGGCTTACTGCAGCTTCCACCTCCTGGGCCCAAGCAATCCTCCCACATCAGCCTCCTGGGTAGCTAGGACCACAGACAAACACCACCACACCTGGCTAATTTAAAAACAAATTTTTTTTGTAGAGATGGGGGTCTCACTATGTTGCCAAGGTTGGTCTTGAACTCTTAGGCTCAAGCAATTCTTCCACCTTGGCCCCCTAAAGTGCTGGGGTTACAGGCATGAGCCACCACACCCGGCCAAGATCCCTTCTGAATCCATTCTGTTGGGTAGACAGAGCAGGAGTGATTGTCTCCATCTTGCTGATGAAGAACCTTGAGAGGCTCAATGTTCCATGTCCCTGTAAGAGGCAAACTAGGGTCTTCCCCCAGGGCTCTCCACAGAGTACATGTTAGACTTCTGGCAGGAAGATGCTGAATCCATGATGTCAGCTAGCCTGATGCTCAGCTTCCTGCATACGCTAACTGAACTCACCTTGGCCTGTAAGTTCTCCTCCAGATGCTTTATGACAGGCTGTGGCATTGGCCTGGTGCTGGCCAGTTAAGGCCAGGTGGGAGAGGCTGTCAGGCAGGCATTAAGTTTTAGAGACAGCCTGTGTGTGTCTGGGGGGAGATGGAGTTGGTACGATTGGGGACATGCCTGCACCCCGGGGATAAACCCTGTCTTTTGGATTCATGTTGAGTGGGGAAGAACATGACCTCTAAAAGCCTCCTATGATCCCTGGGCCCCTAGAATGCAAACTGAGCTAGCTCAGAGCCTCAATACTAGTATTTCTAGGACTAATAGTACTAACACTCACATTTATGATAGAGGTTTATAGACAGGTTTACAAAGTAAAGTGTGGGTCCAACTCCCGGATATTATTAGCCATGTGACCTGGGCCTCAACTTCTCTAAAAACCTCAGGCTCCTCCTTTGAAAGATGGGGATCATCATAGTTCTTTCTTCAGAGAATTGATGTGAGAAATGAGGGGGTGCATGGAAGGTAATGCAAGAAATGTGTAAGGCCTTATTTATTATGTTCACAGTCATCAAATAATTGATTCTTCTCTCTTCCTCCTGGAGTGGGTAAGTGTGACCTAAGACTGGTCACAATTATAATTATTAATTATTTGTGTAACTTATTTTATATTGGCTCTCCTACTCAGATAAGCCATGGGTCTATCTTGCTCACTGCCCTAGGGCCTGGGTCCAGCACAGTGCCTGGCACAGAAAAAAAGCTCATTGCCTATCTGCTGAATGAATGAATGAATCTTCATTTTGAATTCATAGATGAGAACTGCTGCTTACTGGAGGACTAAGTATTAGCCCCAACCCATTCATAGATAGAGTCCAGTGGAAGGGCCCTTAGAGATCACTGAGTCAGACAGTTGGTAACGGTGAGGCCTCACCAGGGAAGTCTGGTCACTTGACTAAGGTCACACAGCAGTGGGGAAAACCAGACCACTACGCAGAACTTGGACTTGCCTCTGTTTCACTTGCCTAGCCCAGTTCAGGAGATGTTCCTGTTTTTCATGTAAGTGGCAGATCAGTCTTGAAGGCCAGCTGGCTCCCACATCCTCCAGAGGCAATGTGGGATCAGCAACGAGGTTGATCTCTAGATTGTAAGCTGCCCTCCAGGGAACAAAAACATCATCAATCAGACTCCTCTCTCTCAACATGCACCAACACACACATACATACGCACACACATACACACACACAACTCCATCACTATTGCCAGTGAGTTAACAGATAGCTGTAACTGTACAACTTGAAGAACCCTTGGGAATTCTCTGAAGTCTCCCTTGAAGAATCATTGCTCCCATTTTACAGATGGAACCATAGCTTTTAAACTAGTTGCCTAGAGTCACATAGCCAGTTTGCCTGGGTCGGCATGCACTCAACAGTGAGCTATTTGTGAGAATTCTCAATGACTTGGACCCTCTATGTGCAGGTCACCGGGTTAGGCCCTTTTACAAACTTCTTCTCTTCTTCTACTCTACACAACTGCCCACATCACCCTCTACTGCTTCTTGTTGTTGTCATTGTTTTCAGTGTGGAGACCACGAATAGAGACTCAGAAAGGTTAAGCTAATTCCTGTAAGTCACACGGTTCTGTTACCTTAATAGACACTTAATGAGCAGTTACAATGTGTCAAACCCCCAAAGACTCACAGTTGATAGAGGCAGGCCCATAATGGGTGGTTTAATATCTCGAGGTAAGTAGTAAAACACAGGCAAACTCAGGCTGGCATGGGGACCCAGAGGAGTGACAGACAGTAGCTGGGTTATAGATTCAATGAAGCTCTTGGAGGAGTTGGCACTGAACATCAGTTTTAAAGGCTGAATGAGAGTTAAATAAGGAAAGAAAAATGGGAAAGGCATTTAACAGAGGGAAAATAACATATGCAAAGGCGCAGCAGTTAAAGAAAACAGCAGATGTCTGCAGGAACCTATAAACTGGGTGGGGAACATCTGGAGACATGGTCTGAGAGATAGGTTGGGGCCAGATCATTGAAGGCCCCAACCTACCTCTTTTTTGTATGTGTCAGGCCAAGGAGCATGGCATTTTCAAAAAAATGTCACATATATATAATGTACTATTGAAGGAAAATTATAGACATACACAGAAGTAAACAGAATGGTGCAAAGAAGCCCTATCACTCAGCTTCAACAATTATGGTTTTTTTTTTTTTTTTTTTTTTTGAGACAGAGCCTCATTCTGTTGCCTAGGTTGGAGAGCAGTGACATGATTGATCTTGGCTTACTGCAACCTCCACCTCCTGGGCTCAAGTGATTCTCATGCCTCAGCCTCCTATGTAGCTGGGACTACAGGCGTGTGACATCATACCCGGCTAATTTTTGTATTTTAGTAGAGACAGGGTTTCACTATGTTGCCCCAGGCTGGTCTTGAACTCCTGACCTCAAGTGATCTGCCTGCCTCGACCTCCCAAAGTGCTGGGATTACAAGCATGGGCCACTGCGCCCAGCCTGAGCCACTGTGCCTGGTCAACAATTTTGTTTCCTCTATACCTCCACCAACTCTTCCCCTATCAGATTATCTTGAAGCAAAAATCCCAGATATATGATTGCACCTGAAAATATTTCCATATATCTCTTTAAAACAGAAACAATTCAGAAAGTATTTTCAGGAGCATGGCTTTTATTTTATAAACATTGGAGCACTCTAACTGTTAGGAGTATAAGTTAGAGTGCTTTGGCTAGGTAGACCTACCTGCCCGTGAGGTAGAACACCAATTTAAGGAAAGGAGTCAGATTAGAAGGCTAAGATATCCTGTTTTTTCCCCCTTGGCTGATCACAGTGCCTGATACTCCACCACTACCCATTGATTAACAAATTATCTTCTGAAATCCATCCCTTCCTGAAAGGGGCAATGTCATAAGCATTTTCCAGTGTGGGTCTGCAAAAGACAGAAATCCTGCCTTGCCCCTTTTTCCGTTCCTGGGCGGCCCCTGCAAGACCACCTGAGGCAACAGGAAAATGCCATCTATCCTTCCGCTGGCTGGGGGCAGGGAGCTCACAGAGGAGAATTCTCTGGTTCCCATTTGGCTCCAGTGCCCGCAGCAGTTGGCCTGGGCACAAGCCAAGCAGGATGAAACACGCCAGTGGTACGGTAACGTCAGCATGTGTGCACGTGTTGGCCTGCATGTGCTCACGTGTCCAGTGTCAGAGCTGCTGCCTGTCCCTGCAGCATCCTCTCCCCTCAGGGTCTTCCCATCAAATGCAAGGCTCAATGGTGCCAAACGTATCATTTTGGACCCTTGGAAGCTTAGCCTGAGGAAGCGGTAGCGATCGCTATCAGTATGGCACGTGAGCTCTGGAGTCGGGGTGCTTGAGTTCCAGTCCTGGCCTTAACACTTTCCATCTCTGTTACCTTAACACATGATTCCACCTTTCTGAGAGTTGTATAATGCTACCTATTGCACAGAGCTGCTGAGAGTTGATGTGTGTAGAGTGTTTAGCATAGTCGGCACAAGCTAAGAGCTCTCTAAATGTTAGTTACTATTATAGATTTGGGGGCTCCTGAAGTCTTGGGAATTGACTCAGAGAATTATAGCATCTTGAAAAATTCCTAGAAGCTCAAACTCTTGGAAGCGTATATTAGAGAACCCTGTTGGATCCCTGGTACACTCTCTACTCTGTCCTGGTAGTGTCTGACAAATTCAAAAACAGAGTGCATAAATTGTAAGTTACAGCTGATATTTTTTTTTTTTCCTTGAGACTGAGTCTTGCTCTGTTGCCCAGGCTGGAGTGCAATGATGCAATCTCAGCTCATTGCAACCTCCACTTCTCGGATTCAAGTGATTCTCCTGACTCAGCCTCCTGAGTAGCTGGGATTACAGGCATGTACCACCATGCCCAGCTAATTTTGTATTTTTCGCAGAGATGGGGTTTCACCATGTGGGTCAGGCTGGTCTTGAACTCCTGACCTCAAGTGATCCAACCTGCCTTGGCCTCCCAAAGTGCTGAGATTACAGGCATGAGCCTGGCCACAGCTGATAAATTTTTATAAAGTGAACTCGAATGGTGGCTAACCAGTAACTGGCACAAAAAGCAGACATTCCTAGCCCCCTGAGACCCCCCTGGTGCCCCTTGCCAGTCATTGGCCCCTGTTGAGTGACTCTTATTCAGATGGCCCAGCTATTCTCAATGCCTCTGAGGATGGCCACGTCACTCCTTCTTTAGGGGCTATTTACTCTTGTTAGGAGAACTCCAATTATTAGAGAGGTCCAGTGAGTTAATTTGGAAGTTGCTAAATTAAACTTTACCTTAAATTATTTCATTTTTACTGTCATATTTCAGGGGCAGCCTAATTTAGAGGCAAGTTTCCCAAATGTCTGGGGCTGTTTTTTAAAAAATACAAATTACTTAGCCCCATCCTAAGTCTACAAACTTAGATGGAGGAGTGTGAGGGTGAAGGACAGGAATCTGTATATTTTTTTAAGCTCCAAGGGGGCTCGAGGTGAGGTCTAACTGGGCTTGGTAGCCATTGGACTAGCTGTTCAGAGTGTGGACTCAAGTCAGATAGATCATTTGTTCCAATCCGTGCTCCACACTGACTGGCCATTGACCTTGGACAAGGCACATGGCCTTTCTGACCCTCAGTTTTTTCATTTGTAAAATAGAGATAGATGAAAGGATAGTACCTGCCTTTGTGGGTTGCTGAAAGGCACTGAGACATCCACAGCACAAGCGCGCACTAAGTTCTAGGTGCTATAATCAACGTTAGTTACTATTATACTGGGCAGAGACCGTATGTGGTGCAGCCAAGGGAGTACTGAATCTGGCATCTGAAGTTTTGTGTTTGAGTCTTGACCGGGCCGCTTGCTAGCGGTATGACCTTGGACAAGTCTTTTGAGCCCCCATCTCCTGGCCTTGACTTCCCCATCTATAAAATGGAAATACTCCTTGCTTCCTTCATGGGGTCTTTGAAGGAATTAAATAAGAAAATGGACCAGAATATTGCTCCAAGAACAGAAAAATGCTGCAGGAAGTAAGCCCCAATGAGCTGGAACCCAGCTAAGCCTGGGAACCCTGTGGAAAGTGGGCTTGCCATTGTTCTCGCGGTTCTGTGTGGGCAGGCCGGGCAGGGGAGGGTAAAGGGAATCATTGAGGTGTTGGTTTTCCACAGCCCTGGTATGCCCTGGCATGGTTCCTGAGCTTCTTGGTTTCTGAGAACTGTCTCCTTCCTGGTTCCTAGGGCAGGAAGGGTCCAAGATCCCATAGCTGTGAAATCCTATGCAATTTGCAGGTAGTCCAAATGCTTTTATTATTTTAATGTCTTCTTCTTTTTTAATTAAAGTCTTCTTTGAAGTCCTTTACTAGTGTTTAAAAACACTTTTTTTTTTTTTTTTTTTGAGACAGAGCCTCGCTCCGTCACCCAGGCTGGAGTGCAGTGGTGCAATCTCAGCTCACTGCAACCTCTGCCTCCCAGGCTCAAGTGATTCTTGTGCCTCAGTCTCCCAAGTAGCTGGGATTACATGTGTGTGTCATCACACCCAGCTAATTTTTTTATTTTTACTAGAGACGGGGTTTCACCATGTTGGCCAGGCTGGTCTTGAACTCCTGACCTCAAATGATCCACCCACCTTGGCTTCCCAAAGTGCTGGGATTACTGGTGCAAGCCACCATGCCTGGTCCCTAAAAAAAAACCTTTTTAATGAAGTATAATATGCATACAGAAAAGTGCACAAATCATAAGTGTACAGCTCAATAAATTTTCCAGAAACTAACCAGCTCCCAGATTAATAAATAGAATATTACTACTATTCCAGAAGCCCTCTTTGTACCCTTTTCAGTCACTCACCACTTCCCTCCCATGTAAGAGTGACATTATCTTAATCTAATCTATAGATTTGTTTTGCCTGCTTTTAAACTTTATAAACATGGACTACCACAGTATGTACTTTTTAATATATGACTTCTTTTGCCCCGTATTATGTGAATGGGATTCATCTCTATTGTCACCTAGAACAATAGTTCATTTGCTTTGCTGTATAGTATTCCATTATATGACCATACTGAAATATACTTGTCTATTCTGTTCTTGATAGCCATTTGGTTTGTTTCCAATTTGGGGCCGCTATAACTGGTGCTGCTTTGAATAGTCTTGTGATGAATCTTTTGGTGAACATATGTTCACACTTCTGTTGATCTAGGAGTGGAACCGCTGGGTCATGAGGTGTGCATATATGAATGGAACTCTCTTATTTTCAGGTTAAGTTCTATTTATTACAAGTAGAACATGGCTCCCCAGAGTTCAGTCTCTATCTAGGAGATAGAAAGACCTCAGGAAGATGAACAGCTGCCTCTGGGGTTGGAGATGCTGATGAACAGAGGCGTGTGCAGACAGTGATACGTGTAGGCTCAGAGACTTGCAGGTGATAAAGTTAGGCATGAAACTCAGATCTGTTGCTTTCTCTCTCCCGTCTGCTCTTCTGTTTGACTTTAGCAGTAATGTTATGTCCACTTTGCTTGAGGGCCAGTGTTCCCCCCACCAACAGTCAGCAGACCACCTACAGAGGAAATATGAGTCCCACTTTGAGCCCCACAGCAGCCCTTCTGAAACAGGCTTTTTGAGGAAGAGATTGCGATTTTTAACACAGTGACATTTGAGAATCACTTCTCTAGCCTGAGCACTTTCTAAAGACTGCCGTCTTTTCCTATGTCCTCCATCCCCTCTCCGTCAGGGCATAGGATCAGGCCACATTTGGGATATCAAGTTTGAAAGTAGGCATGGTAGAGCGTAAGATCCTAAAGAGAGAGATGGTTCCCTTGTTCAGCAGATCTCAAACACCAGTCACACCAAAATCACCCAGGGAACTTGTTAAACATCTATTTCTGAGCCCCACCCCTAAGGATTTTGATTCAGTAGATCTGGGGTGGGGCTGGGAATATATATATTTTTAACCTTCACCCCCATCCCCTCAGGGAATTCCTAATGGTGGGAATCACCAGTTCAATTCACCAGCCAGCTTTGTAGATGAGAACACAGACGGGCCCAGCTGCTCTGTTGAGTTTTGTGTCTGCTGATGGCTGGGTGGAGCAGTTACCTTGGCTAAGAAAAATCGGTGTGTGTGGACAGAACCCAGGGAGGCTTAAATGTTGAACACAGGGACTTGGCCTGCAGCCCACCAGCAGAGGATCATTTGCATCTCATTAGTATGCACCTTGGGTTACTCAGGGTGCTCCCAAATCATCTCTGACCTCTCTCGTGCCTTGGCTCTGCAGTCAGGTTCAGCCAGCTCAGCAGCAGGACTGGGTGCCTCAGACAGCAGAAAAGCCTGTCTTGCCCCACTGCCAGAGCGCAGCTTCCACCTGCAGCAACCCGCCTGCCTGCCTGACTTTGTCCTAATCTGTTCTACTCAGAGAGGAGAGGACAGACAGATGGCTGGGCTGGGCTGGGCTGGGCCAGGCTGGAGGAAATGGGAATGAGAGAGAAGATTGGAAATGAAACCTATGCCGAGAATCTGTGTTTGCTGGCAGGAGTGCATCTGAGGTTATGTGATCCCTGATATGGGGGAGGGATCATATCATCCCCCCCCTTCACAAATGCTCTTTCTAACCCATGGGCATGGGGAGCGGGCCAGGGGGACTGTTGGACACACAGGTGATCTGAGTTTTATCCTGGCTTGGCCCATGCTAGCTGTGTGATCTCAGGAGTTAAATAACCTCTCTGAGTCTCAGTTATCTCATCTACAAAATGAGGATAATTATAAGGTTGCTGTAAGCTAGCTTAAAAGAGATAATGCCTGCCAAGTGCTCACCACAGGGCCTGGCACACAATAAATGTTCAATAAATGTCAGCTGTGAGCAGCTGCATGCGCCTCTGCAAGCACTCCATAGTTCCAAACCTCACCATCTTCAGGGCATCTGGTGATAGCTCAGCAGAGGGTTAGCTCAGAGAGGTAGGAAAGCAGGGACTAGTCTCCATTCCCAGATGGATGGCTGGAGTCTCCATGAAATGAGGGGGTTTGCTCGGGGCTCTCTCACTGGGCCCCCTGCTTGGCCCTCCGATATAATACCAAAGGAGTAGGGGCTGAGGTCCCTGGATTGTCATCTTCATCATAGCAGCTACCTCAGGGGGGCTCACATGCAAGGCACTGTGCCCCCTGCTTTGTGCCCTTCATCTTAGTTCTGATCCTCATAACACCCTGATGATTATGTTCCCTCATTTATGTCTGAAGAGACCAAGCCTCTGTCAGGTCCCATGATTTGCTCAAAATCATGCACAACCAGCAGTGGGCCGGGGCAGGACTCCAACACAGGCAGCCCCTCTCCAGAGCCTGAGTGTGTGGCCTGACTGTAGGCACTCCACCTCCTGCAGGTGCCTGAGTTAGAGGCAGAACCTGGTTGGGAGTGGCCACGTGAGACTGATGGGCTCACGGAAGGGAACAAGGAGAAGCTTCTGTTTCAGCAGTTAAGAGGAACAGTATTCCTTTTGCTGTTGGCCACAGGGCCTGCTGGATCGTAGGAAGGCCATTTATTGTGTCTTGGATACAGACAGGAAGGGGGCCCAGAGTTGTCACCCCAACATGTCAGTGGCAGAACACAAAAGATCGGGAGATGTATGTTTTTATAGAATGTGCAGGACATTTTCTACGTGGTGTTTTCACTGTCAATACCCTTCTGACCACTTCACACCCACCCTCTGCCCCATCTTCAACTCTGAAGGAGGTCACATCTGTTATTATTTTAATTCTGCTCAACTTGCTGCTTGAGCTTTGCTGCAAATCACTGCAAAGAGAGAAGGAATGTCACAAAGACCCACGTGTGTGTGTGTGCGCGCATGCATGTGTGTTAAGGGACCCTCCCACAAGGGTCCCTCCCCGAGTGAGGGTCCGCACACTTACAGAAAATAATTCCTACATTCTACACGTATTTTTTGAGCACCTACTGTAATGGTAATAACAACCACCCATTAGCGACCTTCTGCATGACTGGAGCTGTGCCAAATGCCATCCATGCATGTGTTCATTAAATCCTCCAGGAAGGTTAAGTGTTACTAGCCCCATTTCACAAATGGGGAAACTGAGGCTTAGATAAGCTCAGCTTTGCCCCTCAATGCAAGCGGAGGCAGTACTGAGGGCAGGTCTCACTCTGAAACCAGTTCTTTCTCCCTGCACTCTCCTCTTGACTAATGCAGAAGACCTTGGCCTTGTGGGTTCCTGAGGAGCCCCTAGGTTGACAGTGGAGCTGCTGGGGTTGGGGGAATAGCATGGCCAGTGCCAAAATGCCAGGATGGGGAGCCAGGGTTCTGGTTCCAATTCTGCCACCAACATGCTATGCAAATTAAAGTGACCCCTTCCCTTCTCTGGGAATAGTTTTCTCATCTTTATTAAACAGAGCTTGGGCTCATAGTAGTCTTCAAACTGCGACCTAGGGAGGCCGGGGATTTCACTGACAAAGGGACAATGCATAGGGGATGGGGCTCTGGGGCTCCTCTCACATCTGTCATAGCAGGTCTATTTCAGTCTACTTAACATAAGAAGAATGATCGTTATAAAATAACAACAGCTAGCATTTATTTAGCAACTACTAGGTGCCATGCATGTGCTGAATGTTTAACAGGCACCATCTAGTTCTACCTTCAGAACACTATCTGAGGTGGGTTCAGTTAGTATTTTTCTCCCTTTTTTTTTTAAAAATGTATTTGCTTATTTATATTTAAATTGACAAAATTTGTATATATTTATGGTGTGCAACATAATGTATTGATAATGTATGCATAGTGGAATGGCTAAATCAAGCCATTTAACACATCCATTAACTCATATGCCTTTTTAAAATTATTTATTTATTTATTTATTTATTTATTTATTTATTTATTTATTTATTTTTAGAGATAGGGTCTTGCTCTGTCACCCAGGCTGGAGTGTAGTGGTGTGATCATTGTTCACTGCAGCCTCAAACTCCTGGGCTCAAGCAATCCTCCCACCTCAGCCTCCTGAGTAGCTGGGATTACAGATGCAAACCACCACACCTGGCTAATTTTTAAATGTTTTGTAGAGATGGGATCTCGATATGTTGGCTAAGCTGGTCTCAAACTTCTGGCTTCAAGCAATCCCCCTGCCTTGGCCTCCCAAAGCTCTGGTATTACAGGTATGAGCCACCATGCCTGGCCCCTACATGCTTATTTTTTTGTGATGACAACATTTCAAATGTATTCTCTTAGCAATTTTCAAGTACAATATACAATGTATTTATTAATTATAGTTACCATGTTGTACAATAGATCTCTTGAACTTACTTCCCTTCCAACCAGAGAGCCCCAGAAGTGGGGCTGGATTTGTTGGTCCCTCAGAATTCCTACTTTCCCTCCCTCCTACCCCAAGCCCTGTGTTCCTGGTCTTCCCTCTGGCTTAGGAACTTTTCAACTCCAAATGGAAGTTTTGTATTCTTTGACCATCTCCCCAATCCCCACCCTCACCCCAGCCACTGGTAACCATCATTCTATTCACTGTTTCTATGAGTTTAACCTTTTTAGAGTTCACACAGAAGTGAGTATATGAGGGCCGGGCTCGGTGGCTCACGCTTGTAATCCCAGCACTTTGGGAGGCCGAGGCGGGCGGATCACGAGGTCAGGAGATCGAGACCACAGTGAAACCCCGTCTCTATTAAAAATACAAAAAATTAGCCGGGCGTGGTGGCGGGCGCCTGTAGTCCCAGCTACTCGGAGAGGCTGAGGCAGGAGAATGGCGTGAACCCGGGAGGCAGAGCTTACAGTGAGCCGAGACTGCGCCACTGCACTCCAGCCTGGGCAACAGAGCGAGACTCTGTCTCAAAAAAAAAAAAAAAAAAGAAGTGAGTATATGAGGTTTCTAAAAAAGTATTTGCAGTATTTGCCCTTATGTACTTGGCTTATTTCCCTTAACATAATGTCCTCCAGGTTCATACGTGCTGTCACAATTGACAAAATTTACCCACCTTTTAAGGCTGAATGACATTCTCTTGTGTATATAGTCCATATTTTCCTTATTCATTCATCTGCTGATGGACATTTAGGGTAATTCCATATCTTGGCTATTGTGAATAATGCAGTAAACACGGGCGTGCAGGTATCTCTTTGACATACTGATTTCATTTCCTTTGGATATATACCCAGTGGTGGGGTTGCTGGAGCATGTGGTAGTTCTATCTTTTATTTTCTGGGGAACGTCCATACTGTTTTCCGTAATGGCTGTACTAATTTGCATTTCCACCCACAGTGTCTGATGGTTCCCTTTTATCCACATCCTCTTCAACAGCTGTTATCTCTTGTCTTTTTGATAATAGTCATCCCAACATAATCTAATTGTGGCTTTAAGCATCTCTCTTTCAAAGGTGAAGAGAAACATAGGCTCAGAGATCAAGTTATTCAAGGTTACCCCAGTTGGGACTTGAGGTCTGTGTTTGAAAACTCATCCTTTTGCAAAGGATTCCGTTGGATCGAAGTGGCAAGAACCACAGGAGAGTAAGCACCCCACAAAATGAGGCCCATTCAGCAGGGACATTCTGGCCTTTGCATTTTGTTCTCTTCTGCATCTGAAAGAAGCTTTCTGGTCCTCCTGGAGAGTCTATCAGGGCACAACCTTCCCCACCTAGAACCTAAGGGAGGATCCCCCTTTCCCCTGTTTTGTGTTTAGAACTTCTAATGAATAAATACCAGGCAGTGTTCTGCTAAGCTGGAGTTGGCTTTGATCTTTTTTTTTTTTTTTCACCTTTCCCTTTTCATGGATTTTAATGGTTTTCATCTAACAAACTCCTCCTACCGGAGAGCCCCAGAAGAAGTGGGGCTAGAGTCGTTGACCCCTCAGGATTCCTCCCTTCCCTCCCTGCCACCCCAGGCCCTCCAGTTCTAAGGTCCTCTCTGGCTTAGGGATTTTTCAGCTGCAAATGCAAAGCTCATAGATCCATATAGACAGCCCTAAGAGGAAGAGACCCCAGACACGCCTCTTCCTCTCTCTGGGCCTCACTGAGTATCAGGATCTGCAAACTCGAAGACCCACAGCAGCGTTTCCTTGCTGACATCTCAGGGTCTTTGCGTTGCCTGTTCTGTCTGGAACTCTCTTCCTAAAGATAGCTCTCTGGCTCTCTTCCTCACTCTGTTCACTCCCTGCCCAAATGTCACCTTGTCATATAGGACTTCCTGACTCTCCTTTAAAAAATAGCATCTCCCCTCCGTGCTCTACCCCTTGCCCCACATGACGTTTCTTTATATCGCTTTTCATCACCAGACACAGTCAATATTTTCTTGTTTATTGTCTCTCTCTGCTACTAGAATACAATACCCACAAGAGCAGAAACCTCATCTCTCTTGTTCTCTGCTCTAGATGCCTGGCACAGGGCAGGCCCTCAGTCAGTATTAAATGAATGAATGAATGACTTTGGTAGAGGAAGCTCAATAATAAAACACTTTCTTCACATCCCCCACTTTGTTCCTTTTCTTCCCCAAAGCCCAGGCCACTGGAAGCCCTTTTCTTCCTTCAAATATTCATTTCTCCAGGGTCATACTATGACTTTTGAGAGCTCTAAACATCTTAGTCTTTGTGGGCCCCTTCTTCCATGAAACAATTATAAATGATAATTATGAAGTCATACATTAAAAATTATGTTCTATGACAGCATTGGTATAAAGATGCATATATAGTCATGTACCACATCATGACATTTTGGTCAGTGTGGGACTGCATATATGAGAGTGGTCTCATAAAATTTTAATACCATACTTTTACTGTACCTTTTCTATGTTTAGATACACAAATACTTACCATTGTGTTACAATCACCTACAGTATTCAGTAGAGTAGGATACTGTACAGGTTTGTATCCTAGGAGCAATAGGCTGTACCACATAGCCTAGGTGTGTAGTAAGCTTCACCATCTAGGTTTGTGTAAGTGCACTCCATGTTTGCACCATAACAAACTTGTGCAAACTTCTCAAAAACCATGAATGGTCACAGTCTTCAAATTATCTAAGCCTCAACTTCACAGTTACAGATTCAGAGTAATGAATGTCATAGTACAGATGATGATGGTACATCACTAACTGGTACTGAGTGTGTTCCATTTCTCTCCCTACTACTAAGGAGAGAAATTATTTCAGTGGCTAAGACTTGACTAGCAGGTACCTAGAATGTCACCATTCTTTCACTTACAGTTTTTATTCTGGTTCAAATAATGACATATTTCTCAGAATGTATTACCATCATTAAGTGAGACGTACCTGTGTTATTATATATCCAAACTCTTCAACCTAAAAGTTTTTCTTTCTTTTGTATTTAAAATAAACTAAAACATTTATTATTGATTCAATTTTCAAATTTTAAAGGAAATTCTCAATAATTTATTGACTATAGTAACTTTCTACAGTAGTCCTCATTCCTGAAAAGATGTTTAAAAACCCAAAAACCTATAGTATAACTTAATTGATTTAAACTAGGGGTGAGTGCAAAGCTGTTTTTAAATGTTCTCCTGGTAATTCTAATATGCATTAATAGTTGAGGCCACTGTTCCGGATAATATATCCCAGTTTGCTCCCTCAGATCATTCCCATCCTCCTCTAAGACATAATTTGGGGACATACTCATTCCAAAAGCCAACCATTTTAAAAATACCCCCTTGTTCCTACACCATACTGCTAAATATACATGAATTTTAGCTTTTTCCCTTCCGTATCTTTCTAGCCCACATATTAAGATCTCAATTTTTCTTAAGAGATTCTCCCTTTTCATTCTGCTTTAATAGTATGTGTAGTCCTGGGTCCTCGGTATGCCCGCTCTGCCTTATAGATGAGTGGACCCAGCATTCTTCTCTGAATCTCATGAATCCTGTGGTTCCTATGCCGTGCTCTTTGGAGCTGGGCTGTCCAATGTGGTAGACACAGGTCACATGTGTCTTTTAAAATTTAAGTTAATTAAAATAGGATAAAATGAAAAACTCAACTCCTCAATTGTACTAGCTGCATTTCAAGTGCTCAGTAGCCAGCCATGCATGGCTTGTGGCTCCCACCCTGGACAGCACAGAGACAGAACACTTCATCACTGCAGAAAGTTCTGCTGGGAAGTGCAGCTCTAGAGTGAGCTCCAGCTACTCCAGGCCTCTGGGATGTCTCTCCTCTTAGAATGTGGATTCTTATTCTGTGCTGGTGCTTGCATCCATCACCTACTAGATGAGTGAACCTGGGCACAGTCTTCAACTTATCCAAGCCTCAGTTTCACAGTTACAGATTCAGAGTAATGAATGTCATAGTACAGATGATGATGTTACATCACTAACTGGTACTGAGTGTGCTCCAGTGCTAGTATATTTGCCGTACTTTAACTCATTCAGCCTTCTCAACAACTCCATGAGGTAAGCACCATTATCTTCTCCCTTTGGCTGAAATCAGCAAGGTTAAATAACTACCCAGGGCCACACAGTTGACAAACTGAGAGCTGGGATTTGAAACCAGGTCTGTCTGATTCCAGAGCCCGCTTTCTTAACTTTTAATTCTGTCGAGTACTGCATACTCTACCCGAAGACCAAGTGAGATAACACATGCAAATGCTTACTTGAAAATGTATAGATTATCATACAGATGTAAGACAGAATAATTTTTGTCATCAATAATAAAAAAATACTAATAAATAACGGGACCTCATGTCCCAGCTCTCTTTCATCCACATCCTAGGTAAGGATTTCCTTTGTAGTCATTTCTAATTCCAGACTAGGACAGGCCTGACTTTTACAGTCAACCCCCCTAAGATGGCCTCTCTGCCAGCTGATACTTCAGACTGCCGTTTACTGCGCCATTATTGGTTCTAATGAGGTGTTACTCTGCATCTTTCCTCCCTGTGCTTTCACTGACTGTCAAATTATCGGTTTTCCCTGCAGTCCTGGGAAGTAGGTAGGAGGAGCTATTATTATCTCCATTTTACAGACAGGCAAATTGAGGCCCAGGAGAGATTCTGTGGCATTCTCAAGTCACAGGACCCATCAATGGCTCAAGCCACTGGCTCCTCTCCTGGCCACATCCAGTTATTTGTTTTGTTATATGAGAATCTGACAGTGGCTGCCTACAAACTAACAAATGACTCACATGTTCATCCAAGTTTCTTGGAAGTAAATTAAGTCTCTCTACCCTCAGTGAATTCCAGTTGTCTTAAACCAATAGAGCTGGTGTTCAAGCCCTATCCACACCAGAGTGGGAGACTTGAATGCGAAAATCCCTTTCTTGGTCTAATGTCAGATTACTCATCCCAGTGATGTAGCCCTGTCCTGGTTCTGCTTCTCAAAAACCATCAATGACTGACTCCCTACTACTAAGAAGAGAAATTATTTCAGTGGCTAAGACTTGACTAGCAGGTACCTAGAATGTCATCAGTGAGTTGGATAAACACATGAGTATTACAATTATCAGGTTTCTGAATGTCGGAATCAAGATCCTGAGAAGCTGGAGTAGAGAGCTGAAACACAGGGTGAACTCAATCACAGTCTCTTTAAAGCCCTACAGCACTAAGCTGCAGAAAATCAGCCTGCACAAGCAGAGATCAGGGATGATGGAATAATTTGTCTGAAAGTGTTTTTTGTTTTGTTTTGTTTTGTTTTGTGATGGAGTCCTGCTCTGTTGCCAGGCTGGAGTGCAGTGGCGCGATCTCGGCTCACTGCAACCTCCAACTCCCTGGTTCAAGCAATTCTCCTGCCTCAGCCTCCCAAGTAGCTAGGATTATAGGCACATGCCACTGCGCCTGGCTAACTTTTGTATTTTTAGTAGAGACGGAGTTTCACCATGTTGGCCAGGATGGTCTTCATCTCCCGACCTTGTGATCCACCCTGCTTGGCCTCCCAAAGTCCTGAGATCACAGGCATGAGCCACTGCACCTGGCCTGAAAGTTTTTATTATCCACAAACTCAACAGTTAATAGTATAAGCCAGGTGCTAAAAAGTAGTATTACTGGGTAATATTTGTTGAAAACTGTATCACGCATTGTGCTCAGCACTTATGTGCATTAACTAATTTTCATTCTTGAAATGATCTGAGGAAGTAGGTAAACTAAGGATCAGAGAAGGCAAGCCATTTGCCCAAGGTCACACGACCAGAGCCTGTGTGTTGTTAACCACCTTCTCCTGCCTTTCACATCTTTGAAATGGGGCTAGGAGTTACATGGAGGCAGAGTTGGTTCATACATATATCCTAAAAGGGTCCATTCATGGCCAGGTAGACACAGAAATAATGTACCCACACAATTATTCAAAAAATTGACTACTGAGTATGCATGTGTGCCCTCTTGTAAATGTGCACATTCACTCAGATGCAGGTCTCTTTCTGGGCCTGAGGAGCCAAGGAGCATGAGGCCCCACCCCAGACAAGCGCCTGCTCGCAGCTTCCCGGAACAGTCTGTGGCTAGGCCAGCAAGCTTAGACTCGACCAGAGACCAGTGGCTTCCTGCTGTGTTGGGGCACAGGCTGGACCTTCTCCAGAGGCTTCAGCGGACCCCACCCTCAACCCAGCCCAGGCTTTGATTCTGCCTTGGCATTAAAATCTAATAACGAATATGTCTTGAGTTTTGTCTACATACCAGGCACTGTGCTGAGTACATTAACGTGCATGATCTTATGTAGTCTCCATAAAACCCTATGAATATGAATGCAGTACTCTTAATAGCCCTCTCTCACAGATGAAAAAGCTGAGGTTCAGGGATATTGAGTAACTTTCTAAGGTTGAACAGGTAGCAAGTGGTAGAGCTGTGATTTCAAGTCAAACAGTCAGATTCGTAAATGACCACAGCTCTTTCCAGAAGCACAGTCAGGAGGAAAGAACCTGGCTCTAATTCTCACCCTGTGACTTTGGGCAAGTCTCCTTCTTTCTTTGGGACTTTATTTTCCAGCTTCCAAAAGGAAGGAATGATCATGAAAGGCTCTTTCAGCGTTCATTCTGTCACTGTGTTTCCTAAGTCTAGATTCTTCCATTTTTCAACTAGTATTGATTGAGCCTGGTTCTATACCAGGCACTGTTCTAGGCACTAGGGAATTCATCTGTGAATAAGATACACAGAGCTCCTCTGTTCGTGGAGTCCATGAAGACAGTCATTAAACAAATAAACAAGAAAATATTGGGTGGTGATATATGTCCTGAAGAAAATAGGGCAAAGTGATAAAGAGGGGAATTGACAGGAAGCCTACTCCAAACAGGGGCTCAGGAGGTGACATTTAAGCTGAAAACTGAATGACAAGAAGGAACTATTCATGTGAGAACTTAAGGGAGGCAGTAAGTGCAAAGGCCCCGAGGCAGGTCCGGGTTTTACATGGCTGCAGCTTGTGAACTGGAGAAGTAGATGGGCCCAGGTGGTGCAGAGCCTTCTAGGCCAGGGCAAGGAGTTTCTATTTTAATCTAAGTGCTATGGGAAGCCACTGGAAAACGTTAAGCAGGTAAGTCATATGAATTGATGTATGTTTACACAAGATGTTTTAAAATAGTGGTCCCTGGGTGTCGTGAACTAGAAAGGTAGTACAAGGAGCCCAACATGCCTCTGTGCCCTGCAAGCTTGTTCGCTCATCTAAACCTGGGGCCAGGAAACAGCTGTGCAGACACTGTTCCCGCCCTCAGCAAACTACTCCCCAGGTGTGCAGGTCCTACAGCCTGGGCAGGCCATGGGCACCAAGCCACCATCCAAGGGTGCATTCTCTCTGCATTTTATCCTCCTCCAGGGAGACCCCTCCCCTTCCCCTTCCCTACAGCTCATCTTAACGGCGCCTGCGCTGCAAGGTGCCGGTGCAGCCATGGAGCAGAGTATCTTGCTGGGGCCTGCCCAACACGGGTGCTGACCCGGTGAACAGGAAGCTCTCCACACAGCAGGGCAGGCAGGGCTGGGAGGCTGCGTGCACCCTGGGCTCATAGAGCTGTGGAGCCAGTGGACCTGGGACTGGGGTGAGGACTCATTTTCCCTTGGGGTTTCAACTTCAAAAGCAATGCCATCCTGCAGGGGTTGGGGGCCGAATGACTCAGGGGTCCCCTTCTGCTTATGGGGGCTGGGTCAGGGGTAGGGTGAGTGTGGCTTTTGCCTGGGGCTGGCCCCACTATGGGCTGCAGCCCTAAGCATGGAGGGACAGCAGGGGGCAGGCAGAGTGGGAAATGTACAGCAGCTCTTTCTGCCACTAGCTTTCAGACCTCGAATGAAGAATCTGCCTCCTTCCTGCCCTCTCTTTTCTGAGGTGCCTGAGCTTAGGGCACCACCAACAGAATCTCAAGTCGGGAGGCAGGTGGTAGGGAAGCTTGAAGGGTGGGACACATTGAAATTATTTTCTGTCACAGGCCTTCAGACCCCGATTTAGGCAGACTTTTCTATTCTTGCCTCTTATCTCGGGATGCTGTCAGCACGATCTTGGGGAACCCTGTGCCCAGTTCATACAGGACTCTGGCAAGACACGGCTCCAAGCCTCTCCTTCCCCCTTTGCCTTGGAAGTTTAACTCTTCCTTGGCTTTGAAGAGCAAGGCAACTGGAAAATCAGGTCTGGCCAGTTTCATCCAAGAATGCTCCAGCACATCTGGCTGGCAGCCACGAAACTCCTAGGAATCAAGGCTCCCAGGGGCAAGCCAGGCATCAGCCTGGTGCACCAGCCCTACACATGGCCCTTCCAAACCCTGCCCCGCTTCTCCTGCCCCTTGCCCCATCCTTGGCCCTGGTGAGTCTCACATTTTCACCCAGGCTGGAATTCAGGGATGGGCTCTGTGGGAAACAGCAAGGGTCTAAGAGAGGCAAAGCATTTATTTATTATTAGTTCAACAAGAACTAACTCCCAGGGACTAGTTCTTACCCGGCCACACACTGTGTGACTTGGAGCTTGACTGATCTCGACTTTGGGGCTCTATTTCCCCATCTATACTCATCTATGATGAAAAGCAGGGACAGAACCCCATCATCTCTAATGTCCATTTCAACTCAGACATTCCAGGAGCCTGGGAGTTTTCATGTTCCAGGTCACAAGATGAGTCAGTCATGCCCTGTCTATAAGGGACATGTGGTGAAACAGGTATAAATAGGACTGGGGCAGGGAGGCAACCCTGGTCTGTGCAAGGAGCTCCCACTAGCTATAAGGCCCTGGGCAGCTCCCTTCCTTTTATGAACCTTAGTTTCCTATTATCAATAATGGCTGATATTAAATTAGAACTGACAATAAACTAGGCACTCTAATAAGTCATTTACCTTTATTATTTCACTGAATTTTCACAACAATCCTATGAGATTGATGATTTTCTTATCCTTATTCCACAGAAGGTCAAATGAAGGCTCATCGAGGTTAAATAACTTGCTCTAAAAGTCACCTATCTAGCAAATGACAGAGGCAGGGCTGAGAGCCAGGCAGCCTGACGCCAGGCCTGGGATCTTGGTCACTTTGCTTTCCTGCAGCCTCTGCATGTGTGGAAACAGCTCAGTTTGGCTAGAGCTCAGCCCTAGTGGAAAGGCCTTGTAGGAAGGAGAGAGAGAATAGTAGTTTAGAACCAGATTGCTAAACTTGGTTCCTGGCTAAGAGTTGGTACTATCTCACCATCACCCAAGGAGTCACAGAAAGTTTTTGGGAAAAAAAAGTAAGAGTTGAGGACTGTGTTCTAGCTGCTGAGTGCCTTTGAGAGAGCATTTTGAACTAGTCAGCTATTCTTCAGCCACGGGGTTTCTCAACCATGGCACTATTGACATTGGGGCTGGATAATTCTGTTGCAGGGCTGATACAGTTTGGCTGTGTTCCCACCCAAATCTCATCTTGAATTGTAGCTCCCATAATCCCCCAGTATCATGGGAGGTATCCAGTGGGAGGTAATTGAATTATGGGGGTGTGTTTTTCCTGTGCTGTTCTCGTGATAGTGAATAAGTCTTATGAGATCTGATGGTTTTATAAAGCGGAGTTCCCCTGCCCACGCTCACTTGCCTGCTGCTAAGTAAGATATGCCTTTGCTTTTCCTTTGCCTTCTGCCATGATTGTGGGGCCTCCCCAGTCATGTGGAACGGTGAGTCCATTAAACCTCATTCCTTTATAAATTACCCAGGCTCAGGTATGTCTTTATTCTCAGTGTGAGAACTGACTCATACAAAGGCACTGTCCTATGCATTGTAGGTTGTTTAGCAGTATCCCCAGCCTCTACCTGCCAGATGCCATTAGCACCACCACCCCCAAGCTGGGACAGCCGAAAGTATCTTCAGACATTGCCAAGTGTCCCTTGAGGGTCAAAATCACCTCCAGTTAAGAACCACAGCAGTAGAAACCATTTTTTTTTCCTAACTTGCGCCCTGTCTTTTATTTCTGCCCAGGGTTTCGGGAGTTTTCCACCATGACTATTGCCCTGCTGGGTTTTGCCATGTTCTTGCTCCATTGTGCGACCTGTGAGAAGCCTCTGGAAGGGATTCTCTCCTCCTCTGCTTGGCACTTCACACACTCCCATTACAATGCCACCATCTATGAAAATTCTTCTCCCAAGACCTATGTGGAGAGCTTCGAGAAAATGGGCATCTACCTCGCGGAGCCACAGTGGGCAGTGAGGTACCGGATCATCTCTGGGGATGTGGCCAATGTATTTAAAACTGAGGAGTATGTGGTGGGCAACTTCTGCTTCCTAAGAATAAGGACAAAGAGCAGCAACACAGCTCTTCTGAACAGAGAGGTGCGAGACAGCTACACCCTCATCATCCAAGCCACAGAGAAGACCTTGGAGTTGGAAGCTTTGACCCGCGTGGTGGTCTACATCCTGGACCAGAATGACCTGAAGCCTCTCTTCTCTCCACCTTCGTACAGAGTCACCATCTCTGAGGACATGCCCCTGAAGAGCCCCATCTGCAAGGTGACTGCCACAGATGCTGATCTAGGCCAGAATGCTGAGTTCTATTATGCCTTTAACACAAGGTCAGAGATGTTTGCCATCCATCCCACCAGCGGCGTGGTCACTGTGGCTGGGAAGCTTAACGTCACCTGGCGAGGGAAGCATGAGCTCCAGGTGCTAGCTGTGGACCGCATGCGGAAAATCTCTGAGGGCAATGGGTTTGGCAGCCTGGCTGCACTTGTGGTTCATGTGGAGCCTGCCCTCAGGAAGCCCCCAGCCATTGCTTCAGTGGTGGTGACTCCACCAGACAGCAATGATGGTACCACTTATGCCACTGTACTGGTCGATGCAAATAGCTCAGGAGCTGAAGTGGAGTCAGTGGAAGTTGTTGGTGGTGACCCTGGAAAGCACTTCAAAGCCATCAAGTCTTATGCCCGGAGCAATGAGTTCAGTTTGGTGTCTGTCAAAGACATCAACTGGATGGAGTACCTTCATGGGTTCAACCTCAGCCTCCAGGCCAGGAGTGGGAGCAGCCCTTATTTTTATTCCCAGATCAGGGGGTTTCACCTACCACCTTCCAAATTGTCTTCCCTCAAGTTCGAGAAGGCTGTTTACAGAGTGCAGCTTAGTGAGTTTTCCCCTCCTGGCAGCCGCGTGGTGATGGTGAGAGTCACCCCAGCCTTCCCCAACCTGCAGTATGTTCTAAAGCCATCTTCAGAGAATGTAGGATTTAAACTTAATGCTCGAACTGGGTTGCTCACCACCACAAAGCTCATGGACTTCCACGACAGAGCCCACTATCAGCTACACATCAGAACCTCACCGGGCCAGGCCTCCACCACGGTGGTCATTGACATTGTGGACTGCAACAACCATGCCCCCCTCTTCAACAGGTCTTCCTATGATGGCACCTTGGATGAGAACATCCCTCCAGGCACCAGTGTTTTGGCTGTGACTGCCACTGACTGGGATCATGGGGAAAATGGATATGTCACCTATTCCATTGCTGGACCAAAAGCTTTGCCATTTTCTATTGACCCTTACCTGGGGATCATCTCCACCTCCAAACCCATGGACTATGAACTCATGAAAAGAATTTATACCTTCCGGGTAAGAGCATCAGACTGGGGATCCCCTTTTCGCCGGGAGAAGGAAGTGTCCATTTTTCTTCAGCTCAGGAACTTGAATGACAACCAGCCTATGTTTGAAGAAGTCAACTGCACAGGGTCTATCCACCAAGACTGGCCAGTAGGGAAATCGATAATGACTATGTCAGCCATAGATGTGGATGAGCTTCAGAACCTAAAATACGAGATCGTATCAGGCAATGAACTAGGGTATTTTGATCTAAATCATTTCTCCGGAGTGATATCCCTCAAACGCCCTTTTATCAATCTTACTGCTGGTCAACCCACCAGTTATTCCCTGAAAATTACAGCCTCAGATGGCAAAAACTATGCCTCACCCACGACTTTGAATATTACTGTGGTGAAGTACCCTCATTTTGAAGTTCCTGTAACATGTGATAAAACAGGGGTATTGACACAATTCACAAAGACTATCCTCCACTCTATTGGGCTTCAGAACCAGGAGTCCAGTGACGAAGAATTCACTTCTTTAAGCACATATCAGATTAATCATTACACCCCGCAGTTTGAGGACCACTTCCCCCAATCCATTGATGTCCTTGAGAGTGTCCCTATCAACACCCCCTTGGCCCGCCTAGCAGCCACCGACCCTGATGCTGGTTTTAATGGCAAACTGGTCTATGTGATTGCAGATGGCAATGAGGAGGGCTGCTTTGACATAGAGCTGGAGACAGGGCTGCTCACTGTAGCTGCTCCCTTGGACTATGAAGCCACCAATTTCTACATCCTCAACGTAACAGTATATGACCTGGGCACACCCCAGAAGTCCTCCTGGAAGCTGCTGACAGTGAATGTGAAAGACTGGAATGACAACGCACCCAGATTTCCTCCTGGTGGGTACCAGTTAACCATCTCAGAGGACACAGAAGTTGGAACCACAATTGCAGAGCTGACAACCAAAGATGCTGACTCAGAAGACAATGGCAGGGTTCGCTACACCCTGCTAAGCCCCACAGAGAAGTTCTCCCTCCACCCTCTCACTGGGGAACTGGTTGTTACAGGACACCTGGACCGCGAATCAGAGCCTCGGTACATACTCAAGGTGGAGGCCAGGGATCAGCCCAGCAAGGGCCACCAGCTCTTCTCTGTCACTGACCTGATAATCACATTGGAGGATGTCAACGACAACTCTCCCCAGTGCATCACAGAACGCAACAGGCTGAAGGTCCCAGAGGACCTGCCCCCTGGGACTGTCTTGACGTTTCTGGATGCCTCTGATCCCGACCTGGGCCCTGCAGGTGAAGTGCGCTTTGTTCTGATGGATGGCGCCCATGGGACCTTCCGGGTGGACCTGATGACAGGGGCGCTCATTCTGGAGAGAGAGCTGGACTTTGAGAGGCGAGCTGGGTACAATCTGAGCCTGTGGGCCAGTGATAGTGGGAGGCCCCTAGCCCGCAGGACTCTCTGCCATGTGGAAGTGATTGTCCTGGATGTGAATGAGAATCTCCACCCTCCCCACTTTGCCTCCTTCGTGCACCAGGGCCAGGTGCAGGAGAACAGCCCCTCGGGAACTCAGGTGATAGTAGTGGCTGCCCAGGACGATGACAGTGGCTTGGATGGGGAGCTCCAGTACTTCCTGCGTGCTGGCACTGGACTCGCAGCCTTCAGCATCAACCAAGACACAGGTACTGGGGGTGGGGTAGGATGGGGTGCCAGGGCCTGGGGTAGATGGGCTGAAGGAAAAAGAAGTCAGCCTGCAGGCTGAAATGAAAGGCAATAAATAGGGATTCTTTTTCCTGTGTATTTTATTTTTAATTTGTTTTTACTGGGAATATATGTCTATATATGTGCATATACACATACACATATATGCACATATATTACATATTCTGTTTATAAAAGTAATACATCTGATTATAAATTTTTTATATAAAATTTAAAAATGAATGCTCCCCCATGTTCCATCACCCCAGATATAATCTTTATTAATAATTTGGTCTATAATCTTCTAAAGTTTCTTTCTTTGTATCTTATATATCATATATTGTTCATTTTATTATTATGAAAATACAGTATAATAGACACTATTCTAAAATTTACTTTTTTCATGTCATATAACATCAAGACATTTTGTCAGTTCATTTGTTTTAATTTGCCACATATTATTCTACCATATAGGTGTAATATTCTTATTTATATACTTTTACTTACATGCCTGAGTCTCTACAGAAAAAAATTCTTTTCTTTTTTTGAGATGGAGTCTTGCTCTGTCACCCAGGCTGGAGTGAAGTGGTTCGATCTCGGCTCATTGCAACCTCCGTCCCCCGAGTTCAAGCGATTCTCCTGCCTTAGGCTCCCGAAAGTAGCTGGAATTACAGGCACCCACCACCATGCCCGGCTAACTTTTGTATTTTTAGTAGAGACGATTTTCGCCATGTTGGCCAGCCAGGCTGGTCTCAACCTCCTGACCTCAGGTGATCCACCCGTCTTGGCCTCCCAAAGTGCTAGGACTACAGGCATGAGCCACCATGCCCAGCCGAAAAATTCTTAAAAATGAAGTTTCTAGGTCATAGGATAATGTGCATTTTCTGTGTTAATAAGTATTTCCAAATTGCTCTCCAAAAAGGTGACATAACCACATTCCTTTTTGTAAGTTTCAAGGAAAGTAAGTGTAAGTCAGCACTGTTTGAGTGCCCACTACTGGTAAGGCCCTAAGATAGGTACCTGGGAGAGATCCAAGGTGAATAAAGGCAGATCACTGCCTTCAAGGAGTTTGCAATTTGGCAGAGGATTTATTTCCACCAAAACTAAGTTGTAATAACTTGTTCTCAATGTTGGCTTTCAGCAACTTTTGTCTCTTAATGCCAGCCACTGAAAGAAAACAGCTTGATCTAATTAAGCTGTTTAATTAGAAAGAGCATTAGATTGAGAGTCAATCCCAGACCCAGTTCTTCCACATACTTGCTACATGATCTTGGTCAAGTCATGCTCCCTCTCTGAGCCTCAGTTTCCCCAGCGGTTGTCTCTGTCATGCAATGGCTGTGAGCATGGGCCACGCCCTCTCACACAGGCCCTGCCAGTACAGCATGATCCAAGAGAGCTTGAGGTGTAAGCTTCTTTTACTCGTTCTTGGACCCTCAACTTCTAGAACAGTGCTAGCCCATCGTAAGCAATTTGTGGAGGGAATGAACTAAAAAATGAAGCTCAGCCCCTTAAAATCATGAAAATGATGGAGAAGGGAATGGCAATTTATTCATCAAATTCCTAACCCTGAAATTGATTATCTACCAGGACATAAAGTGTGAAGGAAACAGTTTAAGGACAAATATAAGAAAACCTCACTTACAGAATGTGAAATAGATCAATGGAACTTGGGTTTAAGTAGTCAAGAGAAAGTAGATAAACTACCACTGTCTTCTGAAAACCCTAAATATGCTCACCTGCTAAAGGCATGGGTCCATTTTAGCAGAGGAAGGCTCTGAGAGGTTCTAGAATAAGGACATTAATTCCCCTGTGTTCAACTCAGCACCTCCTACATTATATTGGTAGAAGCAGTTCCTTCTTTTCATAGAAAATCTACTTATTAATATCCTTTCCACAGTGCAGTTTGGGGAATGGTGGGTAAGGGTGATTTCTAAAGCCACTTTGAGCTCTAAAGCATTTTGGGTTTGCTGACTTACTGTCCCCAGGAATGATTCAGACTCTGGCACCCCTGGACCGAGAATTTGCATCTTACTACTGGTTGACGGTATTAGCAGTGGACAGAGGTTCTGTGCCCCTCTCTTCTGTAACTGAAGTCTACATTGAGGTTACGGATGCCAATGACAACCCACCCCAGATGTCCCAAGCTGTGTTCTACCCCTCCATCCAGGAGGATGCTCCCGTGGGCACCTCTGTGCTTCAACTGGATGCCTGGGACCCAGACTCCAGCTCCAAAGGGAAGCTGACCTTCAACATCACCAGTGGGAACCACATGGGATTCTTTATGATTCACCCTGTTACAGGTAAGGATCCAAAAAGCTGGGTGAACAGGGATCTCTACAATGGTGGTTCTCAAATTGTGGGCCCAAATCAGCACCATCAGCATTACTGTGAACTTGGAAATTCAAATTCTCCAGCCCCACCCTAAGCCCACTGAATCAAAATTTCGAGGGTGAGGCCCAGCAATCCGTGTTTTCACAAGATATGCAGGGGATTCTGATGTGTTTCAAATGTGTACTAACATTTGACAATGCTGTTCTACAAAGTCCATCTCTGTGTGAAAATGAAAAGGATCTGTCTTCACGTTTCTTTCCTTGGGGCCCAAGGAAACCAAGCAGGTTGCCGATTGGTCAACCTGAGACTAGTTCAGACCTCCAAGTGGTCCCAATCTGACTCTCTCCTGAGTCATGAGCCACAGGTTGAATCCCTTAACCCTAGTTCCAGACTGATCTCAACCCCGCCCAGAGTGTTGGCAATGTGAATCCACTTATGTTGTCAACCATCTCAGGAGCACCTGCCCAAAGCCTTCTGGGACAAGGATGGTGGATGGCTGGGAGAAATCCAGACGTTGGAAGCTGGCAACAGTGAGTCAGAAATTGCCCATAGAGGTGTTTTGTTTGATTTGCTTAAGCTTTAAACAATTATTTTTAAGTTGCAGCCAACACATAAAATTAGAAAATTCCACAAAACGTGCCAGATTTCTGGTTGTTCTTTAAAAATGGAAGGGTCGGGGCACCCTGTCTTCACAGTCCCTCTGGGCTACAGTGGCCCAGAGCCAACAGCCGCTCCCTTTGTAGACCTGGCACAGATGCTCTGGTCCCTGCAGGTCCTGCCATCCCCTGTTGTGTTATTCCCAGCCTGCGTCCCTCATTGACACCACCTGCCTGGCTTTCCTTGGTGCTGCAGTGTGAGAGCTGGGTCTGGTTGCTGCAGACACTTCTTAAAGCCTCATCTTCCTCTTGGGGGATGAACAACAATCCGATTGTAAAGAAGGCTGACATATTCCCCACTGAACCCAACATCCTGTTTTCCGTCTCCAACAATTTACTCTTGTCAGAGAAGGATGGAACCTGGTGAGATTGGAGGAAAGGAAGAATGCAGTCCCTTTATTCTTAAGACAAAAGGTAACCAGGAGGAGGATGACGCTGGGAGTCCTGGAGCAGACAGAGGGGTGGGTGAGATATAAGTGCCTATTTGCCTGGTAACATTTATTGCCAACCTTTCCTGTTAACCTTTGACCTCAGGGTGTGGAGTAGTTCTAGAAGGAGGATGCTTTTCTCCTGGAAAACAGGCTGAAGCTGGCTCTCTACCTGGGCCTGCCCTGTCCCTCCCTCTTCAGGACTGGGAAGAGATCTCTCACCTAAGGCATTAACTTCTCAGCTTCTTCCAAATCATTGTTCTGTTTACTATCAACAGTTCCCTGACAGCAGGTCTGGCAAAATGCCCTAGAGGGCAGAGATGTTCTTAGCCTTCCTGCAGTTGAAAGGAAGAAATCTTTATAAGCATGAACATTTTCAAAAGTAGAACAAATCACCAATGCGCCCCCAGCCCACCTTTCTCACCACCACCATTACTCTGTCCCACTTCCCTACTTGGATGCCTTGTATGGCTTCCCTGTGCCCTTAAGATAAAGTCAGTAAGCCAGACACAGTGGCTCACACCTGTGATCCCAGCACTTGGGGAGGCCGAGGCAGGAGGATCGCTTGAGCCCAGGAGTTCAAGAGCTGCCTGGGCAACATGGCGAAATCCCATCTGTACAAAACATACAAAAATTAGCCTGGTGTGATGGTGTGCACCTGAAGTCCCAGCTACTCAGGAGGCTGAGGTAGCAAGATGGCTTGAGCCTGGGAGGTTGAGGCTGCAGAGCCTGGGAGGTTGAGGCTGCAGTGAGCCATGATCACATCACTGGTCTCCAGACTGGGTGACAGAACAAGAGCCTGTCTCAGAAAAAAAAAAAAAAAGAGAAAGATTCTGCTGTGTCCTACAAAGTCATGCCTGGTCTGTCCTTTCTGACCTCTCTGGCCTCATCTTGCCCCTCTCCTGCTGCCCCTCCCCATGTTCCAGTCACATGGCCTGCCTCAGTCCGGGCCCCTCCACGCAGGACTTCGCATGTGCCATTCTCTCTAACAGGCGACTCTTCAATCCTTTTGTCTGGTTAATTCCCGCTCTTCTTTCAGATTCCAACCTAGCTGTTCTTTCCTTAGAGAAGTTTTTCCTGATACCCTAACACACTTTCCAGCACCACTTACTCCTTTTTGCGACGTTTATCCTACAGGACGTTATATTCACTTGTGTGATTATCCCATTAATCATCTGTGTCCCTCACTAGACTTCAAAGTTCCCTGAGAAAAGGGACCCAAACTGTTGGTGCCACCATAATTCTTCAGTACCTGTCACACAGTAGGAGCTCACCAAATAATTGCTAAATGGATGAGTCTCTGCCAGCATCCACAATGTTTTGTTAAGCCCAAGATTCATTCACATACTCAGCAAATGTTTAAAGGTGTCTGACCTTACTAGGCTTCTAAACAATGTGCCGTGGAGTTATATGAAGATAAATAAAACACAGTTTCAGGTCTTGAGAAATTCAGTCCATTAGGAGCATGAAGATTTGGATATAAACACGATAGAACCAGTTTGAAAGGGCATAACATTGTAAAATATGTGTAGATACAGTGCCCTGGCCACTCAGAAGAAGGAGGAAGCTGCTCTGGGTGGTGGATCTGCAAGGGCTTCACGGAACAGGGGTGGTTATGCTGAGCTGGAGGGTGGGAGGATTTTGAGAGGCAGCAGTCTGGGAGAGCAAATGGGCGAGGATGATGACACAGGTGCTATCTGAGAGGGAGGAAGACCCTGATCTTGTTGAAGACATGCAAGTAGATGGACTTTCTCAAGGTTTATCTCAGTTCCACCACTTATAAATAATGAGATCTTGGGAAAGTGGGTTACCTGCTCTATGCTTGAGTTTTCTCACCAGTGAAATGGAGATTATAACAGAGAACACCCGGGCTGTTGTGAGGATTAAATGAGTTAATATACAGAGCTATAGAAAGAGCTTAGCTGAATGCCTGTGCATGTGAGGGTTCCAAAAGGATTGGTTCTTTGATGCTGCAGGAGGGAAGAAGAGGAAGATGAAGATGGAAAGGCAGCTGGGGCAAGACCTAGATTGTGGTGACTCAGGATAAGAGGAGTTAAAGATCAGGAATCTATCAGAGGTGGAATCAACAACAGTCAGAAAACTGTTGGATGTGGGAAGATGAAGGGTCATATATGGGTCTGAGATAGGGTGTTGGGGAAACATTTGTTTGGAGGAGAAAAATGGTAAGAGTGAAGTCCACTGAGCGCCACCTTATCCAGGAAGGGTGAGAGGGGTTTTCTATGCACCTTAGTGAACATGCACACAGCCCTATGGAGGTGGTTCTGCTATGTCCCCATTCTATTCAGGCACTTCCTGGGAACCCTGATACTGACTTCAGAGAGGAGGATGAGGATGAGAATAGGGGCAGGTAAGCCTTCTATCTTGGCTCACTGCAACCTCTGCCTCCTGGGTTCAAGCAATTCTCCTGTCTCAGCCTCCCTAGTGGCTGGGACTACAGGCACACGCCACAACATCCAGCTAATTTTTTTGTATTTTTCGTAGAGACAAAGTTTCACCACATTGGTCAGGCTGGTCTTGAACTCCTTACCTCAGGTGATCCGCCTGCTTTGGCCTCCCAAAGTGCTGGGATTACAGGTGTGAGCCACCATGCCCAGGCGACAAGCTGCCTTTTTTACTCAACAATATATTGTGTGCAGCATTTCCCCATCTACAGAATGTATTTTGAATAGTTGCTTAAGATTTCTTTTTATGTAAAATGTATACAACTCTTCCCTTATATGGATTGTGTCCAATTATTGGCTTTTTAAAATGTGACTCAGGTGAACACCGTGTGAACTCATCTTCCCAGATGTATGCACTGATTTCCTTAGAATACATTCCTTAAAGTGGGATGAGAAGTTCAGAACTTAAGCCAGAAAGATGTTAAAGGTCAGCCAATTCAACTCCTTTTGCAGAGGAGGCTGGGGTTGAAATAAGGTTGGGAGAAATAAGCAGGAGCTTCCTGGAGTCAAGGCGAGGTACAGAGGGGATTAGTGGGTCCCCTGTAAGGAACCTGAGGCTGGAGTTGGGGGTTGGCAGGGCCATAGGAGGGGAAAGGAGAGGCTGAGGCAGGAGGTAGTGTCCTTCCTGGAGGCCTCCCAATCCCAAAGACCCTGAATGCTTTCCCAGCCTCACCATGATCCGTAAGCCACTCCTATCCCAACATATGAATTCTCAGAATTGAATTGGTTGTCAGGACTTTTTCAGATGTAAAGATAGAAACCCAATGCAGATTGGCTGAGGCAATAAAAGACATTTGTTTTCTTACTTTACAGAAAATTCCAGACATAATATGGCTGCAGGCACAGCTGTAGCCAGCATTGGAATAATGTAATGAAGGTGCTGCCTCTGCTTATCTCTTGGCCTCATTTTCTCTGAGTGGGTCTAGCCTCAGGAGTCCCTCGTCTTGTTGCTGTCAGGCTTCCTCCTGTTCTCTCAGCACAGCAGCAGAAAAAGTCTCTTTCTAGAGCTCTTGCAAAAGTCCCAGAATGGATTCTTATCAGGCAGACTGGTCCCTTGTCTATTGCAGAGCCAGTTGCAAGGGCCAGGGGGATAGTCTGTGCTGACTGGCTATCCTTGGGCTATAAACTTCTCCCCAGGTGGGTCAGCCTCACCCCAGATAATGAAGGACTAAAACTAGGAACGCTTCTAATTCCTAATTAGAACCTAATTCTCCTGGTTTCCCCTCAGGAGAACTGGGGTTTGTTTATTAAAAGAAGAGGGAATGAATGATGAGCAGAAGACATCCAGATGCAAACATGTTCCATAGATTTTAGTGACAAGGAACCAAAACTGCATCACAGCAGTGCTGACATTGACCCTTGTGCACCAGTAACCCTACTGGTTGCTTCCAGCTGGCAACCATCCTGACTGGGGAGGCTGCTCATGGTGGGCCGATTGCTGAAGTTTTGATGTATCACCCCTGCCTAATAGAGAAAGCAGGAAGTAGCTGGGAACTTCACCTGACACATTATCTCTGCTGTTCTCTCCCAGCTCCTCACTTCCCCCTTCCTTTCCCCCGAGTTTCATTTCCCCTTAGTGTTCTGATGCTCCTCAGCCTACAGTGAGGTCATATTCCAATAGATCCATCATAAGTTGAAAATGCTGTAAGACTAAACTGTGTTTAAACACCGAACCTACAGAACATCATAGCTTAGCCTTGCCTACCTCGTATGCGCTCAGAACACTTGCATTAGCCTACAGGGGGCAAAATCATCTCACATAAAGCCTATTTTATAATAAAGTATTAAATATTTTGACATTTCAGTATTTGTACTCAGTGCTTCAGTATTTGAATACTGAAGTGAAAGTAAAAAACAGAATGTATGGGTACTTGAAGTATGGTTTGTACTGAATGTGTATCACTTCCACACCATGATAAAGTAGGAAATTTAAGTTGAACTATCCTAAGTCGGGGATGATCTTTACGTGTTCTTCAAAGATCAGAAGAATTCTTATCTGAGATTTGAATGTAATTCTTGAAGTTGCCTCAGTAAAGTGGCCCTGAAAGCCTTTTACTCATGTCTCTCCCCTATCATCTCTCTCCCAGGTCTCCTATCTACAGCCCAGCAGCTGGACAGAGAGAACAAGGATGAACACATCCTGGAGGTAAGTAATGGTGGTGAATCCATCCGCTGGGTTTGAATGCCTCCTACAGAAGGTGATTTGTGGAGCCACGTTAGGCCTTGGAGCCACGTGCATGTCTAGCACTGTGGCTGAGGATGGTCTGGGTTCAGGGAGGAAGATATATGTGAGGTGAACCTTGCTGGATGATCCTTGGATCTTTGCTAGCTCCTCAGCACGGAGAAGGGAAGGAGTCTGAAACTGTGCCCAGGCTGGGTAGACACCATTGATTGATTAGTGATGCCTGCAGGGAGTGAAGGAGAGGGGAGCAGTACATGTGTGATATGTACTTATCAAGCCCAGTCCATCCCTCCTGGCTCAGGGAGACAGAATCATTCTCGGTCAAACACTAGGTCAGTAGCAGAGCCAGGATGAAAACCAGACCTTTGCCTTCTAGATCTGTGCTCTTTCTAGGATGCCTCTAAAATCACATAGGCATTCCTGGTGCCTATTCCAGTGATAGGCTTTGGTTAGTGACCTAGAGGGAAAGAAATCAGAAGAGAAGGAGATCAGGTGGAAATTAACTATTTCCCCTACTGAGCTGTCTTTCACTGATGATCTCTTCTAGTTTTAAAAGTATCAGGAGGGGGGAATACATATTCCTCAGCAGGAAACAAATTTTGCCTTTGATACTTCCAGGCTCTGCATATTCTTTTTCCTTTGGTAAGAAATAGGTATTATTGGCCAGGTGCCATGGCTCATGCCTGTAATCCCAGCACGTTGGGAGGCTGAGGCGGGCAGATCACTTGGGGTTAGGAATTCAAGACCAGCCTGGCCAACATGATGAAACCCCATCTCTACTAAAAATACAAAAATTAGCCAGGTGTGGTAGCAGGTGCTTGTAATCCCAGCTACTGGGGAGGCTGAGGCAGGAGAAGCACTTGAACCTGGGAGGTGGAGGTTGCAGTGAGCTGAGATCGTGCCACTGCACTCCAGCCTGGGCGACAGAGCGAGACTCAGTTTCAAAAAAAAAAAGAAACATATTATTAGTAAGAAGTAGCTAAATGGCCTTCTAGAATTCCTAGGGACTGAAAGCATTCTCCACAGTTCAGTAACAGATATTTACCTTTAAACACCAAAGTGTTTTTTAAAATTTGAAACCATTTCAGGTGGAAGTGTCCTGTCTGATGTGATGCCCTTGGGGCTATTGATGCATGTGATTATTTGCCCCTGCGTTAAATAGCTACTGGTTCTGAAATGGTTTGGGGGCCTTTTCTCACTCTGGATTTCATTGCATGCATCAGGCCACGTGTTTGACTCAGAAAGTACCACTCATTCCCTCATAAACATTTTCTCATTTGTTTTCTCTGATCTTGAGCAGCTTAAGGAAACCAGAGAGCTAAGACTATGAGGAACACAAGCAAGTGAAAAGCAGGTAGCCTCTGAGAAATGGCCCAGGGGTTGTCCCACATAAACAGCACCAGCTTTTGTGTAGAGACTCTGACTCTGTCTTCTTCCAGTTCTTTCTGCTTCCTTTCTCTGTTCTCACTGGCTTTCCCAGGGGCAAAGTTGCCAGAGAGCTGAGTTCCAAGTAGGTGAAGTTATGATAATAAAAAGTACAAGCTTATACCAAAGAATAAACTGACTACTATTTCCAGGTTGTTAAAAGTGGTGGTAGGGCTGTAGTGGGTGGCAAAGCATAGTCACTAATTTGCAATTGTCAGCTCAGGTGCTTATGCTCAATTCTGCTCCCAGGTGACTGTGCTGGACAATGGGGAACCCTCACTGAAGTCCACCTCCAGGGTGGTGGTAGGCATCTTGGACGTCAATGACAATCCACCTGTATTCTCCCACAAGCTCTTCAATGTCCGCCTTCCAGAGAGGCTGAGCCCTGTGTCCCCTGGGCCTGTGTACAGGCTGGTGGCTTCAGACCTGGATGAGGGTCTTAATGGCAGAGTCACCTACAGTATCGAGGACAGCGATGAGGAGGCCTTCAGTATCGACCCGGTCACAGGTGTGGTGTCATCCAGCAGCACTTTTACAGCTGGAGAGTACAACATCCTAACGGTGAGCAGACAGAAGGAAGCCATGGAGGCAGGAGTGGCATGCTGGTTAGTGGCCTTCTTTGAGAATTCAGGAGGAGGGAGACAGCCCGCCAGCATAAGGGAAATGGTACTCTCCTTCCTGGCCTTCTCCCAGAGAAACTGGGAGTCCCAGCTTCAGCCAAAGGATCAAATTCTGGGTCCTTCTCTTTGAGGGCAATAAGGTCTTTGCCTGGGAAATCCCCTCTATTCTTAGAGAGAAGGATTTAGTGAGAGTAACAGGGGCTTTGGAATCAATAAGCCTGGGTTCCAACCCTAGTATTGCCATTTTACACCTGTGTGACCTTGGACAAGTCATTTAACCTTTGTTTTATTATTTGTAAAATGGAGATAAGAACGTCTTTCTTGTGAGAAGCCAATATGTCAGGTAGCTAGTGCATGGGTGCTTACATCAGTCAGCCTGAATTCAACCCCAGTCTCATTGCTAGCCAAGCATTTCATCTGGCAGGTGAATCGACCACGCTGAGCCCTAGTTTCTTCTTGTAAAAGACAGATGATAACAGGACCTCTTCCAAGGTTATTGTGAGGATTAAATCAGATATTGCTCACAAAGCTCTTAGAACAAGGCCTGATAATAGTGAGTGCTCAATAAATTCTAGCTTGTTAGGTTTATGGTAGTTGGGAAAAGCAAAGGGCATATGTATGTAAAGTTCAATTTAGGAAGTAGCACACAGTAAGTCTTCAGTTAACAGTGGCATTTATTATTTTTATACTAACCATGAGGTTCTTGAACACAGGTTATATGTTTTGTTCACCACCGTGCCTGCAGCAACTGGTAGGGTGCCTGTTTACAGCAAGCCCTCAAGTATGCATCAGATGAATGAATGACTGGATGAAAGGCCTGCTTGGTCAGAATCTCAGGACGCTCTGGTTCTTGTCCTGGTTGCTTGGGTCTTCTTGTCTCTTGGCCCCAACCCTCAGTTTTGGTGTTGGCCTCCTTTCAGATCAAGGCAACAGACAGTGGGCAGCCACCACTCTCAGCCAGTGTCCGGCTACACATTGAGTGGATCCCCCGGCCTCGGCCGTCCTCCATCCCTCTGGCCTTTGATGAGACCTACTACAGCTTTACAGTCATGGAGACGGACCCTGTGAACCACATGGTGGGGGTCATCAGCGTAGAGGGCAGACCCGGACTCTTCTGGTTCAACATCTCAGGTGAGGCAAGGCCTAGGGCCCAACAAGGGCCAACCCCTCCCATCCATATACACCAGCTCTAGTTTTCCTGCTACAGTCCTTCTGACTCTTCTCAAGGTCAGGCTCCTTGGCAGCCCCTCTTTCAGCCCTGAGTGGGGACTGCCTCTTCCCTGGTTCTCTGGGAGCATACGCAGTAAGAACGCCATGTCTGCCAAGCTTTCCTTTCACTCCAGCCACGATCTCTAACCCCAGCCAGAGTTGGCAGTGCCTCAGTTACCCCAAGAGCCTAGGAGAGCTAAGATGGTTCAGGAAGACCCAGAGCAGAAATGCTTTTGTGTTTCCTTTCCTGCCTCAATGTGAAAATCATAGTTGACTGTGAGCCTGCCATAAGCTATACCCTGGAGCCATGCTCAATGTTTTGGCTCTAGGTTTCACCCTTGAGATCCGGGGAAAGTGCCCATTCTCATTCTAGGAGGCACTTGGATCCGGACTCTGATGGCCTTCTCTGAAATTCCTCTCTGTCTCTAAATCAAGGTTTTGCTTCAACATCTGGGGGTCACAGAACCCTTCAGGAATCTGACGAATGCTTAGGTCCTCTTCCCAGAAAGTTGTGTGCACAAACACACACAAATGTAAATCTGCATACAATTTAGAGGATTTATAGGCCCTTTGAAACCCATCCAGGGATTCCAGGTTAAAAATCTCTAAGAGTTTCAGCACCCACATGAACATGGAGTCCTGGTACAGTTTTCCGTCCTGGCTAAGAGTAGGATAGGATATATGCCCTTGACCCAAGCTCTTTGAACCTCCTGGACTTACTTCCAGTTCTAGTTTACTGCTCTTTTGTTTAACTTTTTTCTTTAATACCAAATTAATGCATGTACCGTCTAAAACATTTCAAAAACACAAATGGGCTGGGCACAGTGGCTCGCACCTGTAATCCCAGCTACTTAAGAGGCTGAAGTAGGAGGATCACTTGAGGCCGAGTCCAAGGTTACAGTGAACTATGATTGCACCATACACTCCAGCCTGGGTGACAGAGTGAAAGCCTGTCTATAAATAAGTAAATAAGCACACACAAATGAATGCAGAGAAGAAAATAAAAATCACCTGAAGTTCCACCAATCAGAAGATAATCCACTGTTATAATGTTGATGTGTTTCCTTCTTGTCATTTTTCCTTTACACACACACACACACACACACACACACACCCTTAGGGTTATATTAAAATATTGTTTTATAATATTTTTAAATGTAATATATCATGAACATATTTCCATGTCACTAAACATATTTCTATATACTAGACATTTTAAAAACATGTTATTTTATATTTGGATTCTTATAGTTTATGAATCAATTTGATTTATTAATAAAATTCAAATAATAACTTGACAACAACTTGACAGAATAAATTACAGTTTTAGGACTCCTTGGTGGGATAAACTACAACCTGTCACTCAGATCTTGTACTGTGGAATTTACCGCCATGTCCTCTGAGCCTGACAACCAAAGCCTATCTTATGCTATGCTGCCTAAATCACTGAGGTTGTGTGTGCTTTCTCCCCACTCCCACTCTAGGTGGGGATAAGGACATGGACTTTGACATTGAGAAGACTACAGGCAGCATCGTCATTGCCAGGCCTCTTGATACCAGGAGGAGGTCGAGCTATAACTTGACTGTCGAGGTGACAGATGGGTCCCACACCATTGCCACCCAGGTTAGAGGCCTCAGCTGGGGACCCCTGTATTGAGAGGAGATGGAAGGCCTTCTTGGTTGGGATGAGGCTACAGAGGTTTTCTGTGGATGTGGTGTTCCTCAAGGAACACTGAATTTAGAATCAAAGTTCTTGTCTCATACACTCTCTACTTCTGTGATCCTGGGAGAATTCTTGCTCCCACTCTGGATCTGTCTATAATTGGAAGCTTGTTTAAATGAGCAGTTTTAATTAAAGATAGAGTACAATGGGGCTACCATGGGTATAGGGGGATGATGGTTGGGTAAGTGGGGCTCTGAATTTCTATTCTGGCTTCAGCCAGAGTTTTATCTGTTTCTTACATTTGGATTTCACACAACATTTCACTTGATGGAAAGGCCCTTCAGGAAAATTTTTGTTTTTGAAAAACACTAGACTGTGCAGCATCTGAAGGTCTTTTGATTTTGAAATACTGTCATTCATTCAACAAATATATATCAAGTGATGGCTGAGTGCCAGGCACTGTGCTAGGCCTGGGTGGTACAGGGAGCCTCTTCCCCTGAGGCTCGCAGTGCACCTTCTCCCTCACCTCCCTCCCTAGGTCCACATCTTCATGATTGCCAACATTAACCACCATCGGCCCCAGTTTCTGGAAACTCATTATGAGGTCAGAGTTCCCCAGGACACTGTGCCAGGGGTGGAGCTCTTGCGAGTCCAGGCCATAGATCAAGACAAGGGCAAAAGCCTCATCTATACCATACATGGCAGCCAAGACCCAGGAAGTGCCAGCCTCTTCCAGTTGGACCCAAGCAGTGGTGTCCTGGTAACGGTGGGAAAATTGGACCTCGGCTCGGGGCCCTCCCAGCACACACTGACAGTCATGGTGAGTAGATGGAAAAATCTGGTGAGAATACGTTTGCATGTAGATGTGTAGGGGTGGACATGCTTGGAGACATGCTGAAGGTCCCCCTTCCCCTGGTGAGCCAGGCGTACCAGTGCTCATAAGAACCATGCACGAGACAGAGTTGTGACATTTCACAGCTGGCTAAGGGCACCTTCCATAAGGGATGCCTGGAAGTGAAGGTAGAGATGGGACGGCTGCCAGGGAAACTCCTGTCAACCTCAGCTTTCTCTGGACTCACCCCAGATATTCCCCAAGAGCTCTCTCCCTGCTCAGTGACTTCATGACACAATGTGGATTCATATAGTGTCAGAGATGGAAGGGACACGGAGCCTCTCCCACTGAGAGCAAGGACTAGGGTCAGGCCAGCAAGGCATGCAGGACACAAAATGTAAGGAGGGCTCACTCTCTGGGCCATGTGCCTGCATTTTTATCACCCCAAGAGTCAGGGCCTCTTTAAATTTTGCACCCTGCTTGCCTCACTTGTTTCCCCCTAGTTCTATCCCTGACCCTGCCCATTTGTCTCATCTTACACCTGAGGCCCACAGAGAAAGACAGACTTCCTCACTGTCATACAGTTATTTATGATGGAACCAGAATCGGAGCCTGGCCTCCTATCTTAAAGATCAGGGTTCTTATGTGCTAATTTATCATCCTCTGTGCATATAATATGTATTCAAGGCTCTGAGAAGTCCTTCAACAAAGAAAACTGTTTGACTGCATTTAATTCAGTGCTCCCCAAATTTATGTGACCATATAATGTTTTTCCTGCATAACATGTTAACATCTTGAAGAATGAGTATTCTCTGAGATGTAATTTGGAAAACACTGCTTCTCTGCCTATTTCTGCCTTTCTCCTAAAATAGAATTATCCATTAAAACAGCTGAGCCTAGGAATCATTGACTGATCCATTTACATAAATGAAGAAAAAGAGCATATAGATTAGAACAACATTTAAAAGAATACGGAGAGTTAGTTTCAACTGGGCATATTTTAAATTGGCATTCTAGTTCACTAACCTTACCCTAAACCCTGCCTCCTCCTATTCCATTTGCTGCTCACCCAATTACCCCTTTGGGCCCATAGGTCCGAGACCAGGAAATACCTATCAAGAGGAACTTCGTGTGGGTGACCATTCGTGTGGAGGATGGAAACCTCCACCCACCCCGCTTCACCCAGCTCCATTATGAGGCAAGTGTTCCTGACACCGTAGCCCCCGGCACAGAGCTGCTGCAGGTCCGAGCCATGGATGCCGACCGGGGAGTCAATGCTGAGGTCCACTACTCCCTCCTGAAAGGTGAGAGGCCTGGCCACGAGCTCAGAGGATGGGTCAAGATGCCTTAGAAATAAAAGAAAGCTCTAGAGGCATGAATTCGCAAATTAATCAAGTACCAAGCTCATTAAGCCTTGGCAAACAGTAATTCTAGAGCAGTCCCTGGGACTACCTAAATTAATGCACTTCCAAAGGTAGTAATAACATGATTACTACAATATGAGTAAGGACCATTCATGCTGTGGGAGAATTTGCATATATATTATATAAACCCACCATGCAACATTTAAAAATGTAATAACTTCATGCATGTATGTTAGAACATTTTATGAAGTGTATGGCATAGTTTTAGAAGTAATTTTTATTTTCTGATAAGGCTCTACAGTGATTTAGTATCTATTATATGGCTTTCTTCATCTCAAAAACGGGAATAATCTTACCTGTGCCAGAAAGTCACTGCAAAGATTAAAAGAGAAAATGTATGTTGGCCAGGCACAGTGGCTCACACCTGTAATCCCAGCACTTTGGGAGGCCAAGGTGGGCGGATCGCCTGAGGTCGGGAGTTCGAGACCCGCCTGGCCAACATGGTGAAACTCCGTCTCTACTAAAAATACAAAAATTAGCCGGGCATGGTGGCATGCACCTGTAATCCCAGCTACTCGGGAGGCTGAGGCAGGAGAATCGCTTGAACCTGGGAGGCAGAGGTTCCAGTGAGCTGAGATTGCACCATTGCACTCCAGCCTGGGCGACAGAGCAAGACTCCTTCTCAAAAAAGACAATGTATGTTAATACATGTTGTAAATTGAAATATTATACAAATGCCAGGGCTATTACTATCATTGATAAGTGTTAATTATAAGCAATTACTATAACAAAAGCGATAATATCCAGTATCCAACTAATTATTAATAATTTGTAATAATTGTAATACATAATTAATATTTAATAGTAATAATTATATTTAATAATAATACTTCATAGAACTAGTTGCTATGAGAAACCAAGAAGAACATAATTTGCTGTCTGCCCTCGCAAGACCTAATGTTCATTTATTGCATGCCAGTAGCTTATACAGTAGCTACTGGTACTGTATAAGGCCAGTAGCTTTACCTTTTCTTTTTGGAAGAAATAGTTGCCATATAACAGAAGTCTATTCACCCCTGAAGAAGAATATGGATTATAATGCATTGCTTGCTTTTTGTGATTTATGAAATGAAATCACACCTTTTATCTCATTGACAACCTCACTGATGAAGATAATGACTTTATTTTCCAGAAAAGATTAGTTTTAAAATATTCTTCTGATTATAGAAGTAACACATGCTCATTTTTGAAAACATGAAAAATGCGGGAATGTATAAAGAACACAACACATAACCATCATTTTTATCACCCCAAAAGAATGACTTTGTCTTTCCCTCTCATCTTCCCCTATGCATATTTTTGTAATATCGAGATCATAATGAATATACAATTTTCTGCCCTGATTTATTTATTTCAGCAGTGCGATATTATATAATAAATTATAATCGGAATTACATCTAGGTTGTTGACTTAGCTGCTTTTAATGGAATCACTTTAAAACGGCTGCTTACTCATTAAAACCATGTTCTTTGACTGAATTTAGCGGTTACATGACAAATCACCTAACCAGTCAGCTGGAGAAAGGCTTCAAAGGTGGAAGAATCATATTGAAAGTTTTATGACAAAACTTAGCCATTTGCTTTGCCATTGAAATAATAAAATATGCACTTATGTGATAGAGGGAATAAGTCATGTAAAGTGCAATATTTTCTCAAGTGTAAGGCCTGTACCTGTGGTGGTGAGCAAAACAATTCAAGTATTACTCATTTAATGGCATTAAAAGATTATTGGGCATGGAGAAAGCACTCCTCTTTAAATTATTTCCTGAGAGAATGAAGAACAAAGCCTCCGTTGGGTTCTAAAATGTCTTTTAGTCTTCTCTAACACCTGCCACTCTTTGTTTACCAAAGAAAGAGGATAGCTCACAGGCTCAGACATTTTGGCAAGCAGTAGATTTTATCTCAGTTTTAATACAGTATTTTCTCTTTGACTTCTTTTTATGGTAACTTCTGATTTATGGTAAGCAATATGGTGCTTTTATTTAAAGAAGCAGCATAATGTTACCTTTAAAAATCTTTATCAAATTTTGAGTGAATTAATTTAAACGAAAACATCAATTAAATAATAGTGTAACATAACATAGGCAATGCATGGATATTGAAAAAATTATAAAGATGATGTGAGAATGCCTAGAGTTTAGGAAATATAGGCATGGGGCAAAGATATTTGCTCAGGAGCCTCGAGATATGGGTGTTCTATATAACCAAAGCTATTAAAAATTATACAAAAAATGTAGCCAGGCACGGTGGCTCACACCTGCAATCCCACCAGAGGCTGAGGCTGGAGGACCACTTGAGCCCAGGAGTTTGAGGCTGCAGTGAGCCATGCTCACATCACTACACTCCAGCCTGGGTGACAGGAAAGACCCTGACTAAAAAAAAAAAAAAGTTATACAAAAGATGGTTAAAAATTCTGTATAATGCAAACTGAAGCTTTTCCTACAAAAGGCATCACAGAAATTCAGGGTGGAGTGTGCTTTTCCTATGGAGTCTCCTTTTTTGGTTTCAAATACCTACTATAGCTTTGGTTTGTAGCTTAAGTTGTGTCCCAGAAACTTAGCAATAATTGATAGTGATATGAAGCACCTACTATGCGCACCATATTAGAGATTTTATAAAGTATCTACTCTATACACTATATCCAGGGTGGATATACACTATATGCAGATTTTGCTCTGTCCAGGTTTTGTGTGATAGCCCCTTTACTGATCTAGAAAGCCTAGGTGATACCTGTCGAGGGTGTGGCAAACTTGTTTGTCTTGTCTTCTGTTTCAGGGAACAGCGAAGGTTTCTTCAACATCAATGCCCTGCTAGGCATCATTACTCTAGCTCAAAAGCTTGATCGGGCAAATCATGCCCCACATACTCTGACAGTGAAGGCAGAAGATCAAGGCTCCCCACAATGGCATGACCTGGCTACAGTGATCATTCATGTCTATCCCTCAGATAGGAGTGCCCCCATCTTTTCAAAATCTGAGTACTTTGTAGAGATCCCTGAATCAATCCCTGTTGGTTCCCCAATCCTCCTTGTCTCTGCTATGAGCTCCTCTGAAGTTACCTATGAGTTAAGAGAGGGGAATAAGGATGGAGTCTTCTCTATGAACTCATATTCTGGCCTTATTTCTACCCAGAAGAACTTGGACCATGAGAAAATCTCGTCTTACCAGCTGAAAATCCGAGGCAGCAATATGGCAGGTGCATTTACTGATGTCATGGTGGTGGTTGACATAATTGATGAAAATGACAATGCTCCTATGTTCTTAAAGTCAACTTTTGTGGGCCAAATTAGTGAAGCAGCTCCACTGTACAGCATGATCATGGATAAAAACAACAACCCCTTTGTGATTCATGCCTCTGACAGTGACAAAGAAGCTAATTCCTTGTTGGTCTATAAAATTTTGGAGCCGGAGGCCTTGAAGTTTTTCAAAATTGATCCCAGCATGGGAACCCTAACCATTGTATCAGAGATGGATTATGAGAGCATGCCCTCTTTCCAATTCTGTGTCTATGTCCATGACCAAGGAAGCCCCATATTATTTTCCCCCAGACCTGCCCAAGTCATCATTCATGTCAGAGATGTGAATGATTCTCCTCCCAGGTTCTCAGAACAGATATATGAGGTAGCAATAGTGGGGCCTATCCATCCGGGCATGGAGCTTCTCATGGTGAGGGCCAGCGATGAAGACTCAGAAGTCAATTATAGCATCAAAACTGGCAATGCTGATGAAGCTGTTACCATCCATCCTGTCACTGGTAGCATATCTGTACTGAATCCTGCTCTCCTGGGACTCTCCCGGAAGCTCACCATCAGGGCTTCTGATGGCTTGTATCAAGACACTGCGCTGGTAAAAATTTCTTTGACCCAAGTGCTTGACAAAAGCTTGCAGTTTGATCAGGATGTCTATAGGGCAGCTGTGAAGGAGAACTTGCAGGACAGAAAGGCACTGGTGATTCTTGGTGCCCAGGGCAATCATTTGAATGACACCCTTTCCTACTTCCTCTTGAATGGCACAGATATGTTTCATATGGTCCAGTCAGCAGGCGTGTTGCAGACAAGAGGTGTGGCGTTTGACCGGGAGCAGCAGGACACTCACGAGCTGGCAGTGGAAGTGAGGGACAATCGGACACCTCAGCGGGTGGCTCAGGCTATGGTCAGAGTCTCTATTGAGGATGTCAATGACAATCCCCCCAAATTTAAGCATCTGCCCTATTACACAATCATCCAAGATGGCACAGAGCCAGGGGATGTCCTCTTTCAGGTATCTGCCACTGATGAGGACTTGGGGACAAATGGGGCTGTTACATATGAATTTGCAGAAGATTACACATATTTCCGAATTGACCCCTATCTTGGGGACATATCACTCAAGAAACCCTTTGATTATCAAGCTTTAAATAAGTATCACCTCAAAGTCATTGCTCGGGATGGAGGAACGCCATCCCTCCAGAGTGAGGAAGAGGTACTTGTCACTGTGAGAAATAAATCCAACCCACTGTTTCAGAGTCCTTACTACAAAGTCAGAGTACCTGAAAATATCACCCTCTATACCCCAATTCTCCACACCCAGGCCCGGAGTCCAGAGGGACTCCGGCTCATCTACAACATTGTGGAGGAAGAACCCTTGATGCTGTTCACCACTGACTTCAAGACTGGCGTCCTAACAGTAACAGGGCCTTTGGACTATGAGTCCAAGACCAAACATGTGTTCACAGTCAGAGCCACGGATACAGCTCTGGGGTCATTTTCTGAAGCCACAGTGGAAGTCCTAGTGGAGGATGTCAATGATAACCCTCCCACTTTTTCCCAATTGGTCTATACCACTTCCATCTCAGAAGGCTTGCCTGCTCAGACCCCTGTGATCCAACTGTTGGCTTCTGACCAGGACTCAGGGCGGAACCGTGACGTCTCTTATCAGATTGTGGAGGATGGCTCAGATGTTTCTAAGTTCTTCCAGATCGATGGGAGCACAGGGGAGATGTCCACAGTTCAAGAACTGGATTATGAAGCCCAACAACACTTTCATGTGAAAGTCAGGGCCATGGATAAAGGAGATCCTCCACTCACTGGTGAAACACTTGTGGTTGTCAATGTGTCTGATATCAATGACAACCCCCCAGAGTTCAGACAACCTCAATATGAAGCCAATGTCAGTGAACTGGCAACCTGTGGACACCTGGTTCTTAAAGTCCAGGCTATTGACCCTGACAGCAGAGACACCTCCCGCCTGGAGTACCTGATTCTTTCTGGCAATCAGGACAGGCACTTCTCCATTAACAGCTCATCGGGAATAATTTCTATGTTCAACCTTTGCAAAAAGCACCTGGACTCTTCTTACAATTTGAGGGTAGGTGCTTCTGATGGAGTCTTCCGAGCAACTGTGCCTGTGTACATCAACACTACAAATGCCAACAAATACAGCCCAGAGTTCCAGCAGCACCTTTATGAGGCAGAATTAGCAGAGAATGCAATGGTTGGAACCAAGGTGATTGATTTGCTAGCCATAGACAAAGATAGTGGTCCCTATGGCACTGTAGATTATACTATCATCAATAAACTAGCAAGTGAGAAGTTCTCCATAAACCCTAATGGCCAGATTGCCACTCTGCAGAAACTGGATCGGGAAAATTCAACAGAGAGAGTCATTGCTATTAAGGTCATGGCTCGGGATGGAGGAGGAAGAGTAGCCTTCTGCACGGTGAAGATCATCCTCACAGATGAAAATGACAACCCCCCACAGTTCAAAGCATCTGAGTACACAGTATCCATTCAATCCAATGTCAGTAAAGACTCTCCGGTTATCCAGGTGTTGGCCTATGATGCAGATGAAGGGCAGAATGCAGATGTCACCTACTCAGTGAACCCAGAGGACCTAGTTAAAGATGTCATTGAAATTAACCCAGTCACTGGTGTGGTCAAGGTGAAAGACAGCCTGGTGGGATTGGAAAATCAGACCCTTGACTTCTTCATCAAAGCCCAAGATGGAGGCCCTCCTCACTGGAACTCTCTGGTGCCAGTACGACTTCAGGTGGTTCCTAAAAAAGTATCCTTACCGAAATTTTCTGAACCTTTGTATACTTTCTCTGTACCTGAAGACCTTCCAGAGGGGTCTGACATTGGGATTGTTAAAGCAGTGGCAGCTCAAGATCCAGTCATCTACAGTCTAGTGCGGGGCACCACACCTGAGAGCAACAAGGATGGTGTCTTCTCCCTAGACCCAGACACAGGGGTCATAAAGGTGAGGAAGCCCATGGATCATGAATCCACCAAATTGTACCAGATTGATGTGATGGCACATTGCCTTCAGAACACTGACGTGGTGTCCTTGGTCTCTGTCAACATCCAAGTGGGAGACGTCAATGACAATAGGCCTGTATTTGAGGCTGATCCATATAAGGCTGTCCTCACTGAGAATATGCCAGTGGGGACCTCAGTCATTCAAGTGACTGCCATTGACAAGGACACTGGGAGAGATGGCCAGGTGAGCTACAGGCTGTCTGCAGACCCTGGTAGCAATGTCCATGAGCTCTTTGCCATTGACAGTGAGAGTGGTTGGATCACCACACTCCAGGAACTTGACTGTGAGACCTGCCAGACTTATCATTTTCATGTGGTGGCCTATGACCATGGACAGACCATCCAGCTATCCTCTCAGGCCCTGGTTCAGGTCTCCATTACAGATGAGAATGACAATGCTCCCCGATTTGCTTCTGAAGAGTACAGAGGATCTGTGGTTGAGAACAGTGAGCCTGGCGAACTGGTGGTGACTCTAAAGACCCTGGATGCTGACATTTCTGAGCAGAACAGGCAGGTCACCTGCTACATCACAGGTAAGAACACCTGTCATAGACTGCAGGTTCTGAAATGTATTGAAAAACATCTAGGAAGAAGTGCTCTAAAATGGGTTCATGTCCTGGATTTGCCACTTATTAGCAGTGTGACCTTGGGCACACTTAACCCCCTAGGACCTCAGTTTCTCCACCTATAGACTTGGCATGCATGTTCTCATTCACCTCACAGGCATGCTGGTAAGATCTGTAATTTATAGAAAGCACCTATATATTAGAAAGTGCTTTGCAAAAAGTATGTCTCATTATTTTATGTGAGTCATACTCTAACTGCTGTCAGTTGTCTTTTGAAAGATGGAGGAGGCACCAAGAAAGTTGCATGATCCATGAAAATTCTGTCAAGTGACTGTCTTTATGGAGAGTGTCCTAGCCAGGTAACGTTGTGAATGACAGAAAACGCTTCTTAGTCAATCACAGGTCCTAAGTGTAGGAATGACAGCACTTCCTTAGATATAATTCCCTCATTTCACATATATGGAAACCAAGGCCCAGATGGAGAAGTTCAACCAAGGTCACACTCTGGTGCTTGCTCCAGGGCTGGGATTAAAACCCTACCCTATAAGCTGCTTTCATTAGTGGATACCTACTGTAAAACTAAATTACCCTATCCCCAGTCCAGTGGCTAAGCCAACTTACCAGTGGCCATGAGAGAGTTTCTTCACTCCTGTGTCCTTTTTTTCTCATCCCCAGGTGCCATGTCCCCCCATTCCCATGAACATGGCTCCTTCTGCTATCACAGCTGTCCAGTGAAAAGCCCACGAGCCTGAAATTCCAACCAAGAACCACAGACTCCTGAAGACATAGGATCAAAGCTGTTTGAAATACAGAGTTGTAGAAAAACAGAATCTTATCATCTTAAAATATCAGACTCCTAAAAACACAGAAGTCTTAAAATCTCAGGATAATAGAGTAATAAATGTCAACATGTTATCAATTCTTGGAGTAGTTGGATCTTAGAACTCTGGAATCTTAGGATCTCAGAGTGAGAAATCCATATTCCCACATTCTTGTCAGTGATTAGTGTCAAGGAAACAAAGATGACTTACAAGCAAACCCTAGTGCTCCTACAGAACCTCCACTTAGGGTGGGTCCTTAGTTATAAAATAAAACCTTGGAGTGTTTAGTGTTTTTGATTGCTTCCTATCTCTCCACTGTTGTATAGCTATGCATCTTAGACATTTATATAGAATTGAAATTTGTTTCCCTTCAACTTCCTCCCATGCCTTCTGGGCCACAAAAACAAAAAACCCTGCCTTCAGCCACATATTTTGAAGTGATGCTTCTTGCATTGACAATTTCATTTAACAGGAGGCATGTGAAGTAGAAGTAGCTTCATAACACCAAAAAGTGGACTCAGTGTAGAATCGTGGGTTCCTGGTTAAGGAAGGAAATGTTTGCTTTCCCAGCAATTCTAAAAAATGCATCCAATGGGCAACTACCTGTGACACAAAGCCTAGTTCATTCCTATTTCTTGGCTTCTGAAAGCTCTGCCCCATCTGTTTAGAGGGAGACCCCCTGGGCCAGTTTGGCATCAGCCAAGTTGGAGATGAGTGGAGGATTTCCTCAAGGAAGACCCTGGACCGCGAGCACACAGCCAAGTACTTGCTCAGAGTCACAGCATCTGATGGCAAGTTCCAGGCTTCGGTCACCGTGGAGATCTTTGTCCTGGACGTCAATGATAACAGCCCACAGTGCTCACAGGTGAGAGCCTGGCGAGGGGCGGAGTGGGTAGTGAAGGCAAGGAAGATAGAGTGAGGGGTGGGAGAACAGAGAGTGAGGAGCAGGAGAAGGGAGATTGAGGGGCAGGAGAACAGAGAGTGAGGGGCAGGAGAAGGGAGATTGAGGGGCAGGAGAACAGAGAGTGAGGGGCAGGAGAAAGGAGGACCGAGGGACCCATCTCTGAGGCTGGCCATTACTGACCTCACCTCCCTTGCTTCTCCCCAGCAAGCCTCAGACTAGTTACCAGGGGCAGAGACCATTCTAGGTAATTCCTTGGCCCCCACAGGGATATACCAAGCTGTTCAAGACTCATGGCCCACATCTCTCCCCCTATATTGCCAACAAAGGTCTATTTCTCTGCAGAACATATCCAGAAGGAAAGTAACATATGCATTCTCCAAACACAGCCAGCCATGCCCAATGGGCAAAACCCTGGCACTGCTCAACTTGTTGACATGGCTCACTATTATCAAATACACTAACAGAGACCTGACCCCAGACAAACCCCTCACCCCATGCCCATATATGCACCTCCCCACATCTGGGGTAATTTAGCCCACTGAGATGCCCTCCTTCACTTATACAGAGACACAAACACGAGACAGGGCAATTTCATTTGGTGAGGGATACTTTCCTAAGGATCTCATGTAATTCAACTCTAAATTTCCAGCAGGAACAAATGTTGAGTGGGGTGTGTGTGTGTGTGTTTGTCAGGAGAGGAGCTGTGTTCCTAGAGGCATAAACCAACAATTGCTGTCATGGAGCTTTGCTTTTAAACATATTTTTTAAAACACAGTAAGTAGTTTTTAACTTTGGGAGGATTTACATTCTTTCAAAGTTTACCGATAAAGTTAAACTACTAACATTTTAATTTTATAACGTCTCAAATTATCATAATCCAGCCATTCAGTATATATATAAAAATGCACAGTTATACATACCCACACATATACACAAAGGATCATCTACAACCCTATACACACAGGCAAATACCTATACATATATACACATAAACATATAAGCATATACCTATATACCTAGCACAATCAACCATATGCTCACCCACACATGCAACTATACATAACAAATTCACATGAACATACTTACATATGCATTTGCATATATACAAACTTCGACTTGCTTGCACACATAAATGTATAGACACATACTTTGCAACACACATAAATACATATATCTCCTCACCTTTTCTTCTTCCACTCTTCTACATGCCAGTCACATAAAAGCACAGTAGAAAAAGAGAGTCTGGTTATTGGTATGCATGCAAACTGTCTTTTCGGGATCCAAGATGACCATATTTGGGGTGGTCTCAGAAGGGAGGCTTTTTTGGGGAGAATGGTGGTCACCTTCCTTCTCTTTTCCCTCAGCCATCATTACAACCAACCTCTGTCCTCCCCATTCTTGGAGAGGCTGAGATCAGGCTCACGCTGGCCCTCCCAGAGATGGTTCACAGCATCACTAGAACCAGAAAAAAGAGGCCTGGGGAACCATCTCCACACATAAAACTTCCATCCACATCTGTAATACAAGCACTTTGGGTGGCCAAGGCAGGCGGATCACCTGATGTCAGGGGTTCGAGACCAGCCTGGCCAACATGGTGAAACCCCGTCTCTAATAAAAATACAAAAAAAAAAAAAATTAGCCAGGTGTGGTGGCACGCACCTGTACTCCCAGCTACCTAGGAGGCTGAGGCAGGAGATTGCTTGAACTTGGGAGGAGAAGGTTGCAGTGAGCCAAGATCGTGCCACTGCACTCAAGCCTGGGCAACATAGTGAGACTCTGTCTCAAAAAAGAGAAAACAAGAAAATAAATAAGGCTTCCATCCAGGGCATGTAGGGGTCCATGCTTGCCCACACTCCACAGTGGTGGAAACCATAATGCTTGGAGGCTGGCTCACAGCCAGCCACTGAAGAAAAATTGAATTCTCAGGGAGCTCCAGCCTTTCCCCTCTGCCACTCCCTCAGATGCCATGATGGTACCTGCAGCAAAGGGAGGGTGGGCCAAGCGATGGGGTCACTGGAGTCCAGACCCAACTCAAAAGTCAAGGGTCTGTCCTGGGGATACGGTCAGGGAGATGAGCTTAATAGCATGGCCTCACCACAAGAGGCAGGGGAGGTTGACCTGACACCTTCTAGAATGCCTATATCAGGCCCATCTTGCCTTCTTTCTCCAAAAGCCTCAAAGGACTGGGTGGAAGAAGTTGTAGCAGTCCCTTCTAGCCCTGCCTGGGGCTTTTGGATGACGGAACTTCTCCATTCTCTCTTTTCTGACTCGTTCTCTTGTCATCCTCTTCCTGTTTTAAACCTCAATTTTCCTTGCGTGTTTCATCTTATTCTACCCCCTTCTGTTCCCCTCCCTCCCTCTCTCTGCTTCTCTTTCTCTCTCTCTGTCTCTGTCCTTTTTTCTGTCTCTGTTCATCTCTGCCATCTCAGTGTCTCTCTCTCTGCTTCTGTCTCCCTCAGTCAGTCACTCTGCTTCTCTCTGGATCTGAATGTAGTTCCCACAATCTCCCTCTTCTTTGTCTTTCCATCTCTAGCTTCTCTATACTGGCAAGGTTCATGAAGATGTATTTCCAGGACACTTCATTTTGAAGGTTTCCGCCACAGACTTGGACACTGATACCAATTCTCAGATCACATATTCTCTGCATGGCCCTGGGGCGCATGAATTCAAGCTGGATCCTCATACAGGTGGGTTTCCTGAGCTGCAGGATCAAAATAAGAACTTCTTTACTGAATACCAAGTGCCCAGTGCCATGGTATTCTCCTTGGAGAAGAAACAGGAATTCACTCATCCATCAGCAAACATATATTGGCCCTATGTGCCAAGCATTGTACTGGGGACATAATAAATAGACTGATAAGACAAGATTTGGGTCTTTATAATCTAGTGGGAAAGGGGGTCATTGAATCAGTGATTTTAAATGTGCTAAATTAAGAAAAAGTGCAGAATGCTAAGGGGATTTATTTTATTCTTTTAAAATTTATTTTAGCACAGCTGACACCTTGGTTTCTCCTTTCCTTCCCTCCCCTCCCCTCCCCTCTCCTTTCCTTTTTTCCTTTTCCTTTCTCCCTTTCCTTTCCTTGTTTTTTCGTTCTTTCCTTCCTTCCTTCCTTTCTTTTTTTTTCTTTCTTTTCTTTCTTCTTTCTTTTTCTTTCTCTTTCTCTCTTTCTTTTTCCCTCTCTCCCTCCCTCCTCCTCCTCCTCCACCACCACCGCGGTCTTATTATTCTTTTTCTTCTTCTTCCTCCTCCTCCTCCTCCTCTTCTTCTTCTTCTTTCTCTCTCTCTCTCTTCTTTCTTTATTTCTCTCCCTCTTTTTCTTTCTTTCTGTCTTTTTGCTAGCTGTCGGAATATTTGACAGCAGAACTTGACTTGGGCTACGGAGGGGGTTAAGTAAAAGTCACTGAGGAAATGCCACTTTATGTGAGACTTGCGGACACAGAAGTGTTAGCCAGAGGTAAGAGAGTGGGGGAAAGGGCACTCAAGGCAGGAGAATTTATACAAAGACCTTCTTTGGGGAAATAGTACACACACGGAGGACCTGACAGAAGGCCAGAAACTGGTGCCCAGAGAGGGAGGAAAGAGGACAAAGAATGAGGCCCCAGGGTGGGCAGAGCCAAATCCCACCTTTAGAGCCACTGAAGGATTTAGGCAGGTGAGTGTCATGGCCAAGAACATGATCTCCAGGTATCTCTGCCGCAAACCAGGGATAGAATTGTTATAACACAAGTGAGAAAGCATATGGAAGCCTAGCCCAGGTCTGGCTCAGTGGATGGGTTGCCATTATCATTGTTACTAGCCAAGAGACAGAGCAGAGTGGGAAGCAGAGATTCCTGCAGGGTAGGCCAGGAGTAGCCAGGAGAGGCTGGGCTGTGAGAGTCTGGTGGAGTGGACTTCCTTTGGAAGAGCAGCCCACCTAGGAGGGATTCCTGCCCTGCTGCTGCAAGGGAGGGTGTGGGGATGGGCAGCACAGAAGGCCCAGGTCACAAGAGCCAGCTGCTGACATTTGGCTTGGGTCCAGTAGCTCACAGGATGACTTGGAGATACCTGAGCAGGGGGTGGCAGGGGAGAGGGGTGTCGCAGGAAGCTGTCTGGGTAGATAGGGGACAATGTTGTCCTTCCTAACCCCAGCAGGGACAGGCAGAGTGACCCAGGCAGGTTATTTAACCTCTCTCTGCTGCTCTTTGTTCAGCTTCAGGATGAGCAGTAAGGACTTAAAAAAATGGCGTTTTTTTCTGAATATGGAAATAATACATGTTCATGGTATAAAATTCAAGCAATGTAGGCATGTATTATGCAGAAACTGGAACATCTGCATGATAACTCCTTCCTCCACAGATAAGGACTCTTGGTATATATTCTATCTGACTGGTTTTCCATGCATCTCCAAAATCTCTATATAATTACTTCATGAAAGTAGAATACTATTTGTAACTTGCTTTTCTTCACTCAGCAGTATCTCAAAGCTCTATCATAATTCATTTTTGGTTGTATGGTGTTTCGGAAAAACCTCTGTCAAATGAGGTTTTTCCTCTGCCCTCACACCACACCAATCATCAGCAAAGAAGACTTCTGTGACCAAATGTGTGTGGGTTTTCCCCATACAACAAGCAGTGGAGACCCCTCAGGTGTCCTCTAATTCAATTCCAACACTATCTACCTGGAGATAGTGTCAGATCCCACGGGTTTAGGGCTCTGTCCACAAGACTGTACCCCCTTACCCAGACACCAGTTGCAAGTCCAGGCCTTCAGAATGTCTGACCAACCAGCTTCAAGTTGGGGCTCTCACGACTCCTCCTTTGGGTTCGATTAATTTGTTGTGACAGCTCACAGAACTCAGAAAAACACGTGTGTTTACTGGTTTATTACAAAGGATACTGCAAAGGATACAGGCGAAGAGAGGTGGAGGGCGAGGCATGAGGAAAGGGGCTCCCATGTCCTCCCTGGGCACGCCACCCTCCAGGAACCGCCATGTGTTCAGCTATGTGGAAGCTCTCGGAACCCAGTCGTCTTGGGTTGTTATGGGAACCTCGTGATGTCAGCATTATCTTCCCCGGGGTATAAAAGGCAGGAGCCTTTCTGGGGAGGGTCTTAAAACCCACAATCAGAAAAGTGGGGAAAGATGGGAATCTTGCCTTGGGGCAGGTGAAAGGAGAGCAGGAGACGGTCAGAGAGATTGTGCTTCCTGAGGCCTAACATAACACACCCACCATTATAACAAAAGACTGTGTAACAAGGGCTGTGAGAGTTACGGGCAGGAGCCATGCATGAAAACCAAGATACATGTAACACCACACATGGTATTTTACTGTGTGGCTGAATCTTAATATACTTAACCAGTCCCCTTTTGAAAGTCATGTAGGATGATTTCAATAGCTGCTATTATAAACAGTGCTGCAGAGAATATCCTTATATGTAGATTTTTATCTTTGGGTTGATTATTCTACAGAATATATATATATATTCCTAGAAGTGGAATTATGAACCAAAGGATAAATGCATTTTATATATTGTTAGAAATTCCCTAATTGGCCATTAAGAATATACCTATTTTTAGCTTGTTGATGATGATCTTAAACTGGCAATGTGATGAAGTGTGTTTTGGAGAATCAGGGAGGTGAATGGGTGTGGGGGGGATACAGGCTTAGCTGCTTTCCTGACCGTATTGATCCCTCCTTGCTATGAACAAAACTCTGTGTGGCTGGGTTTGTCTCCTGTAGATATCTAGAGGGCACATGCTTGGGTAATATTTCCCCAGAGAAAGCTCAACTTTTGTCATTTCTCCGGCCAGGAGAGCTGACCACACTCACAGCCCTAGACCGAGAAAGGAAGGATGTGTTCAACCTTGTTGCCAAGGCGACGGATGGAGGTGGCCGATCGTGCCAGGCAGACGTCACCCTCTATGTGGAGGACGTGAATGACAATGCCCCACGGTTCTTCCCCAGCCACTGTGCTGTGGCTGTCTTCGACAACACCACAGTGAAGACCCCTGTGGCTGTAGTATTTGCCCGGGATCCCGACCAAGGTGAGTCTGAGAAGGATTGAGGCCATTTCCAATGATCTCCTGGGTCACCTTGGGCAAGGGTTTGGTCCCCTTTGTGTCTCTCTAGGACTGGTAAGGGCGGTGCCTCCTTGTTGAGTCTGTGGACACTTAAAAGTAAAAAGTATTTATCCTCAAACTGCACACCTAAGTGCTATATGACAAATGATTTTAGCAATGTTTTGAAGCAGGAAAAAGGTATTTCAGCCTTGTTTCTCCCCTTCCACTTAGACCTGGGGACTTTTCAATACTGCCATTTAACCACAAAGGCATTTTTAAGTACAAACATTTAATCAGAAATATACCAATCAGACTTCAATTCTGATTGATTTGCCTCAAGAAAGGAATTTTGGGCACCAACCCCAGTAAGCCCATTAAATTCCTTGATCAATTTTCTGAAGAGTGAAGCTGAACCATTTTCAATATTTTACATTTTAACTCCATATTTTCATTGGAGTTAATTCTTTTTCTTTTAAAATTTATAAGGTAAATTGCATTCATTCAAACATATTTGTTCCATATTGTACCAATTATAGCTTCTGCTACAACAAAGTGTTCTATTCTGATTGTATATATATACGTGCATGTATACATACATATATATATAACTCATTAATGTGATATATATATCACATATATAACACACACACACACACATATATATAAAACCTGTCCAATTTTCCTGAGTCAAATTTTATAATTCAGATAGGGTAAAAAAAATGCTGTCAGCATCAGAATAGCCAGGTCAACACAGGAAAATGATGATGATAAAAGTGGGATCAAAACGCCGTGCTCTGTTTGACACCAGCAGGGTAAAATTAAGATTTCCTAGAGAAAGTGAGTTTTAGCTTGGCATTGAAGGAGGTGAGATATTCGAGGGATGTAGGGGTTCTAGGGAGGGCAAACAGTCAACACAAAGGCAGGGTTGCTGGACCTGGAAAGCGTGTGTGTGTGTGTGTGTGTGTGTGTGTGTGTGTGTGTGTGTGTGTGTGTTGTGTGTGTGTGTGTGTGTGTGTGTGTGTGTGTGTGTGTGTGTGTGTTGGAGGTAACAAGTGCAAGTGGAATAGAATTGCTTGAGATACAGAAATGGGTTTGATAGGAGAGATCTGGAATACATCAGAGCTGGAGTGACCCATAAGCCATCTTATTTACCTCCCCATCTCATGGCTGCAAGGCTCCGTAAGTGCTCCATTAGCCACTGCTTACACACCTCCAGGGACAGGATGCTCCCTATTTCCTAAGCAGCCCCTTCCTTCTATGGTTCCTCAGGCCATTATCAAGTGGGACATCTGTCAGTCCTGGTCCTGCCCTCTACAATCACACAGATCTCCTGGACAGCTCCTAGAGTGGCCTTATATCAATTTACCATTAATCTTTCCAAAATGGTTATTCCAACCCAAATATTTCAACTAAATAATCCAGGTGTGGTTTGACCAGCATCTCTCTGTCTCTAGAAAAATTATGGTTTCTTCATATAAGTGCCTATAGGGGGAAGTTGCATGGCATGTGCATTTAACAGATATAAATTCAACTCTTCTCAGAGGCTACTCCTGTCACTGTTCCACCAGAGGAGTGTGTGTTCCATGTGTGTGGGAGACGTGAGACCCTTAGGCTCAGGGCCTGTGTTCATCTCACTAGGGGAGGACCTCACAGCTGAGCCTTAAATGTTGGTGTTTTTCATACACTATGGCCAACTGCTTCATCTGGTACTTAACCAAAGAAAATAACAGAATTGGAGACAAAGCTGGAGAAACACTGTGTGTTTTGATTTACTAAGAACTTCCATGGGTGTTTTCTTAACTTTTTATGTTGACGTAATTATAGACTCCATAGGAAGCTGCAAAAATAGGACTGGTGGGGACTGTGTGCCCTCTTCATGCAGCTTCCCTAATGGGAGCATCTTACATAGCAGTAGGATAATATCAAAACTGGAAAACTGACATTGGTCCATTGTTGGTAACTAGACTACAGCCTTGCTACTCAGATTTCACCAGTTTCTATATGTACTCATGTGTGTGTGTGTGTGTGTGTGTGTGTGTGTGTGTGTGTGTGTTTGTACACACACGCTTAGTTCTATGCAATATTATTCCATGTTTAGATTCTTGTAACCAACACCACAATCACGATACAGAGCTGTTCTATCTCAGTCAAGGAACTCTCTATGGGTGGTTTTATCTGCATGTTTTTCATTAATAAACTGATATTAGACCTTAATCCCCACATAATATTTTCAGATAGTTTCATAGATTTGCAGATTAGGTTCCCCCAAAAACCTCTTAGTGAGGCCTTGGGTCTCCCTGCCCCAGTCAAGACCCCCTGCTGGAGAGACCCTCACTCTTCATATACCCAAGCCAGCTTGTCGGCCTTCATGGGAGCCCCCTCCCCAGCCCCTCCTGTGGCTGCAGGGTTTGCTGCAGGCAGGTCTGGAGGAGGCGCCCTCAGTGTGGATCACACCGTTGGTCTCCCCGCCAGGCGCCAATGCCCAGGTGGTTTACTCTCTGCCGGATTCAGCCGAAGGCCACTTTTCCATCGACGCCACCACGGGGGTGATCCGCCTGGAAAAGCCGCTGCAGGTCAGGCCCCAGGCACCACTGGAGCTCACGGTCCGTGCCTCCGACCTGGGCACCCCAATACCGCTGTCCACGCTGGGCACCGTCACGGTCTCGGTGGTGGGCCTAGAAGACTACCTGCCCGTGTTCCTGAACACCGAGCACAGCGTGCAGGTGCCCGAGGACGCCCCGCCTGGCACGGAGGTGCTGCAGCTGGCCACTCTCACTCGCCCGGGCGCAGAAAAGACCGGCTACCGCGTGGTCAGCGGGAACGAGCAAGGCAGGTTCCGCCTGGATGCTCGCACAGGTGAGAGCCTGATCCACCAAGCCCCGAAGCATCGCGTACAGGGTTTCTGGGAGCGCTGCGTTCCTCCCGTGTGGGTATCTACCCTGTGCAGCGCCTCCCAGAGCAGACCTCCTCTGGTCGTTTCTCCATTCTCTTCTGCTTCTCTCTGAGTACCAGGTCCCTCCTTCCGCCCTGGGGCCAGCTTATGTGGGAGCCTCCCTTAAAGGGAACCCTCCCACGTCCCCAGCCAGGTCTCTGTGTCCAGGATCCTCAGTGATCCACTCTTCTCCCACACAGTGAGCGACTTCATAGTCTCAGCTCAGGCCCAGCGCAGGAAGCAGAAACGGCTTGGCTGCAGAGGCAGGGAGCCCTTGCTGGAATCTGGGGCTTAAGCAACCCTGGACAAGGCTGCCTGCTTCCCTCCTGGAGTCCCCACATCTGCTCCAAACATCCTGGCACCCCTTAATTTTCCCTTATTCTCGTGAAGAGAGAAAGAACTAGGAAACCGTCTCTCTTCTTTCCTACTAGCCACAGAAGAGTCAAAGTCAGGCTCACGGAAACTCACCGAAGGTCCTCAGAGGCCACCCAGGTCAGCCTGTGTCTCACTCACGCAGATTCCTCCCCGTAGCTCCCCTAGAATGGTGCTCTCTACCTCCCCAAACAGCTGCCTTATCATTGAGCAATATTTTTTAAAATTTACCATGGAGATTTTGAACATATTAAAAAATAGAATAGTACAATGGGCCCCATGTTCCCACCACCCAGCTTCAGTAATCATCAGCAGAGGCCAGCCTGGTTTCCTCTTTACCCTTTGGCCCCCACATCCATCCAATCGCAGACACTGTGTCATTTCATTTGTAAGGACTTCAGTGTGTATCTCTGTATAATAAGAACTCTTTTTCTAAACAAAACCACAATACCTTATCACACCTAAAAGATAACAATTTCTTAATATCACCAGGCCATTTTGCAGATTCTCATAAATGTCTTTTCAAAGTTGGTTTGTTAGTATCCCCAAAACGTCTACATATTGAATTTGGTTGATATGCAAGATTTTAAGTGTCCTTAAATCTCTAACATTTTCTTCTTCCTCTTTATTTCCCCCTGCCATTTATTTAACGAAATAGTTGAGTCATGTGTCTGATAGAATTTTCCATCGTTTGGATTTGTTGGCTCTTTATAGTGTCATATAGCATATCCCTCGGGTCCTTGTATTTCCTAGGAATGACATTTGGATCAAAGGCCTTGATCAGGTTTAGTTGACAGTGCTTGGTCAACACAGTGCTTCATAGATGATGCTATGCTGTTTGCATCATGTCTGGAGGCACATAAGAGCTAACTGGCTTTTTTCTTTTTCTGGTGTTAAGATAGATGGTAAGTTCAGGTGTTGTCAACCTGATCCATTATATATAAATATATAGTTATAATTTGGGTATATAAGGCCATTATAGACTTCTTCATCAGCCTTTCTTCTGATGGTTTTAGCAGGCTTTGCTGACCATTTCCTAGATAGATACACCTTTTCATTAAGGGCTGTAAAATGGTGATTTTCTAATCCTATTATTCCTCATTATTTTCTGACTGAATTATAAAAAGATGTTCATTGGCATGTGATGCTGTTGAAAGAAAAATAAAATAAAACAAAAAGCAGAGTGTCCACCATTAACCATTTGGTTAGCCAGGAAAGGCAGGATAAATCCTTGTTCTTTTATTTCTTTTTTCCAGTTTTCAGAATAATAACCTATGCCCTAACAATTTGTTGGCAACTTTGAGTATTAATGAATCTCATTTTATGACCTAAGGTCTGTCATTTACTAGCTGGGTGAGGTTGGACAAGTCATTTGCCTATTAGAGCGTCTAGGTCAATGGACTGACCTAGAAAATGGGAATCATCATTGTTCCTGCTCCACAGGGTTTTCATAGATCTCAGTGAGATAAATTTAGCATCACACATTTAAATGAGATTTAAATCAAATATTACAGAAGTAAGTGAGGGAAATATAGCTGTTGTGAATAATAATAAAATAAGGGAGATGACGCGGAAGGGGGTCAAGGGGATAGCAAAGGGAGATGGACAGGGAGATGACAGAGGACACTCACCTTGCCTAGCCCTGTTGAGCTGCCTCTCCTAGGGTTGGGCTCAGACCCTCAGTCCTGCGCCTTTGAGGGCCCAACTGCCTCATTGCTGCTGTCACCTCTTGCTTCTTCAGGGATCCTGTATGTCAACGCAAGCCTGGACTTTGAGACAAGCCCCAAGTACTTCCTGTCCATTGAGTGCAGCCGGAAGAGCTCCTCTTCCCTCAGTGACGTGACCACAGTCATGGTCAACATCACTGATGTCAATGAACACCGGCCCCAATTCCCCCAAGATCCATATAGCACAAGGGTCTTAGAGAATGCCCTTGTGGGTGACGTCATCCTCACGGTAAGGATCTGCCACCTTGCTCTTTGTGGGGCAAGAACTCTGGGGTGGGTTCTTCTCTCACCCCCACACCCAGCCATCTACGAGCATGGATTAGTTTATTAAGTTAATACACCGTGGACTTGACTCTGGCTTGTCAGAGGTTTATGTGAGATGTGAGTATAGCCAAACCATGCTCGGCCAAACTATCTCTCCTGAGAGAATGTCTCAGAGCCATATGATAAGATCAGAGATGATGGAATGGGGCATGGGATAGGTGAGGTTTATTAGGAGAAGAGAGAAAAGAGACAGACCCCGGAGGACTGTCAGAGGCTCCCAAGCCTGGGAAGAGCCTGGTCATAGCGGATGACATGGAATGACAGTTGTGGGGCAGGGACTGAGGGGACATCAAATAATACCTCTTTGCATTTAAATATGCAATAGCTCCCTCATTCAATGGAGTGAAACCCAATTCTGTCCACCCATACTCCCACACTCTTCATCCCACCTTCCAGTCTCTCCCTCCACTCCCTGCTATGGTGCACCCTATGCTCCAAGCACACAGGAATATCTACCTTTCCCCAAAACATCGTGTGCACTTCCATACTCTCAGCTCACAGTATTTCCTCTGCCTGGAATGCCTGCTTCAGCCCCCAAAGCCCTCCTGATCCTTCAGGGCTTCATGAATCCTTTTCTAATCTCCCCAGTGTAATGTATCACTGTGTGCTCTGTGCTCTTATAAGGCTGATCATACTTTACCCCAAATTAGAATTACCCATAAAATTAGACATTAAACTTCCTGCAGGCATATTCATTTTAGCACATTCCTCACATTCTAGGACAGGGCCTAGCATGCTATTAGCAAGAGTTAATGGTGAGTGAATGAATAAACCATGGCATGCTGAAGTCCACACGAAGATGTAAGTGAAGAGATTACTTTGGCAGGGATAACTGTGATTCAGGCACTGCTAGCCCAAAGGCAGTCACTGGGGCAGGGACATATCTGTTTCCCCCTACACTCCCAGGGGTCAAGATTCCTGTCCCTCCATTTACAATCCCCCTACCCCACTGCAGGTATCAGCGACTGATGAAGATGGACCCCTAAATAGTGACATTACCTATAGCCTCGTAGGAGGGAACCAGCTTGGGCACTTCACCATTCACCCCAAAAAGGGGGAGCTACAGGTGGCCAAGGCCCTGGACCGGGAACAGGTGAGTCATGTGGGAGGGGCGCACCCTGAGCTCATTAGAGCACAGACACAGTCCCATTGCAGGTCCAGAAGATGAATCGCAGTCAAGACCCCATCCTGAAACTTCCTCAGACCTGCCCAGAATGTCTCTCACTTGTTTTCTCTGTGGGGCCTCTGTGGACTGTGAGGCCAGAGGCAGGAGAGGAACTGAGTGACCCTGTAACCTTCCCTAGAGGACCTCAGGTGGCTTCTCACAATTGAGCAGGGATCATTAGATCATTATAAAATAGCCATATTTTTTGAGAACCTACTGTGTGCCAGACAATTTCCTAAATGTTTTATAAGGATTTATGCCATTTGATCCTCAAAATAATTTAAGGAAGTGCATCCTGACATTATCCTCACATAAATTCATTCACTTTCCCAAGGTCTCATTGCTAGCAAATGATTGAGTAGGGAATCACTACCTATTTCTGTCTGACTCCAGAACCTAAGCCCTAAAATGCTATGGGTGGGCAGTGGGGGTGGGCATAGGAAAGTGTCTCCATCTTATTTTTTTGAAAATATTAGTGATGACTCGGGGCAGAAGTGAGGGACAACTACCTCATTGCTAACCTCCACTGGACATTTTGAAACAGGCCTCTAGTTATTCCCTGAAGCTCCGAGCCACAGACAGTGGGCAGCCTCCACTGCATGAGGACACAGACATCGCTATCCAAGTGGCTGATGTCAATGATAACCCACCGAGATTCTTCCAACTCAACTACAGCACCACTGTCCAGGTAAGCTTGAGCCTCTAAGGCACCCTGAGCCCTTCCTCCCTTCATTTCCCTCCTAGCAGAAGATGCCCCTCAATGGTATTAGTCCACATGAACAATGACTGTGACCTTGCCACTGATGTCCCCAAAGGCAACACAGACTGCTGGAGGGCATTATAGAATTGAAAGGAATCAGGCACTGTGTTAGGCACTTTCATATCCATTACCTCATTTGAGACTCATAACAGCCATATGAAGTAGGTAGTACCCATTTTACAGATTTAGAAGATTGAGGTATGAAAACATGCTGTACCTAGAATGTGGCAAACTTGGGATTTAACCCTAGGGATTTTTTTGTTTGTTTCCAGAACCCAAGCTATTCTCTACTAATGGTTTGCAAATAGGATTTGGAGAGGGCCTTGGGATTCTATGAGTAATTTTCAGGGCTGTAAGTGGTGAAGGGAGGTGAGGGAGTGAATAAAAAGGCAGAGTTCTGGGTCCCACTATGCATTACCTAGGGCTGTTCCACTTTTACCTGTTTTATATATTATGGGCATGGGTTAGGATGCTTTGGTTGCAAATAATAAGTTACCCGACTAAAAAGATCTTTTCTGAGAATATCGCCAGTCCACATCTGAATAAAAGCAGGATTTTATAAGAACGGAACAGAGAATGTCTGTTGGATAGGCAACAATCAGTTTCTGCCCATTAGATTCTGTTTGTAGATAATATTGTGATGCTAAAATGTTAGCAACCATTGTGTTATAGTATACTAAATGCTCATGTTATACAACAAAGGCTAAAATGATACTCAGGGAATCTGGTTTTTCTTAATTAAATTCCTAGTCATCTTTAAGTGTGCTTATCAGATGCATATTGCATGCAGGTCCTCTAAGGAAGAAATCATTTATAAGTGTTCAATTGGCTTTGCAAATCACAACATTCCCTTATGTAACCCAGGTAATAATTAATTTAAATACATGATTCAGCAGTGTGTGATCTTGAGCAAGTCATCTCTCTACAGAATAAAGGGTTTAACCTTTGTTCTCTAAGGATCCTTCCTGCCCCAGTGGGCTGTGTTTCTAAGACCCAACACTGCCCTTGGGGAGCTCCTGGTCTAGACAGGAAAGTCAACAACTACCTCAAAGGCAGGCAGAATGAATGAGCAGCAGCTTGATGTCCAGGCACCATCTACAAGCAGAGTGCTGAGGACTCATTCCAGATGACATACCCAGACAGGTACGAAAGGAAGGACCAGGACTCATTCTGCTCTTTGCCTTCCTGTCACTCTCGGTCTCAGGAGAATTCCCCCATTGGCAGCAAAGTCCTGCAGCTGATCCTGAGTGACCCAGACTCTCCAGAAAACGGCCCCCCCTACTCGTTTCGAATCACCAAGGGGAACAATGGCTCTGCCTTCCGAGTGACCCCGGATGGATGGCTGGTGACTGCTGAGGGCCTAAACAGGAGGGCCCAGGAATGGTATCAGCTTCAGATCCAGGTGAGAGCTGTGCTAGGCTTCTGGTGGTGACCATGGGGACAGTAAAGATGCTGGCAAAAGCCCCACCAGTGCTTCTATCATTAGGGAAAAAATGTACAAAGCACTTAGGATGCATCAGGCACTGGGCTAGGTGCTTCTCAGGACTAAAGCCTCATAACACTCAGGGCAGGTATAATTACCACCCCACTTTACAGATGAGGAAACTGAGGAACACAGGGGATTTAAGTGACTGGCTTAAAGTAATACTGGTAATAAGTGGCAAGTGGGTTGCTTCAAACCCAAGCACTCTGACCCCAGAGTCCAAATTCTTAATCCCTGCTCTGTGCCTGGGCAAAATATCCTCTGGCTGTAGCTCCTAGAGCTGAGCCAGAACAGCTCTCTGAACCTCAGGAGCTAAAACAACCTACCTCAGAGAACTGGCTTGGGGCTCAAGTGAGATATTGTATGCACATGTGTGTAGGGGATTCTGGTGGTGATGTTATGGGTTGCATAGGAATTGCTAAAGAACAGCGGCCAAGATGGTGGTCCGATATCTCGCCCTCACTTTATTTCCCCAAATCCCTTTCCTGAATCTCAAGTCCAGTGGACCCTACTATTCTGTAAATTTATGGGCTGGGAATGATGTATTCATTCTTTCAGTCAGTCAGTGCATCTCTCAACAAGTATTTATTGAGCATCTACTACAGGCGAGGCTCTTTGCAAGCTGCTAAGAACATAGCAGAGGGTAAGGAGGGAATGATTCCTGTCTCCAGGGGCTTTCCATTGTAATCACGGAGATAAACAATAAACAGATAAAGAAAGAAATAACATCCTTACAAATGATGATAAGGAAGTAAAGTGATGAGAGACTCATAAGACAGGGGGACACACATTCAGAGGGAGGCTGCCCCCAGGAGGTGACATTTGAGCAGAGAGCCGAGCTGCCAACCATGTGAAAAGTGGGCAGGAGAGTCTTCTCCTGCCAACCATGTGAAAAGTGGGCAGGAAGAGCAACATGAGTTGGGAAAGAGCCTGAAGTGCCTTGAGGTATGGCTGAGGTACTCAGAACATCATGAGCAGGGGTGGGAATGAGACTGACGAGATAGGCTGGGTAGATCGTGTGGGCCTCGTGGCTTGGATGACTGTATTATCTGAGGTCCAAACTGGGATCTTTTGAGAGTGAGAGAAGCACTGACTTAGTCCATTTGGGCTGCTGCAACAGAATACCATAGGCTGGATGGCTTAAAGGACAGAAATGTATTTCCCACAGTTCTGGAGGCTGGAAGTCCCAGATCGGGGTGCCAGCATGGCCAGGTTCTGGTGAGCGCCCTCTTCTCAATGGCAGACTGTCAGCTTCTCATTGTATGCTCACATGGCCCTTCTCATAAGGGCCCTAATCCCATTCACAAGGGCTCCACCTCCAAATACTGTTACACTGGGGATTAGACTTTAACATATGAATTTTGAGGGGACACAAACATAGAGTCCAAAACAGGCACTAAAAATAATACTTGGTAGTAGCTGATTTACAACAGGTAAAAATCAAAACTGTCCTTGACAAACCAGGGCATCCAATCTTCTAAGTATAAGCCTTGGTAACACTTTTAGATTCTAATCTAAGTACAATGAGAGGTGGTTGGAGGGTTTCAGATGGAAAAGGGATCCTCTTTGTGTCTCAGGAAGCTCATTTTTCAGGCTCTATAGAGTGGGTGAGGGAGACCAGTGAGAAGTCATCCAAGCTGGAGATAGTGGGGCTGAGACCATGGAGTGATGGAGAAGATGCAGGAAGTGGACAGATTTGGGACATATTTTGTATGTAAATTGATAGGAGTTGGTGGAGTGGATGTGCAGTCAGAAAGAACAGAGACGATTCAGGGATGATTTCTAAATTGTTGGCTCCCGTGAAGACTTGGGTGGTAGTGCATTTATGAGACTGGAAAGGCCCAGACAGGAAGGCATGACAGGTTTATGGGCTAAACCGAAGCTCTGTTTTGCACACTATTTCCCACTTGTTTGTGAGACATCCAAGCGGAGGTGTCCAGTGGGTAGCTGGGAATTGGAGTTGGCAGCTCAGAGGATTGGTAGATGGCCCTCAAAGCCAAGAGCATGGATGTGATTGCCTAGGGAAAGATGAGAGAGAACGGCTTCCTGACCTCTGTATTCTCAGACCCAGGCACACGCCCTGCCTAGACAGAAGCTTAGTAATGACTGGCATCATCACCATCAATTGCATTTGTCCCGTATTTCCACTTCCATGCACTGGGAGGCACCATAAGCCAGCAAAGAAAAACACAGGCTATAGACACAGATGGGCATTCAGATTCTGCTCAGGCCTTACCTGCTGTATGACCTTGGGCAAGTTACTTCACCTCTTTGAGCCTCAGTTATATTTTTGTAGGATGGGTGACTTGATAGTACCTATCTCATAAGAAAGATAAACTAGGATAATGCATTTACAGCATTATCCTAGTTTATCTATGATAATGACTAGCACATGGTTTGTACTCAATGTTAGCTATGTATTATATATAATCAGTAGTAGTAGTATTGTTGTAACTAATGTTAGCTATACATTATAATTAATAGTAGTGTTAATTATTGTTGTTGCTATTAATATCTCTTCAGTATTATGCATGACTTCCAGCAGTAGATGTAATCTTAACAACTTTCTTGTACATTAAAAGTGTTGGAGTGCGGGTGAACAAGATATTACTACAGGGAAAATTGTGGAGACCCTTGTTGACAGCTGAGGGAGTGATAATATCACTGAGGAGAGGAAGGCAAGCTTGTCCTTTCTAAGTCAGGCAGGAAGTTGCAGGGATGTGTGGTGAAACATGAAAGGAAAATGTGTTTATGATTTACATTCTTTTCCCTGCTTAAGTGAGGTCCTGTCATCCTCATGGCTTTTCACAGTTCTGACATAAACTGCAACCCTGCACGTGCCAGCCCAGCAGTGAGGTCAGGCCTGCTTCCCTGCCCACTTGCTCCAGCACCAGTGGCCCCGTCTGTGCTGTTGAACACACCGCCTTCATTCCTACCCCGGGACCTTACACTTGCTGTTCCCTCTGTCTGTCACCTCTTCTTCTCATCCCTCAGGACTCAAATGTCACTCCACAGAGACTCCTTCCCTTCTACCTGATCAAAGTTAGGTCTCTGTTTATTTCCTTCCCAGCATTTTATCCAAGTTATTTGGTAACTTATTTATTGTCTCTTTTCTCCTGGCCACAACAGAAGACTTCGTTGACTGACTAGAAGGACAAATCCCGACTCCCACTCCAATCGCATAGCAAAAGGGAATCCAAGGAGAATTTTCTTAGGCTGAGCAGGGTGCATGGTGCATCAGAATCGCTGAGACATCTGAGGGCGCACTTGAGAACAGGGACAGAATGAGAAAGCTCATGAGGAAGTTAGCCCAAGTCTATGGCTGGAGAGATTTAGGAAGAGGCTCAGAGAGCTGTCACATGAGGAAACTGCATTGTTTTACTGCATGGTATAGGATGTAACTCCCTCCTTCAATCTCTACAAAACCTTCAGAAAATCTTTCTTATATGTCAGTGCTTTTGGAGTTAGATTTTTTTTTCTAAATGTGACAATGCACTGAGCCAGCCCTCAAATTGGGTGTGGGACAGAGAAACGTAGCTCCACAAGGAGGCCCTGCCTCAGTTGGGCCCAAGAGCACTGCAGTTCTGTTGGGTGACAACAGTGTTTGTTTTGCCCACAGGCGTCAGACAGTGGCATCCCTCCCCTCTCGTCTTCGACGTCTGTCCGTGTCCATGTCACAGAGCAGAGCCACTATGCACCTTCTGCTCTCCCACTGGAGATCTTCATCACTGTTGGGGAGGAGGAGTTCCAGGGTGGCATGGTGGGTAAGATCCATGCCACAGACCGAGACCCCCAGGACACGCTGACTTATAGCCTGGCAGAAGAGGAGACCCTGGGCAGGCACTTCTCAGTGGGTGCGCCTGATGGCAAGATTATCGCCGCCCAGGGCCTGCCTCGTGGCCACTACTCGTTCAACGTCACGGTCAGCGATGGGACCTTCACCACGACTGCTGGGGTCCATGTGTACGTGTGGCATGTGGGGCAGGAGGCTCTGCAGCAGGCAATGTGGATGGGCTTCTACCAGCTCACCCCCGAGGAGCTGGTGAGTGACCACTGGCGGAATCTGCAGAGGTTCCTCAGCCATAAGCTGGACATCAAACGGGCTAACATTCACTTGGCCAGCCTCCAGCCTGCAGAGGCCGTGGCTGGTGTGGACGTGCTCCTGGTCTTTGAGGGGCATTCTGGAACCTTCTATGAGTTCCAGGAGCTAGCATCCATCATCACTCACTCAGCCAAGGAGATGGAGCATTCAGTGGGGGTTCAGATGCGATCAGCTATGCCCATGGTGCCCTGCCAGGGGCCAACCTGCCAGGGTCAAATCTGCCGTAACACAGTGCATCTGGACCCCAAGGTTGGGCCCACATACAGCACCGCCAGGCTCAGCATCCTAACCCCGCGGCACCACCTGCAGAGGAGCTGCTCCTGCAATGGTAAGTACCACATCTTCCCTAGGGACGAGCAGCACTGCTGGGCTCAGCCCGCCTGACTCTAAGCATGGAGAGTCCACTGAGGCTCTGTGGGAGAGTTCAGGGAAGTTTTAATAAGCCCAAAGGCCACCAATCACCATAAGACAGCTAGTGGCCTCACGAAATCTAGTTATGGAATAATACCCAATTCTCAGCTCCCTTTCGAGATTTAGAAAATAACAGTAAGACTACAATATGCGGTTTAACATCATGGCTAAGAACATAAGCTGTGGCTTCAGTCCTCATGGGTTAAAATCCCAGCTCTACCACTTACTAACCAGGTGACTTTAGGAAAATTAACCTCTCTGTGCCTTGGAGCCGGGCTGCTATAGGAATTACATCAGTACTATGTATCAAGTGCTTGCTTAGAACAGTGCCTGACATATAGAAAGTGCTCAATACATGTGAGTTACTAATACTGCTACTATTATTACCGTAGTCTGGTGGTTATAAGCTCAAGGCTTAGACTCAGACAGCTCAGGTTCAAACCCTAGCTCCATCAGTCACTAGCTGTGTAATCTTGGGTGTGTTGTTAAAACCCTCTGAGCTTTTTAGTTTCCCATCTATAAAATAGTGAAAATAAATACATCTGCCTCCTGGAGTTGGGTTCAGGGGGGAAATTACATAAGAGTTATAAAAGCATTTAACCCATGGCTGGCCCACAATAAGCCCCAGATCAACGGTGACTGTCATTCCCATGGTAACAGTTGTTGCTATAAGGAGCCTGCTGTACACTACGCTCCTTGTAGATGTCACCTACACTAATCGGCACCCCAGCCCTACTAAGCAGGGTCGTTAGCCCCCTCTGCAGTTGAAACTGAGATATGAGATTTAGTTTGCCTGAAACTGTACAGCTTCCAATGAAGGCCTCATTATTCAAATATCTGTGTGTCCCACTCTAAAGCCTGAACTCTTCACTAAGCTCTTCAGGCACTCCAAGACTCACCCAGCACCCCTGGCATTAAGACCAAGGGAGCAGCTCGGGAGCCTTGGCTAAAGGAAAGTGACATGACCTTCAGCTCACCAGTGCTCCTACCTGGCCTGGCCTGGCCTGACCTGCCCTTTATGGGTCCAGCTGCCTGGCATTCGGGGTATCATTTCTCAGAAGATTTGTGGACTTTGTCCAGGGACCACTCGATTTAGGCTAGGTGGGCTTCTCTCTGTTGGGGAGAGGATTTCCTTCTCTGTGTTTCTTGCCCCAGGGCCTGCTGCAGGGAAAGCCAAGAAAGCTGAAGGGTCTCTCTCAGCTACCTAGCATCAGACAGCAGAGGTTCTAAAATTCAAGATTTTGCAAAGTCTTCTGGAAAGCGTGATTTTAAAGAAACATGCTTCTGGTTGTCACCTCCAGAGGTTTTTATTTAGAAGGTTCTGAGTGAGTCCTAGAATTGGCATTTAATTCTGAAGCAGCAGGTGCAAGGGCTTGCATTGAAGAAATACTAGATAAACTCATGGATCACCAGAATCAGTTGAAAAGAGGTTTTTTATTTTTTAACATTTTAGTGAAATATAAAACATACAGGAAACCAATTCATGTATCATAAGTACACACCTCAAATAATTTTTATAAAGCAAATATATCTGTGTAGCCAACACCCAGATCAAGGAAAGAATATGATCACCATCTCAGAAGCCTCCCTTGGGCCCCCCTTCCAGTTGTTACACCCATGACGATAAGATTTTTAAAATACATATTTCCACGTGCCACCCAGAACTACCAAATCAGACTCTCTGAGAGAACTTAGGATTCTGTGTCATAAAGATTCTCCAGCTGATCCTGATATCCAGCCAGGGGTGGGAATTTCTGATCTAGATCGTCTTCAATATCCCATCCAATAAGTACCTACTACAATGGAATTGCCAGTGTCAGGGAATTTTGGATTTCTTTGGATTTTTGTTTTTGTTTTTGAGATAAAGTCTCGCTCTGTCACTCAGGCTGGAGTGCAGTGGTGCGATCTCGGCTCACTGCAACTTCCACCTCCCAGGTTCAAGCAAGTCTCCTGCCTCAGCCTCGTGAGTAGCTGGAATTACAGGCGAGTGCCACCATGCCCAGGTAATTTTTCTATTTTTAGTAGAGACGGGGTTTCACCATGTTGACCAGGCTGGTCTCGAACTCCTGACCTCAGGTGATCTGCCCGTCTCAGCCTTCCAAAGCTCTGGGATTACAGGTGTGAGCCACTGCGTCCAGCTGGAATCTGTGGATGTTATAATCCCTTGTGCCTCATCTTTTCTGGTTCTTTCTTCTCCTCCTTTTGGCTTTTGTTCTCTCCCTTCAACAATTCCTCTTTGCTAGGTATCTAGAGGCTGGACCGCTCATCCTCTCCCCTGACAACTGACAAGCTTATTTACACTGGGGTTTTGGGGATTTCATAGCTGGACTCACCTCTGGGGAGGGTGGATTTTTTTTAAATCTGGGGAGGGCAGTGCTTCCCAAAGGGGGTTCAACAGAATGCTATTCCCAAGAGTGGTCCACATAAGAGTGTCCCACGGTCAAAGAAGCTTAAGAAACTCAAGTTTACTCCATACTATGCAACTGTGCATTAGCCATTGCTAAGGCGGGATGGAGGATGCCAGACTTTACAAAAGTTTTGGCCATACAGTCTATCACTGCCCCTCTCTCTATCATAGAGTGGCTCTTGACCTCTCAGCCGCATTTTATTATTTACCTAAATGATTAACTCCTGCTGATACAAGGAACTATCCTGAGGCAAAAACCCTTGTGGGTCTAAAATCACACACACATGCAAAATCTACATTCCCAGTGTAGATTCCCAATGCCAGAAATAACATGGAAAGTATGTAGAATAAAAATTTTGATTTTCACACACTTGATTCATTACATTTCTGGCCTGATTTTTACTTTCTTTTAAAAATTATTATTATTATTATTATTAGAGACATGGTCTCTCTCTGTCACCCAGGCTGGAATACAATGGCAAGATCATGGCTCACTGCAGCCTTGACTTCTTGGGCTCAAGTGATACTCCTGCCTCAGCTGAGAGGATGTCATTCCAAGTAACTGGAGTTAGAGGCATGAGGCACCATGCCTGGCTATTTTTATTTTTATTTTATGTTTTAGAGATGAGGTCTTGCTCTGTTGCCCAGGCTGGTCTCGAACTTCTGGGTTCAGGTGATCCTCCCACCGCAGCCTCCCAAAGTGCTGGGATTATAGGCATGAGCCACCGCACCTGGACAACTTTTGCTTTCTTAATGGTTTAAATTCATATTTCTTGACCCAGGCTGGGACCTAAGGCAGGGGTCCCTGCAGCCAAGAAAAGGTAGGGTGAAGGCTCCTGTCTGGCCCTATGTGTGAGACTAGAAAGGTATGGCACACCCCACACCCAGCCTAGTTTCTTCATGTGTAAAATATGAGCAGTGATTCTGTCTGCCACCCAAGGATTAAATAAGACAAAGTCAGTCCAAGGGCTCAGTGGGGACCACTTCAAGTAGAGGTGACAGCTTTGGTTGCTTTCTCAGGTACTGCTACAAGGTTCAGTGGTCAGAGCTATGTGCGGTACAGGGCCCCAGCGGCTCGGAACTGGCACATCCATTTCTATCTGAAAACACTCCAGCCACAGGCCATTCTCCTATTCACCAATGAAACAGCATCCATCTCCCTGAAGGTAAGGCACTGCCAGCCTGAGAGATTTCACGTGGGTGTCCCAGGCTAGGGAGGTAGGGGGTGAGGCATGAGGAATGTCAGGAAGCCCATTTCTGCCAAAGAAATCCCTGCACAGTTTTCAGGGATTCTGGGTGTGACTGTTGGGCCACATGATTATCCTGTCCTGGATGGCCACAGCCACCCAACCTGGAGATATACGTCCAAGGACAGTCACAAGTGGGGCTGCTTACTCTGTGGGGTAAGATAGAAATGGAGATGGATGAGGTCAACTAGCCCTGGTGCCGTTATCATTTTTGCTGAGTAATAGGCCAGGGTTTCCCAGGGAGTGGGGGGATTGCTTACCACTGGGGGTGCTCAAACCCCATGGAATCACATGGAAGAAAAATAAATTTCCTTTGTAATAATAATTCAGTTATTTGGATTATGTCATGTGGAAGGTCACAGTCTGCCTGTCTGATTTTAACACCTCTATCACATATGCCAATCTACCATTTCTTTCTTTTTTTTTTTTTTTTTTTTTTTTTTGAGATGGAGTCTCTCTCTGTCGCCCAGGCTGGAGTGCAGTGGTGTGATTTCAGATCACTGCAACCTCCGCCTCCCAGGTTCAAGCGATTCTCCTGCCTCAGCTTCCCGAGTAGTTGGGATTACAGGCACATGCCACCATGCCTGGCTATTTTTTGTATTTTTTTAGTAGAGATGGGGTTTCCCCATGTTGGCGAGACTGGTCTCGAACTCCTGACCTCAGGTGATCCGCCTGCCTTGGCATCCCAAAGTGCTAGGATTACAGGCATGAACCACTGCCCTCAGCCCCAACCTACCATTTCAACAAAGAGAAAGCCAACTTTGGCCACTAGATTTTAATTCATTCAACACAGATTTATTGAGCATCTACTATGTGACAGGCACTGTTCTAGGTGCTTGGGTTTTATCAGTGAAAAAGACAGAAATCCCTTTTAAAGCTTTTGTTCTATGGGGGAGAGACTGACAATAAACATAAACATAATAGCTCAGAAAATTATAGAATTTTTTCAAATTTGATAAGTATTATGAGCAAAAAGGAAAAAATGGAGGGGCATCAGGGGTGAGGAGAGGTGCAATTTTTATTTATTGATTTATTGAGACAGAGTCTCACTCTGTCACCCAGGCTGGAGGGCAGTGGCATGATCTCGGCTCACTGCAACCTCTGCCTCCTGGGTTCAGGTGATTCTTGTGTCTCAGTCTCCAGAGTAGCTGGGATTACAAGTGTGCGCAACCACGCTCACTAATTTTTTTCTTTTGCATCTTTAGCAGAGACGAGGTTTCACCATGTTGGCCAGGCTTGTCTCAAACTCCTGGCCTCAAGTGATCCACCCACCTTGGCCTCCCAAAGTGCTGGGATTACAGGCATGAAACACCACGCCCAGCCAGAGTCACAATTTTATAATTTTAAATAAGGTGGCCAGGGAAGCTTTCATTGAGATAATAATTGAGCAATAATTTGGAGAGGGTGAGAAAGTTAGCTCTATGGACATCTGGAAGGAACAACATTCTAGGTAGAGGGAATAGCAATGCAAAAGCCTTTTGGCAGGAGAATGCTTAGCATGTTTAAGAAATGGGTTGGAGTTCTACCTGGCTCCAGTGAAGTGAGTAAAGGGAACAGTAGGAGGAGGAGTTGGTCAGAGATGTAATGGGATGGGGCATATCTATAAAGGTCCTGTAGGACATTGTAAGGACTTTGGCTTTTATTCTGAGCAAAATGGAGGCATTAGAAGGTTTTGAGCAGATAATTGCAATGATCTATTTTAAAAGGGTCATCATGGCTTCTTTGTTGAGAAGCAACTTTAGAGAAACAAAGATAGGAGCAGAGAGACCCAGTCAGGAGGCCACTGCAATAATTTGGATAACAGAGAATGGTGGTTTAGACCAGGGTGATGACAAAGGAACTGGAAAGAAGATAGATTCTACAAAGATTTTGAAGGCAAAGCCAACAGGATTTCCCAGTGAATTGAATGAAGGGTGGGAGAGAAGGCAAGTAGTGAGATTTTGGCCTGGGCAACTGGAAGAATGGAGTTTGTGCCAGCAGGCCTGGGGAAGGGTATGGGTGGATACAAAGTTTGGGGAGGGGAGATCAGGGTGCAGTTTTGGATGTGTAAGTTTCAGATGCCCATTAGACCTCCAAGTGGATCTGGAAAGATAAGTCTAATGTTGTGAGGGGTGTATGCTGGAGATGGAGATCTGGGAGTCTTCAGCGCATACATGGTACTGAAAGCCATGAGATGGGAGGAGATCACCAAGCAATGTAGATTGAAAAGAGAGTAGGCCAAGGATTACTCCTTGAGACCCTCCAATATTAGCAGGTCTTGGGGAAGAGGGGATTCAACAAAGGAGGCTGAACATGAGTAACCAGTGATGCTGGAGGAAAACCCACGAGAATTGTATGCAGGAAGCCAAGTGAAGAACATGTATCAAGAAGGAAGGAGTGATCTGTTGGGTGATCTGCTGCTGAGAGGCCAGTAAGATGGAAAGTGATTTGGCAACACAGAGATCATTGAATCCCCTGACATCAATGGTTTCTGTGTATGGTGGGTTGGGGTGAAATTTTGCTGAAAAGGGACAGGAAAGAAGGAAAATATCTGGCTGGAAAACTGAGGTGAAGACAATCCTTTTTTAAAAAATAAAGATTATCATCTGTAAAGAAGGTATATTTTTGAAAATAAAGATTACAGCAATAACAGCATGTTTGTATGCTGTGCAATGATTCAGTGATGAATGAACAAAGATGTAGGAAAGAGGAAGGAGAATCAGTAGAGCCTTGAGGAGGTAGAATCTAGTGCATAAATGGAGAGATTGGCTTTAGCTAAGGTGGATAGATGTGGTGGTGAAAGTGCCTGCAGGTTCCCCCATCTGATGACTTCAGTAGGATGTGAGATGATCAGCTGACAGTGGGAATGAGGAGGGAGGCATTAGGGATCTCAGGAGAGAGACGTAGTGAAAACAGTCATCTGGAAGAATGGATGGACTCAGGAAGGGAGTGTGATTGCTGGGCAGCATTAAAGGCTCATTTGAGAGCCATGGTCGTGAAATTAAAGAGAGGCTGGTGAGCAAAGCTGCACGTTTTTCTCCAGCCATGTTCTGTTCCATGTCTGTATAGAGCAGGTGGAGAGTTAGCTTCTTCCATAGTTGTGGGTTTACCAAGAGAGTTCTACAAAGTAAGAAAGAGATAGGTCAAGAGTATGTGAAGGGAGTAGTTAGGATGATTGACCATGGAACTTAAACTAGATAAGGAGAGGAACGAGGACATTACAGAGGTGGGAGACAATGAAAAGATGGTGGGATCAACAGATTTGTGGTCCCAGACAGATAAAAATAAATGATTTCATTGCAATGTTTTACTTGAGTTGCATTCATTTTTGTTATCCCCCTTTCTTAATGGCAAGTGTGTTGGTTTTCTATTTACCCTAATAATAGTGTCTCCTTTTTAAGTAAATAAAGGTATAGGTAGTACTCAACCAGGGCAAAAATCTGAGAGGTGGTCTACAGATGGCCAATGTATAAGAAACACTGGGTTAGATCTTCAAATTTCTGCAGAGAAAACTCTACCTAGCCCAAAGTGACCAGAAAAATATTTGGTCACAGGCAGTCCTACCTCTTGGGAATGAAGTGAATTAAAATGTTTTAACCCAGTGGTTCTCAGACTTTTTGACTTCAGGACTTTTTACACCCTTGAAAATTATTGAGGATTCCAGGGAAGTTTTGGTTATGTGGATTATAACTATGAACATTTTCAGTATCAGAAATTAAAACTGAGATATTTAAAAATAGGTATTAATTTATTTAGAAATAATAAGAAACTATATGTCAACATAAATACCTTAATTTTTTTTTTCTTCCAATTTTTAGTTTAGGTTCGGGGGTACATATACAGGTTTGTTATATGGGTAACCGATGTGTCACGGGGGATTGGTGTACATATTATTTCATCACCCAAGGAATAAGCACAGTACCTGATAGGTAGTTTTTTGGTCCTTACCCTTCTCCCACCCTCTGCCCTCAAGTAGGCCCTGGTGTCTATTGTTCCCTTCTTTGTGTCCCTGTGTACTCAGTGTTTAGTTCCCACTTACAAGTGAGAACATGTGGTATTTGATTTCCTCTTCCTGTGTTAGTTTGCTTAGGATAATGGCCGCCAACTCCATCCCTGTTGCTGCAAAGGACATAATCTCATTCTTTTTTATGGCTGTATAGTTGTCCATGGTGTATCTGTACCATGTTTTCTTTATCCAGCCCACTGTTGTTGAGCATCTAGGTTGATTCCATGTCTTTGCTATTGTGAAAAGTGCTGCAATCAACATATGAGTGTATGTCTTTAATTATACATTTTTATGAAATATAATTATTTTCCAAAAGAAAAAGAGTGGCATTGTTTTACATTTTTGCAAGCCTCTCTTTTGTCTGGCTTAATAGAAGATAGCTGGCTTCTCATATCTACTTCTGTATCCATCAGTTGTGACAACATGTGTCTGCAAAACTCTGTTGTATACTTGTGAGAAAACAAAGGCAAATCAACTCTTGGGATTACTATAAAAATACTTTGCCCTTGTGGCTTCCCTGAAAAGGTCTTGGGGACCTACTTTGAGAACTGCTAAGCTGTTGAATAAGGAAGTGGGAGTGGGAGAGAGGTTTTTCAAATCCCTGAAGGCCAATATTCACAAGTGTGGAACTCTGGACAGGCCTGTGAAGAAGCATCCAAAATACAGAGTCTTGATCAGCAAAGCATCTCTGGGCCTCAGTTTCCTCATCTGTGAATGGAGATGTCACCCCCTACCCAGACCATCCCATAGGGTGTGGTGAGAGCAAGGAGACCATCAATACAAAAGCACTTTGAGGGCTTTTATGCTCTGCAAATGCCATGTCTAAAACAGCCTTGAAAATCACCAGACACCCCCCTCCTACCCATAAAAATACAAACAACATTCTTTGAACTGGCAGCCTGTTAGCAGGTTTACAAGGACTCCTTGGCTTTGCTGATGGCTGTTTGGGTTTCCTTTGCAGCTGGCCAGTGGAGTGCCCCAGCTGGAATACCACTGTCTGGGTGGTTTCTATGGAAACCTTTCCTCCCAGCGCCATGTGAATGACCACGAGTGGCACTCCATCCTGGTGGAGGAGATGGATGCTTCCATTCGCCTGATGGTTGACAGCATGGGCAACACCTCCCTTGTGGTCCCGGAGAACTGCCGTGGTCTGAGGCCCGAAAGACACCTCTTGCTGGGCGGCCTCGTCCTGTTGCATTCTTCCTCGAATGTCTCCCAGGGCTTTGAAGGCTGCCTGGATGCTGTCGTGGTCAACGAAGAGGCTCTAGATCTGCTGGCCCCTGGCAAGACGGTGGCAGGCTTGCTGGAGACACAAGCCCTCACCCAGTGCTGCCTCCACAGTGACTACTGCAGCCAGAACCCATGCCTCAATGGTGGGAAGTGCTCATGGACCCACGGGGCAGGTGAGGGCTGGGGTGCCAGGCTGAACCCAAGGTTTATCCCAGAAGGCTCTTCAGGTGGGAAAGGCATGTCAGGGTGGGGATCTCAGAGCCTCTTGGTTCCAAATTTCTCTCTCTTCCCCCATCTTGTGAGTAACAGGTTGGAATCTGCAATATCTAGAAGCCAGGAGTCTTCCTTCCCTCTCAACAAAAACTATCTTTCTACTTCTGGGGGGATGAGGGAGGATATGAATGGGGACCTCAGGGACAGAGGGTTGAATTAATCACATACCTTAGTGTCATAATTGGTCTATGCACAGTCTCCTTCTCATTCCCCTTTAACTTATATTCCACTCCCTTCCCCTTCCCTAACACTAGAGGCAAACATTTACAGTTTTTGAATGAGTTCTTGCAAAATACATGTTGTTTTTCATATGCTTGAATTTCCAATTTATATAAGTGGTATATGTTGTTTACACTTTCGCTCAGCACCATATTTTTAAGATCCGTCAATGCTGCCATGAGCAATTCTCATTAATTGCTTCTAATTGTGGCTCAGTACTCCATGATGTACATGCACTCACATTTTCCCTCTCCATCCTTGCACTCCAAACACCCATCTCCATCATCAATGCTGCAGGGAGCATTCTCCTATATGTCTCCTTGTGAAGCTGTGTGAGAGTTTCCTTCACACACACACACACCCGACACCCAGGGGTGGAAGTCACAGGCTCACAGTATGCAAATAATTATTTTGACTAAATAGGGCTACGTTGCTCTCAGCATGGCTGCAGCCATCTATCTATATATCACACGCAACATGAGAGGTTCCTATGTACCCACATGCCTGTCAACAACTTCGCATTACCCCATTTTCTGATTTTTGTCTGGCCAATCGTGTCATTTCTACCTGCAAAATATCCAAGGAATCCATCACTTCTCTCCTTCCCCACTGCTGTCCCTCTGTCCCAAGCCCCCATCACCTCTCACCCTGGCACCAGCCCCCTCCCTGTTCTCCGGCTTCTATCCCTGCCTTCCACCTTCCAGCAGGAGCCGGGGTGATCTTTATCCAGCGCAGACCTGTGCATGGCACTTTTCTGCTGAGAACTGCTCAGTGGCCACCGTGCTGTTAGGATAGAGTCCCAATCCCTGCATGTGGCTCCTGTACCTCCCAGGCCATAGTTCAAACTCTCCCTGTCCCTCACCAGACTGGCCCACCCTGGTGTGGTTTGAGTTCCTTGACCGTGCCACACCCTTCCCTAGCCTTTGCACACACTCCTCTCTTCCGCCTGACACACCTTTCTCTTTGCCCTCTATCTTCTTGCCTAGCTAATTTCTACTCATCCTTCAGATCTCAAATGAAATAGCTCCCAGGTCCCTAGAGTAAGTTAGCCTCATCCCCCACCCCTCCCAGCATTTCCCTTTGATAAAACTAATTTTATTATAATTACTGAGATACTGATATTATAGCTAGCTGTCTAGGTTTGAACCCCAGCTTTGCCATTTACTGGCTGTGTGACCTTGAGCAAATTCTGTCCATTCTCTGTGCCTCCTTCCTCATCTGCCATCCCTTTGTGCCTGTCCCCTGATGGGGATGGTGACAGTCACCAACCTCAGGGTGGTCGTGAGGATCAAATGAGCCAACACAGGAAGATCCTTGGAACAGTGACTAGCACTAAGTTAGTGTCTATGGTTATTATCCTGTTTATTACTGTTCTTTAGGTGACTGTTGTCTCTGGTGGGCTGTAAGTTGTTTGAGGGCAGGGACCAAAGTGCTCTTGTTCAGCAGGGCACCAATGCCCAGCATGGTATTGGGCACAGAGGGGAGCAACCAAATAAATAAATGGTAACTGAATGGCTGCATGAACACATGAGTCTGCAAATGCCAGGTCTCCTTTAACTGCTAGGCCAGTGCGGTCTCTCACCTCTCTTCCTTTTCTCCCAGGCTATGTCTGCAAATGTCCCCCACAGTTCTCTGGGAAGCACTGTGAACAAGGAAGGGAGAACTGTACTTTCGCATCCTGCCTGGAAGGTGGAACTTGCATCCCCTCCCCCAAAGGAGCTTCCTGTAACTGCCCTCATCCTTACACAGGAGACAGGTAATCCCAGGAGAGGCCACCTGCCATGGGCTCCTTACCTTGGGTTTTGCACCGTTAGGGAAAGCGCTCTGTACTCTGACCTCTAGAAAGTCCAATGGGAGGCCAGGGGAGAGTGCCGCAGGGACCTGGCTTCTAGGTTAGGGCAGTGGTCCCCAACCTTTTTGGCACCAGGGACCAGTTTCATGGAAGACACTTTTTCCACGGACCAGGCAGGAGAAACGGGAGATGGTTTCAGGATGATTCAGGCACATGACATTTATTGCACACTTTATTTCTCTTATTATTACATTGTAATATATAATGAAGTAATTATACAACTCACCATAATGTAGAATCAGTTGGGAGCCCTGAGCTTGTTTTCTTGCAACTAGACAGTCCCATCTGGAGGTGATGGGAGACAGTGACAGATCATCAGGCATTAGATATATGCTCCTTATAACAAGCATGCAAGCTAGATCCCTCACATGCACAGTTCACAACAGGATTTGTGCTCCAGTGAGAATCTAATGCCCCCAGTGATCTGACAGAAGGCGGAGCTCAGGTGGTAATGCTTGCTCATTTCCTGCTGTGCAGCTCGATTCCTAACAGGCCATTGACCAGTATGGGTCCGTGAGCCAGGGGTTGGGGACCACTGTGTTAGGGCGTCTCTCTCTAATCACCTGCATTACAACACTTCTGGAGGAGGAAGCTGCTTATCAGAGATTTCCCCAGCCCTATTCTGAACCTACTGCCTCAGATTCACAAGCTGGGGCTTAGGAATCTGTACATTTAACCAGCTCCTCAGGTAGTTCTGGTCCTTGCTGCAGTCTGAAAATGGCTGAAGGGCTTATTCTCTCACTCTGGACCCGAATTTCCCAGGGACCTGGGGAAAATGGTTCCACTTGGGCAGGCGCTGCTGTGCCTGGAACCCCACTGCCAGCTGTCTGTGCCTCATACTGTGTGGGGCTGCAGCAGTTGCAAGGGAAACTGTCATTCCTAGAATCCTAGAGGGAAAGAGACTTTGACAATTACCTGGTTTTAGGGCTCCCAAACTTGGGAGCCTTTAAAGAATCATGAAAGAGACATGAAAAATATAGATTCCAAGATCCAGCCTAGACCAACTGAATCAGAATCTCCAAGAATGGGCCTAGCTTCTATTTTTAACAAGCTCCCAGTGGATTCCTTTGCTATTAGCCTGTGTATAAGAGTCAGTGATGTAGTGATGTAGTTCACCCACTCATTTTACAGCTGCAGAAACTGATGCCCAGGCAGGGAAAGGGCTTTCCCATGATTACTCTGGGTATGTTGATGACCCCAGTCCTTTTTGTTTTGTTTTGTTTTGTTTTGTTTTGTTTTGTTTTGTTTTGTTTGAGAAAGAGTTTCACTCTGTCTCCCAGGCTGGAGTGCAATGGCACAATCTCGGCTCATTGCAACCTCGACTCCTAGGTTCAAGCCATCCCCCTGCCTCAGCCTGCCAAGTAGCTGGGATTACAGGCACGTACCATCACACCTGGCTAATTTTTGTATTTTTAGTAGATATGGGGTTTCACCATACTGGCCAGGCTGGTCTTGAATTCCTGACCTCAAGTGATCCAGCTGACTCGGCTGCCCAAAGTGCTGGGATTACAGGCATGAGCCACTGCGCCCGGTCGACCTCAGTCCTTTTTCTCAGCAACTGGTGTGTCCTGCCCTGCTTCCTGCCCTGCTTTGCAGTAGGGAATGCTATTCGTTCATGAGATGTGTTAGGAGGACATTTCACAGCTGAAAGTGTTGTCTGCATTTTAAAAGAGGACCTTGGGGAAGACAACATTTAACCCAGAATAACAACTGGTAGTGAAATTTCAGGCACTGAGAAATGTTTTGGACTCAAATGGGATGGGGCAAACTTTCCCAATAGCCCTCAAAAGTGGATAAAGCTGGCCATGGAAGTTTCCCTGGAGCTTCACACCATGGAATGCCAAGCTAGAGGTACCCTGAGAGATCGCATGCTTTCTCTGAGCAAGCTGCCCATTGTAAGGTGGCTGATCTGTGCAGTACCACGTTGGCTCCTGTGACCTCCTGGTGAAGCACAGCAGGGAACATGGGTGCCTGGCTGCTATAACTGGGCAATGCTGACTTGTATCTGGAACCCTGACATCATTGCTAGAGGGCAGCTGGTATGTCGATGTCTCTACTGCAGTGATATGGGAGGAAATCCGACCTCATGATAGAGAGTGTATCCAGTGCCTAGATCTCATTGCTGGAAAAATAATAGACATTCCCAGATCCTAATGGTCACAAATGAGGATGTAGCTGAGACCCATACTTTACTGGTGGAAGGTGGAAAGTTCTGATGTTGATATGCTTGATAATTACTTTTTTGGGGGGTGAAAAACAGGAGACGGTAGGTTCTGGGGGGAGCAGTCTCTATCCCATAGATCTCTGTAAGAGGGGACATGGAAAGGGCAATTTCATGACTCGGCCCCCTGACTACTTCTCTGTCTCTGCAGGTGTGAAATGGAGGCGAGGGGTTGTTCAGAAGGACACTGCCTAGTCACTCCCGAGATCAAAAGGGGGGACTGGGGGCAGCAGGAGTTACTGATCATCACAGTGGCCGTAGCGTTCATTATCATAAGCACTGTCGGGCTTCTCTTCTACTGCCGCCGTTGCAAGTCTCACAAGCCTGTGGCCATGGAGGACCCAGACCTCCTGGCCAGGAGTGTTGGTGTTGACACCCAAGCCATGCCTGCCATCGAGCTCAACCCATTGAGTGCCAGCTCCTGCAACAACCTCAACCAACTGGAACCCAGCAAGGCCTCAGTTCCAAATGAACTCGTCACATTTGGACCCAATCCTAAGCAACGGCCAGTGGTCTGCAGTGTGCCCCCCAGACTCCCGCCAGCTGCGGTCCCTTCCCACTCTGACAATGAGCCTGTCATTAAGAGAACCTGGTCCGGCGAGGAGATGGGTCAGTATAGCCAGAGATGCTTAGCCTCCGGGATTGATGGAAGTGGGTGGTGGTCCTAAACACTCCGTTATCTGAGGCACAGGCATTTTTAGCTACCACGCATCCAACCCTTTGGGATGGGACATGATGAGATGTGTTCAAGGTTACGGGGCACGGATGCTGGAGCAGATACCAGGTTTCTGGGGCTCATTCTATTGCACTCCTCTAAATTCCAAGTCACTCCATGGGATTGAGGTTCATGACAGAAATGTGTAGACCCTGGATAGGGTTGGGTAGAACCCTTGGAGTAAGAAGGGGGCTTCTGCACATTTGTGCTTTTCTGGGAAGGGAAAGGAGAAGTGGTCTAAGCTTCTGGTTGCCCAATGTGAAAGTACAGCAGCCTTGGGCCAGACCTGGCTGACCTAGAGGGGGGAATATCGCCTTCCTCTCGTCTTTGGCTCAAAAGGAGGTGCATTAGTAAAGCACTTCATGTTTTGGCATAATCATCAGCAGTTACAATAGGTATTTTCACTATGTGTCAAATAGGGAAACCGAGGCCCATCAAAATGCAGTGACTTGTTCTAACCCAACTAGTCAGTAGCAGAGGCAGGGCTAGGACCAACGGCTCCTGGTCTCCTCATTTCTGAGCCACATCTCATTTCATCACTCTCCATGATAGACTCCATCACACCTGTGAGTCCAAACTGTGTGTGTGTTTCCTTCAGTTAAGGGGATGAAACTTACCAGTAGGACTTGGGATGGAGTTACTGTATCCAGCTGTGGGGGTGGGTTGCATGGAGACATCCAAATCCTTCCCTTGTTCACTGACCCTCAGATTAGTGGCAGGGATTTGCAAGATGGGCTGGCCTTGGGTCAAACCCCTAGCCTTGAGCTTGTCCCATTGGATTCCATATATCAACCTAAGCCACCCGAGACAACCTGCACTATACCCACCCACTCCCATCTCCACCACACGCTAGGTTATACATAGTTGCTATAGAGCCAGCTGAAACCTTCCCTAGGGAAAATGAGCTCACCCTATCTCGCTGTTCTCTTTCAGTGTACCCTGGCGGAGCTATGGTCTGGCCCCCTACTTACTCCAGGAACGAACGCTGGGAATACCCCCACTCTGAAATGACTCAGGGCAATCTGCCGCCCTCAGCTCACCGCCACTCAACCCCAGTCGTGATGCCGGAGCCCAGTGGCCTCTATGGGGGCTTCCCCTTCCCCCTGGAGATGGAAAACAAGCGGGCACCTCTCCCACCCCGTTACAGCAACCAGAACCTGGAAGATCTGATGCCCTCTCGGCCCCCTAGTCCCCGGGAGCGCCTGGTTGCCCCCTGTCTCAATGAGTACACGGCCATCAGCTACTACCACTCGCAGTTCCGGCAGGGAGGGGGAGGGCCCTGCCTGGCAGAGGGGGGCTACAAGGGGGTGAGTATGCGCCTCAGCCGAGCTGGGCCCTCTTATGCTGTCTGTGAGGCGGAGGGGGCACCTCTTGCAGGCCAGGGCCAGCCCCGGGCGCCCCCCAACTATGAGGGCTCTGACATGGTGGAGAGCGATTATGGCAGCTGTGAGGAGGTCATGTTCTAGCTTCCCATTCCCAGAGCAAGGGAGGCAGGAGGACAAGGACTGGACTTGGCTTATTTCTTCCTGTCTTGTAGGGGGTGAGTTGAGTGTGGCTGGGAGAGTGGGAGGGAAGCCCCCACCCCCAGCCCAGGCTGCTGTCCCTTGAAATGTGCTCTTCCAATCCCCCGGTTAGTCCCTGAGTGTGGAGGGAAGCTGAGGATAGAGCTCCAGAAACAGCACTAGGGTCCCAGGAGAGGGGCATGCCTAGAGCACTGACCCTGGAAGACCAGCAACAATTGACTCCCAGGGTGGGCGAGAGATAGGCAGTCTCCCTGATCTGCTATCTCTCAGTCCCCGGGGCAAAGCCTGATTGACTGTGCTGGCTCAGCTTCACCAAGATGCATTCTCATACCTGCCCACAGCTCCATTTTGGAGGCAGGCAGGTTGGTGCCTGACAGGCAACCACTACGCGGGCCATACAGAGGAGCTCTAGAGGGCTGCGTGGCGTCCTCCTAGGGGCTGAGAGGTGAGCAGCAGGGGAGCAGGCACAGTCCCCTGTGCCCCTGCCTCAGTCGAGCACTCACTGTGTCTTTGTCAAGTGTCTGCTCCGCGTCAGGCACTGCTTTGCACCAAGGAGAAAATGGTGATGGTGGGCAACAAGGACTCTGAGGAGCATCACCAGGCCTTGGGCCCCAGAGGTCCCGCTCCTCAGCCTACACACAGAGGAACGGGCCCACCTCAGAGTCACACCACTATCCACCAGTCAGGGCCTGCCAGGAGTCTACGCAGCTTTGAACCTTCTTTGTTAAAGAATTCAGACCTCATGGAACTCTGGGTTCTTCATCCCAAGTTTCCCAGGCACTTTTGGCCAAAGGAAGGAAGGAACTAATTCTTCATTTTGAAAATTCTTAGGCACTTTTTGACCTTGCTGTCTGGATGAGCTTCCTCAATGGGATTTTTCTTCCCTAGACACAAGGAACTCTGAACTCCTATTTAGGGCAGGTTGGAGGCAGGGAGCTGGACCGCAGTGTCCAGGCTGGACACCAGCCTTTGCCTCCTCTCCATTGCAAACGCCTGCCCATCAAGTGTTACCTGCAGTGACTCAACCCTATGCATGGAGGGTCAATGTGGGCACATATCTACACATGTGGGTGCCCATGGATAGTACGTGTGTACACATGTGTAGAGTGTATGTAGCCAGGAGTGGTGGGGACCAGAAGCCTCTGTGGCCTTTGGTGACCTCACCACTCCCTCCCACCCAGTCCCTCCCTCTGGTCCACTGCCTTTTCATATGTGTTGTTTCTGGAGACCGAAGTCAAAAGGAAGAGCAATGGAGCCTTGCCCACAGGGCTGCTGCTTCACGTGAGAGGGAGCTGCGTGGGCGAGAGCCAATTTGTGTGGGTGGTTTGCGTCTGTGTGTGTGACTGTGAGTGTGAATGACAGATATATAGTTTCACTGGTCATTTTTTTTTTAACAATAAAGTATCTTTTTTACTGTTATTTTCTGTGTCATTTAGCCTGTTTGTTTGGGGTCAGGGGAACGATGCAAGGGTCCACAGGCCCTTCCAATATTCATGGATTTTGGGAGTTGGAAGGGATCCTAGAGATCGTTAAGCAACAGAGATTCCCAGCCTGGCAACATTACCTACCCCAGACACAAAACCAGAACTTCTGGGGGTGGCACCCAGGAAACTATTTGGAAAAAACCCTCTGCCTCTGATACAACTGTCTGCAGTGGTTCAAGCTCCTCCATTTAGATGAGGCTCTGAGTGATGAGTCCACTAACCAGCAGGCTAGCTAAAGCCCGGGACAAGACCTGGGGCCTCCTGCCCTTGCCAGCACCCTTTGCACTGCATGGCATTACTTACGGAGAAGGGACTTAACTATCACAAGTCTTGGGAAGCTAGCCCTCCTGGGACCCAGAGTCAGCCTGTGGCTGCTATTCAATGTTAGGTAACATGGGGTACCTTAAAATGGCGCCGTACCTTAAGATGGGGCTGGTTCCAGGTTCTTCTCCCCTCCTTGACTGGGCACTGTCTGAACCCGCCAAAGGAGGGCCAATCAGAAAGAAGCATCTCCCACCTTCCCTTGGGCCCGCCCCCAGCCCAATCCACGTAGGCCCAAGGGATATAAAACCCAGCACACCAGCAGCCCTCTCTCTCTTCTCTTCCTTCTCCTTGCATGGTGCCGCTTGATACCTCCAATAAAGATCTCTTGACCGCGACCGGTGTAGTTTGGTCTCCGCCTGGCCCCTTTCATTGGTGCCGTGACTCGGATCGGGACTCCCCACCCCCCCTCGGTGGGACCCCGATCCCTTTCGGGCTCAGTCCAGACCCTGGCCGGTCTTTGCTCATTCTCCTGTTCGCCAAGCTGTTCGCCCAACACCGGCCTCGTCTCGGTAAGTCTTCCCCTCCGGGGTCTACCTCTCTAGGCAGGCAAGAGACCCCATGAAGCGCCTCGCCTCAAGCCCCTAAGGCCACGGTAGACCCCAAATAGCAAAACTGGCCCACATATACCCTAGACAACCAAAGCAAATGGCCCACTTATGGGTCTCTCGATCCTAACATTCTCCAGGATCTCTACAATTATTGTGAGCGAACAGGAAAATGGGTAGAGATCCCATATATCCACGGCTTCTTTCTCCTACGGGATAGACCTAACCTTTGTCTCCCTTGCAAACCGCAGCAGCTCCTTGCCGCTCTTAAACCGCCAACCTCTCCCTCTGCCCCTTTGACCCAGCCAACGAACCGCCCCCATACCACCACCCTCTGCCACACCCGCCGGCCGCCACCCAACCGGAAGTTGCCCAGCCTCCCGCTGCCCCCCGCCCCCCACGCCCTCAACTGCCTATCCTGTCAGCCCCGGCCTTCAGCCCCCCACCACTCACTCAAAGTCACACCCCCCCCTTGCCCCCCTTAGAGAGGTGGCAGGAGCTGAAGGTATTGTCCGAGTCCATGTCCCCTTTTCTATGGCTGACTTATCACAAATAGAAAAACGCCTAGGCTCCTACACTTCCAATTCTGCTTTATATATCAAAGAATTCCAATACCTCATCCAAGCTTATAGCCTTACCTTCCATGACATCTATATGATTCTCTCTAACACCCTCCTCCCCGAGGAGGGTAGGCAAGTCTAGGAACAAGCTCAAACTTATGCAGATGAGGTTCATCAAACAACCCCAGCCCTACCGCTAGGAGCGCAGGCAGTACCTGAGCATGAAGCCCAACTGGGCAGCCCAAGACCATTTCGCTACTTGAATCATAGCCGGTCTACGGAGGGCAGCTCAAAAGGCAGTTAACTTTGAAAAACTTCATGAAGTCATACAAGATAAAAATGAAAACCCGTCCGCTTTTCTAGACGGCCTTACACAGGCACTCCAACAATACACCAACATAGATCCTGAAACCCCAGACAGTAGGCAACTCCTCATGTCCCATTTTTTTGCTCAGAGTTTTCCTGATATCAAAGGTAAACTAAAAAAAACTGGACAAAGACCCCCTCACCCCTCAAACCGAGATCTTAGCGACGGCATTTAAGGTGTATCACAATCGAGATGAGAAGGCAAAGAGGCAAAAGTACCAGTTACTGGCACAAGCCCTTCAAGCCTCCCCTCGATCAAACGGCCATAAGTTGTCGTCTGCCCATCCATCCCAACGTCAGCCCCCAGGGCCCTGTTTCAAATGCAGAAAGGAAGGGCACTGGATCTGAGAGTGCCCAAATCCCAGGCCCCCCAACTGGCCATGTCCTAAATGCCACCAATCTGGCCATTGGGGCATAGACTGCCCCGGCTCCCGAAGGGGGGCCGGGCCGGCCACCATCCCAACTCCCGATCTTCTAGGATTGGCCATTCAAGACTGACGGGGCCTTAGGACTTCCTTCCCGACACTAATCATCACCACACAGGAGCCCAGGGTCTCTTTAACAGTGGATGGATGTCCCATCACCTTTACCTCCATCACCTTCAACCCAATCACCCTCCCGCAATCCACCTCACTCATTGCCTTGGTGGCGAGTTCCATAGATTCGCTCCCAGCCAGCATCCTTAAAAACCCACATCGCTTCCCCAGCCAACCCCAATATCTTCTCCCCGTCTCTAGCCTGAAAGGATTACAACCAATTATTTTAGACCTCTTAAGAAAAGGGTTCCTCAGGCCAACCCATTCTCCATTTAACACCCCTAAAAAAACCCAATGGTACGTTCTGCCTCATCCAAGACCTCAGCTCTTATCCTCTATTCCTCCTAGTGCCACACATTTCTCAGTCATAGATCTTAAAGATGCCTTTTTCACCATTCCCCTCTCCCCTCAGTCACAAGACCTGTTCGCCTTCACTTGGCACAACAGCTCACATGGACAGTGCTTCCCCAAGGGTTCAGAGATAGCCCCCACATCTTTGGTCAAACTCTTGCCTCAGACCTACAAAAATTACACTTTCCCCAGTCCACCCTCCTACAATACGTTAATGACCTCCTCCTATGCAGTCCCTCTCTAACTGTCTCACAAACTGATACCACCTCTCTTCTCAACTTCCTTGCTGACCGAGGCTACCGAGTATCCCCCCGAAAGGTCCAGCTCTCCCTCACTCAAGTAACCTATCTAGGAGTCCTCCTTGCCCATGACTCAAAGGCCATCACCCTAGACCGAAAGTGCTTCATTAGAAGTCTTCCCATCCCAAAAACCAAACAAGAGATAGTTTCCTTCTTAGGACCAGCAGGCTACTTTAGAACTTGGATCCCCAACTACTCTTTATTAGCAAAGCCCCTATATGATCTCTCCCAAGGTACCCCATCCGAGCCTGTAGAGGCCACAGTCAAGCAGCCCTTCCTGTCACTCCAACAGGCACTACTCAAAGCCCCAGCCCTACATCTTCCAGACTTACAACAACCTTTCATTCTATATGTACATGAGCACAATGGCTTGGCTCTTGGAGTCCTAGGTCAGATGCACAGACCCACCTTTGTGGCAGTTGCACACCTATCCAAACAATTCTGAGAGCGAACTTGGCCTGCAGGGAACTGAGTTTTCTCCTTTCCCTCCTCACTCATCCGGCGTGGGTTTCCTCCCTTCTCTCGCTCAAAAAATCCTGGTACCAGGTAACCCACGGCCCTCGGCCTTACAGAGGCCCAACAGTTCTTTCGTTTCGGTGATGACCGGCTCGAAGGTTCTGACTCACAACATGGCCATCGGCTAATAGGGGATGCCCTGTTCAGCCAGCCGCCGTATACATATACCCCTTCCTCTCTCACCATGGGAGGCTCTGCATCCCTGCCGGCGACTAGACCCCACCGTGTGAGGGTGGGCCCCCTGCCTTCGGGCCCTGGCTGCAGCCTACCTACTACTTCAAGAGTCAAAGAAATTAATGTTTAGGGCAGCTGTTGTCATTACCTCCCCCCATCAACTCAAGGAACTCTTGACCTACAAAAGTCTACAAACCCTTCCCCCTTGCCACGTACTGTCTCTCCTAGTTTCCTTCCTGCACGATTCCACTGTAACTTTCGAAACATGTGCACCCCTCAATCCCGCCACCCTCCTGCCTGTCTCTCCTTAAACACGAACCCACAAACCCCTCTAAAGCCAGGCACGCCCGTACCCCACAACCCTCTCAAAGTTCACATTTCTAAAACGCCCTCCCTTCCTACTATTCCTAAGGCATAAGCTGCCGCCCTCATGCCTGCTCCGAGCCTGCTCTTCTGGCTCTCCACCTCTTACATCTTCTTCTACGGACCCTCCTCCGCCAACAGTCCCACACCAACAATCCCGCAGCGCCTGTAAAACTGAATGGCCCCAAAACTATGGGTGTCCCTGGACCAGCTGTGTTATGAATTAAATCACCAAAAAAAAACAGACAGACAGACCCCATTCATATATTATGTCATCAAAACAATGCCTCATCTCGAGCAATTCACATCACCGACCCAGCCAACGCAATCTGGGGCCAGGCAGCCACAGGGGGAATATACCCAGGCAACGCCTGGTCTTATCCAGCACAAACTATAACCATCACCCGTACCCTAAAAACTGACTCCCAACAGGCTCTAGCCAAAATTAACACAACACCTCTCAGGTCCCTATTTCCGATTGTTTCTTACACGCAAACATCAACAAACCCCCTCTTGCTGCGGTTCCACTATCTAGCTCCATAAACACAAGCAACTCCTCCCCCACCGACCACCGGCTTTGTAATCTCCCATGTCCCCCTCCTTGCCAACCTCAGCGTCCCTATTCCTACCTGTTACAACACCAGCTACCACCCCCCATTGCCCCACAATGTAACATGCAAACAAACTGTCACCCCCCCCCCAACTTTCCAGCTCCAGACGGCCTTTTAACGGCCATTAATTCCTCTATCCCTGGCCCCTGCATCCCCACCACACTAGTCCCTCAACTCACATTGCT